>NW_027526407.1:177728049-178328049 GCF_048455015.1 Haemaphysalis longicornis
CCATAAGAAGAATCAAGACGTTCAATTTTTTTATCCCGCTTACTTCGGCCCAGCGGGTACCTATCTGGAATAACGACTTTGTGGATTTCGTGTAGCGCTCCTCGAAGTTCAACCTTTGAAGAGGCCCAAACGGCCTACATCTCCCTGGAAATGCAATACAAAACTGCGATGCGATGAAATCTGCGATCGACTTTAGCTTTACCTCGCAGGGTATGACACCATAAAGAACACAGAGTCAAGATAAGTGGATGCCGTAACTGTTGCCCTAGCATTCGCACACATAGAAAGACGACTAAGGAGACTCCACGAAAAAACTAACCCCAAGCAAGTATGCTACCACATCGTTCGTCAAAATACCACAAATGGCAGCAAACCTACTGTGCAAAGTCAAGGCAGGAAACAAAACAAACTAACATAGACCTTCGTCACAAGGGCTTTCTGGAAAAGGGAGCGGCTAGCGAAAATACGGGTGAGTTCAGAAACTGATTCGATAGCAACACGCGGCTCTTTACAGTTAAAATTGGGTGATGGGCAGACCTTAAATCAATTGGTCTAGCAAAGCCGTCTCGTCACAAAACGCTAATCGTACTAGGAGTATGGAGACAACTACAAACTAACTCTTACCAAAACTTTCAATTGTACCTTCATATACTCCTGAAAACAGCTCCCAGAAATTCAAACCTACAGGAACGCTCTTACACTAAAGCAGTTCCGAAGGTGTTGCGATAGAAATTGATATACAGACAGAAAAATATTTTTATTTGGATGGCTCGGATGAATCGTACCAAACCTACTGAGCAAAGTCAAGGCAGGAAACAAAAAACAGACAAACTGACATAGACCTTGTCACAAGGGATTTGTGGAAAACGAAGAGGCTAGCGAAAATGCGCGTGAGTTTAGAAACCTATTCGATAACAACACGCGGCTCTTTACACTTGCAGACCTGAAACCACTTGGTCCAGCAAAGCCGTTTCGTCACAAAACGCTAATCGCACTGGGAGCCTAGAGACAACTACAAACTAACTCTTACTAAAACATTCAATCATACCTTCATATTCTCCTGAAAACAGCTCCCACAATTTCCAAGCTACAGGAACGCTCTTAAACTAAAGCAGTTCAGAAGGTGTTGCAATACAAATCGACATAAAGATAGAAAAATATTTTTATTTTGGGTGGCTCGAGCCCAGAGTCTTGAATTAGAGCGTTAATATTGGCCGGCCATGGCTGCCTCAGAAACGTAGTGCACAGCGCGGCCAACGTATCTTGGTGACGATAACCTGGCCTGATCAGTTCTCGTAGGAGAGAACCCGGGCCGGACGATATTTTGCGCGAATCCGATCTAGTTTACCGCAGTACCAAAAAAGATGCAGGATTGTGGGGGCCGCGCCTGTTTTGCAGTTCCGAAGGTGTTGCAACAGATCTGCAACAGGAGTAGTGCTGCAGCAGACCTGCAGCACTAAAGCTGTTATGAAGGTTTTGCAATACAAATTGCAGTGCAGCCTGACAGACAAATATTTTTATTAGGGATGGCTCGGGGCCACCGTTCTGAAGTAGGGGGTAATGAAGGCTGGCCAAGGCTGTCTCACAAACGTAGTGCCACAACGCGGTCAACTTATCTTGGTGCCAATCAAATGGCCTGATCCCTCCCCATAGAAGAAGACTCAGGCCAGACGATATTTTGCGCGAATCCGATCTAGTGCACCACAGTCCAAAACATGTTGCAGGATGGTTGGGGTCCCGTCTGTTTTGCAGATGAAGCATGGCACTGCTCTAGGGCCTACAGAGAGACCACTAGAAACAAGTTGAGCTGTGGAATGCAGCTTCGGCAAGCTCAAGGCTTGAAGACCAGCTGACCCTGTTAAAAGAGGCCAGAAAAAAGTTTAGGCGAATTCACGGGTTAAAGTAGACACCGGTACAGCAGGTACAATAATATTTATTTTTTTTTTGTCATGAACGTTTTTCCTGCATTCCTTCCGTCTTTTCGAAGTAGCACCCAATTTCCACAGCCTCATGTTCTATTTCTAAGCGCTGCTCCTATCCTCCCCACTTCCAGTTATCGTTACACTGACAGGCATTATGTTTTCAGAAGTTTTGTTATTCCTAAAATATATGCTGTGAAGTCCTCGTCGCAAAGTGGGTTCACGATGGATATTTTATGTTCTTTTATTGGCTCAAGCCCCTAGTGCGCACGGCTAGAAAGAACTCGATATACGTTTACCACCCAGCAGTAATCTCACAACAGAGCTCATTTTCGCGATTTACATAGTCGATGACTGGCCCAAAACATTATTAGTGATCATTTCTCGTATTTCTATTTTATGCTTCGACTGAGATTTCCGAGTGTGGATCATTGTGTTCTGTTCAGCTGTTATTTCGATTGACTGTACAAATTTTCCGCATGTAGACGTAAGCCTGACTTTTTCCTCTCGGGTTCCACGGAACCCTTAATGTAGGCTGTAACTACGTTCCATGAAATTGATAGTAACCTTTCTTCTCGTCAAATGGAGGAGTATGGTCCGAATACGTGTATTTATGTCCTTGAAGAGCCTTACGCTATTCGCGTCCGACCAGTAATTTCAATTGTTTCATGACAGAGTTGGCTTCTTCTGAACCCTCCTAATCGTTGGGTTCTACTCTTCAGTGCAACAATTATTTTCCAAACGATTTATACATTGTGGCACAGCTCCCCTTTCAAGTGGTGTAAACAAAGATACTCCGTGACGTGGACCTTGGAATAGAGACGAGAAACAAGATGCTCTCCTGCGAACTTAAGCTGCTCAGAAATTAGGTGTTTCCGAGCTAAAATATTCCACCTCTACAATTAAAAACAGTGGAATGTCACGGCTTCGATAGTGCCGTTCCTAATGACTTCGGAACATTTTGGTAGGCCCAAACAAACTGTAGCCACCTGCATTGCTTTTTTGCGTTTACTGAATATTGGATTGCCTGAATCAACCAGTAATACCCTGATATTCTTATCTCGTTTCCACTATTCATTAGCCCTTTTGTTCTGCTTACCTCCCTAGCCATTGGTTCCCTATTTCTGCCAATACGTATGCTATTTTTTATAATGGTGCACCGTGTTCCGCTTGCTCGTTTCAAAGCGAACCTTTTCTTTGAAACACCCATTTCCTGTTTCTTCTAGTGCTTTTAGTAAATAATTAAAAGGTAAACAAACTATTTATGTTAAAAACTCATCCAGTTAGTCAGCTGTTATATGGTGTCCCCTCATATACAATAAGGGAAAGGTTCTTTTCAAGAATAAGCTTTTATTTCCTAGATTTTCGATACACGTTTGCGTATTTTTGCTAAGTTTTTTTTTATTTTCCCTGTGCTGTACAACAAAATATACTAGCTTGTTGCAGCGACATTGCACTGACATTTTTCATTGCATTTTCTATGACATTGCACTGTCTACCAGTTCGATTATCAGTCAACAATTTTGTATACACGTCCCATTCAGCAACAGAAGGAAGAAAGATAACAAAGAAAATATTTAAAATTTCTCTTCAACATGGCATAACTTCAAGATTTCAGATAAGGTGTCTTTCGCCTACAGCAAGAATAATTTCGCAAAACGGTACTTCTAGTTATTCAGAATTACGACTGAGATGTGAGGAATATTTTTCACTGCTCCACGCGTCTAAAAACATAGCTCACAGAGAAACGCGATCATCAGAAAAGATGGCGCGGTCAGGCGTCTACGGGTGGTCATTCGGAGTGCTATTTCACCGATCAACTTCCCACGGTGTTCGTCCCTGATAACAAGGATAGCTTGCTTCCTTTGAAGTAAGTTTGTAAGTTCGTCTGGATCGGCAATTCTGCCCCGACGTGGTGAAACGAATAAGCAACGTTGTGCCGGCTATCTAAATGGCTCAACCACTTTTATGTAGAGTAAAACTCAGTTATTAAGAAACGGGATATGTCGAACTATGGATGTAACAAAGCAATCACAGTTTCCATTAAAATTGGCATAGATGCCCAGGTATTCAGGGCCTCGTTTTAACAAAATTTAAATTTTCTCGCAACGGGTATCAAGAAACTCTTTTTTTCACAACCAGCATTTGCGAACCTTTTTGGTACCCGTTAGTTCATCGTGTTATAATGCAGCGGTTTATGTAGCATCACGGTTCCTTAATTAAATGATGCGCTTGCTTGCGGCCGCCACCACCAGCAAGGTAAAATGGCTGCAAATGGCTTTGGCTTGCAAAACGATCGCTGGTTCGCGTCTCCTGGGCTCCTGGTAGGATGCCTGGATGTTCTCCCAGCCACTCTAGCGGGATGTAGAAAACCTGCTCTTGTGCGTCTTTGGCCCTCTAAGTGACGGCGTGGGAGCACTTGAAATCACGGCTGCAGCTGAAAAAGTCTTCTTCCGGCTGAAGAAAAGGCGGCTAAAATCGATCAAGCACTTCTTCCCGGCGAAGTGAGCGGACAGCTCGTGTGCGGTTGAATGATCACGGATTGGCCATTTGGCGTGAATGAATTAACAATTATATGGTGTTCCTTTATCTTTTTTTTTGTTTTCTCGGGCTGCTGTGAATTTTGCTCGTGAGCACTTCCTCTCTTCCATGTAAATTATTGGTAGAAAGAGACATTGGATATAACGACGTATTGTTTTTAACGAACTGAATGTGATCCCCACTTCAGCTTCGTTGTTACAAGATTTGACTGCATTTCCAAATCATGTGCTAAACATTCCCTTAACGATTGAAACTTTGACCTGTTTGACATGCATGTCATACTTGATAGTTCTTATCAATTCAGCACATAACACCTAAAGCGCCTGCACACAGAGCACGGCATAGCAAGGCCTTTTACATAGTACAAGCTTTGCGAATCATCCGCGCTTGTATCCAGAATAAAAGTTGTGCATATATATTGAGCGCAGAGGAAGGTGGTGGTGTGACAATGTCTGGAAGTGCAGGGAGAACATTTCTTGGGAAACGCCATTGCTTCTCTCATGCGCGTTTTTGAAGACTGATCCTTGGAATTTTAAAAACATGAACTTTGTCCGAGTTAGGGCACCTCAATGCACATGACACAAATTAAAGTGACGCCACCATCTAAATTGCGACTTCGCTGCAGCAGCTTTGGCTGTGCGGCCATAATTAGGACAACCGTGTTGAGGCTGACGTGCGAGCATGCGTGGTTTTTGTGTCAGTGCGTTTGCACCCCTCTATTCACCAGCTTTCGAGATATAATTTATTGCCTCGGTGCTTCCTAGTTCATGTTTTTTTCTACAGACATTTCTTATTGGGGTCGGTGGATCTATACCTTCTATTAGTGGCGAATCCCCTTAGGCGCTCATGCGGTTTGCGTCTCCTGTCGTCGTCGTAATTTTCGTCTCATGCAGTCACAGTACTCAAACACAGTGACACTCGTTTGCACGTCGCGCTAGAGCGCACCACTTACAAAAAAATTCCCCGCATTTCCCCGAGGGGAAGAATGTGAAAGTGCGAATGCACGAGTTGAATTTGCGCGGTTCGGTAATGTTCGCGAAAGAGAGATCACACACACACACAACTACAAAGAAAGAAAAATGCATTTATTCACAGACACCTATTTGTGTTGTCGTTGTACTTGATTGCTAGAGCGGATCTCAGCTTTGAAATTTCGTGTCAGTACTCTTTTAAGCGGGTGCATTAGCCCTTCTCACGCCCGATTCCTGGCCAATCCCCCACGTGGGTATGTGCCATGTCAGCGGCCAGGCAGCGCGCGCCCATCTCCCCCCGTTGCCAAGGAAGACGAGGAGATTCCTGGCCAATCCCCCACGTGGGTCTGGGATTCGGACATCGCCGGTGGACGCAGGTTCAGGATCGCTTAAGAAGTGCATTGCACTTAAAACAAACCCCGGGACACTCGTTTGCGCTTCGCGCTAGAACGCTTCGTGCGTTAAAGATACAAGACATTTACAGGAAAGCCGTACACCTCTACCTTAGATTCATTTCCCCTCCGTTTGCAAAAACGCCAAGTCGCCAAAACTACACTTATACACTGAATCCTTCCACCTCCCGAACTTGGGTGCTATTGAAGATGGCCCGGGATATTTTTTTCTCTCTCATATATACCTTTTCACGTTCTGGCATCCTGGCACATTAGCCTTACGGACGAAGAAATTTTCCGCATTCACATCTTAATATGTCTCGCAGAAACATAGCCATCTACGGACTGCGTCATGCACACAAATTTCCACATGGTTTTTCAGTACAGTCAATACAACCGACATCATAATTAAACAATTGTAAATTCTGCATACAGACATGCCCTCTCTTTGTATACGGAAATGTATGTATATGTACGTTATTACTTGTTTCTAACACGTACGAACACCATTGGGAGGACGAGTGGCTGCTCCATTAGGAAGACATACGGGAGGTTTTAAGGCGAGGCTTTCGCTCCTATACCCCCGAAGGGTTCTGTCGCGACCGTTGGTGCAAACAAAAAACTGCCGAAAACAAATGAAAGAAGGCACTGACAAAGCCAGGATTCAAGCCTGAAACGTATAAAAAATGAAGCGAGAGCCCATTGTCTTACAAATTGAGACGCGAGCACACACGGAACCGGAGAAGAAAGACGGTGCAGTCACCGAGTGGAGCTGTGGGTTTACCCCCCATGTTCTTGCCTAATGCTATGTGAAAGCGTTACGCGACCTCTTGGGCCATCCGCACTCCGCTCAGGGCACGTCGAGCGGTGGTGTGCACGTTTTCCGCATGTGCTTGGAGTTAGTAAAAAAATGAAACCTCACATTAGCGCAAGACATCTCACTTCTTCCCTGCCCCTGCGGCCGATCTCGTCGCCTCCATCGGCAGCCTCAGCGACGGAGGAGTAGTGAGATCATCTAACATCGGGTTTAAGCTTCCATTAGTTTGATAGCAAAGAAATTTCCACTCACGGATTTCACTAATACCACTGAGCAAAACACCCGTCATGGATCGTGCATTTATTACCCTGAGTACAGAATATTTATTATAATCAGTAATGGGTATGGTTAACTACATATAAATTTTCTCTGGTGTCTATATTATTAGAGCCACGTGTGTAAATTCAAATGACGTCGCATGGGTAAATGTTGTAGGTGCACTTTACTACTTTGCTTTATAACTACCCTCAAAGGGTGGATTGGCGCACTTTTTACGCTGCAGATAACGGGGGAAACTGAAATAACTTTAACATCATGATGATTGAATTCTTCATAGGAGGTTCTAGACGGGAGGTTAAGAGGGTGATTATTTGGAGGAAAATATTGTTCACAATCGCCTTTCGGTGACTTTTGCAGAGAAGCAGGCCATTTTCTAACTGCAAATTTCATTAACCGTCTCTACTCTAGCCATTTGAGGTTTTTAATCTAGATGCATCACATCTCCTAATGCACCACGATTGCGAACCTTTGATTATGTAGACTCTTGATGTTTTGAATATTTTCAACAAAAGTATTTTGGCAACATCTTTCAGAAGTTGATGAACGAAATACGCAAGAATTAGTGAATTCACCAATCAATCAGTGTAGTCTTCAGCACAGACGTAAGTGTACCTATACACGACTGCTGGCGTACAAAGAATGGGGCAAATCAAATATAGTGAAACCATTCTGAGTGAAACCGATTGCGTACTGTCAAAACACCAAAGCATCTCAATTGACCAGTGTTCAACCGAAAATTTCTGATAACATCTCTGGACAGTGAGAGTGCCCATAAATTTGACCTTCAATTGTCTCAAAACGGTTACTTACGAAAAAGATGTGTTTTGAACAACAATACACGCATCCGTCATGGAGAAGGTGTTCAATAGCAAACCTGTATCTCCTAAACCACGTATCGCTATAACTGTAGATCATTCGTTCATGTGTTGACGTATTTTGCAAAAAAACGTCGCATGGGTACAGTCCTCGCTGGTGATTTCAGTCTTTGATTTATTTACGATCGATTGCAAGCACTTTCAGCGGAAGTTTAACAAACAGTAAGTGAGCGTTTTAACTCGCTTCTGACGCAAATTTTATGACAAAAAGCTTTGGTCATTTTCTCAGCTTTTTTGAAGCCCTGTGTATTGTTCAACCTGTTCCTTCCTAAACTCATTTAATTAAGAGGAGCAGTATGCTATAGCACAGAGATTTAGGCACCTCCATACAGTTCAAGCGTTCACCAATGGGAGTGCCAAATGACAATGCACCATGACGACGTGCGAATTCACATGTAGAAGGTACTTTTTTGAGCGAAGCGCGCATCACACTCCGGTCTAAAAAGCGGAGACGTACCGGTCTGCGAATCCGCACGTAATACAGGCATATGTTTGTTACAGAATACGGCGTAATTCAACCTCAAAGCGAATGTTTTTCTTTCCGGTACCTGACCAAACATACCAGCGTGTGCCATACCCCCTACCACAATATCATCTCCGCGCTAATCTACTTGTCAACAATGAATAGATAAACAGTCCATACTTGGAAGCTCTCTAGCTACAGAAACACCCAAAGAGAGTGAAACTTCGGAGTGCGCTGGAAAGGAAGTGAGCTGCCCAGCCAGGGAACTGACCCTCACACAGGAAGCGTCAATCGCGAGCTTGCATTGGGAAATCAATACTTGCGGGGTAGCCTACCAGCTTCAAGAGCAACTTAGAAGGGAAGGGTTCCTCCCTGGCGGTCATGTAATATTTTGCCGTAACAAAAAAGACCGGGTTTATGATCAGTTGACATTGATGAATGCTTTAGCCGATACAGGACGGGCTATACTAGACAAGGTGCAACATTCAAGGAAAGACTTTCTGGAACACACACACAAATTACTTCACCCGACAAGACTTCGATTGACTAATTGATTCTGGGGTAAAACTCGCCGATGATGTTTAGGCGATGAGATGCGTCCTAAAGGAGGGCTTATTAGTTTTGGCCGCCTGGGAATCGTTACTCTGACGAAGATTTGGAAATCCTGGCTGAGTGTACACGAGGAAACTCACCAATGAATCTTCGACAAGACTGTCAATCCTATATCCCCCAGAAGCCCTATCGCCTTAACCCTAGGCCGCAAGCAGGCATGCAATACAGCTGGAGTTGCTAAGAAATTCTTGGGTACGGACAGGCTTCATATATATTGCTGCGTTCAGGGCTGAAATACTTTAGAAAAAAAGCTGAATTATGTTTTGGATTATATGAGCTTTTAGGATGGAACATAATAGTTTGCGCCAGATGAAGCGGGTCGGTGAAGAATTTAGACTGCTCTCTATTGCAAATATTCTCTGATGTCACAACCATCCAGATAAAGTCAGCTACAGAAGAAATCTTGGTTCAAAGGGCTTAGCATGGAATACGGAAGAATTTTGCCAACTTAACAAGCGTGTAGCATCTATTGTCTTTAGGATAATCGAAAAGTCCAAGCGTCAGGTGACACAGACTTACGCACTCAGGTCAATGTATGAAGACAGAACTATACATAATCTTTAAGTTTACGTTGCATTCGCAATGACTAAACTGAGTACTCCTTTCTCAATCATCCTGGGGCCTTCAATGCAACGGAAGAGGAGTGACAGATAGGGAACAGTGTAGGGAGAAAATTTCGATCGATTAACTTCTTGGAATTGACGACGCGGACGGCTGTTTGGCTTCAGGTAAAGATTGATTGATTGATTGTGGGGTTTAACGCGCCGACGCAACGCAGGCGATGAGGCGCGCCGTAGTGGAGGGCTCCGGATTAATTTTGACCACCTGGGGATCTTTAACGTGCGCCGAAATCTCGTACACACGGGCGTTTTTGCTTTTCGCCTCCATCAGAAAAGCGGCCGCCGCGGCCGGGAATCGAACCCGCGACCTCGTGCTCAGCAGCGCAACGCCTTAGCCACTGAGCCACCGCGGCGGGTGGCTTCAGGTAAAGAAACCTTCTTCGAAAAGACATACTTTTTTTGGGAAGAGCACTATTAGAAAATCGAAATGGACAGTCCAAAGAGTTAAAATATATTTTTTTTACCCGCACTGCTGGCATGATAACAGATGTTCAGAAATTGGCGAGGAGAATACGAGCGATAAAAGCACTGTTGAAGCTGCATCTCTGCCGTAATCGGAGGGGAGAATTATCGAAGCCGGTACACAATGGGGCCCTAAGCCCTCCTCAATAAGACTATAGCCGAGCAATTTAGAATACTGCACCCGAAGTATTCTAAGGTCTAGACGACAATATAAACTTCAAAACTGATCATTTTATTACCGGGTGGTGGAACGCCTTGCCGTATTGAATTCACTGCTTTGCCATGACCATGTTAATGCCTTGAATAAATTATCCGAAGCGACTGCACCCATAACAGAGCGACTGCTGGAATGGAAGCATGCGATTACTACGACCGTTCATTGTGTGGTGTCTCCAAGTGTTTGCTGCTATTCACTTTCAAATGCTCTTTTCTTCCGGTGTTCGATGGGGGAACTTACAACAACGAAAACGCGGAGCATTGATGTATTCGAATAGTTTAATGCAAAAGTTAGGTTGGCGAAACCGTTGTTTAGGAGCAACACCTTATTGCAGTGGCACCGTTTCCATAGTTTTTTAGTAAGAAAATTGCTCGACCATTGCTCGCGCTGCAAGAATATAGGGAAAAATGATGTTGTTCTGAAACACGTTAACCAGAAGTACCACTTTTTTAAGACAAAACAAAACGTAAGAAGCGTGCAGTAGCTTTACCATAAAAAGTGTTTCCGCCCTTTGTGATTTGTTTTATACCTTACTGCTTGTTTTTCGCGTGTTTTGTGACGCCAATTACGCAACTCTGCATAACCTCCAAAGAAACTCTGCACGTGTGAGAATCTTTAAACAGCAATGCGAATAAAATAACATTCCTGGAGCTTTTCCTGGGGCAGCTGTGAGCTTAAGAATAATTTCACAATTATCTGCATGTGTTTCTAAGATACTTTTGTCGCCATTAAGGCCGTAGCTTCAAATTATTGAATGCAGTTACGAGATGAAATCAATAACATTGCTGGTGCAGGTTGATATCAGCAACACTATCTTAGGTACATTCGCTTCGTAGGGGAAGTGTGGTATTCCGATTTACTCACAGAAGCGCATTTCGGAAAACTAAATACTGTGACCCGCGTCTTCTTCATGCCAGTACGATGAGTACCTCCCTTACAGACCAGACTACATTTTCATCGAGGTAATTCAGAAGCTGTTGTGGCAGTTTGCGAGCCTGTAGGCAAAGTTTGAATGACTAAGCTATATGAACCTTCGCATGAACTCGAAACAAGGGAGGGATACGTACTTTATTGGCTGTCTTCTTGGGGTTGGCGAGGTAAAGTTTAACTGGCGCCGGTGGCTGAACAAACGGCCAACGAGGACGTCCCAGAATAAACACGCTTCGTCGAAATTTTGCCAAAACTGGTTGTTCCTTTTGGGAATATCTCGAACTAAAACCTAAACGCCACTTATTTCTGTAAGAGTCAGGGTGGAACTACGCAGAGAAGCAGAATATGGTGCTGGCACCTAATAGGTGTGCGATGAATCAACCGCCTTATAACCTTTGTTCGGCTTTCCCCCCGGCATGACTAGTAGGCGTGCGAAAGGCGGAGATATATATGTGCATTGTCGGAAAGATTACGACCCCATAGTGGGTTACTTCGAGCAGACTATCGGAGGTGGCCTGTCAGGGAGCTCATTTTGCTGAAGTGCACAAATGAAAACTTTCCTTCTTCCAATAAAGATGACTAAAACATGAAGCTTTGTGTAATGCAACCTGAATGAATGTAAAAGCCCTAATTGCGAACTGCTTCAACCATGTAGGAATGGTGGAACCGGATAGAGAGACCTCGACTTCAGAACGCGAGGAACACGAATTAGATTGCGACCACGGGAAGCATTTTCTCTTCATTCGCCTGACGTGCCTTTGCCCAATTTTTATTTATTTTTTAGTTATTTATATTTATTGATTTCTTTATTTATTTATTTTATTTTTATTTAGTTATTTTTCATTTATTTATTTATTGAAAATACTGCTTTCGCACGTATGGGACATTGCAGAAGCAGGTACGGAAAATAATCCAGCAATACCACAGAGGCAAACAATAGTGCAAACAATTTTGTTACTAACACACCAAATTCTTCCAGAACTTTATATTGTTCTGTCTATGCAAAGCCCCATCAAGCTTGTTCCACAGTTCCAGCGAGCGCGGAAGAAAGGAGAATTTAAGAAAATCCAAACGACATCTCAAGGGTACAACTTTCAAAGCATCGCTACTACGTGTTGTGCACACTGGTACGTCAGCGAAAGATAAGGGCGCATGAATGCGGGTTGTTTTCTTTAAAATCTCGTTCAACAAGATAACACTCTCACACGTACCCCGATATCCCAGTGAATGAAGTGACAACAAGTGAGCTTGTGAAGACGGTGAAACGTCTTAATTATGACGATTCAAATTGTACCATATAGCCGTTTTATCCACAGATTCTAACCTTTTCTAACCAGATTCTAATTATAATTGTTTGGTAAAATTGGTTTTCCGGCGATGCGTTCTTGCGATGGGGCGTTCGCCATCAGCGAGGAAATAAATCTTCACAAAGAACACTTGTCTATATTTATCATACGTGCAATGAATTTTCCACGTGCAATCACTCGGGCCCTGTCTTTACCACAAAATTTTCATTCCGAATACGGAAAGAAGTAGTAGTCTGAATTACCGGACATAATGCCTGCAATGTAAAAGAAAAGGCGCATAGGATAATTGAAATTGTAGAAAAGAGGACTGGCTTGCTGTGGCTGATGCGGCTTTTTGCATATACAGTCGAACACGGATATATCGAACTCGAAGAGGATCGCGAATTAGTTCGATATATGAAATATTCGATATAAAAAATAAAGGCCCTAAGACCTTACCTGTGGCGGACGATCACCTACAATCGACGCATTCAAGAATGACAACTAATTCCGCACACACGATGCAACGGAATGTTTTATTTCCGTGAAAAAAAATCGCTTATTTTGGCCTGCTTCTTTTTCTTCGAAATGAAGTTGAAGACGCTGGCCTCGATCTTATCGAGGCTGTCCAGGTGCGACAGCCCGGTTCCCTCCATGTCGCCACAACAACGGCAAATCAAGCCGAACGTTGCCGCCACTTCTGCGGCGGAGTACGCGCGTGTAGCCGCCGCCTCGTCGGACGATCTTCGTCACCACTTGAGCTGTGGGCCTGGGCATCCTGGGTCCCTGCGACCGCAGCTACAATGTCCTCGTCAGCGAGGCTCGCAACAGCCTGAACAGTCCACTTCCACGAAATCGTCCGCAGACACTTCGGGTGGAACTGCAGCCGAAAAGAGTGTCGACAACGCACGAAACGCGTCGTCTATGCGCTCTTCGTCGCAGTCTTCACCGGGATCCGCAAGTTGCCCCATTATGAAGCCTTCCTTCCGGAAGCAGTTGGACACTGTGTCCGTCTTCACGTCTCGCAAGGCGCCCGTCAACATTTGAATGGCACCAAGCAGGTCAACCTTCAGCTCGGTGCCCATGCGGAGGTTGACCAGCAGCCTATCAAGGAGTCGCCTCCTGTAGCCCACCTTGAAAGACATGATGATGCCCTGGTCGACCGGTTGCAGCTTCGCTGTCGTGTTGGCCGGCAGAAACTTCGGCTTGATGTTTTTGAGCTCGCAAGTGGTGTGGTGGGTCGAGCAGAGAAGGCAAGCGCGACGCCCCGGCTTGCCCAGCTCGACGTCCCACGCTTGCAGCCATTCTGTGAACAGCTGACGCGTCATCCACGCCTTCTTGTTCGAGGCGTAGCGAACGGGGAGCTGCTTACAGTTGTTGAAACAGCGCGGTGCCTTTGCTTTCCCGATCACAAAGGACTGGTGCTTATGAGACCCATCCATGTTGGCTGCCAGAAGAACGCTCACGCGGACTTTACTCATTTTGCCGCCGTGACACGTGCTGCCCCGTTCGTCGAGAGTCTTGCTCGGCAGCATTTGCCAAAATAAACCGGTCTCGTCGGCGTTGAAAATTTCAGCGGGTGAAAACTTCACCCAGATTTCCGGCCACTCCTTCGTCAACCACTGCTGGATGTCCTGACTGCGCACGGCTTCGCTTTCGCAAGAAATGGTTTTGCCGACGATGTTGTAGCGTTGCTTAAATCGGTGAAGCCACCCGGTGTTCTCGCCGAAATTGTCCTCACCCAGTGCAGCGACAAATCATTTGGCCTTAGTCATCAGCATTGGGCCCTCCACAGGAATGTTCTTCGCGCGCATTTCTAAAAACCAGGCATAGAGTGCCTGTTGTACTTTCCCGTGGGCAGTAGCACGCACACGACAGGCTCCCGATGTTTGCTGCTCCGCCGCCTTTGCCTTGATATCCGCCTTCTTCTTCAACAAAGTGCTCAGAGTGCTGCGTGCTATCCCGATGTCGTCCGCCACCGTCGAACTTTTTTCGCCCGCCTTAACACGCTCTATGGCTTTTAACTTCGTCGCAAAGTCAAGGTTCCTCCGCTTCTTGACGCTGGCCATTGCTACACGAGAAGTCGAAAATTCAAGCAGTCCGCAGTGCCTTGGCACAGCACGCACGCAAAAGAGGACTGCGGTGGTACGCGACAACTAAGGAAAGTGAACTCCGCCAACAAAGCGCACGCGAACAGTCGCGATGGCGGCGATGGCTACCCGGATTGCCTGCTAGGGCAGCAGCGATGTACGAAAGGCGCGAGCTGTGGTTGGCTGACCAAAACTCACAAAACATAAACAACAAAAAAGAAAGAAAAGGCGATAAGAGGAGGCCGCCGGCGCCCAACAGCACAGTCCGAGCCCCCTCACCCTCACGTTTTTCAAGCGTTTCGGGTGTCGGCGGAGGCGCTGTGGCGCGAAGGTGGCGAAGGTTGCGGGGCGCAGCGGATGCCGACGCGCACCTTCCAGCTCTCGCGGCGTTCGATATATCTGATGGCGGGTAAAAATACCGTTTTATATAGAAGTGCGAATTTCTAAATATTATAAAGGATTTTCAAGGGGATAATTTACTAGTTCGATATAGCCGAAAATTCGGTATATCCGTGTTCGATATATCCGTGTTCGACTGTATTTAGAGAGCGTAAGCCCGGCCAAAAGTGGGACCGGCGAAGACGAGCTACCGCCAAGTTGCACAGTCGTGTTCGATCACTAGCCTGGCACATTGCGCTGGTCGCTGGAGGGACATTATGTAGTCGTCACGGCTGGTATTTTCACTCCCTCGAAAATACGGGTGCACTGTTGACCGCAGCCGAACCGGCGACGTGAGTTCGTCGGTGTTGGCGTTGTGAGCCACGACGTCAGTCTCGTGAAAGATATGCTGCGACTGCACTGGAGCAGGGCTGTGGGTCAGCGTCGAGGTGCATATGATTCGCGATGATAGGGTAGCGATTGACGGTGTTGGGAAAGATGGAACGGTAACGTAGCACCCCCCAGCGCCCATGCATGGGGTGATAAACGGGACGACGGCTGCGGCCGGTTGGCGTCCGTGACGACGTCGACTGTGAGACTCGTCTCTGAAGTGTGGCTGCAGCACTGGCGATGGAGATTACAATGGCGACGCTCGTGCCAGGAAACGACGCCTATGGTGCGGAATGTAGGATATGCGGCCGCGAAGCGTGAGCTGACCATCCTGGTACCCCCTGTGCTGTAGGACGAAAGCAGCATTTCGTTCGCGAACACGGCAGCACGAAGGTCGCCGTAGGGGGCGCTAAGGGGTGGTAGGGCGAGGATGCGGCGGAGCTCTAGGTAAAGCGTCTTCCAGAGGATGGAGTGCTTCAGAGGCTGTATGATCGCGTGGTTGAGCCCGAGGGCAGCCTCGAACTTAAAGAACCAGCCTCAGAGGTAGCCTGGCTCGAACGCCGCTATTGGCGGGTCCCCCCACGTTGTGATGTCGGTGTGCCGCTGCCTGAGTAACCACAAGTACGGCACATCTGGGTCCCCACATGTGTTGGGACGTTCCCTACATGTGGTTAACCGGCCACCGATCACAGAGAACTCGGCTCACTTCCTACAAAATATTCGCATCGAATTGTTGCGGGGTGCCTTTAAAGTGTAATATATACTGAGAAATTGCGTGCAGTACATATGATTAGCTGTATTTACAGAGAAAATGTTTAGTTGTGAGCCGATTAGGCCATCTTATTAGTTCACTTTTGCTGAAATGAAGTTCTGATTGTTACGTTAAGTTACACGCTACTGAGATTACCTCAGCAACCTCGATTTTCTGAAGACTTTGCCTAGCTAAGTAACTCGCAGGACAAATTGCAAGGCATGCTTTCCGCACTAGACGAACGGAGTAGAACCGTGGGCCTGAACAATAATATGCAGAAAACTGAAGTAATGATCAATAAACTCGGGACAGCTCAAAAGTTGGAATATGGGCGAAGTAGTGGAAGTGGTAAAAGAATGTATCTATTTAGGCCAAATTGTGACCCCGGATCCCAACCATGAGGCAGAGATAATTAGAAGGATCAGAATGGGGTGGAGTGCATACGGCAGACGTTCTCAGATAATAAATAGCAGCCTACCATTGTCCCTGAAGAAGAAAGTGTATAACAGCTCCGTCTTACCGGTGCTCTCCTACGGGACAGAAACGTGGTGGCTCGCGAAGAGGGTTCAACTTAAATTCAGAACGACTCAGAGGGCAATGGAGTGGAAACTATAGGTGTAACATTAAGGGACAGGAAGAGAGCGGTGTGGGTCAGAGAACAAACGCGTGGTAAAGACATACTGGTGGAAATTAAGAAGAAATGGACGTGGGCTGGGCAAGTAATGCGCAGCCAAGATAACCGTTGGTCATTAAGGGTAACAGAGTGGATCCCTAGAGAAGGCAAGCGTAGCAGGGGGCGGCAGAAAGTTAGATTGGCGGATCAGATCAAGAAGTTTCCAGAGACAAATTGGTCACAGTTTGCACAGGACCGGGGTAATTGGAGAATAAAGGGCGAGGTCTTTGCCTTGCAGTGGTCGTTGATAGGCTGGTGGTGATGATGATGATGATTATGATGATGATGTCAATGATAATGATGATTATAATGACACGCTATTTTGCGCAGGGCTCCTGCAGAGTTTAGCACATAAAATTGGCGTGAATTCACCAATAATGCGGAAATGAAAGAAGCATCCCTAAAATTGAGCTTTCATCAATAATGGCCATAGCGCCGAAATCAAGCAGGTGTTTTGGGTAACATTATTGAATACGAAAATATAACAGTGACGCAACATGTCTTTGTTGATAGGGTATTTGGTAGAAGGAAGCCTTCAGCCGAGCACGTGAAAGAGCTTCATGAATAAATTTAAAATGACAGGCTTCTTCGTAAAATCCAGAAAAGCAAATTGCAAGCAAAGCAAAGCGAGGGTACCCTTGTGGTAAACTCCTTCAGGTTGTTTCTATACTGAATGAGAGCACAAAAACGCTAATGCTCCCCGGTGTTGCTTCCTTGAATAAAAAACAAACTGTTCCGGTTGGCGGTTTTCCTTTACTTGGAAGCAACAACAATAACAATAAGGAACAATTGATACTCCATCTGACTTCATTCGCCCTGATTTCGAGCTGACGAAAGTGCGTTCTCTTCCCGTGAGAACAAGGACCACAGCGCATCATGTCGCTTTCACCTAATCGACGGATTAGGTGAAACCTTTTTCTGAAACCTGCTAAGGTGAAACCTTCTTTCACCTTCTGTCTTACTTCAAACTCACGATGGAAGACAGAATTATATTCGCCAATTACAGGAGCTCGAGCAAAGTTTCTAAGCTTTATTCGAAGCGTTAATTTTTACGCAACTTTAACCAGCAGTATTGTATGCCTGACGGAATGTGTCACCCTAACCAGCTCTTTTTTTCACACAGTTTTCTTCAAACGCAGTTTTCTTCAATCACCGTTTTCGTTAAAACTGGCGTAGATTTCCAGGTATTTAAGGCCTCGTTTAACCAAAGTTTAAATTTTCTCGCCACCGGTATCACGAAACTCTCTTTTTTTAACAACCAGCATTTGCGAACCTTTTTGGTACCCGTTAGTTCATCGTGTTATATTGCGGCGGTTTATGCAGGATCACGGTTGCGTAATTAAAAGATGCGCTTGCTTGCGGCCGCCAACTCCAGCATGCTAAAATGGCTGCAAATGGCCTGCAAAACGATCGCTGGCTCGCGCCTCCTGGGCTCCTAGTAGGATGCCTGGATGTTCCTCCAGATACTGTAGCGGGTTCCAGAAAACCTGTTCTTGCGCGTCTTTGGCCCTCTCAATGACGGCGAGGGCGCACTTGAAATCACGGCTGCAGCTGAAAAAGTCTTCATTCGGCTGAAGAAAAGGTGGCTAAAATCTATCAAGCACTTTTTCCCGCCGAAGTGAGCTGACAGCTCGTGTGCTGTTGAATGATCACGGATGAGCCATTGGGCGTGAATGAAGTAATATTTCTTTAGTGTTATTTTATCTTTTTTCGTTTTCTCGGGCTTCTGTGAATTTCGCTCGTGAGCACATCCTGTCTTCCATGTAAGTTATTGGTAGAAAGAGACATTGAATCTTACGAAGTAATGGTTATATCGAAGTGATTATGATCCCTACTTCACCTCCGTTGTTACAAGATTCGTCTGCATCTCCAAATCATGCACTGAACCTTCTCTTCCCGATAAAAACTTTGACTTATTTGACATGCATGACATACTTGATATTTCTTATCACTTCAGCACATTACACATAAAGCGCCTGCACACAGAGCATCGCATAGCAAGGACTATTAAATAGTACAAGTTTTGCGAATAATTCGTGCTTTTATCCAGAATAAAAGTTGTGTTTATTTATTGAGCATAGAGGAAGGTGGTTGTGTGACAATGTCAGGAAGTGCAGAGAGAACCTTTTACGGGAAACGCCATTGCTTCCCGGATCCGCTTTTTTGAAGGCTGATCTTAGGAATTTTAAATTACATGAACTTTGTCCGAGTTAAAGCACCTCAATACACATGCCACAAATAAAAGTGACACCACCTTTAAAATTGCGACTTCGCTGCGGCAGCCTTGGCGGTGTGGCCACGATTACGACAACCCTGTCGGGGTAACGTGCGTGCATGCGTGGTTTTTGTGTCACTGCATTTGCACCCCTCTATTCTCCAGATTTCCAGATATATTTTATGGCGTGTGTGCTTCATAGTTCATGTTTTCTTTTACAGAGATTTCTTATTAGGGTCGGTTGACCTATACCTTCTATTAGTGGCGAAGCCCCTTAGGCGCTCGTGCTGTTGGCGTCTCCTGTCGTCATCGTAATTTTCGTCTCGCGCAGTCACGGTACTATAACACAGTGACACTCGTTTACACCTCGCGCTAGAACGCACCGCGTACAAAAACAAACCCCGGGACACTCATTTACGCTTCGCGCTAGAATGCTTCGTGCTTTAAAGATACAAAGACATTTACACCAAAGGGGTACACCTCGCCCTTAGATTCGTTTCACCTCTGTTTGCGAAACCGCCAAGGCGCCAAGATTACACTTATACACTGAATGCTTCCACCTACCGAGGTTTGAAGTTATTGAAGATGGCGCAGGATATTTTTTCTCTGTCATTATGTGCCCTTTGGCTGCTGGCATCCTGGCACATTACCCCTACGGACGAAGAACTTTTCCGCCTCCATATCTTAATATGTGTCGCAAAAACATAGGCATCTACCGACTGCTTCATGCAAACAAATTTTCACATGGTTTTTCAGTACACTAAATACAACCGACATCAAAATTAAACAATTGTAAATTCTGCATACAGACATGTACTCTTGTTGTATACGTAAATGTATGCATATGTACGTGTATACATGTTTCTAACATGTACGAACACCATTGGGAGGACGAGTGGCTGCTCCATTCGGAAGAGATGCGGGGGGTTTTAGGGCGAGGCTTTTGCACCTATACCGCCGAAGGGCTTTGTCACGACCGTTGGTGCAAACAAAAAACTGCCAAAAACAAATAAACGAAGGCACTGGCAACGCCAGGATTCCAGCGTGAAACTTATTAAAAACGAAGCGAGAGCACGCTGTGTTACAAATTGAGATACGAGCGCATACGGAACCGGGGAACAAAGACGGTGCAGTCACCGAGGGGAGCTGTGGGTTTACCCCCGTATTTCTTGCCTAATGCCATCTGAAAGTGTTAAGCGACCTCTAGTGCACTCCTCTCAGGGCACGTCTAGCGGCTGTGTACGTGTTTTCCGCATGTGCTAGAAGTTAGTAAATAATATAGGAAGGTCACAGCAGCGCAAGACATCTTACTTTTCCGCTGTCCCTGCGGCCGATCTCGTCGCCTCCATCGGCAGCCTCAGCGACGGAGAAGTGAGATCATCTAACATCGGGTTTAAGCTTCCATTACTTTAAAAGCAAAACAATATCTACTCACGGCATTCACTAATACCGCTCAACAAACCACCATTCATGGGTGGTGCATTTATTAGCCTGAGCAAAGAATATTTATTTTAATCAGTAATGGGTACTGTTAAGCACATTTAAATTGTCTCTGGTGTGACTATTTTAAAGTCCCGTGTGTAAATTCAAATGACGTCGCTTGGGTAATTGTTGAAGGTGGACTTTACTACTTTTCTTTCTAACTACCTTCAAAGGGTGAATTAGCGCGCTTTTTTACGCTACAAAAAACGGGGAAAACTGAAATAAATTGAACAAAATGATGATTGAATTCTTCTTAGGAGGTTCTAGAGGGGAGGTTAAGAGGGTGATTATTTGGAGGAAAATTATGAACACAATCGTCTTTCGGTGACTTTTGCAGCGGAGCAGCCCATTTTTTTACTGCAAATTTCAATAACCATCTCCACTCTAGCCATTTGAGGTTTGATATCTAGAAGTATTACATCTCATTATGCACCACGATTGTGAACCTTCCATTCTGTATATGCTTGATGTTTTGAATACTTTTAACAAATGTATTGTGGCAACATCGTTCAGAAAATGAGGAACGAAATACGCGAGAAATAGTAAATTCCGCAATCAATCAAGGTAGGTTTCAGCACAGACGTAAGTGTACCTATACACGACTGCTGACGTACAAAAAATGAGGCAGATCAAATAAAGTGAAACCATTCTGAGTGAAACAGATTGCGTACTATCAAAACACCAATGCATCCCAATAGACCTGTGTTCAATCGAAAATATCTGATAACATCTCTGGATATTGAGAGTGCCCATAAAACTGACCTACAATTGTCTCAAAACGGTTACTCTAAAATTACGAAAACCATGTGTTTTGAAAAACAACACACGCATCCGTCGTGGAGAAGGTGTTCAGTCGCAAACCTCTACCTCCTAAACCACGTATCGCTAACACTACAGATAATTCGTTGATGTGTTCACATATTTTGCAAAACAAAAACATGGCATCGGTACTGTCCTCGCTAGTGATTTATGTCTTTAAAGTATTTACGATCGATTGCAAGTACTTTCAGCGGTAGTTTAACGAACAGTAAGCGAACGTTTTAATTCGCTTCTGACGCAAATTTTATAGCAAAAAGCTTTGGCCATTTTCTCAGCTTTTTTGAAGGCGATAAATTTTTCAACCATTTTGTTCTTAAACTCATTTATTAAGCGGCGCAGTATACTATAAAACAGAGATTTATGCACGTCCATACAGTTGAAGCGTTCACCAATGTGAGTGAGAAATGACAATGCACCCCGACGACGTGCGAATTCACATGTAGAAAGTACTTTTCTTGGGGGAGACTTGCATCACACTCCGGTCTAAAAGGCGGAGACGTACCGGTCTGCGAATACACACGTAATAGAGGCAAATGTTTGTTACAGAATATAGCGTTTTTCAACCTCAAAGCGAATGTTTTTCTTTCCGCTACCTGTCCGAACATACCAGCGTGTGCCATACCTACTGCCATAGTATCATCTCAGCGCTAAGCTACTTATCAATAATGAATCGATAAACAGTTCATACACGGAAGCTCTCTTGCTTCAGAAACACCCAAAGAGAGTGAAACTTCGGAGTGCGCTGGAAAGGAAGTGAGCTGCCCAGCCGAGAACTGACCCTCACACAGGAGGGCCCATCACGAGCGTGCATTGGTAACTAAATGTTTAAGGGCTAGCCTTCTAGCTTCAAGAACACCTTAGAATGGAAGGATTCTCCCCAGGCCGACATGTAATATTTTTGCCGTAACAAAAAAGACCGGGTTTATGATCTGTTGATGTTGATGAATGCTTTAGCCGATACAGGACGGGCTATGCTAGACAAGGTGCAACATTCAAGGAAAGACTTTCGGAAGACAAACCAAATTACCTCACCAGACAAGAATTTGATTGACTAATTGATTCTAGGGTAAAACTCGCCGTTGCTGCTTAGGCTATGAGATGCGTTCTAGTGGAGGGCTCAGATTAATTTAGGCCGCCTAGGAATCGTTCTTCACGCAAGAATTTGGCAATCCTGGTTGAGTGCCCATGCGAAAACTCGCCAATAAATCTTCGACAACACTATCAACCTTAATTCCCAAGAAGCCCTATCGCCTTAACCCCCCAGGCGGCACAGAAAATGTGTCTCAAGGCCGGCCCGTCTATGGCCGCTTTCTGGCATGTCCGGCCAACATCCAGGTTCTGGCAGCCACTGAACATTCGGCAACCAGCGCTTCGGTATTTCTCCGGCCGCCCGTGTTCAGACGCGCAACGACAGCTGCCCGGCTGCCAGATATTCCGTTGCCTTTCGGCTGCCGATGTTGAGAAAGAAATCGGCCGGAGTATGGCTTTAGGACATCTGTTTTTCCTTCGGGAAACGGTGTTCAGCCGAAGCACGGCAAGCGACCGGCCATAGGATTTCGGTATTCTTGTGGCAGTTGGTGTTCGAAAGGAGACCGGCCGTTTGGAAAGGAGACCGGCCGTTGCGCGGCTGCCGCGCATCCCCTCTTTCAACGGTGAACCGTGCGTCCGGCGGCAGAATATTCATTTTCTTCCGGCAGCCGGTGTTATGATGGAGACCGGCCGACTTACGGCCTCAGAATGTACGTTTATCATTTAGCTTGCGGTCCTCGGCTGAATTACGGGAAGCGAACGGTCGCAGAATTTTCGGCAACCGGTGTTCAAGAGGAGACCGGCCTTCGTAAGGTATCAGGTTATACGTCATTATGCGAACAACGGCGCGCGTCTGGGCGCCGAGAATTCATGCACAGACGTGCTCGGTAGAAGACCCGCCGATGTAGGACCGGTTTTGCCCTGGGTAAAGAATGAGTTGTTAGGGAGTCGAATGGCCCAGACTCGTTTTTCATCCACTCGCGTCTCTACGTTCTAAATGAACGAACTACGTTTGTCAAACCGTAATGAATGTTCTAGGTGAACGGGCAAGGTGCACAGACGCACTGGACATTACCAGGGAAACGTTTAGGCCACCAATATGGCATTTATTGCCACAAGAAGACTTTGCCACACCGACGGGTGAGCTAAGCCTCGCCAGTCATAGCCGCTACAACGCCTCGCCCGTCGGCTTCGCCGAAGCATCAGCTCGAGGCTGTTCGACCCCTCAAGAGATGGATACCTTCGGAGACATCGACCCGGCAGCGACGTCCGAACTGAGGTGGTGGTGGTTCACCAAAATATGTGGCCTTAAAGGATGTCGAGCAAGCGGCCACCACGCAGGCGCTCAACCGGCGCCATGTCAAGGACTCCCCACCAAAGAAAGGCAAGGGCGTGCAAAAGCGCATGTTTCCGGCTATTCTTTTCACAATATTACTGCGAAAAACAATGTGCACTATATTGTTTGTGATAAACGTAGAAGAGGCTAAGCTCGTTCTTTGGTAGGCTCAACTTCGTGCCCTGCACTATGTTACTTCATGAGATTTTATGACTGCCTATTTAGCAACAACTGTTATTTTGAATTTGCCATAACAACAGACCCTTGTGAATGACAAAGCCTGACTGTTAATTTAGTTGCGGTGTTTTAAATTGAGATAAGCTATACTTGGGACATGACTCATCTGGTTAAACATATTCGCCAGCATAGTAGCAAACACGGATTTCGTCGGGTTGTTTCTTGCTCAACGCAGCTTGTTGAGTTCACGCACAATTTGGCTCTAGCAATAGAAATGCGTAAAGTAGCTCACTATTTTCTTGTGCGCAAAAAAGTATTTGACGGTGATTCATATCACCTTCTTGTTAGTACATTGCGGGCAATAAACTAAAGAATCGGCTATTGCATGGGTAGCCAAGGATATCTCCCTAAGACAGCAGGCGGTCGCTCTCAATGGTTGTTCGTCCGGATATGTTCCCGCGACCTCAGGAATTTCCCAAGGCTCAGTTGCGGGCCCTCTTTTGTTTGTGGGGCCTCAAATCTTTGTCAAAAATGTTCGCGAATGACTGTGTAATTTACAGGACTATAGCGAATGAACGTGATTCAAAATACTTGCATCATGTTTCAAATAATAACATCCTGGTGTGCTGATTCAGGACATTTGTTGAATCTTAAAAAGCGTGTTAACGTCAACTTTACAAGAATACCTGCATTCCAATTTAATGCGTATACAGTAAATTACAATACTTTAGGAACGGGCGGGGAATATAAATAACGAGGAGTTTATTTAACGAGTTGTTATAGAAATATGCATGTTTACAACATAAAAGTTGCGGATGCACGTGTTTTTGGCTTTCCGAGATAAAATTTCAGCGAACCTCCACCTAACTTAAAAGAACAACCGTATTTCATTCATGTGCGCTGAATGTAGGAATACGCATGTGTTTTCTGGGATTCGTACAGCAAAGAGCTGGTTGATACGCTCGAAAATATACAGAATAGGGCAGTGCGATTCGTATTAGGTATTGGCACTTTACCCTTAGGATGAGGGAAAGTAAAAGTAAACTTAAATGGTAAGACGGGAAAGATAATAGACGAAACCTGAGGTAGAAATTTTTTCGTAATATATATCATTCGAAAACTGGAATAGAAGGGGAGAAGGATATCCAAGCGCCATTCTACTTATCCCAAAGTGGGATCGCTAGCTTGAAGCAAATTAATAACTTTCCTTTAACGTGACCCCTTGCGCGATTCATTTTATATTAAATCAAGATGAGAGTGTAATTAATTTCCACGTATGATTTTATCCACTGTTTATAATGACGATTTTCACCGCGCTTTGTAAAATTATTTTGTTATTTGGTCTCATATTTGATCCCTGCTGTAATGCATGCAAGGGCAAGCAGGTATCAAATAAATAAATAAACAAATAAATAAATACACAAATAAATAAATAAACTTGCGGTGCCGCAAGTTTGCCTCCGACGGGTTGAGAACCCTACGCATTCCAACTTGACCAATAAAATATGTATTGCTTTATTCGTTGCAGTATGCAAGGTTTGCTGTATGAATACAACAATTGCTAAGGTATTTGTTTGAAAGAAAATATGAAACTGTTGTCTTACGCCTTTAATTGCGTAAACACAGAGGGATACAACTGCAGCCATCTGAAGAAGGGCGTCATTCGCAAGACGTCTAGAATTTTCTTAACGTAACGACTTTACATGAAAATTAAGTTCTTTCGAGTATTAAGGAGTGTGCACGTAACTGATGAAAACAACATAAAAATATATTGAAACTGAAAGTACTTCTTTGATCTCTTCTAGGATCTGCCCGGTGAAAGATCATCAGAAAAGTTGATCGAGTAGAAAATTTCTTTGCAATAAAAATGCGCAAATAGTGGACATACTATTTGTGTGAAGTAAATTATATTCAATGCTGCTGACTGTTTTGTGGAGTACAGAACCGCTTCGTCGAGGCATTCGCACCGGTTTTATATAAAAAAAACTGGTCAAGCAGCTGTTGCAAAAAAAGTTGATTTATTCAGAGCATGAAAGCGTTGTCCTAAAAGAAATTGCCTAAAACCGGCACTTTCATGTTTGTGAAATTCAACCCACTAAAGTATGCGCCTTCTGCCCCCCCTTCATCCTTGCTTGTTTATTACAGGTAAGCCGCGCCACAGAAGATATTTGCTGTATTCGACAGTAAAAGAGGCACAGCAATTAAAAGGAACGACCATTCCTGAGCACTGTTAAATAAATTAATTTTGGTGTAAACTGACGCTGATAATTAAGCCAGGCTGCGCTGAAGGCTGGACGGCTGGTGTTTGCGCGCGGGCAAGACTTTGATGTGGGTGCAGTGGACCCAAAATGGTGGGATTGTGCTGCTGTACAGCGCGATTGAGTCATCTGCTTGCGCTGCATGCAGTGGTCATCCACCGGCCTCAGTACAGTTAACGTACTGTGGCTGAACTACAATGCCCGTAGCACGGCCGAATTTCGGGCAGGTTTAGTCCGGCTGGAGTCCGACGACCGCATCTCGGCTGTCCTCCGGTGGCCGTACTTCGCCCGCACACGGGTGGCTTTGGGATGGCCGGAGCCCTACGGCTGGAATCTGGCCGTACGAACGTAAGCCGGTGGACTAGCCGACGGACACTGGCCGTTGGACAGTGGTGGGAGTACGGCCGTATACGGCCAAAACGCCCTTATTTGGACACAGGCCGAACATGGTTGCCGGATAAAGGCCGGGCAGAAAATCACCGGCCAAAGTACACCGGCATGAGTAAGGCCGAAAAGTCCCGTGCTGCCTGGGCCTAGGCAGCAGGCAGGCAAGCAATACAGCTGGAGGTGCTAAGAATTTCTGGGTACGGTCAGGCTTCATATATATTGCTACGTTCAGGGCTGAAATACTTTAGAAAAAAGCTGAATTATCTGTTTGATTATATGAGCTTTTAAGATGGAACATATTAGTTTGCGCCATACGAAGCGGGTCGGTGAATAATTTAGAGTGCTCTCTATTGCAAATATTCTCTTATGTCACAACCATCCTGAAAAAGTCAGCTACACAAGAATTCTTGGATCAAAGGGCTTATCATAGAATATCGAAGAATTCTGCAACCTTAACAACCGTGTAGCATCTATTGTCATTAGCGTAACCGAAAAGCGCAAGCGTCACGTCACACAGACTTACGCACTCATGTCAATCTATGAAGACAGAACTATGCATAATGTTTACTTTTTGGTTGAATTGACAATGAATAAACTGAATACTCATTTCTCAATCATCCTCGAGCCTTCACTGCAACAGAAGAGGAGTGACAGATAGGTAACGGTGTTCGGGGAAAATTTCGATCGATTAACTTCTTGGAATTGATGACGTGGAATGCTGTTTGGCTTCAGGGAAAGAAACCTTCTTCGAAAAGACAATACATTTTGTGGTAAGAGCACCATTCGAAAATAGAAATGGACAGTCCAAACCGTTAAAAACATTTTTTTATACCCGCACTGCTGGAACGATAAAAGATGTTCAGAACTTGGCGAGGAGAATACGAGCGATAAAAGCACTATTGAAGCTGCATCTCTGCCAAAATCTGAGCGGAGAGTTAGTAAAGCCGGTACACAATGGGGCTTTAAACCCTACTCCATACACACTATGGCCGAGCAAGTTAAAATACTGCCCAAGAAGAAATTAGAGGTATTGTAAGGTCTTGACGACAATATAGACTTCAAAAATGATCATTTTAATACTGGGCGGTGGAAAGCCTTACAATATCGAAATAACTGCTTTGTCATGACCATGTCAATACCGTGAATAAATTATCCAAAGTGGCTGCAGCCAGAACAGAGCGACTGCTGGCATGGAAGCCTGCGAATACTACGACCGTTTCAGTGTGTGGTGTCTACAAGTGTTTGCTGCTATTCACTTTCAAATGCGACTTTCTTCCCGTGTTTTAGGGGGAAAACACACAACAACGGGAACGCGTAGCGTTGACGTACTAGAATATTATAAGGCAAAAGTAAGTTGGCGAAACAGTTGTTTAGGAGCAACACCTTAATGCAGTGGCACCGTTTCCATACATTTTACTGTAAGAAAATTGCTCGACCATTGCAGGTGGATATCAGCAACAATATTTCAGGTACATTCGCTTCGTAGGCACAGTGTGGTCTCCCGATTTATTCACAGAAGCGCATTTCGGAAAGCTAAATATTGTGATCCGCGTGTTCTTTATGCCAGTACAATGAGTAGCCCCCTTACAAACCGGACTACTTTTTCATCGAGGCAATTAAGAAGCTGTTGTGGCAGTTTGCGAGTCTGTAGGAAAAGTTTGCTTGACTAAGCTAAATGAACCTTCGCATAAACTCGAAACAATGTAGGGGTACGTACTTTAGTGGCTGTCTTTTCAGGCAGGCGGGGAAAACTTTAACTGGTGCCGGTGGCTGAACAAACCGCCAATGAGGACGTCCCGGAATGAACACGCTTCGTCGAAAGTTTGCCTAAACTGCTTGTTCCTTCGGTAATATTTCGAACCAAACCTAAATACGACTCTCTTCTGTAAGAGTCAGGATGGAACTACGCAGAAAAGCAGATAGTGCTGGTACTAAATAGGTGTGCAATAAATCAATCGCCTTAGAGCCTTTGTCCGGCTTTTCCCCTCGGCAGGACTAGCAGGCGTGCCAAAGGCGGGAGATTTATATTTGCATTGTCAGAAAGATTACGACCTCATAGTGGGCTACAATACGATTAGGGTCACCTCGAGCAGACTATCGGAAGCGGCCTGTCGGTGGGCTCATTTTGCTAAAGTGCGCAAACGAAAACTTCGCTTCTTCAAATAAAGATGCCTAAAACATGAAGCTTTGGCTAATGCAACCTGACTAAAAGTAAAAGCCCTAATTGCCAACTGCTTCGAACATGTAGGAATGGTGGAACCGGATAGAGAGACCTCGACTTCAGAACGCGAGGAACACGAATTAGATTGCGGCCACGGGAAGCATTTTCTCTTCATTCGCCTGACGTGCCTTTGCCCAATTTTTATTTATTTTTTAGTTATTTATATTTATTGATTTCTTTCTTTCTTTATTTTATTTTTATTTATTTATTTATTTAATTATTTTTATTTAAAAATACTGCTTTCTCATGTCTGGGACATTACAGGCGCGGGTACGAAAAAAATCCAACAATAACACAGAAGCAAACAAAAGTGCACACAATTTTGTGACTAACACATCAAATTCATCCAGAACTCTATATTGTTCAATCTACGCGGAGCTCCACCAACCTTGTTTCACAGTTCCAACACGTGCGGAAGAACGGAGAAGTTCACAAAATCCAAACGAGACCTCACGGTTACAGGGTTCGAACCATATGTACTACGTGTTGTGCACACTGGTACATCAGCGAAAGATAAGGGCGCGTGAATGCGGGTTGTTTTGTATACAATTTTGCACAACAAGATAACACTCCTGCGCGTACGATGGTATTCTAGTGAATCAAGTGACAACAAGTGAGCATGTGAAGACGGTGAGAAGTCTCGATCATGACGATTAAAATTGAACTGTATAGCCTTTTCATGCACAGATTCTAACCTGTTCTAACCAGATACTACATATCATTGTTTTGTAAAGTTGGTTTTCCAGCGATGCGTTCTTGCGATGAGGCGTTCGCCATCAGTGAGGAATTGAATCTTCACAAAGAACACTTTCCATATTTATCATATTTGCAGTGAATTATTTACGCGCAATCACTCGGGCCCTGTCTTTTCTGCAAAATTGGTCATGCCGAATACGGAAAGAACTATTAATCTGAATTACCGGACATAATGCCTGCAATGTAAAAGAAAAGGCGCGTAGGAGAATTGCAATTGTAGAAAAGTAGAGACGAGAAACGAGATGCTCTCCTGCGAACTTAAGCTGCTCAGAAATTAGGCGATTTCGAGCTAAAACCTTCCACCTCTACAATTAAAAACAGTGGAATGTCACGCCTTCGATAGTGCCGTTCCTAATGACTTCGGCACATTTCGGTAGGCCCAAACAAACTGTAGCCACCTGCATTGCTTTTTTGCGTTTACGGAATATTGAATTGCCTGAAGCAACCAGTAATACCCTTGTATTCTTATCTCGTTTTCACTATAGGTTAACCCTTTTGTTCTGCGTACCTCCCTAGCTATTGGTTCCCTATTTCTGCCAATACTTATGCCATTTTTTTATGGTGCACCGTGTTCCGCTTGCTCGTTTCCAAGCGAACCCTTCCTTTGAAACACCCATTTCCTGTCTCTTCTAGTGCTTTAATAAATAATAAAAGGTAAACCAACTATGTTTATGTTAAAAACTCATCCAGTTAGTCAGCTGTTGTATGGTGTCACCTCATATACAAAAAGGGAAAGGATGTTTTCAGGAATTAGCTTTTATATCCTAGATTTTTGATACACGTTTGCGTATGTTTCCTAAGTTTTTATTTGGTTTTCCCTGTGCTGTACAAAGAAATATACCAGCTTGTTGCAATGACATTGCACTGACATTTTCCATTGCATTTTCCATGACATTGCACTTTCTACCAGTTCGCTTATCAGACAACAATTTTGTATACACGTCCCATTCAGCAACAGAAAGCAGAAAGAAACAAAGAAAAAATTTATTATTCCTCTTCAACATGGCATAACATCAAGATTTCAGATAAAGTGCCTTTTGCCTACAGCAAGAATAATTTCGCAAAACGCTACTTCTAGTTATTCAGAATGACGACTGAGATGTGACAATTATTTTTGACGGCTCCACGCGTCTAAAAACATAGCTCACAGAGAAACGCGTTCATCACAAAAGATGGCGCAGGCTGGCGTCTACGGGCGCTCATTCGGAGTGCGATTTCACCGATCAACTTCCCACGGTCTTCTTCCCTGATAACAACGACTGCTTGCTTCCTTTGAAGTAAATTTGTAAATTCGTCTGGATCGGCAATTCTGCCCCGACGTGGTGAAACGAATATGCAACGTTGTGCCGGCTATTTAAATGGCTCAACCACTTTTATGTAGAGTAATACTCAGTTATAATGAAACGGGATTTGTCGAACTATGGAAGTAACAAACAATCACAGTTTCCATTAAAACTGGCATAGATGCCCAGGTATTTAGGGCCTCATTTTAACAAAGTTTAAATTTTCTCGCAACGGGTATCAAGAAAATCTTTTTTTCACAACCAGCATTTGCGAACCTTTTTGGTACCCGTTAGTTCATCGTGTTATAATGCAGCGGTTTATGTAGCATCACGGTTCCGTAATTAAAAGATGCGCTTGCTTGCGGCCGCCACTACCAGCATGCTAAAATGGCTGCAAATGGCTTTGGCTTGCAATCGATCGCTGGTTCGCGCCTCCTGGGCACCTGGTAGGATGCCTGGATGTTCCCCCAGCCACTCTAGCGGGATGCTGAAAACCTGCTCTTGTGCGTCTTTGGCCCTCTAAGTGACGGCGTGGGAGCACTTGAAATCACGGCTGCAGCTGAAAAAGTCTTCTCTCGGCTGAAGAAAACGCGGCTAAAATCGGTCAAGCACTTCTTCCCGGCGAAGTGAACGGACAGCTCGTGTGCGGTTGAATGATCACGGATGGGCCATTTGGCGTGAATGAATTAACAATTCTGTGGTGTTCTTTTATCTTTTTTTGTTTTCTCGGGCTGCTGAGCACTTCGTCTCTTCAATGTAAATTATTGGTAGAAAGGGACATTGGATATAACGAAGTATTGTTTATAACGAAGTGAATATGATCCCCACTTCAGCTTCGTTGATACACGATTTGACTGCATCTCCAAATCATGTGCTAAACCTTCCCTTAACGATTAAAACTTTGACCCCTTTGACATGCATGTCATACTTGATATTTCTTATCACTTCAGCACATAACACCTAAAGCGCCTGCACACAGAGCGCGGCATAGCAAGGACTTTTACATAGTACAAGCTTGGCGAATCATCTGCGCTTGTATCCATAATAAAAGTTGTGCATATCTATTGAGCGCAGAGGAAGGTGGTGGTGTGACAATGTCACGAAGTGAGGAGAAAACATTTCTTGGGAAACGCCATTGCTTCCCGTATCCGCGTTTTTGAAGGCTGATCCTTGGAATTTGGAATTACATGAACCTTTTCCGAGTTTGGGCACCTCGATGGAAATGCCAAAAATTAAAGTGACGCCACCTTCTAACTTGCGACTTCGCTGCAGCAGCCTTGGCTGTCCGGCCACAATTACGACAACCGTGTTGAGGCTGACGTGCGTGCATGCGTGGTTTTTGTGTCAGTGCATTTGCACCCCTCTATTCACCAGCTTTCGAGATATACTTTATTGCCAGTGTGCTTCCTAGTTCATGTTTTTTTTCTACAGAGATTTCTTATCGGGGTCGGTGGACCTATACCTTCTATTAGTGGCGAAGCCCCTTTGGCGCTCGTGCTTTTGGCGTCTCCTGTCGTCGTCGTAATTTTCGTCTCATGCAGTCACAGTACTAAAACACAGTGACACTCGTTTGCATTTTGCGCTAGAGCGCACCGAGTACAAAAACAAACCCCGGGACACTCGTTTACACTTAGCGCTAGAACGCTTCGCGCGTTGGAGATACAAGACATTTACAGGAAAGCGGTAAACCTCTCCCTTAGATTCAATTCACCTCAGCTTGCAAAAACGCCAAGTCGCTAAAACTACACTGAATGCTTCCACCTCCAAAGTTGGATGTTATTGAAGATTTCCCGGGATATTTTTTCTCTCCCATGTAAACCCTTTCGCGTTCTGGCATCCTGGCACATTACCCTTACGAACGAAGAAATTTTCCGCATTCAAATCTTAATATGTCTCCAAGAAACATAGGCATCTACCGACTGCTTCATGCACACAAATTTCCACATGGTTTTTCAGTACACTAAATACAACCGAAATCATAATTAAACAATTGTAAATTCGGCATACAGACTTGCGCTCTCGTTGTATACGGAAAGGTATGTATATGTACGTTTATACATGTTTCTAGCACGTACGAACACCATTGCGAGGACGAGTGGCTGCTCCATGCGGAAGACATACGGGAGTTTTTAGGGCGAGGCTTTTGCTCCTATACCCCCGAAGGGTTCTGTCGCGACCGTTGGTGCAAACAAAAAACTGCCCAAAACAAATGAAAGAAGGCACTGACAACACCAGGATTCCAGCCTGAAACTTATAAAAAACGAAGCGAGAGCCCGTTGTCTTACAAATTGAGATGCGAGCACACACAGAACCGTGGAAGAAAGACGGTGCAGTCACCGAGTGGAGCTGTGGGTTTACCCCCCATGTTCTTGCCTAATGCTATGTGAAAGCATTACGCGACCTCTTTGCCACTCCGCGCTAAGCTCAGGGCACGTCAGCGGCGGTGTGCGTGTTTTCCGCATGTGCTGGGAGTTAGTAAAAAAATGAAACCTCACATCAGCGCAAGACATCTCACTTCTTCGCTGTCCCTGCGGCCGATCTCCTAGCCTCCATCGGTAACCTCAGCGACGAAGGAGTAGTGAGATCATTTACATCGAGTTTAAGCTTCAATTACTTTAATAGCAAAGGAATTTCCACTCACGGCTTTCACTAATACCAGTCAGCAAACCACCATTCATGGATCGTGCATTTATTACCCTGAGCAAAGAATATTTATTATAATCAGTAATGGGTACGGGTAACTACATTTATATTGTCTCTGGTGTCTATATTTTTAGAGCCACGTGTGTAAATTCAAATGACGTCGCATGGGTAATTGGTGTAGGTGCACTTTCCTACTTTGCCTTCTAACAACCTTCAAAGGGTGGACTGGCGCGCTTTTTACGCTGCAAATACGCGGGAAACTGAAATAACTTTAACATCATGATTATTGAATTCTTCTTAGGAGGTTCTAGAAGGGAGGTTAAGAGGGTGATTATTTGGAGGAAAATATTGGACACAATCGCCTTTCGGTGACTTTTGCAGAGAAGCAGGCCAATTTCTTACTGCAAATTTCATTACCGTCTCTACTCTAGCCATTTGGGGTTTTGTATCTAGAAGCATCACATCTCCTAATGCACCACGATTGCGAACCTTCGATTATGTAGACTCTTGATGTTTTGAATATTTTCAACAAAAGTATTTTGGCAACATCGTTCAGAAGTTGATGAACGAAATACACATGAATTAGTGAATTCACCAATCAATCTGGGTAGTCTTCAGCACAGACGTAAGTGTACCTATACACGACTGCTGGCGTACAAAGAATAGGGCAAATCAAATATAGTGAAACCATTCTGAGTGAAACCGATTGCGTACTGTCAAAACACCAAAGCATCCCAATAGACCGGTGTTCAACCAAAAATTTCTGATAACATCTCTGAACATTGAGAGTGCCCATAAATTTGACCTTCAATTCTCTCAAAACGGTTAGTTTAAAAGTACGAAAAAGATGAGTTTGGGAAAAAAAATACACACATCCATCATGGAGAAGGTGTTCAATAGCAAACCTCTATCTCCTAAACCACGTAACGCTACAACTGTAGATCATTCGTTCATGTGTTGACGTATTTTGCAAAAAAACATCGCATCGGTACGGTCCTCGCTAATGATTTCAGTCTTTGATTTATTTACGATCGATTGCAAGCACTTTCAGCGGAAGTTTACCAAGAGTAGGTGAGCGTTTTACCTCGCTCCTGACGCAAAGTTTATGACAAAAAGCTATAGCCATTTTCTCAGCTTTTTTGAAGCCCTGTATATTGTTCAACCTTTTCGTTCTTAAACTCAATTAATTAAGAGGAGCAGTATGCTATAGCACAAAGACTTAGGCACCTCAATACAGTTGAAGCATTCACCAATGGCAGTGACAAATGACAATGCACCATGACGACGTGCGAATTCACATGTAGAAAGTACTTTTTTTTTGAACGAGGCGTGCATCACACTCCGTTCTAAAAAGCGGAGACGTACCGGTCGGCGAATCCGCACGTAATACAGGCATATGTTTGTGACCGAATACGGCGTAATTCAACCTCAAAGCGAATGTTTTTCTTTCCGCTACCTGACCAAACATACCAGCGTGTGCCACACCCCCTGCCACAATATCATCTCCGCGCTAATCTACTTCTCAATAATGAATCGATAAACAGTCCATACTTGGAAGCTCTCTAGCTACAGAAACACCCTAAGAGAGTGAAACTTCGGAGCGCGCTGGAAAGGAAGTGAGCTGCCCAGCCGAGAACTGACCCTCACACAGGAGGGCCAATCACAAGCGTGCATTGGGAAATCAATACTTGCGGGGTAGCCTTCTAGCTTCAAGAGCAACTTAGAAGGGAAGGGTTCCTCCCTGACGGTCATGTAATATTTTTGCCGTAACAAAAAAACACCAGGTTAATGATAAGTGGACATTGGGCATCCTCGGTTTTCCAGACCTGGACGGTCGGCGGGAGTCCGAGGACTGCGTTCGAACCGGAACTCCCATAGGAATACACAGGAAAATCGAGCACCGGATCGCGCCTCGGGTAGTCCGCCGACGATCCGGGATTGATAATCGAGGAGGCCCATTGTTGAATACTTTAGCTGATACAGGATGGGCTATACTAGACCATGTGCAACATTCAAGGAAATACTTTCTGGAAAACAAACAAAATTACCTCACCAGACAAGACGTTCATTGACTAATTGATTCTGGGGTAAAACTCGCCAAAGATGTTTAGGCGATGAGATGCGTCGTAGTAGAGGGCTCAGATTAATTTTGGCAGCCTGGGAATCGTTACTGAGACAAGGATTGGCAATCCTAGCTGAGTGCACATGCAAAAACTCGCCAATGAATCTTCTACAACACTATTAACCTTAATTCAAAAGAAGTTCTATCGCCAACCCTAGGCCGCAGGCAGGCAACAATACGGCTGGAGGTGCTAAGAATTTCTGGGTACGGTCAGGCTTCATTATGTTGCTACGTTCAGGGCTTAAATACTTTAGAAAAAAGCTGAAATATCTGTTGGAATATATGAGCTTTTGAGATGGAACATAATAGTTTGCGCGAGATGAAGCGGGTCGGTGAATAATTTAGAGTGCTCTCTATTGCAAATATTCTCTTATGTCACAACCATCCTGAAAAAGTCAGCTACAGAAGAATTCTTAGTTCAAAGGGCTTAGCATAAAATATTGAAGAAGTTTGAAACCTTAACAAGCATGTAGCATCTATTGTCATTAGGGTAATCGAAAAGCACGAGCGTCAGGCGACAGAGACATACGCACCTATGTCAATCTATGAAGACGGAACTATGCATAATGTTTACTTTTTCGTTGAATTAGACACTGAATACTGCTTTCTCAGTCATCCTGGGGCCTTCAATGTAACAGAAGGGGAGTGACTGATAAAGAAATGGGTTTGGTGAAAATTTCGAAGTTTACTTCTTGGAATTCACGACGTGGAATGCGGCTTGGCTTCAGGGAAACAATCCTTCTTCGAAAACGCTATACATTTTTTTGGTAAGAGCACTATTAGAAAATATAAATGGACAGTCCAAAGAGTTAAAACATTATTTTAATACCCGCACTGCTGGCATGATAAAAGATGTTCAGAAATTGGCGAGGAGAATACGAGCGAAAAAAGCACTATTGAAGCTGCATCTCTGCCAAAAGCTGAGCGGAGAATTAGTGAAGCCTGCACACAATGGTGCCCTAAACCCTCCTCTATACAGACTATGGCCGAGCAATTTAGAATACTGCGCACGAAGAAATTCGCAGTATTGTAAGGTCTAGAGGACAATATAGACTTCAAAAATGATCATTTTATTACAGGATGATGGAAAGCCCGGCAGTATTGAATTCACTGCTTTGCCATGACCATGACTAAAATTTGAATAAATTATCCGAAGTGGCTGCAGCCACAACAAAGCGACTGCTGGCATGGAAACATGCAAATACTGCGACCGTTTCAGTGAGTGGTGTCTCCAAGTGTTTGCTGTTATTCACTTTCAAATGTTTCTTTCTTCCCGTGTTCCCGGGGGGAAACTTAACTTACAAGAACGAAAACGCGTAGCGTTGACGCACTCGAATATCGTAATCCAAAAGTTAGGTTGGCGAAACAGTTGTTTAGGAGCAACACCTTATTGCAGTGGCACCGTTTCCATACATTTTACTGTAAGAACATTGCTACGACCGTTGCAGGTTGATATCACAACACTATTTTAGGCACATTTGCTTCGTAGGCGCAGTGTGGTGTTCCGATTTATTCACAGAAGCGCATTTCGGACTGCTAAATATTGTGAACTTCGTCTTCTTTATGCCAGTACAATGAGTAGCCCCCTTACAAACTGGTCTAAATTTTCATCGAGGTAATTAAGAACCTGTTGTTCCAGTTTGCGAGTCTGTAGGCAAAGTTTGCTTGACTAAGCTAAATGAACCTTCGCATAAACTCGAAACAAGGCAAGGATACGTACTTTAGTTTATGTCTTTTCAGGTAGGGGGGGGGAAACTCTAACTGGTGCTGGTGGCTGAAGAAACGGCCAACGAGGACGTCCCGGAATGAACACGCTTCCTCGAAATTTTGACAAAACTGGTTGTTCCTTTGGGAATATCTCGAACCAAACCTAAGCGCCGCTGTTTCCTGTAAGAGTCTGGGCGGAACTACGCAGTTAAGCAAATAACGGTGCTGGTACTAAATAGGTGTGCAATGAATCAACCGCCTTAGAGCCTTTGTTCGACTTTCCCCCCGGCATGACTAGTAAACGTGCGAAAGGCAGAGATATATATTTGCATTGTCGGAAAGATTACGACCCCATAGTGGACTACAATACGGTTAGTGTCACTTCGAGCAGACAATTGGAAGCGGCCTGTCTGTGAGCTTATTTTGCTGAAGCGCGCAAATGAAAACTTTCCTTCTTCAAATAAAGATGCTTAAAAAATGAATCTTTGGCTCAGGGAACCTGACTAAAAGTAAAGGCCCTAATTACCAACTGCTTCGGCCATGTAGGAATGATGAAACCGGATTGAGAGACCTCGACTTCCGAACGCGAGGAACACGAATTTGTTTGCGACCACGGGAAGCATTCTCCCTTCAGTCGCCTGGCGTGCCTTTATTTATTTACTTATTTATTTTTTTGTTTGTTTATATATTTAATAATCTATTTTTTCGTTTATTTATTTATTTATTTATTTATTTATTTATTTATTTATTTATTTATTTATTTATTTATTTATTTATTTATTTATTTATTTATTTATTTATTTATTTATATGTATTTTTACTTATTTTTGATTTATTTACACTAAAATGCTGCTTTCTCACGTCTGGGACATTGCAGGAGCGGGTACCGAAAATAATCCAACAATAACACAGAAGCAAACAGTAGTGCACACAATTTTGTGACAAACACATCAAATTCTTCCAGAACTCTTTACCGTTCAGTCGATGCAAAGCCCCATCAAGCTTGTTCCACTGTTCCAAAACGCGCGGAAGAAGGGAGAGTTTAATAAAATCCAAATGAGACCTCCAGAGTACAACGTACAAAGCATCGGTACTACGTGTTGTGCACACTGGTACAACAGCGAAAGATAAGTGCGCGTGAATGCGGGTTGTTTTGTGTACAATCTTGTGCAACAAGATAACACTCTCACACGTACCCCGGTATTCTAGTGAATGAAGTCACAACAAGTCAGCTTGTGAAGACGGTGAAAAGTCTCGATCATCACGAATTAAAATACTAAATATCATTGTTTTGTAAAATTGGTTTTCCAGCAATGCGTTCTTGCGATGAGGCGTTCGCCATCTGTGAGGAATTAAATCTTTACAAACAGCACTTGTCCAAATTTATCATACGTGCAGTGAATTATCTACCCGCAATGACTCGGGCCCCTGTCTTTTCCGGAAAATTGTGCATGCAGAATACGGAAAGAACTAGTAGTCTGAATTACCGGACATAATGCCTGCAATGTACAAAAAAAAGAAGCGGAGGAGAATTGCAATTGTAGGAATGTGAACTGGCTTGGTGTGGCTGATGCGGCATTTTGCATATCTTTGGAAAGCGTAAGACCGGCCAAAAGTGGGACCGGCGAAGACGAGCTACCGCCAAGCTGCACAGTCGTGTTCGATCTCTAGCCTGCCACTTTGCGCTGGGAGCCGGAGGGACAGGATGTAGTCGTCACGGCTGGTATTTTCACTCCCTCGAGAATACGGTTGCCCTGTTGACCGCAGCCGAACCGGCGACGCGAGGACGTCGGTGTTGGCGTTGTGAGCCACGACGTCAGTCTCGTGAAAGGTCGCGATCGAAAAGCTCCTCACGGCAACGAAGCTCATCCAAGCCTGGAGCACCATCCCGATCCGAGGACCTGATCAAGCAACATTCACCAGAAAACGCCGGTCAACCACAGGTGAGCCAGCCACTCCTTAAATCAACACACAAACATACAGCCAACCAAATAATAAGTCCTACAGAGATGCAGTTAGGACGCAAACACATGCCCGACGAGAACAGATGCTACCCCGGCCACAAACACTCGCACAACAAAGCTCCCTTCCTCCAAACCACTCACCACCAGTCACGGTCACTACACCAGACGACCAAAGCGAGATGGACACTGAATCTAACGTTGCAATACATCGCTCTTCACCGGGCCCGAAACGCAGCAGAACAGATGATGAAGGAACCGCTGATGGTGGAGGAATGCCACCGTCGGCTCACAGCGACTTTGACCTCCAGATACACTCTCAAAGGCTCCAAGAATTAGAGGTAAAGGTGGATACCCTCCTCACAACACTGGAAGAAAGAATAGCAGCTATGATGGACAAAGTGTTCGATGCCCTCCTTAAAAGAAGGCTGGCACATCTCACCGACATACTACTCCACCGTTTCGAGCAGCGCTCCGACCACCTTCTGAAAACAGCCGGCCACCTAACCACCCTCGCAGATCAACCACAACATGGTTGGAGAGCTAAGCCTAATCCAGTGACACTACAGGGGTTTCAAAAACAAAAAAAACGCCCTGCATCAGTGGATCCAAAACATACCTAGGAAACCAGACATACTTCTACAGGAAACTGGAAAGTATCCAACCCTACCAGGTTACTCTACCTTCCAAACCAGTGACCAATTTGCACTCCTCATTCTCAAGAAACTTTCCGCCATCCTGGAACATGACACAGATAACAGCATCACTATATCAATCCAAATGACCGAAAGACCGCTGCACATCACAAATGTGTACAGCCTGCCGAAAAACAACCTGCCGTAACTTAAAGAAATATTAAGACCCAAGACCACGCGAAGTGCATACGAACACCTTCTAGCTGGGGACTTCAACGCCCCTCACCGAGCCTGGGGGTACAGCAAAGACAGCAAGAAGGGACGCAAACTGCTATATGCACTACAGGAAGGAGGATACACAATCCACAATGACACACTGGAATTTACTAGATTGGGAAACTCTGTAGAACGAACACGAAACCAGACCTTACTATGGCCACATCAAGGACAAACATCAGTTGGACCCATTCTCAAGAATACATGGGAAGCGATCACGCAATTATCGCCCTTTCTATCCACACCAAACCAAGAAGTTTGAAATAGAAAAAACAACAAATCACTGAATGGGACATGTATAGAAAAGAAAGAGAAGGGCAAAGCACTCCTGATCTTGACGCTAGGACAAATGATATTATCAACACAAAAATGAAGCATACCAAGACCTACACAAACCAAGAAGGAGGACCTTGCGTGGACAAGCACCTAGCTTATTGCCGGGAGGCACGAAACGCGCTTATCAAGCACCGGAATAAATGTAAAACAAATCGCAAGCTCAAAGCAAGGATAGCCAAGCTAAACCAGCATATCCAGACGTACTCAGATAAACTCAGAAGAGAACAATGGCCGATGGCGTGCGAACACCTTCAGGGAACCCTAACCACAAGAAAGACATGGCGTATCTTGAAATCCCTCATCGATCCAGAGGCCACCAAGACCATGACTAGGAGCAAAATGCAAACGCTAATTGATGAGCACGAAAATCCGCAAAAAATGCTGAACGACTTACAAAACCTGTATATCCCCTCCGCGACCCAACCTTACTACCGGAACTACTCGGGGGCACACAACAAAGATCTTGATAAGGACTTCACCATGGACGAACTTAAAACAGCAATCAAGACGTGCACAGGAAACAAAGCGCCAGGCCCTTACCAGAAAACTACAGTCCACCTAAGAAACCTGGCGGAAAGTGATATGGAATTCCTGCTCATAGAAATCAACTACATATGAAATGGAAGCCCACTCTACACACAATGAAGGTGGGGCACATGATATTCATCCCCAAACCAGGCAAACCAATTAAACTCAGCAACCTAAGACCAATCACCCTGAGGTCCAATGTGGTGAAGGTAATGGAAAGGATGGCATTAAAAAGACTACAACAGTATCTTGAAGATCAAGAGATGCTACCTCCTAACATGGTCCGCTTCAGGGGAAACCTCTCCACCCAAGATGCTTCACTTCGCATCTACGAAGATATACAAAGAACCGAGTCTAGCACAACTAAAAGCAATCTTAGCCATTAACCTGAAGAAGGCATTTGACCACATTGACCAGGACGCTATGTTGGAAGAACTGGGGAACACTAATTGTGGAAGCAGAATATACAACTACGTCACAAACTTCCTACAAGACAGGCAACTCACCATCGGCATTGGCGACCATCTCACTGCTCCCTTCTCTCACCCACAAAAAGGCATACCCCAAGGGTCTGTCCTTTCACCAACACTGTTTATTCTTGCCATGCTGAAGGTCCACAGAGAATCATGCAAGATTCCGGACATAAAATTCTCCCTTTACGCAGATGATATCACACTTTGGATCAATAAGGGAAGTCCAGGTCACATCCAAGACACCCTGCAATTAGCCCTGAATGCAGTAGGAAGAGGAGCCCAAAACCTAGGACTAGAATGCTCTACAGAGAAAACAGAACTCTTAGTAGTGCACAGTCCTCGATGGAAGCCCCCCCATACACCTAAGTCACGAAAACCATGACATATACAACAAGCCCTCCATAAACATTCTGGGCCTCCACATACAAAGTGACGGCGGAGGACACAGAACGGTGAGCCAAATCATACAGCAGTGTGAGCAGACCTTACACATGATGAGAAGAGTGTTAAACAGAAATAAACGGCTCGAGGAAGTAGACTTAATCCGCCCCAGGGACGCCCTCATTACCACCTGCATCAAATATCGAGCCCCTTACTTAAACCTCACAAAAACATTCGAAAATCTTCTGGGTACACTAATCAGGAAAGCAATAACACTTGCCCTAGGAATTCCCTTCAGCAACAGCACAACGAAGCTTCTCAGCACAGGGACTCCCCATACAACCGAAGAAATTATAACCACACAGCGTCACAACCAACTAATACGGCCAAACAGCACTCACTCGGCACGAGCTATACTCACAGAGATCGGATACCAACCAAGCCAAACCTAGGTCGCTACGACCCCCAATAAACAAGACATCCTGAAGCCCATACAGGTGGCACCCATCCCACTGCACATGGACAAAGAAAGGAATCCATCTTGACGACAAATTAGAGCGGCATTTTAATCAACGAAGGTTGTTAGAGATCCCCACCAAAAACACATATTCACGGATGCAGCCAAGAGAGGACCTAGGTGCGGAATGGCCTATACGAACCTCAAAGAAGACGAATACTCGATGCACACAAGCTGTACCACTCCGGAAGAAGCTGAAATGCTAGCCATAGCACTCGCAATTGGCCAAACGACGACCCCAACCACACTTACAAATATTTACACGGACTCCAAGAAGGCATGTCACCTACTTGCAAGCGGAATCACCTTTCCATCTGCACTGCAGCTTTTAGCCACAGGAAGAGGACAGGCCAGAATTCACTGGGTACCTGGGCACATGGGCTTAGCTGGGAACAAACGAGCCAATCAAATCGCCCGTGAAGCACTCATCTTGGCACCCGCTGACCACGTATGTACCCTGAAATCTCACCCCCAACTTCGTATCAAAATACGACAGTACCTCCACGAGAGGATGGAGTATCCACCCCCCATCCTTTGATGGATAGGGAGGAACAAACACTACTCAGACAAGCACAAACAAACACACTAAAAACTCCGCCATGGTTACACCGCCTAAGGCATGGCACCACCAGCCCACCCCCAGTGCAGCCACTGCAACGCCACACTTAACCAAAAACATATGTTGTGGGAATGCACTAACACCTCAGCACTCAGAACACATCACACTAAAGACTGGCTGGCTACCGCCTGCAATCACCAAGGTCAACGGGACCTGGTGGCCTTCATTCGAATTGCTACCAGCAGCTGCCTGGACGGAGGCAGCTGACGGATGCCACCCCAACCACTGCGATAATAGACGAAAATAAATTTTTATCTCTCTCTCTCTCTCTCTCTCGTGAAAGGTATGCTGCGACTGCACTGGAGCAGAGCTGTGGGTCAGCGTCAGGGTGCATATAATGCGCGAGGATGGGGTAGCGACTGACGGTGTTCTGAAAGATGGAACGGTAACGTAGCACCCACCAGCGCCCATGCATGGGATGATAAACGGGACGACGGCTGCGGCCGGTTGGCGTCCGTGACAACGTCGACTGTGAGACTCGTCTCTGTAGGTGTGGCTGCCGCACTGGCGATGGAGATTACAATGGCGACACTCGTGCCAGGAAACGGCGCCTATGGTGCGGAAGGTACGATGTGAGGCCGCGAAGCGTGCGCTGACCATGCTGGTGCCTCCTCTGCTGTAGGACAAAAGCAGCCGTAGTTCGCGAGCACGGCAGCACGAAGGTCGCCGTAGGGCGCCGCGAGGCGGTGGTAGGGCAAGGATGCGGTGGAGCTCTAGCGAAAGCGTTTTCCAGAGGATGGAGTGCTTCATAGGCTGTATTATCACGTGGTTGAGCCCGAGGGCAACCTTGAACTTAGAGAACCAGCCTCAGAGGTAGCCTGGTTCGAACGCCGATATTGGCGGGTCCCCCCACGTTGCCATGTCGGTGTGTCGCTGCCCTAAGTAACCACAAGTACGGAACATCTGGGTCACCACATGTCGTGGGACGTTCCCTACATGTGGTTACCCGGCCACCGGTCACCGAGTCCTCGGCTCATTTCCTACAAAATATTCGCATCGCAATGTTGCCGGGTGCCTCAAAAGTGTAATATCTATTCAGAAATTGCGTGCAGTACTTATGATTAGCTGTATTTACAGAGCAAATCTTTAGTTGTGAGCCGATTACGCCATCTTATTATTTCACTTTTGCTGAAATAAAGTTCTGATTGTTACATTAAGTTACACGCTACTGAGGTTACCTCACCAACCTCCGATTTGCTGATGACGTTGCCTTGCTAAGTACCTCGGGGGACGAATTGCAAGGCATGCTTTCCGCACTAGACGAACGGAGTAGAACCGTGGGCCTGAAAATTAACATGCAGAAAACTAAAGTAATGATAAATAACCTCAGGACAGCACAAAAAGTAGGGATAGGGGCGAAGTAGTGGAAGTGTAAAAGAATATACCTGTTTAGGCCAAGTTGTGACCCCGGATCCCAACCATGAGGCAGAGATAATTAGAAGGATCAGAATGGGGCGGAGTGCATACGGCAGAAATTCTCAGATAATGAATAGCAGCCTATCATTGTCCCTGAAGAAGAAAATGTTTAACAGCTCCGTCTTACCGGTACTCACCTACGGGGCAGAAACGTGGAGGCGTGCTAAGAGGGTTCAACTTAAATTCAGAATGACTCAGAGGGAAATGGAGCGGAACATATAGGTGTAACATTAGGGACAGCAAGAGAGCGAAGTGGGTCAGGGAACAAACACGTGTTAAGGACATACTGGTGGAAATTAAGAAAAAGAAATGGAATTAGGCAGGGCATGTAAGGCGCAGGTAAGATAACCGTTGGTCATTAAGGGTAACAGAGTGGATCCCTAGAGAAGGCAAGCGTAACAGGGGGTGGCAGAAAGTTAGAGGGGCGATCAGATCAAGAAGTGTACAGGGACAAATTGGTCACAGTTTTGCACAGGACAGGGGTAATAGGAGAATAATGGGCGAGGCATTTGCCTTTCAGTAGGCGTAGATAGGCTGTGTGGTGATGGTGATGATGATGTCATAATGATGATGATTCCGATGACATGCTATTTTGCGCAGGGCTTCTGGAGAGTTTAGCACATGAAATTGTCGTGAATTCACCAATAATGGGGAAATGTAAGAAGCATCCCTAAAACTCAGCTTTCATCATTACCGGCCATAGCGACGAAATCAAGCGGGTGTTTTGGGCGACATCATTGAATACGGAAATATTAGCAGTGACGCAACATGTTTGTGTTGATAGGGTATTTCGTAGAAAGAAGGCTTCAGCCGAACACGTGAAAGAGTTTTATGAATATAGTTAAAATGACAGGCATCTTCGTTAAAAGCCAGAAAAACAAAGTCCGAGCAAACAAAGCGAGTGTAGCCTTGTGGTAAATTGGTTCAGGTTGTTTCTATACTCGATGAGAGCACAAAAACGCTAATGCTCCCCCGTGTTGCTTCCTTGAATAAATAACAAACTGTTCCGGTTTGCGGTTTTCGTTTACTTGAAAGCATCAACAATAGCAATATGAAACAATTTACACTCCATCTGACATCAATCGCCCTGATTTCGAGTTGACGAAAGTGCGTTCTCTTCCCGTGAGAACAAGGACTACAGCGCCTCATGTCGCTTTCACCTAATTGATGGCTTTACAACTGCTCTCTTACTTTAAACTCACGATGGAAGACAGAAATATATTCTCCAATTACAGGAGCTCAAGCAAAGTTCCTAAGCGTTATTCGAAGTCTTAATTTTTACGCAACTTTAACCAGCTGTATTGTATGCCTGACGGATTGTGTCGCCGTAACCAGCTCTCCTTGAAATATCTAGCATTTTCTTCTGAAGAATACAGCAACCGAAAGTGGCCTCTAGACCTAAAAATTAGAAGGTAATTTTCTTCAAGCGATGTCGCTTCGAGGAAAACAAATACCGCTAGTACAAATACAAAACTAATTTCACTGATCTTTGGTGTTGTGTTCGTTTGTGAAGCTGTTCCATCATGTGCTGTCATCACGAGTACCACTATTCATGAGGCCTTTTAGTTACATTTCAATTCCCATAGGGATAATTGTACTAGAAATCCACTTGCATTTGCGTATGTTTTAGTACACTTACGTAACCGAAACCATCAAACCAAAACTACTATAACTAAAGACCACTGCATTCCAAAAAAATGCATGTGGATGACAAGGCCCCCGATAATGAACGAGCCTGTACCGTCTCCACTCTCATGTCGATAAATGTGCGCTTGGTTTATGTTGTACAAAGAAAACCAACGCACTTTGGTGCACTTTTGTTCGACAGAGAAAATGCGTACCTTGCACAACTACTTTGTGCATTGCCGCCTTAAGGTGATTTTGTGTTGGACAGTCTCAGAGAACATTAAACGTTTCTTGCATTTGGTGAAGAAAACATGTAGTGAATGAATACTTGTACTCATGTGTGAAGCCGTCCATTTTGATCTGTCTGTTGATCGGTTGTGTGTCTTTGTCAGAGTATCAGCCACACAAAAATACTAGGGGTGGGTACACTCAATGTCAAGTAAACGTATGGTTGCTGAGTGAATATCAAAATATCTAAGGCAGAAAATATTTGAGAGAAATTAGCTTTAAACAATTGCACGATATAATTTTGCATTCCAACAACAATGTTGGTAGCTTGACACAGACTCTCACCCGCAGGGGAGGTAGCCAAGAATGATGGAACAGGCTAAGGTGTCCGGGGGAGGGCACATGCCTGTCTTTCTCCAGAAAATGCACCTGACAGGGTGCGGAAACGTAACACGTTTTTCACAAAGGGTGTGATAGCGAAAGCAAAGCTTTTACAGAAGTGTATCTTTTCTAGAAACTTCAACAGCGCGAACAGACAGGACGAGAGAGAGAGAGAGAAGAAACTTTAATGAGCAAAGATAAATTGTGGGGTGGCTTCCTAGTCCTGAAGTCCATGGGCTGTCCTGGCTCTGTCCGCTCGGTCAACCAAGATCATCTGCTCGTCGAGGCTCGAGCTGGACAACATGCTCTCCCACTGCTCACGGGAAGGGTTGGGAATGGGGGGAAGGTCGGGGTTTTGGTCGCACTCCCAGACGATGTGGTAGAGGGTGCCTGAATTGCCGCAAAAAGCACACTCCGGGGAGTATTGTGTGAGGAATAGATGAATTAATCGTACTGGATTTGGGAACGTGTTCGTTTGAATTCGTCTTAATGTGGTTTCCTGCATTTTAGACAAACTGCGTTGGGCGGGGGGAAAGGTCCTTCTACCTAATCTATAATATTCAGTTATTTTCTGGAAAGTCTCAATCGGCGTTGGACCCTGCTCCTCCTATGGAACTCGGTTGGTGAGAGCGGGGGCCAATGCATGGGCTGTGTCGTTGCCCGGGAGATCGGAGTGGGCAGAGGTCCAGACGATTCTGACCGTGCGAGAGGGAGGGGTTTTGCTCAGGAGGCGCAGTGCTCTTGAAGAAACTGCTCCAGCCGCGTAGCTTCTGCATGCCACTTGACAATCGGTGATTATCGTAATCGCCGTGGTTTCCGTTATGGCCAAGGCAATCGATACTTCTTCCGCTTCCTGGATAGAACCGGTCTTGATTGTGAGACTGGTGAGTGGTTGATCCCTTGAGGTGACCACTGTAACCGCTGCTCCTCGGTAATGCTGGTATGGGGCGGCATCTGTGTACACTGCTGAGGAGTCTTTTGAATACGGCTTGTCGAGGGCCGCTGCTCTGGCTTTTCTATTCCCCTCATGATGGTCTGGGTGCATATTCTTCGGGAGGTTGGTGACGTAGACGTTCTTTCTGATTTCTGCTGGAAGCATCTGCGGTTGCTGTTTCTGCTGAGCCTGCCATTTATATGTAGCCAACAGTAGTCGCCCCACAGTGGAGAAGCCTAATCGCAGTTTGTGGCTTGCGAGGTGGGCCTCGATAAGTTCTTCGGCAGTGTTGTGAAGGCCGAGACTGAGCAGGCGGGCCGTGGAGGTACTCATGGGTAATCCGAAAGCTTGCTTGTAGGCTTTTCGGATGATTATGTTTACTTTTTCGAGTTCTGCCTTGGATAGGACTGTGTAAGGGGTTGTGTACGTTATCCGGGAGAGGACAAAGGCTTGCACGAGTCGTATTGTGTCCTGATCCTTCATTCCGCGCTGTCTGTTGGAGATTCGGCGAATCATGTGCGTTACTTGTTCTGCTGAGTGCTTAAGGCGATTCACCAGGATAGTGTTGTTGGCATCCACTTGGATTATTAGCCCGAGAATTTTGAGGTGTTTGCAAGGGTTTACAGTGTGGCCGTCCAGTTTGATCTGAATATCATTGGAGTCCTTGGCGGTGACTTTTTTCCTTACTAGTAGTAGCTCTGATTTTTGCGGGGCGCAGGAAAGGCCGCATTCCTGGGCATATTGGTTAACAATGTCGGCTGCCTGTTGAAGGCTGTGTTGAAGGCCTCCCAGTGAATCAGAGCCAGTCTAAATTGTTATGTCGTCTGCGTACAAGGCGTGTTCTATATCGGGAACCTCGTTGAGTTGCCTTGGAAGATAGAGTAGTGCTAGGTTGAAAAGCAGGGGGGATAACACTGACCCCTGAGGGGTCCCCTTGTCTCCGAGATGGATAGGGGTGAGGAGACGTCTCCAACTCTGAGCACTGCCTTGCGGTTCGAGAGGAAGTCCGCGATGTAGTAGTAAGTCCGTTGTCCACATCCTGTTCTGGCCAGGCGCTGTTGGACAGCAGTATGTGCCACGTTGTTTAATGCCCCCTTGAGGTCCAGGGCGAGGATGGCTCTTGGGGAGTGGTGGGAGGCTGGAACTAGGATGTCTTCCTTAAGCTGGATCAGCACATCTTGTGTTCCAAGGTGCTTGCGGAATCCGTACATAGTGTTTGGCATCTGACCTGTGTGGTCCAAGTGTTCTTGAAGCCTCACGAGTATGATGCGCTCTAAAATTTTGCCCACACACGAAGTGAGATATATCGGCCTCAGGTTGTCGATGTGAGGAGATTTGCCCGGTTTAGGGATCATCCGGACTTCCACTGTTTTCTAGGCGATAGGGAGTTTGCCAGAGCGCCAACAGGAGTTAACATGGTCTGTGAGGCTTTGCATGGCTCCGTCGTCGAGGTTTGCCAGGAGTTTATAGGTGATTTTATCTTGTCCAGGTGTGCTGGCTCGCTTGCTTTCGGCGATGGCTGCTCGAACCTCGTGTAGTTGGATGTCCCGGTCGAGCAAGGGATTGGGGGTCCCAGTGTACGGTAAAGATGGAGATCCATTCCCGGCCTTGAGGTACTTGGTTGTAAGATCTCTGATGAGGTCTTCCGTCGTGCCTTGGTAAGAATTGAGAGTTTTAGTTAAAGTGCGGCTGCTTTCGCCCTTGCTTTTCAGCGGGTCAATTAGGTATCGAAGCAACCGCCATGTCTTCCGGGTGGACAGTGTTTCTCGAAGACCATCACACATTGTCAACCAGTTTTCCTTGCATAGCGAATTTGCGTAATCCGCCACTTCCTTGTTAAGTTGTGCTATACGCAGCTTAAGTTTTTGTTTATGTCGCTGTTTTTCCACCTACGCGTAAAGCTGTGTTGTGCTTTCCAAATATGCAACAGCTTGGAGTCGACGTACGGGATTTGGTAAGAAGTGGTTATAGTCTTTGTGGAGGTCTTCATGTCTTGAATGAGTTCATCGGCCCACTGGTCATAAGAGAGCTCCGGCGATGGCACCTCGCGCTCCCTCAGGACGAAAGACGAGAGACACAAACGACGTATACGGGCGCTGACTTCCAACTGTTTATTTCAGAGCGTCCAAGCATGCTTATATTTCAAAAAATACATACGAAACTTAAAACCATGAGAAGTAAAAAGAAAAGGACATTTGATAGCTGAGGGAACTGGTTAAAGGACACCTGGTAAATTTTTTTTATTTCTTAATCGTACAGTGACAATGATGGTGTGCTAATACAATTTTTACCCGCTTTGTTTATGTAAAAGGCTTCGATAATCTCTCTCTCTCTGTTTTATCAGAGGCTCGTTTGAAAAACTTGGTTTTATCTAGTACTGGCTCACACACGCATCTTATCTCTTCGCTCCAACAAACATGTATGGCTTTCTGAGATTACTAGATAGAACCAAAAGTAACAAACATTGCTGGTGTGGTATCGGACTGGTGTGTTTTTAGCATCAATACGTATTTGAGACTCTGAAAGCAAGGTGAAAATATGTTGCACGTTTTTTAAAAAAAAAAGCCTGTCAGCCTACGTACCGCAAAGTTAGCCAACAGTTTTCTTTAGGTAATGCCAGTTGAATCAAAATATTGGTGTGAGCACAAGTAGAAAACCGCTTGTATTCATGGTTGGTGTTGCGTGTGTATGGTCATCTAATCAAGTCGGTTTGCTGATCTCTGCAACTCCAACTAGCTCTTTTACTACGTCATCTTTCCGTCTGCCGCCATTTGGCTTTCTGAAATTGTCGCTAGAATGCCGCTGACTTTAGCTTTTATTTTACTCACATGAATAGTGAGCGTCTTTGATCGAGAAATGATAAAAGAAATACCACGGCTGCCTAAAAAATGCGGAGGGTATGTGAGACACACACCAGCTCAAAACCACCTAAATTTCCATCCTAATTAAAGGAAAGTGCCGAGCTTAATCCCATATGAAGAATCAAGACGTCCAATTTTCTATCCCGCTTACTTCAGCCCAGCAGGTACCTATCTGGAATAACAACTTTGAGGGTTTCGTGTATCGCTCCTCGAAGCTACACCTTTGAAGAGCCCCAAACGGCGTAGATGGATCCAGAAACGCCATACAAAACTGCCATGCGATGAAAAGTGCGATCGATTTTAGCTATACCTCGAAGGGTATTACTCCATAAAGAAGACTAGTCAAGATAAGTCGAGGCCGTAACCATTGCCCTAGCATTCGCACACATAGAAAGACGACTAAGGGGACTCCACGAAAAAAGTAACCACAAGCAAGTATGCTACACTTCGTTTGTCAGAACACCCCAAATGGCAGCAAACCTACTGTGCAAAGTCAAGACCGGAAACAAAGCAAACTGACATAGACCTTAGTCACAAGGGATTTGTGGAAAACGGAGGGGCTAGCTAAAATGCGCGCGAGTTCAGAAACCAATTCGATAGGGACACGCGGCTCTTTACACACTTATCATTGGTTGATACGCACACCTAAAACTAATTGGTCTACCAAAGCCGTCTCGTCACAAAACGCTAATCGCACTACGAGCCTGGAGACAACTACAAACTAACTCTTACCAAAACTTTTAATTGTACCTTTATATACTCCTGAAAACAGCTCCCACAAATTCCAACCTACAGGAACGCTCTTACACTAAAGCAGTTCCGACCGTGTCGCACTTGAAATTGACATGCAGAGAGAAATATATTTTTTTTTGGATAGCTCGAGGCCACAGTCTTGAAGTAGGGGGTTAATATTGGCCGGTCATGGCTGCCTCACAAACGTAGTGCCACAACGCAGCCAACGTGCCCGGGTGCCGATAACCTGACCTGTTTAGTCCGCATTGGAGAGGACCCAGGCCGCATGATATTTTGCGCGAATCTGATCTAACGCACCGCAGTCCCAAACAAGATGCAGGATTGTTGCTTCACGTCTGTTTTGCAGTTCCGAAGGTGTTGCAGCAGTTCTGCAACACCTGTAGTGCTGTAGCAGAGCTGCAGCACTACAGCAGTTCTGAAGGTGTTGCAATACAAATTGCAATACAGCCAGACAGAGAAATATTTTTATTAGGGACGGCTCGAGGCCAGTATTGAAGTAGGGGGTCAATAATGGCTGGCCATGGCTGCCTCACAAGCTCAGTGCCACAACCCGGTCAACATATCTTGGTGCCGATGACCTGGCCTGATCAGTTCTTCGAAGAGGACCCAGGCGGGGCGATATTTTGCGCGAAATTAATCAAGTGCACCACAGTCCCAAACATCATGCAGGATGGTTCGGCTCACTTCTGTTTTGCAGGCGAAGCATCGCACTGCTCTAGGGCATACAGACAGACCACAGAAACAAGAAGAGCTGTGGAATGAAGCTGTGGTAAGCTCAAGGCTTGAAGATCAGCTGAACCTGATAAAACAGGCCAGAAAAAAGTTCAGGCGAAGTCACGGGTTAAAATAGACAGCCGCCAGCAGGGACAATAAAAGTTCTTTCTGTTGTGATAAACGTTTTTTTTTTCATGCAATCCTTCTGTCTTTTCGACGTAGCACCCAAATTCCACAGCCTCATGTTCTATTTCTAAGCGGTGCTCCTATCCTCCCCATTTCGAATTATCCTTATACTGACAGGCATTATGTTTCCAGAAGTATTGTTATTCGGAAAAAATTAGCTCTGATGTCCGCATCAGAAAGTGGGTTCGCGACGGATGTTTTCCGTTCTTTTATTGGCTGAAGCCCCCGAGTGCGCACGTTTAGAAAGAACTGGATATAGGTTCACCACCCAGCAGTAATCTCACACCAGAGCTCTTTCTCGCGATTTACATAGTCGATGACCTGCTCAAAACATTATTAGCTCAAAACATTATTGGTGATCACTTTCTCGTATTTCTATTTTACGATTGGACTGAGATTTCGGAGTGTGGATCATTGTGCTCTGTTGAGCTGTTATTTTGATTCACTGTACAAATTTTTCGTATGTACTCGTAACCCATGACATTTTTATCTCGGGTTCTACGGAAGCCTTAGTGTAGGCTGTAACTAGGCACCAAGAAATTGATAGTAACCTTTCTTCTCGACCAAGGAGGGAGTAATGTCCGAATGCGTGTTTTTATGTTCTTGAAGAGCCTTACGCTATTCGCGTGCGACCGGGAATTTCAATTGTTCCGCGACAGCGTTGAGTTCTTCTGAACCCTCCACACCGTTTGGTTCTGCTCTTCAGAGCAACAATTCTTGCAAAACTGGTTGATATATTGTAGTGGAGCTTTAAGAGCTTAGTTTCCACCCTTTAAGGAGTGGAAACTAAGATACTCTCTAACGTGCACCGTGGAATAGAGATGAGAAACGGGGCGCACTCCTGCGTACTTAAGCTGCAAAAAATTAACCGCGTCCGAGTTAAGATCATTCACCCCAAGTATTAAAATCAGTGGATTGTCACGCCTTGCGATAGTGCCGTTCCTAATGACTTCGAGACATTTTGGTATGCCCGAACGAACTGTAGCCATTTGCATTGCTTTTTTGCGTTCACTGATAATTTGATTGCCTAATCAACCAGTATTACGGTGATATTCTTATCTCATTTCAGCTGTTGATTAACCCTTTTGTTCTGCTTACATCCCTAGCAATTGGTTCCCTATTTCTGCACATACTTATGCCATTTGTTTAACGGTGCACCGTGTTCACCTTGCTGGTTTCGAAGTGAACACATCTTTTGAAACAGCCATTTCCTGTTCCCGTGTTTGCTTTTAATCAATTAAGAAAAGGTAAACCAACTATGTTTATTGTAACAAATCATCCAGCTACAGTCAGCTGTTATATGGTGTCACCTGATAAGCAATAAGGGAAATGTTCTTTGCAAGAAATAGCTTTTATCTCCTAGATTTTCCATACACCTTTGCGTATTTTTTGTAAGTTTTTTGGCTTTCCCTGTGCTGTGCAAAGAAATATACCAGCTTGTTGCAGTGATATTGCACAGACATTTTCCATTGCATTTTCAATGATAATAAACTTTCTACTCGTTCGCTTATCAGACAACAAATTTGTATACACGTTGCACTCAGCAACACAAGGAAGAAAGATAACAGAAAAAGTATTTTCAATTTCTCTTCAAAGTGGCCTAACTGCAAGATTTTATGTAAGGTGTATTTCGCCTACAGCAAGAATAATTACGCAAAACGCTACTTCTTGTTATTCAGAATTACAACTGAGATGTGACAAATATTTTTTACGGATCCACGCGTCTAAAAACATAGGTCACAAAGAAACGCGATCATCGCAAAAGATGACGGGGGAAGGCTTCCACGGGCGGTCATTCCAGATAACAAAGACTGCTTGGTTCTTTTCAAGTAATGTATTGCACCAAGATGGCAAGCTGGGCGAGTTGGTATTGGTTCATGGTGATAGAAAATAGCCAGCGCAAGAAAGACGAGGACGAGGAAGGTAACAACAGACACAGCGCGGCAGTGTAAGCCGCGCTGTGTCTGTTGTTACCTTCCTCGTCCTCGTCTTCCTTGCGCTGGCTATTTTCTATCTTTTCAACTAAGTTTGCAATTTCGTCGGGATCGGAAATTCTGCCCCGACGTGGTGAATCGAATAAGCAGTGTTTTGCCGGCTATCTAAATGGCTCAACTACTTTTATGCGGAGTAAAACTCAGTTTTATGATACGGGATATGTGCAACTATGGATGTAACAAAGCAATCGTTTCCTTTAAAACTGGCATAGATTCTCAGGTATGTAGGAACTCGTTGTAAAAAAGTTTAAATTGTCTCGCCAGGTGTATCATGAAACTCTTTTTTTTTAACAACCGGCATTTGCGAACCTTTCTGGTACCGTTCGTTCATTGTGTTATATCGCGGTGGTTTATGCAGGATCACGGTTGCGTAATTCAAAGATGCGCTTGCTTGCGGCCGCCAACTCCAGCATGCTAAAATGGCTACAAACGGCTTGCAAAACGATCGATGGTTCGCGCCTCCTGGGCTCCTGGTAGGGTGGCTTGATGTTGCTCCAGCCCCTCTAGCGGGATGCAGAAAACATGCCCTTCCCCGTCTTTGGCACTCTCAATTACGGCGAGGACGCACTTTAAATCACGGCTTCAGCTGAAAAAGTCTTCATTCGCTTGAAAAAAAGGCGGCTAAAATCGATCAAGGACTTTTTCCTGCAAAGTGAACCAACAGCTCGTGTGCTGTTGAGTGATCACGGATGAGCCATTTCGCGTGAATGAAGTAACAATTCTTTGGTGTATATTTATCTTTTTTTATTTTCTCGGGCTGCTGTGAATCTCGCTCGTGAGCACATCCTGTCTTCCATGTAAGTTATTCGTAGAAAGAGACATTAGATCTAACGAAGTAAAAGTCATAACGAAGTGATTATGATCCCTACTTCAGCTCCGTTGTTAGAAGATTCGACTGCATCTCTAAATCGTGTACTGAACCTTCCCTTCCCGACAAAAACTTTGACCTTTTGACATGGATGTCATACTTGATATTTTTTATCATTTCAGCACATAACAAATAAAGCGCCTGCACACAGAGCACGGCATAGCAAGGACTTTTAAATAGTACAAGTTTTGCGAATCATCCGCGCTCGTATCCAGAGTAAAAGTTGTGCATATTTATTGAGCGTAGAGGAATGTGGTGGTGTCGCAATGTCAGGAAGTGCAGCGAGAACATTTCGTGTGAAACAGCATTGTTTTCCGCATCCACGTTTTTGAAAACTGATCCTTGGAATTCAAATTACATAAATTTGTCCAACTTAGGGCACCTCGATGCACATGCCACAAATTAAAGTGACGCAACCTTCTAAAATTGCTCCTTCGCTGCAGCGGCCTTGGCTGTGCGGCCACGACTGCGACAACCGTGTCGGGGTAACGTGCGTGCATGCGTAGAGTTTGTGTCAGTGCATTTGCACCCCTCTGTTCTCCAGCGTCTGATATTTATTTTATTGCGTGTGTGCATCCTAGCTCATATTTTCTTCTCAAGAGAAATGCAGTGGCACCATTTTTATACATTTTACTCTAAGAACATTGCTCGACCACTGCAGGTTGATATCAGCAACACTATTTTAGGTACATTCGCTTCGTAGGCGCAGTGTGGTCTTCTGATTTATTCACAGAAGCGCATTTCGGATGCTAAATATTGTGAACCGTGTCTTCTTTATGCCAGTGCAATGAGTAGCCCCCTTGCAAACTGGTCTACATTTTCATCGATGTCATTAAGAACCTGTTTTTGCAGTTTGCGAGTCTGTAGGCAAAGTTTGCTTAACTAAGCTACATGAACCTACGCATAAACTGTAAACAAGGCAAGGATACGTACTTTAGTTGATGTCTTTTCAGGTAGGCGGAAAAAACTCTAACTGCGCCGGCGGCTGAACAAACGGCCAACGAGGACGTCCCGGAATGAACGGGCTTGCCAAAACTGGTTGTTCCTTTGGGAATATCTCGAACCAAACCTAAACGCGGCTCTTTCCTGTAGGAATCTGGGCGGAACTACGCAGTTAAGCAGAAGATGGGGCTGGTACTAAATAGGTGTGCAATGAATCAACCGCCTTAGAGCCTTTGTTCGTCTATCCCCCAGGCATGACTAGTGGGCGTGAGAAAGGCGGAGATATATATTTACATTGTCGGAAAGATTACGACCCCATAGTGGGCTACAATATGGTTAGGGTCACCTCGAGCAGACTCTCGGAAGCGGCCTGTCTGTGAGCTCATTTTGCTGTAGTGCGCAAATGAAAACTTTCCTTCTTCAAATAAACATGCCTAAAACATGAAGCTTTGTCTAATGCAACCTGACTGAAAGTAAAAGCTCTAATTGTGAACTGCTTCGACCATGTAGGAATGGTGGAATCGGATACAGAGACCTTGACTTCAGAACGCGAGGAACACGAATTCGTTTGCGACCACGGGAAGCATTCTCTCTTCAGTCACCTGACGTGCCTTTGGCCATTTATTTATTTATTTATTTATTTATTTATTTATTTATTTATTTATTTATTTATTTATTTATTTATTTGTTTATTTATTGAAAAATACTCCTTTCTCACGTCTGGGACATTGCAGGAGAGGGTACGGAAAATAATCCAACAATAACACAGAAGCAAACAATAGTGCACGCAATCTTGTTGCTAACACATCAAATTCTTCCCGAACTTTAAATTGTTCTGTCTTTGCAAAGCCCCATCAAGATTGTTCCACAGTTCCAGCAAGCGTGGTAGAAAGGAGAATTTCAAAAAATCCAAACGAGACCTCACGGTTACAGGGTTGAAAGCATCTGTACTATGTGTTGTGCACACTGGTACATCAGCGAAAGTTAAGGGCGCGTGAATGCGGGTTGTTTTGTGTACAATCTTGTGCAACAAGATAACGCTCTCACGCGTAGGCTGGTATTCCAGTGAATGAAGTGACAAAAAGTAAGCATGTGAAGACGGTGAGAAGTCTCGATCATGACGATTAAAATTGAACCGTATAGCCTTTTTATGCACAGATTCTAACCTTTTCTAACCAGCTTTACTTACGATTGTTTTGTAAATTTGGTTTTGCAGCGATGCGTTCTTGCGATGAGCCGTTCGCCATCAGTGAGGAATTAAATCTTCACAAAGAACTGTTGTTCATATTTATCATACGTGCAGTGAATTATCTACGCGCAATCACTCGGGCCCCTGTCTTTTCCGCGATATTGTGGCATGCAAACTACGGAAAGAACTAGTAGTCTGAATTACCGGACATAAGGCCTGCAATGTAAATCAAAAGGCGCGTAGGAGAATTGGAATTGTAGAAAACTGGACTGGCTTGGTGTGGCTGATGCGGCCTTTTGCATATCTTTCGAGAGCGTAAGCCCGACCAAAAGTTGGACCGGCGAAGACGAGCTACCGCCAAGCTGCAGAGTCGTGTTCTATATTGAGCCTGGCACTTTGCGCTGGTCACTGGAGGGACAGAATGTAGTCGTCACGGCTGGTATTTTCACTCCCTCGAGAAAACGGGTGCACTGTTGACCGCAGCCGATGCGGCGACACGAGTTCGTCGGTGTTGGCGTTGTGAGCCACGACGTCAGTCTCAAGAAAGGTATGCTGCGACTGCACTGGAGCTGAGCTGTGGGTCAGCGTCGGGGTGCATATGATGCGCGAGGGTGGGGTAGCGATTGACGGTGTTGGGAAAGATAGAACGCTAACGTACCACCAATCAGCGCCCATCCATGGGGTGACAAACGCGACGACGGCTGCGGCCGGTTGGCGTCCATAACGACGTCGGCTTTGAGCCTCGTCTCTGTAGGTGTGGCTGCCGCACTTGCGATGAAGATTACAATGGCGACACTCGTGATAGGAAACAACGCCTATGGTGCGGAAGGTACGATGTGCAGTGGCGAAGCGTGCGCTGCCCGTGCCGGTACCTCCTGTGCTGTAGGACGAAAGCAGCCGTAGCGCGTGAGCATGGAAGCATGAAAATCGCTGTAGGGGGGCGCAAGGCGGTGGTAGGGCGAAGAGGCGGCGGAGCTCTAGCGAAAGCGTCTTCCATAAGATGGAGTGCTTCAGAGGCTGTATGCTCACCTTGTTGACCCCGAGGGCACCTTCGAACTTATAAAACCAGGCTCAGCGGTAGCCTGGCTCTAACGCCGGTATTGGCGGGTCGCCCCACGTTGCCATGTCGGTGTGCCGCGGCCCTAGTAACCACAAATAGGCAGCATCCGGGTCACCACTTGTGGTGGGACGTTCCCTACATGTGGTTACCCGGCCGCCGGTCACCGAGTCCTCGGCTCACTTCCTACAGAATATTCGCATCGCAATGTTGGCGTTTGCCTTTAAAGTGTAATATCTATTTAGAAATCGCGTGCAGTACACATGATTACTGTATTTACATAAAAAATGTTTAGTTGTGGGCCGATTATGCCATCTTATTAGTTCACTTTTGCTGAAATAAAGTTCTGAATGTTACGTTAAGTTACTAGCCATTTTACGCAGGGATCCTGCAGAGTTTAGAATATGAAACTGTAGTGAATCCACCAAAAAATTCGGAATTGTAAAAAGCATCCGTAAAACTCAGCTTTCATCATTATTGGCCATAGCGTCGAAATCAAGCAGAGGTTTTGGGCGGCACCATTGAATACGGAAATAATAGCAGTGACGCAACATGTTTTTGCTTATAGGGTATTTGGTAGAAAGAAACCTTCAGCCGAGTTCGCTCAAGACTTTTATGAATATATTTAAAATGAGAGGCTTCTTCGTTCAAAGACAGCCAAACAAGTCCAATCAAAGCGAAGCGGGTGTACCTTTGTGGTAAATTCGTTGAGGTTGTTTCTGTGCTCAATGAGAGCACAAAAACGGTAATGCTCCCCAGGAGGGTCGCCAAAAAGCACGGGCTCCAACGCGCAACATCACCCTCGGTGGGCATCGAGGGCAGCAGCACGCCATCATCATGGCTACCACCAGAACCAATGTTCTTTAGTGTGGCTCACTCTAGACAAAATGCATGACGGCAGCACAAGAGGGAGCAATCGCCTTGACTCTCTCTCAACCGGGGGTTCGGAACGTAGTCACTGATTCCCAACAAGCATACCGCAAAAATACCAGTTGAGGTGGGTGCCCCGAGCTGCACGTCGTGTGCCGAGCTTCACTCCACAACCGGTTCCACTCAGCTCACCTAGACGCCCGCTCACACTTCCATGGATGGCAACGAATACTCCCATCAACAAGCTTTTGCTTTTATACCACACAGGGTACGGAGCTCCACAAAGACGGTCACCCGTTTGTCAAGTTCGGGGACATAACCCATCTATATCACAGTCAAAGACAGACACTGTCCTCGCCTCACCTTCCTTTCTCAGGAGCAACAATGGCTCATACAATCGTGCGGCTCATAGCATCCGACTCCTTACCACCACCGACGCGCCATCACTTAATGCACCCGAATTCCTACGACGCTGCACGTAAAATTTGCTCAAAAGTAGGAACACTCCACCCCATAATTGGGGTGTGCGATTTGCACCCTGAGGACCTTACTCTCTTCCCGTCAACTACCCAACTTTAGCGATGCGAGATGTTGCTGTCCAGCCCCTCCCTGCCTACCCTGCTTCAGCTGGTGGGCAGAGTAAAGGCGGCGCGGACTGCATATGGGCTCCAGTGAAGAAGAAACCACCCCCTGGGCTGTTCAGAAACCTGAATGAAAGCATTTCCTCCTCTATCTCCCAGTCCTCCTCCTGCGTCTCTGTCGCCGATCTCGTGGCCTCTGTCGGCAGCGGTAAAAACGGAGAAGTGAGATCGTCAAACACCGAGTTCAGGCTGCCTTTAATTTTATATAAACAAGAAGTGTCCACTCATGTTCTTCAATTCTACTCAACCAACCCCCGTTCATGAATGATGCATTGATTTAACCTTAGAAAAGAATGTCTTTAAAGTAATAAAGGGTGTGGTTGTGTGTACTTCACTTGTATCTGGTTTGACTATTTGTAGAGCAACGTGACTGAATTAAGTGACGTCATATGGGTAATTGTTGTAGGTGCAGTTAACAGCTTTGCTTTCCCACCATATTCGTGGGGTGGATTGGCGCGCATTTTTTTAGTCGAAGCCAGCAGTTTGAATGGCGGTCCACAAGCTTGAGATTTTCTCTGGGGATTGCTGGCTTAGAGTAACCGGTTGCCGTTCTTTATTTTTGTTTGATGCTGCCATCGACCGTCGAAACGCCCCTTCTTCATTCACCATCGAGCCGCGCCCGGTGTGACGGCTTTGTAGGCCAGCTACTGTAGGCCAGCTACTGTAGGCCAGCTACTCATATTTAGGGTAGGATTTCTTCAGAGCTTGAGCAATGCCCTCTAATCAGTCTTTGTCGTCCTATACACATGGATGCTATATGGAAAGGCAAAATGAGGTTTACGTTCTGAGCCTGACTCGCTGAACTGCAATCTTAATGTGGGTAATTCCCATCTAGGATGTGTCGCCCTGTTCCTGATGTTAGCTCGGCGTCCGTGTTGTGGTAATTTTAGGTCTGAATAATCTTGCGGGCACTGTTGGTTGGTTCGACAGCCTCAAACCACTCGATTGAGGGGTTAACAGGGAAGCGCAGGGGGTGATTGTGGGCTCGTTTGGGTTGAGATTTATTTTGATTCCTTCTCTCATTTATGGACCAATGTATGAACCTACGAAACCAGGTTTAAAGACGGGTACAGGGCGAGACGCTTGAAGTTTCCTACTTTTTAAGCAATATATCGATGCGAAATTGAAAAATAAAACCAGTGTTGCGGTGCTGGCTGTCTGACTTCCTGTACCACTTTTAGAGTTGATAATGGCTGATAAAGGTTGATAAAGGCTAACTAGGGCAAAGAGCGCGGAAGGTAAAGTTATTTTATGTTATGGTTGTAAGGGTAAATGCCAAATAATATCAGTAAAAAAGTGAAGTTAAAAATTTAAAAAAAATGGCTCGTTTATAGAGCATGATGATTAGGTAAGATACTTTAGGTACTGCGCAAATTTTCTCTTGGTTAACAACTGAAGAACTCGCCTAATATAACACTTTGGGTGGTCAGCCAAAAACTATGATTGGTGTAGAAGTACGTCTTGTCACTATAGTTCAGGCAAATGTTTGTATCGTGCGTGGTCGAGTACCTTGCAAGTAATGGATATGTGCAATACGAAAAGGCCCCTTCGCACCTGCTACACAGGGGTCTTGAAAGTCCAGTGATCAGGTACGAGTGCATTTCATGTGTATTTTCTATCCGTAATCTAGCCAAGACGACTTCTGTGTATCTGTTGCGTATGTCAGTGATGTGCCGTAATGGGAGTGGTTTTAGGATGGGAATTTATTGTATTCCTGTTCACTCTAGTGTGTTAGGCGTGTTTCCCGCAGGTGTTGCCTTATGTGCGGTTTGAGGACATTGTAGGGCACAGTTATTTGTTCTACGGTGTTTCTAAGTGACGACGTGGTGGGCCTTCAACTGCAACATAATTTACAGAGAAACCAGCTTGCCCCGGGTACAGCACAGAACCTGTTCATGTTTAAGTGCACACCGAGGCATGATGGGATTAAAAACCACCTGAACTACCTGATTTTTTAGCGATTTAGATATAACAGTGCACGAATACCACTAGTGAAACTGTATAGATGATATACTTTGGAATTTCGTTTGTAATAACCTGTTGTACAATGAGCAAACATTTATTTCGTTTTGCTGAGAAAATGGTTCTCTGGACACTCACGGTTCCGCAAAAAATACAGTTTGGACCATGAGCCGCACAAGACACTTTAGTGGAGGTTTTAGAAGCATCACGGTAAAATTTAGAAGCATCACGGCAAGGCCAACTGGGGCAAAGAGCACCAAAACAGTGGGTAAATATGAGAGGTGAGAATGTAGATACTAAAGTCAGTAAGCAAGAACAAAATTAAAATCAATAGAAGACATTGAGGATGGCTGCTGTAAAAGCCTAGGTAGTGATGGTGCGTGGCATGAAATAAGGCTTCAAAAACTACGCGTGATAGGAAAGGAGATGTAAAAACTTGAAGTCACTCAGAAACCACAGGAATCACGGGATCATCCGCACGAAAGAGTGCTGGGTATAGTGGAATGTGTTGTCTGTAGAGTTGATGGAAGTGCTTGCGTCTTGTTGTCTGGAGTGCTTTGCATGTAATGAGGATGTGAAGTACGAATAGGCCCTCCCCACACCTGCTACACAGGGGTCTTTGCGATATAGTGAGCAGATGGGTGTGTGTCGCATGTGTGTGGCCTATCCGTAATCTAGCTTTGGCAACTTCGATGAATCTGTTGTGTGAGTCACTAGTGTATTGTCCTAAGTGTGGCTTTATTATGTGTAACTTGTTGTCTGTCTGTGTATTCCAGTCGGCTTGCCATATTTTGCGAAGGTCTTGTCGGATGTGTGGCTTGAGGTCAGTGTAGGGTATTGTTATGTCCACTGTGTTTGCAAGTGCAGCAGTGGCGGCCATTTCATCTGCGGTCTCATTCCCCGCGATTCCAACATGATCTGGAACCCAGCACAGGATTACTTGAACATTATTTCAATATATAGACATTATGAAATTAAAGACAAGATTGACAATGTGGTTTTTCTTGGGTCTGTGTGAAGACAATGCACGCACAACGCACAAAGAGTCTGTGAAGATGACGGATTTACGCATTTGTTTTTTAAGAATGGGCTGAACGATGAGTAAAATGCCATATGCTCCTGCCGACAAAATAGTGGTGTTTACACTCATGGTTCTGCAAGCAATAAAATTGGGACCATGAGCGGCGCACAACACTGTAGTTGAAGTTTCCGAGGCATCGCTATAGAATTCGGCTTATTTATATTTATCCTGAAGCGACAAGAAATGCTGCAGAATCGCAGCTCTCGAAACAATGTTTATATCTATGTTCATAAAGGAAACATCACAACAAACAGGCTGCAGTTGCCATGGTGGTATAACATCAGAAAATGATGATGGTGTACAGACATCTAAAAACCCAATGGAAATACCTGAAGCTTCCTCTCTCACCCTCAGAGAGTAGGGCAAAGGAGCAGATGGACGATTTGAAAATAGTTGGGTTGTAGATGTATCGTTGAGGACAGGTTTGAAAAAGGATGGTTATTGCATGATGAGACCTTAAAAGCATATAATAAATCTATGTACATTCGTTGATGTTCCAGGCACCATTTGTTACTTTCAGCGTACAGACTCTCGGCCGGGCTAGTGCGGAACGCACCACACGCAAGGCGCAGGCCCAAATGGAGAACTGGGTCAAGCATTTTTAGTGCTGTTTTTGATGCTGACCCATACACAACACTACCGTAGTCAAGCCGAGACCCGACTAAGGCGGTAAAGATGCGAAGAAGGAGTTCTTTGTCTGCACCATAGGACTGGTGGGAGAGGACTTTAAGAATGTTTAGTGTTTTCAGGCATTTATGTTTCAGTTGTTTGATTTGTGGAATGAACGCGAGTTTTTCATCAAATATGACACCTAAAAACTTGTGCTCCTTTTTTACAGGGATAGAAGCGCGATGAAGCCTAATCTTAGGATCTGCCTTAATCTCGCGCTTGCGGGAAAACACAACAGAAGTACTCTTTCCAGGGTTCAGTTTAAAACCGTTTGTGTCCGCCCAGACAGCAAGTTGGTTTACTTCAAGCTGGACTTGGCGTTCACAAACTCAAAAGTTACAGGACTTAAAAGATATTTGGACGTCATCTACATATACAGAACAAGAAATGGTTGGTGGCAATGCCTTCCGGAGCGAGTTCATCTTAAAAATGCGCAGCTCAGTGTGCAGCTCAGGACACCATCTTGAGGAACGCCATTTTCCTGCACGTATACATCGGAAAGTGCACTGCCAACCCTCACTCGAAAGGTGCTTTCCGACATGTAGCTAGGGAGGGTGTTCAGCATGTTGCCGGAGACACCAAACGACTTGAGGTCAGTGAAGATGCCGTACCGCCACGCAGTGTCATAGGCCTTTTCCATATCAAACAAGACTGTTATGCAAAACTGATTATGGATAAAGGCATCTTTTACATACGATTCCAACGCAACCAGTTGATCGTTGGTGGATCTCAAAGCCCTGAAGCCAGCCTGGCAGCTGTCCAGAAGACCATTGTACTCTAAGAAGTACATGAGTCTCCTATTGATCATCTTCTCGAACAGCTTACACAGGCAGCTTGTGAGGGCGATGGGAGGATAACTTGTGGGAGAGGAAGGGTCCTTCCCCTCTTTCAGAAAGGCCACTAAGATGGCCTTCCTCCATGACCTTGGGAGGTGCTCCGAAAGAAATATTTTGTTGTAGATGTGAAGGAGGGTTTCAAGTGTGTCTGTGTGCAAGTGTTGAATCATAGTGCATGTAATGTTGTCTGCGCCTGGAGCTGAAGGTTTACATGTACTAAGTGCGATCTTCAGCTCATGCAGTGAGAAGGGGGTGTTATAAGATGACGTCGACTTATTACTGTCTCGCAAGGACTTCTTCTCACAGGATGTTTTGTGTTTTATGAAAGTGTTGGTGTAGTGCTTTGAACTGGACACATGTTGGAAGTGTTGTGCGAGTGTGTTAGCCTGGTCTTCCAGTGTGTCCCCTTGTGATGAGCTCCAGGGAGAAAACAGGCGCAGAAAAGAAAACAGTGGAAGGAGACGGGGCTAATCACTCGCTAATGGGTATGCGCCTCCAGAGACGAGGAAGAGGAGGAGGAACGCGACCGGGCTCTTGGGCGGACGAGCGTTCGGGGTGCGCCTGCATCAGCTGCGAAGACACCCATCGACGGCGCCCGTGCTACCGCACCGGGACATCGCCAGGTACCTCCTGGTAACCAGCCGGATCCGCTACTGCACTGGGCAACACCGCCGGGATCCCTCTTCTGCCGTTTTCGCTGCGCCTGGTCTCTTCGTCTTCCGTTCCGGTCAGCGTGGAGCCATCGAGCCACTCGCGACCGAGTCATAACGGACTGCATCAGTGAGACTGTTGTGGTTTTCTCACGCATGTGCTTTCTCTCACGAATCGCCAAGAAACTGCGACAGGGAAGGACTTAGTTGTGGTTTCCTCTCCCTTTGCATTTCACTCCTTTATTTTTCAATTTTGTTCTTGTTTTTCCATCGCCTTCTGTCGACGCCAGAAGGCGATGGAATGTTCTTTCCATCGCCATCGCCTGTCATGTCGACGAGCCCACATAACTTTATCCCCCCATTTGATGCGCACAGAGACGACCTGGACGCATACCTCCTAAGGTTCGAGAGGGTCGCTGCAGCTCAAAAATGGCCGGAGGATAAATGGGCCGTCGGCTTGAGCACATGCCTCACCGGAGACGCGCTCTCCGTCATCGGGAGGATGACGCCAGAAGATTCTCTGGACTACCAAAAAGTCAAGCTGGCGCTCCTTCAGCGGTTCCGTTTTACCCCTCAAGGGTACAATGACAAATTCCGCCAGGCGAAAGCTGACGACGGCGAAACCGGAACTCAGTTCGCGACGCGACTTTCCGGTTATTTTGACCGATGGCTCGAAACGGCTGGTGTTCCCAAGACGTTCGAAGCGTTACGCGACAAGATGATCGCGGAGCAATTTTCCAAGTGTTGCTCGTCCCAGCTGGCCATTTTCATTAAGGAAAGGGACTGCAAGTCGACCAAAGAAATGGCAGAAGCTTGTGATCGCTTCCTTGAAGCACAAGCTCTCACAAACTTGGGAAAGACCAGGGACGAAATAAGAGAGTCGCAAGCAGACCTGCCTTCCAAGAGAGCTCCCACCTGCTTTTTATGTGGAAAGACTGGGCACAGCGCGCCTAACTGCAGAGTTGCAGGCCACAACATCCGCTGTGAAAATTGCGGAAAACAAGGCCATCACGCAGACCGCTGTCGCTCTAAGTCTCCTGATAGGGAGCAGGTGTCGGCTTGCGCTATTGAGAAGTGTCGTCACGACAACACGCAACGGCACCACGGTAATACAGGCACATTGGCACCAACACGTGCCCAGCGTAAAAAGCAACGCCAGCTCCAACCGAGCAGTGCTGCAAGGCGTATGCCTGTTGTAACCGGTGAGATCTACGGACAACAAGTTCCCGTTCTGAGAGACACCGGAAGCAACGCCGTCATCGTGCGACGAGACCTCGTCCCTGATAGTTGCCTTACAGGCCGTGCATCAACCGTCCGTTTTGTGGACAATACCACAAGGAGACCTGAAGAGGCTTTTATCCACGTGGATACACCTTACTTCACTGGAAAAGTCCTGGCCAAATGCATGGCTAATCCCTTGTACGACCTCACACTTGGAAACGTACCAGGCGTTAGGGACCCGAACAGACCTAACCCCGCATGGAAGCCAAAGCAACCAAGACATCCAGCGACTCCAGCGGTGCTCAGTGGAGAAGCACATCCTTCTTCGGCCGACGAGAACACCAGCCACGTCCCTCAGAAAGTACAGCATAACCGGCCGGCAAGTCCCATCATGTTCGCCGGTGTTACCAGAAAAGAGATGCGCCAACAGCAGCAGCTGGACAAGACGCTACACAACTGCATGAAGATGGCATCGGCAGAGTCCTCTTGGGATAAAAAGAACCCGTGCAAGTATGTTTGGCAGAAGGGGCTGTTGTACCGTTGGTACTCGTTGCCGTCTGGCCGCCCCATACAGCAACTTGTAATTCCGCATCCTTTTAGAGACGCGGTAATGAAGAAGGCCCATGAAGGAGTACCAGGTCATCATAGATTCCTAAAAACAACTAAAAGAATTCTCCGGGAAATTTATTGGCCAAACATCTACGCCGACGTCCGAAGATTTCTTAGGACCTGTCAGCCGTGCAAGACAGGAAATCCAGAAAGTGAAGTGGGCGTCGCTCTTATGAGAAAGCTGCCTACCGTTGGCCTGTGCGTAACGGAAAGTCTGTTTCCAAGCAGAACGACAAGCCCATAGTGCACATACGGGCCACGATCAACATAAGCATTTGCTTGGAGGTCAAAGTTTTCAACATTGTTTTGGCGTCTCAGCAGTGAGGTGTCGTGGTCTCCAGACGATGCTACTGCCGGTTCGCAAAATCTGTTGACTGTGCAAACATTCTTTTGTTTTCTTTTCCTGCACCACCTTTCGCCCACCGGAGTCTTCTGAAAGTGTGTCTGTGGCGTCACCCCAAAACACTTTCTAAAGCCGGGGGTAATGTGATGAGCTCCAGGAAGGAAACCGGCGCAGAAAAGAAAACAGTGGAAGGAGACGGGGCTAATCACTCGCTAATGGGTATGCGCCTCCAGAGAAGAGGAAGAGGAGGAGGGACGCGACCGGGCTCTTGGGCGGACGAGCGTTCGGGGTGCGCATACATCAGCGGCGAATACACCCATCGACGGCGCCCGTGATACCGCATCGGGACATCGCCAGGTACCTCCTGGTCACCAGCCGGATCCGCTACTGCACCGGGCAACAGCGCCGGGATCTCTCTCCTGATGTTTTCGCTGCGCCTGGTGGCTTCGCCTTCCATTCCGGTCACCGTGATGCCATCGAGCCACTCGCGACCGAGTCTCAACGGACTGCATAAGTGAGACTATTTAGTTATTTAGTTTTGCTTCCCGCTTGTGCTACGTCTCGCCAATCGCCAAGAAACTGCGACAGGGAAGGACTCATTTACGCTTTCCTGTCCATTTGAGTTTCATTCTTTTATTTCACAATTTTGTTCTTTTTTTTCCCCGTCCCATTCTGGGCATCGCAGTTTTCCCGCTCTCTGCAATATATTGCATCCACGCTTCACCTTCATGTTGTGGCCTCTGTCGTCATTGACTCCGTGTGCTCGTCTCGTGGTTCATTAACACCGAACCCTGACATCATCACACCCCTGTTGTACTAACCAGGGGCAGGCTGTGTGTCTGTTGTACTTTTTGTATACGCATTCGTGCCCATACTTTTCGCGTGTCAGTGTATGAGTTGATAGAAGTGAGAAAGGTGCGCCAACTCTCCCTTTTTGCCTAACGACGCACTCGCTTCCCAAAAGCCTTTTCCCGTTTAAAAAAAATTTGGTTATCTGATGTGGGGTACCGGCGAAGGACACCCCACGCCTTGTTCTGGGCCTCTCGCGCCCGCCTACAGTCTTCATTCCACCACGGCCTCCTTTGGTTGCGCGGAGCGCTCAAGGCGTGTGGAATGCGGCAGCGTCGCAGATGTGTGCCGTGATGAGTTGGCATGCTTCCTCCACGTTTAGGTGTTCTATGGTTGTGTGGTGTAGTTTAGATATTTCTGTGAATATACTCCAGTTTGCTTTTGATTCATTAAACCTGTTATGGGAAGATGGACTGCATGGGCCTTTACCTATATATGTTAGGGAAGTGGGGAAATGGTCACTACCATATGGGTCAGTGCCCACGCCCCACTCAACACATGGAAAGAGAATTGCAGAACCAAAAGCCAAGTCGAGATGTGAGTATGTATTACGTCATAAGTTATGGTATGCAGGCTGCTTTTTGTTGAAAAGGCATGCTTCTGAATATGTAAGAACTTTCTCTATCAGGCGACCTCGGGCATCCATTCTGGAGGAGCCCCAAAGAGAGTTGTGTGCACACGTCCTTTGGCAACGGCAAGAGTTTTTCCCTTGCCCGAACCGCTGGCACGTAAAACAGCACCGCGGGTTTGGGATGTACGGACGGACGGCGCAACAGAGAAAACCTGCATGTATGTGTTGTGGAAGAACTGCGTGGTCAAAAGTCAAGATAATGTGCTTGGTGGGAATCTCCTTGTCGTCTCTGCGGATAGTGATGCGTCTCACGGCAGTGACGCCCTGATCCTTCAAGCCGGCAAGGAGATCCGCATCCGTTTCGTTCAAGAGATCTGTTTCGGATGTCACCCTGCGAGCTGTTGAGGCTCCGATGGGGTGTGACCCTGATGTCGAGATCAGCCAGTCTGGTCTAAGCTAGAACCTTTGCAGACTGCTACTTGTCATTTATTTCGATTAGGAGTTCACCAGACCTTTGTTTTTTGCAATTATACGATTTTCCTATTATGGCTTCAAGATACTTGCGATCAAGAAGACTGACTGAGATACAAGAGCGTGCGTTGGATTGAGGGACTCCATGAGACGAAATGGAGAGTAATGATCTGGTTCAGGAAATGTCAAAGATGGAAATGGGGGAAACGATACTTCGGTGCGGCCCCTTTTAGGGGGCCGATCACAGTTGGGGGGGTTTTAGACAATACCATAAAGCATATTATAAAAGCAGGGAGACGGGAGTACTTTCTCCTTTGAACTTACCCTGGTAGTCAAAGAGGTCCCGGAGCTCCCTGCCTGGTAGACAGGCCGGGAGCCCATCGGCCGGAGCTTGACCAAGGCACCGACGGCCACCGTTTACGGCTTCTACCCTTCACCTTTAAACACCGCGCCACGGTTGGACACGGCTTATATTGGGAGCTCGGGGTCCGCGGTGTCGCTGCTCACCGTCACCATGAATACTCAAGGTGCCCCGTGCGGGGAGCATAAGATTAGTGGGAGAAAACCTTACCGATATTTGCTGCTTGGAGACATTTATTCTTTGTTTGATTTGAGGAATGACTGCGAGTTTGTCGCTAAAAGCAACGCCAAAACATTGGGCGACTTGTTCCCAGGAATCGGCAAGCTATTAGGAGAGATGTCTGTGCCGCGATTGCCCCCACGCTTCCTGAAGACTACAATGCTAGAGCTTTTCCATGGATTTATTTCTTCTCCGCCCAGCGGGCAAGCGTTTCGACACAACGCTGGACTTCCCAAGATAGTTCCTCTCGGCAGAAACTGCGTGAAACTTCAACTAGCAGTTTTGCCAGATATCCTTGAAGGTTTCTTGACGCATTCCGACGAAGTGAGCCTTCATGGTTATTTCTTAATGGCAGCTTTTAGGGCTATCACTCAGGCGTAGGCGAAAGCTGTTACGGAGGCAATGCGGTCTGGGAACGTTTCAAAATAGGCTTGGAGTTTTGCGCATAGAGTGTTGCTCGTCGTTGCCCCCAACCGATTATGCATTGCTTCGTCGGGGGATATGGTCTTACATTCTTTTTTGGCGTTGTCCTGATGTTTTCTTCTTGCTCCATAACTCTGCGTTTCCCACAAGGCTTGTTTGACTTCAACTCATGCGTTTGATCCTTGAAAAGCAATCTTACAGAAGTGGTATTTGGCAATGCTCATCTGTATTTGGCACTTTCGTCGATGATCCAGACTCTTTAGCCACCGACCTTGTATGAATGACGTGGGCCTAAGGTTTGTGCAGCCGTTTTGCGGTTACTGTTAAAGATTTCCATTTATCGTGTGTACTCTAACATCCATGTGTAGGATCTGCTAGATAATAATGATTTCTTAATGCAGTTCCACCTGTGTTCAGCTTACACTTGTTAGTATTTTCTGCGATGTTCCGCGTGGCTGTGTTTCGGGAAACTGCAATGATACAGCTAACTTGGTTTTCTTGACTTCCTCTTGGGTGTGCTGTGCGCTTTGAAATATTAATCTTAAATTTGTGTCAAGGATCATGATGGCACCGGCCGCTTGGGCCTCACTATCGCTACTTCAATCTCACCAATGTGATGTCCGTGGGTATCGGCCTCGGGCACTAGCTGTTCATCTCACGTCTCCTCTGCTTTATTGCCCGTGAAGGGGAAGCAAGGTACTGTGCTTGAGAAGTCGCGCCTATTGAGTTCCTTGCAACATTTAATTGTGTGCGTGAGTACGAACGATGTTGGCGATTCCTATCATCGTCCGCCATATGGTCGTCCTCTTTCGCCTTCCTGGCGTATTTTTCCGCTTAGCGCTGCCATTTCAAAATACAAAAGAGGCGAGGGTTGACTGATTGATTATTTAATTGATTGAATAATCGATTAATTGATTATTTGAATAGGGTAAACACACCGGCGCAACACGGGCGATGAGGAGCGCCGGAGTGGAGGTCACCGGATAAAATTTCCCCTCCTCAGGATCTTTGTGTGCGCGGAAATCTCGTACACGTGGGCTTTTTTTCTTTTTGCCTCCATCAGAAAAGCAGCCGCCTCGCCGGCAATGGATCCCGCGTCCTTCGGCTCAGGAGCACAAAAAGAAGTTGAGGAAGCCTCTTAGTAATTCAGTCATTCTTTAGCACTGGTGCAGCGCTTCCGTGTTCACAGAGGGCATTTGTTCTGCATTTTTGTTCTCCTTCAACTCTGCCTGCAGCAGTTATTGCAGACTTCGTTTTCTCATGTAGTGGAACTTTCCATCAAATCTCCAAGCTGAAACTCACGTGGCATATTTCATACCGGTTTGTTTGTACCACGCATATACATCCGGCTTTGCAGATGGAGGTCTAGTGCTGTACTGTGTGGCATTCATAGCAATGATTACTGATAGGGTACAGCCACTCTAATGCTTGTAGGATGACGACGTTTTTGTTGAAGATAGTGTGCGCACAACTTTGTCGCAGTAGGGTGACGTGAAGCTGTATATGACACATTTATACTTTGTTTCACAACCACACCGTTTACAAGGTGACTTGTAAAGCTTTTGCGGATGGATACCGGTGATATTACATTGTCTTTCTCCAGCAATTCTGACTTTAATACACGTCATTGAATTGATATTGTCCATGATGATGATGGTTGGTGTTTCATGGCGCAAGGCCAACGAGGGCAAAGAGGGCCAAAAAAGAAGTTATATATTGAAGCGAAGTGATTACCACAAAAAGGTAGGTATAAAAACATGTAAATCGAACATAGTAAAATCAATTAAAGGTAATGGTGATGGCTGGTGTATAGGGCCAGATTTGATTATGCGTGATATGAGATAAGGTTTAAAAACTGAACATCTGACAAATAATGAAACACACGTTTCATAGAAACACTGGCATCGTCACCTAGAAACAGCAATGGGTGTAGTGGGATATGTTGTCTGTAGAGTTCTCTGAAGTGTTTGTGTCGTGTTGTGTGAAGTGCCTTGCATGTTATTAGTATGTGGACTACGGATAGGCCCTCCCCGCACCTGCTACACAGGGGTCTTGGAGATCCCGTGAGCAGGTGGGAGTGTGTTGCATGCGTGTGGCCTATCCGTAATCGAGCCAGGGTAACTTCGTTGTGTCTGTTGTGAGTATCAGTGGTGTATGCTCCCAAGAGTGGCTTTATAATGTGTAGTTTGTCGTCAGTCTGTTGATTCCAGTGCGCTTGCCATGTTGTGCGAAGGTGTTGTCTGATGTGTGATTTGAGGTCGGTGTAGGGTATTGTGGTTATGTCAATTGTAGTTTTAAGGGCAGCAGCGGCCGCCATTCGGTCTGCAGTCTCATTACCTGGAATTCCAGAGTGCCCTGGCACCCAGCACACATTCACCTCAAGGTTTAACGCATGCACAGACATAATAGTACTAATGAGAGCATTGACCACATGGTTTTTAGACTTCTGTGACGATAATGTACGCACAACACTTAAAGAATCAGTATAAATTACAGATTTCGGAATTCGACTTAGAACAATATGTTGAACTACACGAAGTATGCCATAGGCCTCTGCGGTAAAGATACTTGTATTTCTATTCATAGTTCCACAGACATTAAAGGTACCACCACCATGCGCACCACAGGAAACAGTTGTGGCAGTTTAATTGATATTGTCCAGACGAGAAGGCAAAGAAGACAACGCTGTGTGCGGCGTGCGTGGCCTTGCTTGGTGTCGTGATGGCCGACATCAGCATATACATCTCTTCGCAATCAACAGTTGTTTCTGTGATTCATCCTGCCACCACTTAATATTTAGTTTGGCCCTTTCGTCAAGAGAGAGTGTTGAGTTCGAGGGAGAAGTGGATGGGCGAAAGCGTGAAATGGAAAATGACCATATTATAAACCGTGGGAATGTGTTTTACTCCACCGATGAAGGAGATAAGCTCAATGAACCACGGCCAACGGACAGTGATGTCTGTGAACGCAGCTCAGGTACGCCGAAGGCACTTGTAGATGCACGAGCGTAGTGGGCGGGCGTGCACGACCAATGATATTTGTGGCCACGGCGGGTCACTTCTAGGCTGGTCGCGGAGGATCATCGGCTTGGCCAAGGGGCTGGGGACATGGACGTGTTCATGAAGCTCGGGGGTCGGGTGAGCTGCACAATCCAGTAACCCTCAGGGAAACGCATCAGGAGCAGCTACGGGCTATGCTTGAAGGCCTGTTTCAGCATGCACACCGTACCCTCCACCAAAATGTTACGTGGCGCCAGGAAGAATGAGAGGAACAAGGGTGGAATGCAAATCGGTGTATTTACATGATGTCGGCCATAACGACTCAAAACGACACCACCCAGCGCGCAAACAGTTTCGTTTTTTTATCTTTTTTCTTCTTTTTTTTATACAACAGGGTCGCATGTTTCACGGGTTTTCTCAGTCTCGTGAAGCTGAAATTTATGAAAACCAGTGCCATTATCGTGTCGCCATCCGCACGATGTTTTCATTCTTTGCAGGTGCACTCGAAGTGGCATCCGCTGTTTCTTGGGCGGGGCTGTATTTTGTGGGCTTGAGAATGTATTTCTAGTTTTTATTAAACCACACAGGTTCTGCTTCTATAGTCATCCTTAGGGACACATGTTACTTAGAGGCTGTTTGTGGCTGAGACAGCTTGCCGAATTCCCTGAAGCACACTCCGGCTTTCTTTAGGTTGTTTAGTGAGGTGGTCACAACTTTAAGTGATCGTTATACATGCTCACCTGTATTATATACTCTTATAGTATACTGCATCATGTCTCTCCGTATCACTAAGCAATATGGTGCACTTCTGTATTTTGAGAGATTACGCCCCCTAGTGGCTCTGGCTGTCGGCGTGTCCGGTCATCGTTGTCTCTTGTAGTCACTGTACTACAGCCCAGGGAAACTGGTTTTTCATATCCTCGGGCTGTAATGTAAAGCATATTAAAAGAAATGTCTATAATAAAAAACCGGAACGAAATATTGTAGCATGAATTAAAGATATGTGGAATGCTCCCTGTGTGCTTCAGCAATCATCAAGCACAAATTGAAACTCTTGGCGGGTTATAATTTCCGGTACACTTCAGTGTTCACCGGCTGTCCACAATAGACCTAATATGGCCGTTTGGTCGCTCGAAACAAGAGCATGCACATTTAGCTGGTGCAGGGGACTCGGTGATCACCAATGACAAGCTCCCAGGGAGAGCCGCGGGCACTGCACTGCGCTCGCGCTGGCCGCTCCTGATTCCGAAACCTTGAGCAGAAGGGGCATGCAATTTGCTTGAATCCGGTACAATGCAGGAGAGGGCGCCACGCGTCAGAAAGTGCGCGATTGCTTCTCCCACCGGCGCTTCTCGGGAACCAATCAGCGCGCGCCGTGTGGAACGAGATTGACTAACAATCTTTGAATACACATATACACTGCATGCTTGTCCCCTCCCCAAGTTTCAGGTTAGTGTACATGACCCAGAATTGTTATGAAACCCAATCAGTGGTGCATTTGTGCAGGGCTAGTGTTTTGGTAACACTTGTTTTTGAACCATTCAAAATACAAGACATCGTGGGAAACCGTTAACAGCTTAAAATATTAATACTTGCTTATTCGTTACATCAAAATTTTGCTCTAAAGATTTTCAATCCTTCTGGGAACCGGTTGTGCATATTTACGGAAAGATATTGTCCAGTCGTTCGACGACATGCTATGGAGCCGGACGTTGTACTTTTTCTATGTGGAGATATAGAGCCCAATGTCACTTGGCTTCATCCTACAAGATATTTCTGCAAATTTTCCCAGCTCCACGACCAGTTGTTCTTTGGTGTAGGGATCTGCAGTATATCCAGCACCTACTCCGAAGTTCGAAGTACTAAGTAAACTTTTTGCGTCCTGTAATATAATTAACGTGTGAGTGTTCGTATAGTTGTAATCGACTGGTTCATTATTCTTCCCAGAATCCGTTTCCCTATGTTTCTAGATATTTGCGGTGTGGCCTGGACGCTCACTATTTACGTAGAAATACTCGACTGGTTCGGTAGTCTTTCCAGAATCATGTTTTCTATGTTTCTGAAAATTTACGGTGTCGCTTGAGCGCTTCACTCTTTACGTAGAAAAACTACTTTCATGCAGTGAAATTAAAGTACACACTTTATCGTTTACACATTTAAACGTCCGCCTTTTTTTATGAGTAGGCGTACCTTTTATTACCCTGAACCACACTGACAATTATTTTGAATGCTTTCCTACAGCACCATCTTCGCTAACCTTTACTCCAAACGGTACAATTACTCTTCCTCTGCGGCTCCCTGCTCTACAGCTTGTTCATAACTTTTTTTCTGTCGCATATCTGGGGCCTCCGTAATGCAGTTACCCTATATTTTGTGCTGCAACGCTAACACTGGAAGTATCACATGTGTGAAGGCCCATACCCATAGCTAAATTGTGGATACAATGTTGCCTTCTTGACACTTTTGTCTGACAGCGCGGAAGCAGTGTATCACTTGTTAGAGAACTATTTTTTACAGATTCCACTTGGTCTACCTTTTAAAAAATATTTTGCTATATTGTATCAAGCCACGGAACAGTTTTATTTGGTTTTTCGACAATGTTTTACCCTACATATTATAAGTTGAATTTGAAGTTTATTTCCATAAACGTACACAGTTATGGCAGAAAATAGGGTAAAAAGTTGCACTCGGCAACTTGACGGAGCCCTACATCCTTCATGGTCAATAGAAACAACAGAAACAACAGCGGCGGGGAAAACAAACACAAAAGCGATACATAGACACCACTTGTTGGTGACAAACAAAACTAGCACAGAAAATACAAAATGTTCAAAACTACAATAGATAGCGCATCAATAAGTGGGTATAACGACATGAAGGCACTAGTGATAAAAATATATATACTCAACAAACCGCACAAAAACAGCAAGGAACTAATCCTAAACATTATAGTCTTTTCGAACAAACAAGCTTAACAGCATAGAGTTTGCACATGAGTCAATATCAAAGCCAATAAAAGCAAGTCCATTCAACAACTTCGGAAGGGTATACCCAATCATCAGCAAAGTGTAGTTTGTACGTGGGCGAGGCACTTTCTAACGTTCACACAGTCTAGTCAGATAGGGCGTATGAATAATTTGAAGATTAGCTATCAACGAAATGTTCTTAGTACTGTTTTTGCGTTCTAGAGTATATTTGTAGGCTTAGCGGTACTTAAGCAGGTTCTGAATCTGAGGTAGAAAAACTTTACTAAACAAAGGGGCAGCAGGAGCATCGTAACGTTCATTACATAGAAGCCGAATTATTTTTTTCTGTAGGAAAAATAACCTATTAGTTGCAGAACTTGTGCTCTACACGAGACAAAAATAGTAAAATTGCTTCAAAATAAAGAATTCTACAAGAGTAATTTGGCTTTATCCGGAAGATCACGTCCAGGATACACCATTCCAACTATGCGCGAAAGTTGCCCTGCGAGAAAATTAACGTGTGTATTGCAAGACATGTCTTGGTCGAAAAAAAACACCTAACGTTTTTGCAGACATCACCAGTTTAATGTTGGAGTGGTTTAACATAATGTCAGCCGGTAAAAGGATATTTCTGTTTCTGGATTGAAAAAGCATCGCTTTCGTTTTATCTACGTTAATTCTTAAGCCGCTGTCCGCTGACCACCTGTGTATTTTTTCGAGCACATCATTAGCGGTTTGTACCAACTGTATGACATCACAAGATGAAACAAGGAGAGTAACGTCGTCAGCGTAAATAATGTATTTTGCATTAGTGTCAACGTTCACGATGTCGCTAATGTAGATGTTGAAGAGAAGGGGAACTAAAATACTGCCTTGTGGTACTCCTAAGTGCAGTTGTCTGATTTTAGAGCGGAAAATATTTACCTGAACAAATTGGCTTCTGTGACTTAAGAATGACGTTATAAGTTCTAGAGCTATGGCGCGGATATTATAGTAAGGCATATTTTCGAGCAGTAGTTTATGATTTATACTAACGAAGGCTTTGCTGTAGTCCATTAAAACACCCAATGTAACGTCGTTTTTCAATGTTTTTTAGAAGGAATTCTTTTTGCTCAACTAACGCTATATGTGCCGACCTTCGTTTTCTGATGGCAATCTGACCATTCGATAACATTGAGTTCTTTTTCATAAAATTGAATAAGCGATAAAAGATAATTTTTTTACAAAGCTTTAGAAAACATAAAAAGTATTGAAATTGGCCTGTAGTTAGATACCGATGCTCTATTTCCTTTTTTGAACAATGCAAGAACCTTTGCCACTTGCATTTTTTGAGGAAAGGTTCCTGATGATAGGCTTAGATTATAAACATAAATTTATAATGGAACAATAACATAATTGGCCAACCTGGCTGGTTTAATTTGCAGGCCGTCCGCATCTCAGGTAGGGCTATTGGTAATCTCCTGGAAAATATGAATTACCTCTGATTCGCTGGTAAGATAAAGAAAGATAGTGTCGACAGAGTTGGTCGTGAAAAAACGGCAAGCATTGAGATCGCAGTTACTGCTGGCTATGCTGCTAGAATGCTCGTTAAAAGTATCACGGACTATTTGTTCGGAAATTTCAAGTCCATCTCTTGGGATTTGCACAGTATGTGGCAGTTCAGTTTTACGATTCAAAATTTAGTTGTTTATTCCAAAGTTTCTTCGTATCATTCATGCTGGCATCAAACGAGACATTATAATAATTCCTTCTGGCTTTACGTATATTTTTTATAAGTTGGTTATGAAAACACTTAAATACTTTCAAATCAGCCACTTAATGTAAATTCAGAAATTCTATAAACAATTTATACTTGGTTTTGATTGTTTTTAGTAATTCCCTGGTGATCCACGGCTTTCGTGTGTTACGGAGATGAACTTGACTGGTAAGCAGAGGACAGTTAGTGTCATATGCTGTTTTAAAAATCTTCAAGAATGATTCCTAGGCTGTGTTACTCTCTATAGTTCAGTAAACTTCGCTTCAGTCGAGCTGACATAACTGATAACAAAAATTCTCAAGTCGGTTTTCCGTGATACATTGACCTGTCCGGGTACGTGTGTTTACCTTATCGATTTTTCGATTTAGACTACGAAATATAGGTATGTGGTCACTTATACCGCAGGAGAAAGCACTACTTTTAATATAGGCAGGGTTTAAGTTCGTAAGAAATAAATCAATGCACGTCGATGTATAACTCGTTATCCGCGTTGGAGTCGAAATAACATTTGAAAAGCCGTGCGTGCTTATAAGAGATTGAAATTCATTGTGACAGACGTGGTTGCAAATATGTTGATGTTAAAGTCACCTCCAAAAACGGCTACATCTATTTAGCTCCATAAAAATTTGTCTTTAACATAAAACTTCAATACCATCGCTTGAAAACCTTTCTACCAGACAACAGGCGAAATCTTCTCTTTTACCGCAAAATCTGTTGAAGCTGTTTGGTGTGCGAATTGATGCGCTGCCGGTAAATAAAATAAAACGTCATTTGCAATGCAGTGGTCATTTGCGAATACCAAATATTCCTGCTGTCGTTTGGGGGCACTAACACAGAAAAATGCGAAGAGAATTTATGTCGACATAGGTCGCCAAATATTTATGTGAATAACTAGTACATCCATTGCAATTGTTCGGAAGCGTCTATTAACTTTAACAATGTAGCAGAACAAATATCGACTCCTTATGCACTTATAATTAGGGAGACTCACACCTTCACAAACTTCTTAGACTAATACATCTTATTCTTTTTACGGTAGCCCTGGCAGGAAGTAAAGGTTACAAATATGCTTGGCTACGGACGTCATGTTCCCCGAATAGGTGCTCGAAAAGTGGAAGGTTACATCTAATTTACGTTACTTTCTAAGATTCTTGGTAAGAAATCTTCGATATCTGAATATGTAGAGTCTTCGATGGCGTGCATATTTTACGTGTTTAGGACAGAGGTTTAGGCCCATAAAGAATAACTTAGGTATGCGTTGGCTACTTAAAAGAGTTTGTTCATTTTCCATATTTTGTCTGTTCCCAACAAATATCTCGAAAAGTATTATAGTGAGAATAAAATATACCTGAATCAAGACTTACCACGTGCCAGGAAAACGCAACAATTGTAACAGTTAACGTAGGAAAATTACAAAATGAACGACGTCAACAACACGGCAACCTAGAACAAAACATGAAGCATAACCTAAACTCGCTGCCAAAGACACGTCCAAATGCCTTTACCACAGCGTTCTTTTAAACGCAGTGAACCTTTCCGCCTTACTGTTCCCAAATCCTTACGAGCAATTTATCCACTTAACAATGCATAAATTAGTACACGAACAGAATTTTTCTCGAGCCTTAGAGCTTTATTTAAATGGCCTTGTTTTAGAGTAAAGTCACCCTTCTCCCTGAGCAAACTTTGTAGACCAATCATTGCTCCGGCACTTATTATATTCACAGGTACACCGTTCCAAGTATTTTTATGGCGGGCAATCCGCTTATCGTGAAAATGGTCACTGCAGCTTTAGGTATAAGGAATTCAAAAAATAAAACTTCAGACCTCTAGAGGGATGTTATATAGTTGCCCTCAACGGTTGTCTCGGCGATGAAGCGTAGGTCCCTGACTAAGTGAAAAAGCCGGTTGACGTCTCGGTACCCCTATGGGTACATTGTTGATAATGAGCATGTTCGTAGAAAACAGCTATTTTTGGGCATTGGGCGTCGCAAAGAGTTCGCATAGATATAGTGCAGATTGCCGTCCGCTCTGTTGATAGTGTCGAGCTGCGTCAAAATGATGACGGATTCGAGCAGTAATGCAGAAGACCGATTGCGCTCGTTTGTCAGGACTTTCACCTACTCCCAGTCGACCACGTGTCCCGTATTCTGGCAGTGCTGCGGCAGTGCGCTTGTTTTTGCAAGGTAAAAAGGAAAAATCAGAGTGAGAACCTACTGAAACAGACGACGTTGGCGAACTTGACTGTCACTGTGACACCACAGCGGACCCTCAACTCCTCGCAAGGAGTCATATCAGAGAAAGAGCTAGAGTCTGAGACGGAAGCAGATCTTCTTGAGGCGCTGCAACCTCAACATGTAACTGCAGCAAAACGAATCGTGATTCGGAGAGCAAACCAAGAATTTCCGACAAAGCATCTAATCCTAACGTTTGATCGCACAACGCCTCCAGAAAAGGTCAAAGTGGGTTTTCTTAGCTGCAACGTACGACCGTATGTCCCAAATCCGAGGCGCTGCTTTAAGTGCCAACGATACGGCCATGGAACCCAATCATGCAGAGGGAAGTTGACATCTGCCAACTGTGCTGAGACAGGTCACTCCTCAGAAGCTTGTGAAAGCACCACTCAGAAGTGCCCGAATTGCAGCGGACCGCACGCTGCTTATTCGCGTGCGTGTACAGAATTCAAGGCCGAAAAGGATATAATTCACATAAAAGTAAATGAAAACATCACCTATCCAGAAGCGCGCCAAAAGCACAAGCTGCTTTCGGCCACATCGTACGCAGACGCCGCCCGCCGGGGGTTGGGGCGTCGTTTGGTCAGCACGGCAACACAGTGCAGCCTTCTTGCTGACGTGTTGTTGTCCCAACCCCCAGCTGAGCAGCCACCTGCTGCCTCTACAACACCTGTAGAGGCTGCGGGGGCCCCGTCTCTTGCCGGACTGCCTTCGGTAGTCCCGAGTAGTCAGGAATCGCCCAGTGTGGCGACTCCAACGAATGTGGCGAGTGCGATCGCCGCTGGTAGCTCTGCCGCTGTCACTATGTCCTCTCCACAGCCCCTGGGGACACCTGAGGGCACGGAGGAGATGGACACGGTAGGGCCCACAGAAGCGCCCATCCTAGCCTCGCCGCCTGCCCCGCCCGCGGCGCTTGCGGCTGGAACCAAAGGCACCCGTAAGGGTGCCAAGTCCAGGGGGCCCGGTCCGCCGGAAACCCCCCGAACATCTGATGAGGAAATGGACGTCGGACCGTTCCTGTCTGCATCGCTCCGCAAGGAACGGGCTGCGGCGTCCAAACCAACAGAAAAGCCAAAGAAACTCGCTCCAAGAATACAAGCCCCGAAAGACAAAACATGAACCCACACACACATTCCAGTAGCTCTTAAGGTACATAATGGGAACAGCAAATATCATCCAGTAGAACTGTAGAGGCCTCCTTAACAATCTTGATGATGTCTAGGAAATATTGCATTCCAATCAGCCAAGTGTGATGTGTCTACAAGAAACACATTTAAACTCCAAACACACAAATGTCGTGAATAGTTACATGGTATTTAGGAAGGACAGGGCTGGTGGTGGTACATCTTCAGGTGGTGTGGCCATCATTGCCCGAAAATCATTGGCATGCCACCCTATCCAATAACAGACTGTCCTTGAGGCTATTGCCATTAGAACCATAATTTTCAATAGGCTAATAACAGTGTGCTCCATCTACGTCCCTCCTGATTTCCAGCTTTCAAGCTCCGATTTCGAGGGCCTTGTAGATCAGCTACCAGAACCTTTTATTCTTATAGGTGACCTCAATGCACACAACACTCTTTGGGGCTCTCACCGCACAGATGCCCGAGGTCGCCTAATCGAAAAATTTCTAATATCTTCAGGAGCATGCCTATTTAACAAAAACAAGCCTACATACCATAATATAGCACACAACACTTATTCACACCTCGACTTGGCCATTGGCTCTGCAGTACTCTTTCCATCACTTGAGTGGGATGTTGGCACTAACCCATATGGTAGTGACCGCTTCCCTACCTCACTAACATACATAGATAAAGGCCCTAGCAGTTCCCCTTCCCATTGCAAGTTTATAGAAGCAAGAGCAAACTGGAACACATTCACAGAGGCGTCTCAACTACACTACACAGACATAACACCATTACCTGTAGAGAAGGCAACCCAGCTCGTCACGGAGCACATTCTCGCCGCCGCCAAAAAGTCAATACCCCAGGCCTCTGGGGTCCCGCGCAACCCGAGAAGGCCATGGTGGAATGACGACTGCAAGCGTGCGCAGGAGGCCCAGAACAAGGCGTGGGGCATCCTCCGTAGACACCCCACAAGTTTTAACCTTATTTCTTTCAAAAGAGCGAAGGCATTAGGTAAGCGTGTGCGCCGTGAGGCAAAAAGGGAGAGCTGGCGCGCCTTTCTCACATCCATAAATTCATATACGGACACCCACAAGGTATGGACCCGAATACGTAAACTAAAAGGACAACACACACATAGCCTGCCCCTGGTTAACACCACAGGGGACACTCTGGAAGATCAGTCTAACACACTTGCACAACACTTCCAACACGTCTCTAGTTCTGCGCACTATACAAACACTTTTATGCAACACAAAACATCTGCCGAAAAGAAGCCTATACGCGACAAGAACAAGTCAAAGTCTGGATACAACTGTGAATTTACACTCCATGAGCTGAAGATTGCTCTTGCCACTTGTAAACCTTCTGCTCCAGGTGCAGACAACATTACATACACTATGATTCAACACCTACACGCAGACACCCTAGAGACACTCCTGCACCTATACAACCAAATATGGCTATCGGGGCACCTTCCAAGGCTTTGGAGGGAGGCCATAGTTGTGGCTTTTCTGAAGGAAGGGAAGGACCCTTCTTCTTTCGCAAGCTATAGACCCATTGCCCTGACAAGCTGCCTGTGCAAGCTCTTCGAGAAGATGATTAACCGGAGGCTCATGTACTTTCTTGAGTACAATGTTCTTCTCGAGAGCTGCCAGGCAGGCTTCCGGGCAGGGCGATCCACAAACGATCAATTAGTTGCACTGGAATCTTACATTAAGGATGCCTTTATACACAAACAGTACTGCATGCCCGTATTTTTTGATATCAAAAAAGCATATGATACGGCATGGCGTTACGGCATCCTTGCAGACTTAAAATCGTATGGTGTAACAGGTAATATGTTGAACACTCTTGATAGTTACCTGTCCAAACGAACATTTCCTGTGAGAGTCGGCTCAGCACTGTCGAGAGTTCACATTCTAGAAAATGGCGTGCCTCAAGGCGGAGTTTTGAGCTGCACGCTTTTTATCGTCAAAATGAATTCGCTTCGGAAAGCAATGCCTCCATCGATCTTCTGTTTAGTATATGTGGATGATGTAGAAATATCTTTTAAATCTTGTAACATATCCATATGTGAACGTCAAGTCCAGCTTGGGGTAAAGAAACTCTCTCGCTGGGCAGACGAAAATGGTTTCAAACTTAATCCCACAAAAAGTACCTGTGTCGTATTTTCAAGGAGACGTGGAGTAAGGCCCGATCCTGAAATAAACCTCAATGGTGACCCGATCCCTGTTAAAAAGGAACATAGGTTTTTGGGTGTGGTGATGGATGAAAAACTTACATTCATACCTCACATCAAACACCTCAAACAAAAATGTCTAAAAACAATGAATATTTTGAAAGTCCTGTCTCACCAATCATACGGTGCAGATAAACTCCTGCTGCGCCTTTATACCGCTTTGGTAGGGTCTCGTTTGGATTACGGTAGTGTTGTCTACGGGTCGGCCACAAAAACAGCGCTAAAAATGCTCGACCCAGTGCTGCACCTGGGGCTTCGCCTCTCGTGTGGTGCTTTTCGTACAAGCCCTGTCCAAAGCCTGTATGTGGAGTGTGACAAGTGGTGCCTGGAGTACCAGCGACTTGATGTTGATCTTTTATATGCTTGTAAAATATCATCAATCGACAACCATCCTTTTAAACCTGTTATTATGGATACATCCACGTCACAGCTGTTTTTAAATCGTCCATCTCTGTCTCTACCTTTCTCACTTAGGGTGAGAAGGGAAGCTTCTGAACTGTCAATCTCCTTTTTGGACACATTCAGAACATCTACCATTGACTTTATAGCCCCCTGGCAATCTCGCCCTGTATTGTGTGACCTGTCCTTTACACAATTACAGAAAAGCAGGGTACCACAAATCGCGATTTCACAACATTTTCAGTATCTGCAGCAAAAATACCAGGCTGCCGAATTTTTTAGTGATGCATCGAAAACTTCCATCGCGGTGTCTTGTGCTGCGCACGGACCCAACTTTACGGCCTCTACATCGATGCATGTAAATTCAAGCATCTTCACGGCGGAAGCGTATGGCATTTTTCTTGTTGCTGGTCACATTTTTCAACATCACATTCAAAAATCCATCATCTACACAGATTCACTCAGCATTGTACGAGCATTATCATCCCAAAAGCGTTCTAAAAAAATCTCGAAGTGATTGTATGTTGGGTACCGGGTCACTGTGGGATTGCGGGAAATGAGACCGCAGACCAAATGGCCGCCGCTGCGGCACACACGAACACAGTGGACATTACAAAAGTACCGTACACCGACCTCAAGCCATGCATAAGAGAACACCTAAGCAGAACCTGGCAAGTCGACTGGAGCACACAGACAGACAACAAGTTACACCTAATTAAACCACACCTAGGACCATACACTACTGACTCACACAACAGATTCATTGAAGTTGCACTAGCTAGATTGCGGATAGGCCACACACACGCAACACACTCCCATCTGCTCACTGGTTCTCCAAGACCATTGTGTAGCAGGTGTGGGGAGGGCGTATCTGTAATTCACATTCTCATTACATGCAGAGCACTCCACAGAACAAGACGCAAATATTTCCCACGACTATACAGACAACACATCCCACTACATCCAGCACTGTTTTTAGCGGATGATCCCATAGTCCCCCTACAACGTACTTATAGGTTTCTTAGCGAAATCAAATTTTTACAGCTTATTTTCTATTACGCGTAATTCTTGCACGTAGTTTCATGCCCTGCCCTTTCACACCCTGGCCTTTTACACCAGCCATCCTCATCATCGTCTCACTGATTTTACTATTTTAATCTCTGCTCTTATTGAGTAGTCTTAGGGATTACATCTTCAACCGTCATACATAACCATAGCTTTGGCGCTCTTTGCCCTAGTTGGCCTTTGCGCCATAAACATCAAATCATCATCATCATTGTTTTTGCAAGGCCCATGTTTACGTCGTTCCGGTGCTGCACTAATCTTATTTGAAGATTGCCCGTTTCTCCAAAGAATACTGATTTGCATTCGGCACACGCAATCTTGTAAACAACCCCTGGAAACTTGGAGCGTGGAGGGTGTCTTTTACGTTGACGAGGTCAGAACGCAGTTTGCTAGTGAGCACGTGCGCGGTGTACATACAGCGTTTCCTGAAAATTCGTCGAGGAGCTTCACTAATGTGTGGGATGTAGGGAATTGCACCACGCTTTGGCGCGGTCCTTGTGGATGCTTCTGCCTGCTCACCTCAATGCGGATTTGTGTTCGTCGCCATGGTTGCCTCTTTTATATAAAATTGTTTGTGTAGCCATTATGTCGGTGGTCTCTTTCGATTTTCTTAATTTGTTCTCTCAGGCCTTCCGGGTCAGAGCACGTCCGTTTTGCGCTGTTGACAAGTGAAGTTAACAATGTACGTTTATAGGACAAAGGTGCACCGACTGAATGGTCAGGTACCTTCCGGAGTGCGTAGGTTTTCTCTATATCCTGAACGACAGTCACTCGGGGAGCGTTTTACGACAGTGTACAGGAAAGAAATAGACCCATTGAATTCCTCTTTTATGGTAAAGTTGATCGAAGCATCTGTATCATTCAGATGCTGTAGGAAGCGCTAGAATTGCTGCTTGATCATGACGCAGAAGCAATCGTTGACGTACTGTACGCTAACTTCCGCTGTGGTTGGAATGATTCCAAAGCTCTTTCCTCAATTGCTTCTATCGTCAAATTTGCAGTTGTGACCGAGATCGATGCCCCCATGGCCGTCCCAGACGTCTTCTTGTAGATGTCACTGTTGTACTATCAATACGTATTGCTTAGGCAAAAAAGGAGGAGCTCGCAAAGCTCGGCGGCATCACGCGGAGTGCGGTCCAGAAGCATTTTGTCCAATTCCAAACGTTTTCTCCAGGTTTTGACTTACAGTTTGACGGGAATGCTTGTGAGCAGTGAGCACACTTCGAAAGAAACCTGGACGCAGTCATCTTCCAGATCTATTCCCTCAACTCGCAAATAAAGTCTTTTAAGCTTTGTATGTGCGTGCCTGTATTCCCCACCAGCGGTGGAAGGACCTTGTGGAGGTAGTGGGACAACCGCAGGAGACGTGAACGTGTAAAATTTACGATTGGTCGTAACAGGGTTCTATCGTTGTAAATCTTGGGAAGTCTATAAATTGCAAGCGCCGAGCCGTTTGTGCACAAAAGTTGGTAGAATAGGCTTTTAATCGATGCAGTTAAGCCACTGTATATCTCTAAGAGCAATTTCAGCAATTCCTTTTGAGTTTGAATTACCATATACCACTGACACACGCAATAGATACACTGAAGTCGCCTTGGCCAGATTACGGATAGGGCACACTCATGCAACACGCTCGCACCTTCTCACTGCATCTCCAAGACCTCTGTGCAGCAGGTGCGGAGAGGCCCTATCCATGGTGCACATACTAATCACATGCAAGGCACTTCACACAACACGACACAAACACTTCAGAGAATTCTACAGACAACATATCCCACTACATCCATCGCTGTTTCTAGGTGACGAAGCCATTGTTTCTGTGAAACGTGTGTTTTAATATTTGTCAGATGTTAAGTTTTTAAACCTCATTCCCTATCACGCATAATCAAATCTGGCCCTATTCACCAGCCATCACCATTATTTTAACTGATTTTACTATGTTCGGTTGACACGTTTACCTACCTTTTTGTGGTAACCACTTCACTTTAATAAATAACTTTCTTCTGGCGCTCTTCGCCCTTAGTCGGCCTTGCGCCATAAAAACCCAACCATCATCATCTTCATCAATTCCTTTTGAATTCTCGAGGTGGAATGTTTTGCAAGTTCGGGGTACGTCTTATGGTCGTCGAGTAGTTCCGACAACTTGTTCTCGTACGCAGAGCGGTCAAGGACGACTGTAATGTTTCCTATATTGGCAGGGAGCACAGAGATATCTGCGTTGGACAGCAGAGCCTGAATGGCATTCGGTTCCGCTCTAGTGATGGCCTGTGCATCTCAAGATTCGCGCAACCTGCCATGAGCACCGTTGAAGTTTGCGATTACCCAATCCTGTACGTCTTTCACCAGTAGTTGAACTGCCCTTTTGACAGCGGCTACCATCTTGCCGGAATACGGTGACTTGCCTTGGTTGAAGTTCAGGACCATTAGAGAACTTGAGCCTCCGAGGTCGATAGCTCATAGGAAGACATGTTCCGCACTTCGAAGCTAGGCGGAGTCTACCTTTTTCCACATTCTAACAGTAGGGCTCTTTGGTTGGTCTCCTGAGAGGCCTCGGGTTTTTCTTTTATATGACGCAACTGCTGGTTCGCTACCAGCTGCATTTCAGGGAGGAAGTCTGGAATCATGAATTCCAGTTGCCGCATCGCAAAGAACGCCTAATTGTGAAGCTGCCTGAGAGCGCCTCTGCATTCTTCTAGGCGTGCCTGTAGAAGCAGGCGTTAAGCCTTCTCCACCACTTTGTGGCTGAACGCAGAACTAACACGTAGCTCAAGCGGCAGGGACCTAGTAATTACTTGGGTAGACTTGCAACTCAGGTTGAAGCGTAGGGGGGTTGAAAACGCCGCTATTCCTCTTGAAATGCCCAAATATCGACGAATTCCACTGACAACTTGTTGTCCATGAGAGGGGCGACGAACACGAATCCGCATAGAAATGAGCAGGCAGAAGCGCCCACAAGGACCGCGTCAAAACATGCTGCAATTCCCTACGTCCCACACACCAGTAAAGCTTTCGCACGTATTTTCAAGGAACGCGGTGTACACATCGCGCACGTGCCCACTAGCAAACTGCGTTCTGACCTCGCCAACGTCAAAGACCCCCTCTCACGCCCCAAGTTTCCAGGTGTTGTTTACAAGATTTCGTGCGCGAATGCAAATCTGTGTACATTAGAGAAACAGGCAATCTTCAAAGAACAATAACGCAGCACCCGAACGACGTAAACTAGGGCCATGCAAAAACAAGTGCACTGGTGCAGCACTGTCAGGAAACGGACCTGCGGTCGGCTGTTACGACACGAAAGTCGTGACAACCGAGCGCAATCTGTCTTCTCGAGTACTGCCCGAATGCCTCATCATTGAGACGATGCCTGACGCTTTCAACAGAGCGGACGGCGATCTCCACCTTATCTATGCGACCTCGTTGCGATGCCTCATGCCCAATATATATAGCTTCATTGTCCACGCACATGCTCAATGTGAACAAGGTACCCGTAGTGGTACCGGAACGTCAAACGGCTTATTTAAATCTGTCGTGACCTACGTTTCCTCATCGCTACAATGCTTTTTCCGGACCAGGCGAGTCTAACCCGCAAAAGGACGTTTTGGAGAGACCCAAAACAGAATCTGTGTTATACTCGAAGTGGTGGCTGAGTGGCTCAGACGTTTTGCTACTTAGCAATACGACGCAAGTTCGACTTACGGACATGGTGGTGCTTTTCTGATGGAGGCAAACAGCTACAACGCCCGTGTGTTCGATATTTTGGCGCATGGTAGAAACTCTCCAGGTGGTAAAAATTACACGGGAGATATTCAATACGGCGGACTGGTATTGTGTGTAATATAGGCGTGTTTACCTGCATGTAAATCAAACAAACTCTACTTTACGTTGAAGTGTACACGGCTTCTCTTGTGTTTTTTGGTTTGAATAAACGTTTACAATTTGTTGGCAGAATGATTTACAAAATAAAAATAGGTGCGGCATTCTGAAGAATGAAGCTTTCAAGATCGCCTTAGTTTTAGGTCATAACGAGTGTGAGAGTTAAGTCCTAACAAGTGTGATAGAAGATAGATGTAGTCAGGCATGTCCAGTGCTTGCACTCCAAAATCTTTTTTGTGTGTGTATGGAGGACCTGTGACATCACCCGAGTCCACCAGAACACACAGCAGATGTGTCGGCCAAGCTTACTCACAAGTTCATATCTCTCGTAAAGTCTCACACCCGCACAGCGTTATATACCCAGAGGTACCCGCATATCCACATATTTTTATTGAGCAACGTTTCTCCAACATTTTTGTGGGTGATTTCTTGCTCTTTTATAATGTTGGTATTATTGCACATAGTTTGGTTTCATGGTTACGAGCATACCCAAAAAATGCCATCAAACCTCTTTCAAAGCCTAATGAGTCTGAGGCATTTGCCTCTTGTAACCAAATATTTACGCAGAATATTCTACTCCGTGGTTCGATTCGCACGCCAGCTGACCTCTGATACGAATTTTGAAAAGCCAAAAAACATTGGGAATGTGCACCTGTGGGATCGACTCGGCAATGTGGCGATTAGACAATTTCTTTCCTCCATTTTATTCCTTTTTGCAGCCACTTGAGCAGTGCCGAGTCAACGGGGACCATTGTGAGATATTTTTTAGGTAAAAAAATAGGAACATTGAAATAACTTCTTTTGAAATGGTTTCGGGGGGGTCTCGCTACCCCATAAAACTTATACGGCAAACGTTTAAGACAGTACGGTAGCATGCAAGACAGAGCAGCAATATCACTTTGAAAAATTTGGAAACAATGTGGCCGTAGGAATAAAATAGAGTACAGTTATGACGTAGATTTTGGAGAAGTGTTCAGCATGGTATGTCCTGGCATAAAAACTCCCAAAAATATACAGAGCTATGCCTTTCAACAAAAATTACAAGGAAAACTTGTTAGCAGACTGTTTACAAAAGGGCTCGCTCGGCACTGCGGGAGAAGGGAAAGCAGGAAATACGTTCCGGGAAGCCATCCGTCAAGCCAGGAAATAATGAGAGGCTTACTGATTTTGTTTATCGCATCAAGCATAGGAAGGCGATATTACAGTATTATATTTTTTGCAAGTATGTATCGCCTGCCATGTCAGGACGACGAGAGGTGATATATATCTTCCGAGAATTGAGAAAAAATATTTGGACAAAGTCTTGGAGCCCTCAGGTCAAGCCTGGTAGGTGGAACGGTAAATATTTACATTGAGCTTCGTTTAACCTTCGTTCTGTATTCTTCGATTTGAGACACATTCGGATGGCTTTCTAACGCTGTCAGATCGCTGCCTGCGATAGAGACACTCAGTGAAGTTCCCGTTGAATGTAGAGGATAAAAAGACGGGTACGCATATCGTCTGCTTAATTGGCCTAGCCTAAAGATGCAGGAAAAGATAACATTATTCCGCTGACTAGTTCGTGGAATTACCGTTCACGCTAAGTCTAATTATCGAAGGCAGCAGCTACGGCGCAGTGTAAATGTAGTCAAGCACAATTTAAACAGTCCGGAAGTTTTCTATGCAAAACAACAAATCCCTATGCACACGTAGCCTTGACGGTAGAACAATCCATAGATAAGGTATACAGAATCCTCAGTAAAAATAAGCGGCCCAATGCGAATAGTCATCGTGTGCCTTGGAGAAAATGATTGCGAAGCTACGCAAGAAAACGTGTAGGCTCACGTGCCCAAATAAATGCAGACGGAAGTTGTTTTCGCAACCAACGGTGCTCGTCTTGTGAATAAGAAATTATTTCGCAAGTTCATTACGAAAGTAAAGAAAAGGCTGCGGTGCGCCATGCAGATTCGACACTCGGTAAAAACGCAAACACGGAAAATGCCAGCTTCAAGTACCATTTCAAGGTAAAATGCCTACATTTTAGAAACTATGTGCCGCCTGAACAAAAAGGCAAAAGAAGGAAAATTTCCCCTCAAAGTACCAAGTACGCGTTACAGAATGCTTTGTGTCGCCTGGAAAGCGCCGCCCGGCTCTATATGTACTTCAGACACAATTCACTTCCAAGCTAAAAAACTATAAAAATTGCAAAAATATTCTTTCCCCGCTCCCATCCTGGGAACACTACCTACGCAGCGGATCAAGTTTTTGTGACACGTCATATCTTCACGCATCTTGCAACAGTGGTGCAAATGTGGCCAATGAAAACTGCACAGCACTTCTTCAAAGAGTACTTATAGGAAATTCATTTCCTTGTGCTAGCATGACAGCATGAGGTAGATAAGTAATTGCAAGACACTGTGGCTTGCGTGGGAGGGTAATTTCTTTCTAAATAAATCATCGCCACCGTAAATTTCGTGAAGTTACGTGGAAATTTCCGTGACGTTTACTTGCAAAAAAATGTGCGTCACTGGACCACTACTACTAGAAGTTTTTTCTTTTAACCGGAACTTTCTATCAATGCATCCCACATTTTGCTGATCGTAGCAGCTTCTGGATTTCCAGTTGGCTTGAATGCTGCATGAGCGTAGCTACCCCAAGTGTGCAGAAGCGCGCTTGCGTAGGAAGGCTAGGGTGGGGGTTGTGAACTACATGAAAGAGGAAGGTTTGCGTCGGTGTAATAGTAGCAATATGAATAAAGAAAAATAGGCAGGTTACTTCATATAGTCCTTCGTTCAGAACGCGGTCCCACTGTTTATTTCCGCACCACGGTAGCGCATAACAGTGAAAAACAAGCATGCGTTGATATAAATTGTTTTATTATAAACAGGGTGCCCTGGGTATAGCAAAATTACGACATAACTACAATATCAATTGCATACCCGAAGTGGATTTGATGTTAGCACGTAATGGTTTTACTGAACCCTTTAAAATTCTCGACCAGGCGCTCCTGGGAGGCTGTAGATAACTTCATAAATATCGGGTCTCCTTGCCCGTACAATCCTCACGGAGAACGTGCCAGTTTTTATCTGTGGGCTCATTTACCTCGGTTATGAATCGCCTGCTAAGATGTCTACGCAGTTCTCAGATCATTTTTATGGTAATTCATTCAATTCTGTGACAGTAATCGACAAAAACCTATTTTTCTGATTTATAAATGTGTAGTAAAACGATTCACACGCGGCGTGTAGTTTGGCCTTTTGTTAAAAATACCTTGAACGTGACATGGCCTAAATTGTAAATGCTAATGCAAATGTTCCCGGCGTCCCGGCAGTCAGAGCTATAGTTGGTATGAGTAAGCTGTTGCTGTTGCTATATGAAAATGAGTAAGCTTTATTGCTGCAGCAGCACGCTCAGGGGCATTTGTTTTTAAGCACTTAGATCTCACCATTCTGAGAAAAAATGTATAAGGTTGGAGTTTTTACAAGGAAGAAAATTAAGATATTGTTAAATAATCAGTGAACCTAAATAAAAAAGAATACTTGAGCCACTTGAGATGGCCCTGGCGCAATACTTCGTCACTCAGTTTTAAAATTATCTGACAGCGTGAGTGCTTGCCAGTATTCAATTTCTAACGTGACATATCCTCTTGCGACATACTTTGTCAGTGTTACCTCAATGTTCCCTTCATATGGCCTTCACTTTGAATAAAATGGGCGTTTTAAACATTGACAAATAAGCGTCAAGATTCAGAGAGCTGGACATCGTCGAGACAGGTTTTAACAGGAGAATGCATCTAAGAAGAAACAAGAAACTGCATTCGAGTTATTGTTAATCGAAATTACAACAAGAACTCGCAGAACTACCAGAAATTAAGAGCCGAGACAATGACATAATTTTTGTGATGCAGACGGTCAAAAAATGCAGCACTCGGTTCAGCACCTCTCGGAACAGTACGATGACGTACCTAAGAAAATGCTAGGGCAGTCACATGAAATTGACACCTTAAAAAACAAGGTATAAAGGATTTAAGGAAACAGCTCAGGTCAGGTGGTGCAAAGCCTGCAACGGCAAGTCAATAATCTTCAAAAGTACATGCGCCGCCAGAATTTGGGAATCGCGCCAGCAGCCAAACGAATGTTTGCTGAGTACGCTTTATGAGTTGGCAGGTAAACATGAATTGCCAGAAGGAAAGAAAACAGACATTAATGGTCTTCATCCGCTTCCTACGGAACCCGGGAAAATTCCTGCGATACTTTTACCCTTTGTGTCACGTAAAATGCGTGACAATAGGTTAAAAAAAGAGGCCAGTGGAAAGCTTACAATTCTGAAATGTACTTTCTTGATAATTTAATCCCGCAAACAAAAAGGCTGCGGTGGATAATGAAAGCTAACGCCACCGAGATGGGTTATGAGTATGCCTGGCAAAGAAATTGAAAGCTGTAATTGAGCAGGGCAGACGGGGAGCTGGTCATTCGAGTATAATGCGAAGCTCACTTTAATAAGATGGGCTGAAATTGCAACATCTGCTAACGACTGTGTTTGGTAATTTCTTTTTTCTTTTTTTCATGGCAGCAGTGCCTCGTTCAATTGAATTCTACAACGAAGAGTTGTTTAATATTCTTGTTTACACTTCATGCTTAAGTTCGAGCAATTCTATATCGATATTTCACGTAAACATGAGAAGTATTAAAAATAAACTGTTTGAAATGGATGCCTCTTTGGAATTCCTTAATCCCAAATTTGACGTTTGAGCTTTCACTGAAACGTGGTTTTAGTGCGCACATGGCGTAGTAGCTCTTGTCGGATATAAACCGAGGGTGTTTTCCGGTGACAAACTAAAGGAGGTGGGACTTCCATTTAATTAAAAGATAACTTATCATTTGATATGTTATCCGAGTTTTCTGATGTTTGTAAAGATTACGATTCAATCTCTGCGAAGTGTCTAAACACACTTCGGGAGGCTTCAGTTTATCGTCGACCATGCGGTGAGGTAATAAAACTTGTATTGTATTTGCATGGTATTTTTGAATATGCCTGCTTATTGAAGTTACAGCTGTCTTAGTCGGAGATTTCTATATTCATGTACTTTCACCTAATGCAAAACACGGAGATTTGTATGATGTTAATAAATATTTTTCCTCTAGGTATGTTATTCACTCCCGAACCCGCATAACGACGAATAGTCAAACACTTTTTTATTTATGTATCACTAGCCATGATATAAATGATGTAGTTTCCAGTACTAAGCCTTAGTGACCATTTGCCCATAATTTGTTTTGTTCTCATAGCTAAACAGAAAATGAAGTATTCCCAAACGCACTCACTATTCCACCAAATAATCAGCGAAAACTCCTTGAAAGATTTTAGTGCCTTTATGGAATTCACAAGTTGGGATAATATTTATAACAAAACAAATATAAGTGTATCGTATGACATCTTCCTACGCAAGGTTCAACATTGTTTGAGCGATCATTTCCTTTAAGAGAAGTGAAGAAATACAAAAAACAAGAAAATCCTGTGTCACCCGAGATTTATGAAGCAGAATTAAAACGCGTCACAAATTGTATGACGAATTTATCAGGTCTCGCGTCGTCGATATTTTAGGTCAGTAGGGGGGCACAAGAAATACGTTAAACTCGGACCTAACGAAATCAAAGTTAGACATCTTTTAAAAGAAGTTTGAGTGAATTTTCTATTAGCCGAGTAAAATATAAAGTACAATGAGAAATTTAGTTGGTGCATCAAATATTTCTCTCCCGGACAGCCTAGTAATAGAAAACGCAGAATATATTCGGGGATGTTAAGCTGAAGAATTGAACAAATATTTTTTAGTAGCGGACGCCGAACCCCGTCCTACCAGTCATCCCTCGATTGTAGGATACATCCCGTCCGAAACTGCTAACTCTTTCTTTTTAACACCTTGTACTGAATTGCAAATACATAATTTTCTTAAGATGTTAGAAAAGAATACTGCCGGCGGGTACGATGGCATTAAAGGCAAACCCAATATTACCGTAGCTGATCTCCTGGAATCTCCCATGGCAGAGATATAGACAATGCCTTGTTTGAAACCGGCATATTTTGGCAGAGGATGAAAAAAGTGAAAGTAGTAGTCAATCATAAAGGTGTCCTTTGAACAGCATTGGCAACTGCCGCCCCATTTTCACTCTTCGTTTATTTTTAAAGTATTTGAGCAACTTTTTAAAACGAGCATAAATAGTTTCCTGAACTTATCTCAAGATATCGTTAAAGAGCAATATGATTTCCGCGAAGGTAAATCCACGGATATGGCTTTACTGAACATAAAAGACAAATTTTGAAGCACACCAGTTGAATCTTGGTACATTTCTATATGTCATAAAGGCATTTGGTCCGGTTAAACATGATGTGCTCTTTCTTAAATTGCCCTATTACGAAATTAGGGGCCTGGCTCTGAAGCTGCTTAGAAGTTATTTAATTTGTCACTTACATTACACTCCTATTAATGGTTATCGATCTTCTTTATAAACAGTCACGCACGAAGGATCAGTTCAAGGGCCATTATTGTTTATTAGCGATATATATAACAACATTGTGCTTATACCAGGAACACTAGATCTCATCTGGTATGCCGACGATACCAGTGTATTTTTCTCTGGGAGGCAGACGAGCAATATATTGGCAATGTTACGGCTCTTAACACCTGCCTAAGTGACTTGACAAACTGGTTAAAGGTGAGTAATTTGTAGCTAAACGTTGGAATTACTCAATACGTAGTGTTCAAGCCTAGAAATAAACGGGATAGTACTGAAATTCAAACACATTTTCAAAATTGTGTTTTAGAACGTGTCCATTCAGAAAACTTTCTTGGTGTGGTTTTTATAGAAAGCCTGAGCTGGACACCACGTGAAGATAAGCTACATGAAACATGTCAAGATATATAGGAATGGTATATAAAATACACAACCGCTTCTAAACCTATAATATGACAATTATGACGCACTGGTGCAATCTCACTTGCACTACTGCTTGTTAGTGTGGGGCACCATGACTACAACGAAGACGAAACGAATACCAGTACTACAAAAACGAGCTGTTCGATGTATTAAAAATCTTTATTGCTTGGAACATACCTCACAGGCGTTCTCTGAACTAAAAAACTAAAAATTACGCAGCTCTATGAATTTAAGCTTTTAAAACGCACTTGCAACGAAATCACACTCGATGAATCCCCCTTTTATAGAGGGTATCAACTACCCAACCTGTATTCTACATATAGGCCCGAAAGAAAGAAAACCCCAATCATTAGGACAAATTATGGGATCCATACATTTGGTAATTCAATACCCTGTTTTCAGAACGAACATCCTCATATTACGAAAATAGTACATGAATTCCATTCGTTCGATACATGCCTCAAACACAATGTCAAGAAGTCCCTCCTTACCCGTACTATGAAATGAACTCTTCTGATGTTTTAGCCGCAGTATGATTGCTGTTTGGCACTTCTGTGTATTTGTTTGGCTGAATTTTTCTTTGTGTGAAGTTCTTTGGTATGGGTGTTGTTTTTTACATACTGTACTTTGTTTATCTTCGCTGCAACAACTGGTGGCCATGCTCATGTACGGGTGAATGAGCCCTAGTCAGGCAGAGTCAATCTGCCGTTAGCCCACTCACCCTGGAAATTTCGCTGAATAAATCAGTTTCGAAACTTGAAAAAAATTATGTAGATTTTCTTCAATACGACTTGCGGTGAATATCTCTGCCGATAACCTAATTTGCTACCTATTTTTTTTAATTACGATTGTATGCCCTTTGGCGTAAGGTCCAAAAGGTACATGTTGACAGCCATTTTTCGGAGGAAGTAAAAAAAGACAGTGGTGGTGGGGCCACAAAAGCCATTGTTGGAGGTCGGGGGGTCTCCCAGAATGCAGGCCTGTGCTGCGACGGTTTCGAGATCTCGCTGTACTAAGAGAAGGGCACGTCCATAGCAGGTTGTTGGTGTCGGCGTCTTAGGCAGGAGCCGTACAGAAGGGGCAGTTGCTGGTAAATGGGGCATGATATCACGGTGGCCACTCCCGGGTTACCGCTGCAGAAACGGCCACCCCAACTCGAACACTACGTAGCAGGACCTCCTCCCAGTGAGCGACCCCACTGGAAAGGTCTGTTCCACACGGTGGGATGAGAGCGCGTGTAGCGCGACGGAGATCTTCCTTGAGTTGGATTAATTGTTCATGTTGGTCAGGTGAGAGCAAGGGCAGTGGTCGTAGAACCGACGTAAGGTGAGAGGAATTATCCGCCGCAAGATGAGCGGTGATACTATTACGCCGGGTCTATCACAGTCGGAGAGGACAGGGGTACGTATCCAGTAGTTTATGAATGTCTCTTGAGACCGACGACTTAGACGCCGCACGGCACAAATCCCTTATGGCCACCGTTGAGTCCGTGTACAGTCGTACAGTAAAACTTCCAGGGGCTTGAAGGGCCAGTATTACGCTAGCAGACCCTCCCGGGTGGCTGTAAGCTCCGCGAGCATAGCAGGCCAGGTGCTTGGTGTTTCATAAGCGCAGTTTTGGGTCGCTTCTGAATAGGAGGGGCATTCGATATCCGTAGTTAAAACTCCGTCTTGGGCCCCAGCGTCCACAAATTCCTCTACAACCTGGGGCTGATTCACAGCGGCTAGTAATGGTGCGCCCTTGGACTTCGCGTCTGCGTTTCTGGTCGACCGGCTATAGAGTTTAGTTAGCGGCCGGTTGTCGGTCACTTGATGGTACAGCCAGGGCGGCCTAGTTACATGGTGGGTTGGTGTGGCGGGTACAGGACGGCCGATGTAGATCTCCAACTCAGCTGCCTCTGCAGCAAAATTGAGTTTGTGCTGGGGGGTGGAGCGGCGCTGATGTACAAGCTCATCCAGGGTGTTAAGTTGAGCTTCTGCCTGAAGAGATGATATGAGCATTATTTGTGGGTGGCAGGTGATCGTCCGCAATGCAGCTCTATAATTGCTTTTAATGGGGCCCACTACGCTTGGGTCATTTGCTGTAATTGAGCCTGATAGATAAGTCGAGGCTGAAGAATTGACCGCACTAAGATTGGCGCTCTTTTGAAAGCAGGAGCCTGCAGACTTTTCTAAAATATGTCGGATAAGGTGTAGCATTTTACCTGATTGTTGACTGGTAGATCGAAGCCACAAGGCAGTTGCCCCTCACGATGAAATCTCCCATCCCCGCACGCGAAGAAAGGTGGCAGTGCGCACAGGCGGTAGCGCGATCGGGTATATCTCCAGTTTACGACGGCCCCAAGCATGGGCCACGGACACAAGGGGTGTCTTATCAACTGCAAGCAAGAGACCAGCGTATTCAAACCACTTCTGTGTCACAGTTAAATCTTGTTGCAGGCTCGCCGAGACAGGTCTTGGTGGAGAGTCCATACTGTATTATCATCCGGCTACAACAGAAGTTGTATGTCTGACATGAAACAAAGATGCCAGGCAAGAGGCTGCTTAACTACGTTAAAGAGGAAGGGTAAAATCACCAATCCCCGAGGCACTCTACAGACCGGCGTAAAATGGCCATAACTAGCTCCACCAATCCGTACTCAAAAGGATCTTTTAGTCAAGAAGGTCCGGATAAAAAAGCGGACACTTTCTAGTCCGAGTAAGCTTTGCAGAACTTCCAGGATAGCGCGGTGGCTGACGTTGTCTTATGCCTTGTGAATGTTCGTGGCAAGCAACGTCCACACTTTGCGAGAGCGGCCTTCAAGTAGCATCATTGATGATAAGTACTCAAGTCCATCCTCTGTCACCAGACCAGGTCTGAACCCAATCTGTGCCGGGTGGTACAACCGGTAAGTGTCCATCCACCACTGAAGTCGCGTAGCCAGCATTCCTTCCAACTGTTTCACAATGTGCACAATAATGCGATTGGGCGGAAATTGGGGAGATGCTCGGGTGGTTTGCCTGGCTTCGGTATAGCGACGATATCTGCCCGGAGCCTTCGCTCTGGTATTTGACCCGAGAGTCACACATTATTGATAGAATCGAGGAGACGGCTCTGGGATGGATCGTCGAGGTTCTTAAAAATCTCGTACGTAACGCCGAGTATCCCCTCGTCGATTGCAGCTAGGAACTCTGTATGGTGAATGTCGATTGCATTCCACGGACCACGTCATCGGAAAGAGAGGCACCGACGTGGTGCAGTAGAGACAACAGGCACGGGTCGCTAGCAGGAAGGCGATCAAATGCTGGGTACAATGCACGAACCACATCGAAGGCAAATTGGTCCGCGTTCTTGCCTGATTCCAGGCAAGCACTGGCTACTGCATCCGGAGTGCGGCCGTCTGATTCCATTGCCCAAAAAGGGCGCCAAATAGATGATGTGGTGGACGAAGGGCCGAGCGACTTACACCAGCTAAGCCATCCTTACCTGAAATACGTTTCTTATGTCGTCCGGCCGCAGCGGTCACGCGTTGCAAATTCATTCGAGCCGGCGCACACGGGAGATCTCCTAAGGCAGCCACTTCAGCCTGTTTGCGTGGGCCCACAGCTGCAAAAGCCGGAGGTCAGGCTTTGGCCGGAACTTATCTACCCACGTCCTCTGACCTCCACTGCTCAGAGCCTCTTAAATCACAGCGGTGGGGTCGGGGCTGGGGGCCGTCCTGGATGCATTGATGTTGCACCACAACTCGTTCCAGTTTACTTGAATGTAGCCCTGCCGAAGCCGACGCGTCGAGTTCGGGGCAATGCCAAGCCTAATAGGGTTATGATCACTGTCCCAGCAGTCGGCCTCCCGCTGCCAAGAAACCCCTGCACTGGCAAGCCACCAGGTTAAGTCGGGTGAGTAGGGCGGTATCCGAAGATAGTGCATCGACGCCTAGGACATGATATATCATTTAGAAGTGCGAAGTGGGCATCGGTGAAATGTTCAAGTAACGTACGTCCATTCTCTGTTCCTGTAGGGTATCCCCAATTGTAATAGGGTGCATTGAAGTCGCCAGTTACGAGTATGGAACAGGCAGCGTTCGAACGCCAGAGAGATGTTAGTCAGCCCAATCTCAGCTGGCGTGCACGTCCGCTGTGTTGGCGCACATAACACGACACAATAATTATTGCGCACCTGGGTAGTTGCACCTTTCCGGCAACCACTTCCTGCCAAGCCATACACCATGCTTCTAATGAAATCGAAGTTTGTGGATACGCCGTGCGCACATAAATTGTGGCTTTGCCTCGTGGAGCTATGGTGGAGCCACAGAGCCCATCAGGTATGTAAGCCGTAGCATAGGCTCTAAAATTAGGGCGGCGAGGTAACTTGTTCGTCTCATGGAGCCGGAACGCCCAAGCTCGACATTTGCCTTGGTGCAGACGTTCACGAAGCTCACCAATCTTTGTTGTGAGCCCCCTTGCAGTTCCACTGTACTATATATTGTGGGTCAGGCAAAGTAAAAAGAGGTCTAGCGAAGTTGGACTGCTAAAACAGACACCAAGTTCCCTAGCTGCTGCACCACAAACTGTACGAGTTTTGGTGGGTGAGGATAGAAGGCACTGACTTTTGCTGGTGCAGGCTCGATGGTAACAGACGGGTTGACTCAAATGGCTTGGTTGTTCTTGTGTCTGACGTTGCGACCGACGGATTAGCCGAGCACAGCACTGGCTGAGCTTGGTAACCTCATCTTGCGCAAAGCCAACTGTTGGTCCACCTCTACTAGCTAGTCCGTAACCGGAGATGCCTTTCCAGTTAGCTTGTGCTTATTCTGTTGGCGGAAGGAGCGACGGAGCACATCGCGGTACGAGGGCTCTGTGTACTCCGCAGGCTCTCCAGCGACTTCCTCCATAGTGTCTTCGTTATTCTCCACTCAACACTCCAAGCGATTGGACGTATGAATTGCCTTGAGCTCAGAACGGCGTCGCCACGCTCGTCGTTTAGCAAGTGCAACATTGCATTTCGTAGGACATTGCTTGTCCGCAATGTCCTGGTCATTGCTACAACACAGACCGCATGGAAACGTGACCTTTGGCGGTGCGGCCGACGGGTTAGCTGGTGGTTCCGATTCAGAAGTAGCGAGTGGTTCTGGTGCAGAGGAAGGGCACAAAGTGCTCTTGTGACCCTGACGAAAGCACCGGTAACATTGCACCAGTCCAGCCTAGAATAGGCGGGGCCAAAGTACGCAGCTATTGAACAAAATTAGTTGTGGTGGCTCTAGCGGACCACGCAGAGTAACCAGGCACGTGCGGCCATAGCCCATGTGGCGGGCAAGAAGCACCTGGTGAGTGCATACCGGAGGCTGGCACGAAGGACTTCGGGATAATCCCCGGGGTCTACCCCTGAAACGACATATCGCCCGATGTCACATATGAAGTGGATCATATATCTTGTTTGTCTACCATATATCATTGCCGATAGAAATCTGTAGATCACTCAGAAAGCCCAATGAGATCTTTACAGTACTCGAAGCCACATACCTGAGCCGACAGTTGGTATCAGGTGGTTTACAGCAGCACGAGCTTGCCGGTCACTCTAAAACGAACCTAGTTTAGGGCGGAAACTGAAATTTCTATTACCAATGAATGGTGAGAACCTACTCTAAAGAGAGCAGCCGTATAACGTCTGCATTATTCACAATTACGAAATTGGTTGTGGGTTAGGTAGAAAAAACGTTTTTTAGGTACCGGCTGCTCGTCACGTTATCGTAGTTGTCGCTCCAGTGGAGGCTGCAGCCGGTACCGACGTCAGCGGCAAGAACTTTTAAGGGCACTGTATTCGGGCACCCGGTATTCGGGCACCCTGTGTTCGGGCACCCGGAGAAACAGTGTGCAGATTTTCGGGTGAACTTTGTCTAACTAACTGAAAGATAAGCTTCGGTACAGGAATGACGACCAGGATTCTAGGCGTAAGAGCGGCAATCGCTTCAGTCAATTAGGGGTATCCACCTTCTCTGGCGATGCCTGTGCTTTTCGCGTTTGTTGCTTGCAGGCACTAATCAGGGCAGACCAGCATGGCTTTATGTGTTCGTAAGGCAGCAATTGCCTGAGTCACTGAATAAAAAGTAGGAATCCTACAAAACGGGCTGTATCACAGGCCACAATTTCAACGTCCTGCTCGCGTAAAGTAGCATGGACTACGTGGATCAGCTACAGGGTAGGTTGAATTACCACGGTGGCGGCAATTTCAGGAGCCCCAAAGATGGGTGGTGGCATCGGTAATAAGTGCAAGTCGCATGGTCTCTTGTGCCGCAGCATGTCAACTTGTGTCGGCATCAGCACAGTTGGCTTTACCACTTGCCTGGCGAGTTCCGCAATGCAGGTTCCACCTATCACTCTTGCAGACTTTCGAGCCCTCCCCGATCAATTTATCCCGTCAAAACCTGGCGGTCAAGCCGTTTCAACATGGTCTTACAAGACAACCCAATATATATCTGGGAGTGTACTGCCGGCTTTTTGGTGAAGTTCCTGTTGGAACTTTCGCGGACGACGTAGTTGAACCAAGAACACCACTCAGCTGGAGTCCGCGCATAAAAGGACCAAGACGACAAGGCCACTATTCGCGACCACTGCTTAGAACACTGTTCTATTGACATAATAGAGATATACTGCCCTTTTATCGACGACCACCTCCTCCGATTCTTCGCTGGACGTTCTTTCACCCTGTGGCGAAACCCCGGACGCTAACAAATTCTTCGATCGCATTCCTCACCCTTAAGCGAGGAGCATGCGGCGAAGCCGATAAACCGGATTTATAGTGCTCAGAACATCTGTCTTGAAATAAATTACAAGCTTATCGCTGACGTAACACCCTCTTTGTATAAAACCATAGACATCCAGGCCGCGGCTAACTTATCGAGGCTCCATCATAACGCTGACCTGCCTTGTAGAATCAATAAGAAGATGGAAGCACTGCCTCGTGCAGCCAAACTAAACGCCCAAAACGACGACGCTCAGGATTCCCTGAAACAAGAATACCGAGTTATTGGCTCGCTTGATCAGAGGCTTTGCAAACAAAGAGACAACGCACCACCGAAGCGAGTTCTCTTGGGAAAACAGAAAGAGCAATGCCGACCAGAGGATGGATGGAGTAGTACCACTGAGAGTATAGAACTCTGCGAGAAGACCGTAATCCACATTAAACATACTACTTCAACGATTAGTATTGGAATTCTTATATTCGTTCGTCGACCAGCAAAATCTCTAATCTTGGCTGCATTGCCAGAGGCAACGACGCATGCATTTGTGTAAATGTCTACTCGGCGGAGATCGCACTTCCGATACGCTGTACAGCTGTGCATCTCTCCTTCACAATTTAGCAGGAACGATCCTGGAAACAGTATGTCAGGAACACTAAGCTGGTCGCAAATGTTTTGTTGATTATTCTTTGTACCAATCAGCATGAAAATAAAACATCGTGTATTATCGTGTATATGCATGGCAACATCGTGTATATGCATGGCAATAGTTCATTTTTGCTAAAGGTCAGATTGACCCAGAAATAATGTCGCAGAATATGTTTGATAACGTATTTGAAGTGTTGATCACAGACACCATAAAGTTCTACATCCAAAGTTGGGGAGGAGACGCCGTCCCACAGACAAAAAATCACGCAAAGGATTCAGGTGCACTCCCAAATGGGGGGAACGTATAAACCTAGACACATATACCCTTGTTTTTGATCATACACTTGGGAGAGCACATGAAGCATAGAATCGTACCTAGGAGGGAAAGGCACTTCATGACAAAGCAGCTCAAACGTACCATAAAATATTTAAAGCACAACAGCTTTCACAAGATCCCTCCTACCGCTAACCTTTACATGATAGCCTCTCAGATAGCCCATACATTGCCGAAATCCTTTCATGAGACCATGAGAATTATATTCAGACCGATCCAATTATGCTCAATAAATTGTGGTTTCTCTCTCTTATTCTCTAGCTATGCTTCGCAACGCACGGCCAAACAGTACTTTATCACCGCGTAGGCAGCATCGCGGCTATGATACATTCTGGTGTTTAGCGTCATGCATTTTATGCAATGCTTTTCGATTCTTCTTTGCAATCGAGGCAATTAAATGCCTCTCTACTCGCACAAAAACATCAAGCTAAAGGTGGTGCCGAAATCATTACTCAATGGCCAACCTAGTTCCTGCATGGACCTTACAAAACCAACCACGCCAACTGAACTGGAGGTGCTGCGCTAATATTATGAAAAGAAGCTTTGCCATTTTTGATTCAGGCATGCCACAAGTCACGCATTTGTTCTTTCCACGCTTCGCTAAGCGACGTACCCTATGATTTTTTGAATGAGCAACTAATTCTTAAGCCGACTTCGCTCCTGCTCAATCTTGCCGTTTGTTGATGGTATTCAACATGGTGGCGAAAACTAAGGCGGTAACCAAAGAAGGCTGTGCGTTTTGTTATCGGTATTTGTCGTTGGAAATGGTGCTTAGATATGTGTCACTTAAGATATCTTGTATTGCAGTACTAAGAAAAGCCGAGCAAGTTGGTACGGTTGCATTTTGAACAATGCCGAAACGACGGCGACAGATGCAGACAGACGATGCACACTTAAAGTAGAAAAAAGACTCGTCAGTATATGACGAAAAGAAAACAGCAAAAAAAAGGACAAAGCAAGGTGACGAGTACTGCGCTGTCGTGGTCATCCTCCTTGGTACTAGTCGTCCTCTATCTGTTCTTTGCTCTTTTCGGCGCTGTTTTTTCTTCACCAATATATGCGCTGTATTTATACGCCGTGATAGCCAGTAGGTTATCATTGAAGACGGACGACACAGCGCCAGTATTGTCTGGCTCCCTGTTACGCGGCTTTTTATCGCTGTTTCTTCTGTTTTATTGGGCCCAGCTGTGAGAAAACAAATACATGGGCATTGACGGTGTCTGCTGCTTTGACGATAGCGAGAGGGATTCACTGTTATCTCGCTGCAGTCATTCCGACCCTTCTGGCAGCTGTATATTTTTGCGGTATATTTTTATTGCCTCTGCGCAACGCTGCTTTAGCATCACTCTCAGTTGTCCCTGAGCGATTGACACAATGGTGTCTTCCTTCCTTCCAGGATAGAGATAGCGAGGCTGCATTCCCCCTGCACTTTCATAAACTATAATAACTGCACTATCTATATAGTAGCAGTGTTGAGTGGTGCGTTCTTAGGGATGTGGGCCTGGGTTTAATATTGAGTGTCGAGCACTTCAGGCGCTGGCCTCGTCGCCTTAGCTCGCTCGCTGGAACCAAGTACAGCAACAGGGCGTGCCGTCGTAGCGGATGTCGCCACGATGCACCTTAGAGGCTTCGGAAGCAAACGGTTATATAGTCATAGGCATTCGGAACTCGTGCACCGCTGGTGCTTGTCCAATATCACCCCGTTGTTTAGCGCAAAAAAACTAGAGGTACATTTAAAGCAAAATATACGTACGTAACAGGCCGCGCCCGCGTTCGTTCAGTGAGGAACGATCACTGGGTTGGTTTTTACGGAAGTAAGAAAAAAAGCGACCGCGCAAGAAAAACATGGCGCGTTCGAACTGACCCAGAGAGGCTCCAATCGCAAGAAGAAAATGGCGTGTTCGAAACCCCTCAGAAATGCTCCTTCCTCGCACAAATCCCGTTTAAAATGACGCCGAAAGGCTGCAGTATACGAACTAAGCGCCGCCACAAAAAAGAACAGAACTCCCTCAGACACAGTTTCAGGCAGGGGACTCGCGAGCACTACGAAGGCGGTAAAGTTGAAGTGCATGGGGTGGGGTTTGTAGTGAGAGGAATACGGTGGTAGAGCTTCTTATTATGAATCACTGCTCCGCACTTCCGAGAGCTTTCACATTGAGTAGAACGGCTTTAATTTTTTAGCGTTTCTCAGGACTTGTAGTGAGCAGTTTAATAAATCTCAACCATTTACCTTTCGTTATCCCGTTTTTATCGCCGCAACGGCTGGCGTTCCCGCTTCTTTTATCGAATTTTACAAGTGCCAAGACGTCGTGGTTCATGTTTGCTGGGAAGACTAAACAACCAACACGAGGTCTCAAATGTCCTAATTGTGCCCTTCTCTTGTTACTCAGTTCTAAGTCCTCTAAATCAGTGTCCGCATTTCTTTGCGCCCTGATGTGTCTCTGCGTGTGCGCGGGGGTGGAGAAGGGGGGGGGGCGTAACTTTCAGCGGCAGGTACCTTTTGTATATTTTGTTCATCACTTGAGCAATTGAGCATGCTGTGTCTACAGAAGTTAAGGAAGGGTCTCAGGTACCCGACTTATGAGTAACCATAACAAAATGTCACTGCGTTATATTTAGACATTTTGGGTACGCAGGAGAGTGTTTTCGTTGATACTGAACCGGAAGTTGTAATCTAGCTTTTCCTCGGACCTAGCATAATGCCATAACCAGGACATGAAATAACACCGTAGTCAATATCAGGTGCGTGGAGCGAGGGCTCTGTTTCGATGAAGGGCATCAAATTCATCATCGCTTTTAGGGCGCGGTACCGCGCTTCCTATCTTTCTAAGATACCATGCAGGCATCTTAGAAAGATCATTCTGGTAAGCTGAATGCTTTGATTGCAATTCTCTGCAAAAACAACAGGCCGCATATCCATCGCTAATATTTGAATTCTGGTAGATTAGCACAGCGCGCCTTGCACCGTGCGCTCAGTACAACTGGAAACACGTGAGCTGCGATGAGACCACTTAAATATACACATGGACACACATTATCTGTGGGTTTATTAGCGCGTGTTTGTATGTATACTTTTCGTCCCAGTGAGTTGTGTCTCCGTTATAGTTGTCGACTAGGTTCGCGTAGGATATTAGAGGTCTAAAAGAATGCCATTGATGATTAGTTTCCCGCAATATTAAATTTGATGCTGCCCATTACTGAGCTTCAAAAAAAAAAGCAAAATGCTTGATACGTACTTACACGTAGGTAACGCTGAATACGCGACATAATGTTAGGTAGGACGTAAGGGTGCCCTACATAAAAGTTTTCGAACGTTGCCTCAGCCTGTGTTTGCATTCAGTGGACGAAAACAAAACTCCTTTTTTATTCGTAATGCATTTATTAGCAAATTGTAGGTCACCATATTTTCTTTTTCACTAAAAGCCTTCCCTGATGTCTAGCCACCATCGGCTGCTCAAGGTCCGTAATGCCTTATGAGAAAACTGCGACTGAGGTTTGTTCTTGAACTTTTCTCTATCTCAAGTTTATCAACATTGTTATGACAAAAACTTTAATTTTGAGGTCTCACTTTCCAACCATTTTAAAGCGACCAGTTCTAATGAATACAATGATGCTGTTACACAGAACCATTGAATACAAGCTTTACGCGTACCCGCACCATTAAAGGGGCCCTGAAAGGCATTTTGAGCACACTAAATGAACTAGCGCAATCGTTAGATTCGGTCGTCAACGTCAGCTGTGCCAAGTATTACTCTTTTACGCGCAGCGGAAAGCTCACACTTTTGTTGCAAAGTTTGTCGCTTTTTTCTCACCCTTCCCTTCGTGTTTTTGGATGCCGCAATCTTCACATGCCTACATCATCGATTCCCGTATGTTCGTCATGAGCTAGACATCCTGCTATTGGGCGGCTTTTTCACGCACTTCCGGCAAAGAGATGAGTCGTCTGCTCAGCGCCGGCTCGCCGGCTGATCTGCCAGCGGAGTGGAGTGCTTGGACATTTTACGACAAACGAAACAAGTGTAAACAAACGCTTAACCGTTCCTATTGAATGCAACACGGCCATAACACGACATGGATATTCTCTTACCTGAGTACCTTCCCTAAAGAAAGCGTTGAAGCCCCGTGGCGCTTCTTTCGTGCAATCGCAGAGAACACCCTGAGCCGAATGCCCGGGTTTGACGGATACATTTTATTCAACTTCAAAACAAACCAGAGATGTGTTTCGAACGAACACAACGTCACAACATGCGTTGCAAGTCTGAACCGCGATTGACAGACGATCGGTTGCTTCCTCCTGCCCGTCGTAAATTCGGCACTCACCTCGCGCCTTGTTTGCGGGGACGAACAGCAAGTCACTGAGCTCTGGCACGCAAGCGAGAAGGCTTTAGCCAGGCACACTACACATACCCCATGCGAGGTTGAGTCGTTCGTCGTTCGAGAAAGATAATCCAGACCATGGGAAGCACTATCCACCTGCAGAAGTACAACGTCGCATTTCATCGCGAAACGAACGCTACACACAGGAGGCGATGCACACACACACACAGCTTCGGTCGCTGCATTGGCTTAGCTGCAAGCTTCGTTCGGACAGTCAGCGATGCTACGACGATACAGAGCTGTGTGAGGGCGACGTGCTAACCACTTCACGTATTTAAAAACACAGGGGCAAAGGACTTGGTTCATCGGAAGCAAAAGATCTTTCCTCCATTATTGTGCCTGGAATATACTGTCTAGTGTTGCTAGTGTGCCGAGGGCGGGCCCCAGGCGGGCGGCGGGAGCGATGTACGCGGCCGGCTGCCGCTTAGGGCGCTGCCGTGCGGGAGTGTGCGCGTTCGTCCGGCCCGAGCAGATTGCGCGGTTGCCTCCGCGCTGCGTAGCAGACGGCAGGGGCAGAACTTTCCAATCCCACTTTCGACGAAAGCGAGCGAAAGCGACGGGAATTCTGTCGCGCGACGAAAATTTCTCCCGACAGTTCGACAAACACGATCGTCACGCGACAAAGCGACGAAATTCCCATCGCTTTCGCTCGCTTTCGTCGCAAGTGCGAACGGGCCTTTACGCGCAATCTCCGTCCCACATAAAATAAGCTCTTGCTTGTCGCCTGAGCATACGGTTGATATGTGACTACGTTACACTGTGCTTGGGAGTGTATTTAAACGATGTCACTAGGTTTGAAACGTAAGAGCTCGGCGTGCAGCTTTGTAAACGCAAGCAGCCTCACGTACGCTCGCTATTTTGGTGCTAATAGAGAGTTTTAGTACAGCGTTTGTGCCTTTGCATACGCTAAACGCTAAATTTTTGCGTCCCGCTACGTAAACATCGCGAGGGGAGTTTTAGTAGAACGTCTCATCAGTTTTGCGTTGCGACATACTAATGCATACGGCGCCATATGTTAAATGTTTTCCGAAATGACTCGGCGGCTGATCTGCAAGCGGAGTGCCGGAGTGCCTGAACATTTTACGACTATCAAAACAAGTTCAAACAACGCTTTCCCATCAGTATTGAATGCAACACACGGGTGCAGCTTGGCAGAACACGGATGCTTGCTGCTCGAGTGCGGCGTTGGTTTGCTCTGCGCCTTCCCGTTCATCGCCACTGATAAAGCAATCCGATCCGGCGCGTTTTGTGCACGGGTTCTGTGTCGGTTTAAAATGTCTTTTTTTCACATGCCGCCGGTAGTAGGAATTACAACCGCCGCAAAATAAGACCCGGCACCAGCGGGCCCACATCTGAGACCGCGGTTTTTGGATAAACAGTGCGCGGTGCACCAAAGGGAACGAGCGCACGATTCTCCCTGCGCGGCTGCGAGTTCGCCGCCAATACCAACTGCAGCTACGTAGACCGCGAAAGGGCAAGGCCAGGCCACATACATGCGCCCAGGTCTTTCGTTCGCTTTTCCAGCCTTTAGAGGAGTGTCCATGGTGTCAACAAAGATGAAAAAGCCGAAAGAGCTGGCCCGTAGCGGACGGCAGTCTGTGGGAGCGCAATAGCGGAAGTACGTCACCGCTGAGGAGCGAAGCATCATGGGAGGGGAGGCCAACAGAGAAGAAACATTTGAAAGGAGGAGGAAATACGGCGCGACGATAATGCGCGGGTTTCGATTTACGATTTCTCAGCTAATACTCATCGCTTTAACAAAATTCTTGCAGGAGGAGATTGCTAATACATTGCTTTATTTGGTTACATGTACATCCATGCATCGGCGGAAGGCATTTCAGGACCCCTTTAATGCACTAAGAGGGGCTGACCTGTCTCGGACAAGGAAGGATCAAAATTAGCTGTTTCTTTGCCAGGCAAAGAGTGTTGGTTGTGCCTTTTGTGAAAGTATGCTTTCACCGACTCACACAAATATGGGAGTCTCAAGGCTTTGTTTAATGGTGAGGCGTGGTTGGGGAATTCCGATTCAATAACAAAATTTCGGGTCATTTTCACTACCGGCAAAACTAGGGAGAGGCGAAGAACGCACTGCATAAGTGAATTCTAAGATTGAGAGGTCTTTCTCTTGGCACACGGCGCCCGCTGAATGGGCACCGGAGACGAGCCGGTAAGAGGAGCAAGCAATCACGCGCTTGCTGAGGCTTTGGCGCCCTCTTGTATGCCTCATTGCGATTTGCATGCCTCATCGGTCCCAGTTTTTGGTTATTTCAGGGGCCAAGGCGAGCGCCGCGCAATGCGCCGGCCTCGTGCTGGGGGCTCGTTCGTGACCAACGAGGACCTTGTAACTATGCCCTGGTTTTCTTGCTTCGACCGGCCACCCAACCATATCAGGCCTAGCACCGTGAGCCAATAGGTACCTGTGTGTACCGCAAATTATAGATCGTCTTCAAAGAGCTTCTGCTGGTGCTTGACGATTGTTGAAGCGGACAGAGAGCATTCAGCAAATTTTTAATAGTATTTGTTTATTTTAAACGGGTTTATTTCGGCGTACACTTATCCTTTATTTGTTCTAGCACGAGTGGTTGGGAAACGAGTCTCGCAATCTTTTAGTACCGCGGCTACAGGATACGACGACGGCGACTGGTAACGCCGACAGCCTATGCTTGTATTAATTTTAGCCCGCCGAAAAAAAAAGACGACATTTAAGCCAGAAGAGTTCGTAACGTCTGAAGTAATGTTTGGAGCGCTAGTTAAATTACGTTACATCGTTGCATCCAATCACAAACAAAATAACTGCCGAAAGACGGCAAAACGCGTTTTTTTTCTGAAAAGAATTGCTAAAAGTTGTAGCCTATACAGCTTTCCCTCACTTTCGCCTACTTTTTAGAAGCCCAGCAATAAAACAGAAAGAGAAAAAAGTTTAGCTGCAGTCGTTTCACATTATGTGCCGTACGTCGGAGCCACAGCATCAATTTAGGAGTATATCAGAAAACGCGTTCGGTAGAGATGGCTTAGTTGCAGATAATTTCTTCATTGGGGACATTCACTAATTCGGGAACGACACAGATTGCTTATCACCAGATGTTTGATTCTGGCCAAACCGTACTTATTAAAGGTCCCCAGTAATGATGCGAAAACAATTAACGCGTGTTTGACCCCGAAATACACGTCCCGTGTAAGCGCTACGAAACAACAGTCCAAATGCAGGCTTCATCAAAAGGACAAAGCGATAAAAAAAAAGAACATCAGTGGAGATAGGGCCTGCCGCTTGAACGGGGTCTGAAATGGTTGCGAGTGTAACACACCGCATCAGTACTGTGGCCATCCATTCATCTGGATGAAAAAATGTGCAGTTAGTGATCGCGTTGTGGCCTTCACATTTGAAACATATGTATAAGATGTGTATACAGGGTGCAGAGGACTAAGTAGGGAGGCAAGGGCAATGAAGACGGGCAACATATATAATTTAAAATAGGCTGGCTTTTGGCTAGAGAAACTTTTTTTTTCAGCAGCTCGCTAACATTCAGGGTATTAAGTCACACTCCGTATTTATTCCATCTTTTGAGTTGAAAGTTTGCTATGCCACCCAAATATCTGTCAGAACGTGACGTTGAAGAAGGTTGTCGAACTTTGTTAGCGTACTTCGAGTCAAAAAGAGATTATGAGTGTTTTCCTAAATAAATGCTCAAACATGGCTCTTCCGATTTTGTGCTGCTTGTTAAAACCTCTGACCCAGTTAGCTACAAAAGTATTGAACTCAATTTTTTCTGGTAATGTTTCACCAAAAGGGGCAAAGGTTGTCATCCTGCATGGAGAATCATTACTTCCCTGCTGAAATCCAATTTCATAGTAGCTGGTGCACATAAAATAGTTGATTTTGCTTATCTATGCACATAAAATAGTTCATTTTGCTTATAACGTAACGAAATGCGATTTTTTGACCTGCATCTGAAGCAAATGGGAAGGGTCAACGCTGCTGCTGCTACACGTGCCGAATCCGCTCGCTTCATCTGTTTAGTTTTGTAAGGCCGCTGCCCTCTTTTCACACCCTCAAGAGATACTTTCGCTGTTTTTTACCCGAAATCACTCGTCGATCAGCCGAAGAGAATGCGCTAGCGCCCATTGGGTGCGCATATGTGGTTATTACCCCGTCCCCGCTTTCAGGGAATCGGGGGGAGTGTCACGCTTTCGTGACACTCCGCACGACAAGTTCTGCACAAAGAAGCTGTTAAGCACCCATCTTTTTACAGACAGGCGGTTGTCAGCCAGGGACAGGTTGATTTCCACACTTTACGATTGGAATTTACGCTAGCGCTTCGTATTAGGTTATTGGGTAGTGTGCGGAGCCGTAGCAAATTCTGCCTGGTGACTACAACAAATGTTGCTCCGTCTGCAAAATTGGGGTGTCGCGTAGTATTCGAAGTGTGCCTCGCAAACATATTACTTTTTCTTCTGCTTCCAGCTTTTCGTCTAGGAAAGCGCGTGGGGAAAACTTCATCGGCGCAAATGCTGCTTCCTGAAAGATCAATTAGATCCCGTTTGATGCTTTCACCACATTGCGCTACAAGTGAGTGTTTAATGCGAGAATGTGGTAGCTCGACTTAGCCGTAGCTTTTGAAGCAGATCAGCGAGGAACCATTTACATTACTTCTGTAATTCCGGAATACGGAAATAGCAAAGCATGCAGTAAATAACTAATTATGCAATCTCATAGACAAGTTGTTGTAGGTATATCTTATGCAGTCCATTTTGTAAATAAAGCTTTTGTCTTTTTGTTTTTGTGTAGAGAAGCGATGCCCTCTCTCGAACGTGCTCATACCGCGGAGTACTGGAGAGGGGTTTCAATTGTTAGATATCGCACGGGATGACACCCCGATTCGTCTATGCGTCTAATGCTTTGCCAAAGTTTTAAGGTATTACTGTAGGCTCCTAAAACTGTCTACAGGGTTCTAACGGGAACTCACACTGGCAAATGTAACTGGTGAATAAGCCACCAGCCCCTATAGGTAGCTGTTATCCAAAATACACAATCTCCCTAATGACGTACACGGGAATTGAGAGCGGGTTGGATGACGTTCCAGTTAAAACGGGGTGAATAGTTATGCAATTACCATATAAGCAAAAGCCCGGCATTTCAGATACAATGCAGAACGTAATTAGGACCATTGATACCCAGCACACCGTTGCTAAATGGCGTTCAAGTCTAAGAAAACACCCGTAATTACAAACCAATGCGAAGGCATACCCCGGGACAACAGTTTACTCAAAAAATATCATTTGTCTACGATAAAATTTGGCACTGCTATGGGTGGAACCCAGGCCATTCGACTCATAATATAAGGTCGTACCTCTGATCCACTGACACAGAACAGTCACGCTTTCGTTTGAGTTGTTCGCTCAATAGGACTGCTCCAAATTAAACCTAATGCGGCGCTTGGAGCTCCCACGAAGTGGAAAGCTTTTGTCTATCTTCGAAGGAATGTCGCTGGGGTGAGTCGTCCGTGGCCTTATGACGGCAGCTGTCAGTTTCTTGGGGGGTTCATTTTGACTATGTGCCAGGCCTGTTTAAAGACTCTTCCTAACGCCGTACCGAGAAGATACAACCATGTATTTTTTTGCATCATAGAGTGAGCGTGAGGCATACTCGATGTAACTGTAAAGTATCGACAGTGAAAGCCGTGATGCTTTCCATTTCAAAGCGTGTAGGAAGAGTTTAGTTTAGTTAGAGAGCCATATTCTGACCTAAAAGAGTCGTTAGAGTGGCTAAGTCACTCACCTTTTATTTCAACCCTTGGGATGAATTGGCCTTCATGCCACCGACGGAATCGGCCATCGCCGTTGGCCAATACCTTCCCAGTGGGCATGTGGTTGGTCAAAGAGCCTCAGATACTCCGTGCATTCACGCTACGAGTCTAAATTAAGGTGGCTTTAAAAAACCATCATGACACACACGCAATGTCACTGTGAGAGATCCCCAGGGAAAGTGGCATTCATTGGGATGAAAGGCACAAGGCAATAGCTACGTATACCTTGAAAGCATGTTACGTGTGGCATGAGTACACAGCTGTACAGAGGCCACCAGCCTTTCACTGATTTTTGTCCGCAATGAGCTTTTTTATTGAGCACGTGTAACGTTTCAAAACCATTCGCCTTACAGAACCTTGGGTTTATTTGCATTGTAAGTAACTGGTATTTTTGTAATAATAAATAAAAGACCACGCCATAATTATGTTTTTTTTTTTGCAGAATGTTATTTTTAAAAAGTGAGGGGATGTTTCTAGAGCAAACCTGGGAGGGTTCGCTTTGGGCAGTTTCAAAACCTATCGGTTTGAAGTGAGCAAAACATCATCTCCATCCTGGAGTTGGCCTTTTTTTAATTATCCTGGCATGGGCACCCTACCTTTGTTTGTGCTTTAAAAAGTGAAATACTAAGGCTACTGCAAATTTGCAATGGCACGTACCAGTTCATGAATAAAATATTGTGTCAGTAAAGCGGTGACTCGAAAGTGGATGGATGGATGTTTAACAATTAAAATAAACAAACAGAGAATTTTTACCTATGCCAAAACCAAGTTGAGAAAAGCGCGAAAGCTACGAGAACGTGCAATCTTCGCTGAAATCTTGTCCTATTGATTTTCAAGCCTTCATGGACCAAATTCGCAAACCAAGAAGAAACCCATGTGACGATTTTTCTCCAGCTGAGCAAACGCATCTACGCACATTCTAAATCGATACCGATACGTGGTATAAGACTAAACGTATACGGCCGAAATCCTTCACAATCGTTGCGTTTACTGTCTTGTCTCGAACCATTCCTTTCTGCAATTTTAAGTAAACGTTTTGGCGCAATAAAAGCCCCTCTGCACGCATGCGAGATTTGTCTCCAGAGATGTCATCAGAGCTCCTTATGCGACCAGCTGGTCTATGGGGAACGACTTCATCAATTTGATTGAACATCATTGGCACCACTAATAAAGGCTTCGCTTTAAAATTGGTCTGTAGTGATTTCACTACTGCCGCCAATGCCCCTATTTACAGTGAGAGATAATTTATATTCTCGGCAAAGGGACAGATTTTCTAACGTCTACCTAACGGTCATCTGATACCTAAAACGGCATCGGCCCTTATGGGTCGTAGAGATCCTTGTCCCAACCGTAAATTCGATTGCACCGCAGCATGCCATTCAATAGGTCGGTGTTATTACCAACTTCTTATCATTGTTTTTTTGTTTGGGTTGCGCGTACGATTAAATCTTTAATTCCGTTCCGTGGGTTCCAATCTGGCTAACAAATTTAGCTTTTCTTTCACCAATTAGAAAAATTGTACCTACTAGGGTTTGAACGTCGTCTGTTATTGGTTATTGGAACAATGATTGCTTATTTTTAGTATGTCCTTGTTAGGGGCTGTAAGGTCCACTTATGAGGTCCCTGGCCAGGCGCCCAGGCCGCGCGTGTGAATGAAAACGCCAACCGCCACTTGGTCTGGGGTCGTAGCACGACCGACACTGCTGAGCAGTCGACGCCAATTTGTCACGGCACGCACGGGAGACGGATTGTCTGGCCGACGGAATATCGCGAGGACAATCCCCATTGAATGCGCAGACGGTGCCGCCGGGTTCCGAGAATTACCAGCGTGGCGCGCGGGGGAGGTCTACCGTCGTCGGAACGCGCGCTGCATAGTCGCCGCCTTTCGCCCTCACCGTTCGGGGTCGCGTGCGCTTGCTCGTCCGCGAGCGGGCCTTTGACCCAAACATGGTGGCGCCTCATTGAATATTCCGTAGCGCGCTAGTGACAGCTATCTACGTGAATTTGGGCACTCCCTTACGCGTGTACAAACGCTACAGGGGCGTTCCCGAGAGAGTGTGATCTCGAGGGGTTATAAGGCCGAACTTGGCCGTTAGAAGGGGTTTTTGCCTGAGCGCTGAGCAGGGCATTCCCCGAAGAGACAAGGAGTCTCGACCGCTAAAGGAAGATTGGGATTTGTGAGCCCCTAGGCTAGAGGTTAGGATCGCGTCGGAAGTTTAGGGTGCAGTGCCGTACCGGGCAACTAGACGGATCCTGCGGCGAGACAGAGTCTCCGCCATCGTTTCTCGAGTGGTTTGTGCACGCTCCGAGGATAGAAGGGCAAGACGAACTTTGAGAAGCTGCAGTGATTTGTACGCACTCGGAGCTAGCGTCTAGCTGAAGTTCGAAGTTTTTCCTTTTACTACTCATGTACCCAGTTATCCTACTTTAAATAGCTGTATATAACCCTTCGTTTCACCTAATCAACTCCAACGCCTCGAGCTCGTCAATTCGACCGCCGTCTCCAAGAACTTCAACACCATCGCCCTGCCAGCTTCCTGCCAAATCAACCGGATCCCGGGCGATCGGTTTCCTGATCGACACCGGACTTCGGGGAAATGAACAACACAGCAATCTTCACAGGGGCGAATCACAAAAACGGGTCTGCGTTAATATTTGAGCCTACCTAAGGATCCCCAGGTAGTATAATTCGGTGCGTTTATATAGGCAAGCCACCTAAACCACGCGAGAGCCTTCAGTGCGTAAACCCACTTCAGATTGGTCCGTTTAACATTTTGTTTTACATTCTTTTATCATAATTTCTTGGTCTGCTTTGATGGAATTTTGAAATTATCTACCGTATAAACCGGAATATCCGTCGAGTTTTTTTTCCGAAAAAATTCGCACAAAAGTCACCCCTCGTTTTATATAGCGGTCATTGGCAGAATGTAAATCATTGTCTGGAAACAATGTGCAAGCGCAGTCCGTCGCCATCGCCATTCGTGTCGGACTCCTCTCTCGCACTATCAGCCCTTTATTTGATTTCACTTTTCTCTAGTTTTTAGTCTTTTACTCGTTTATTGTGCGTGCGTACGTACATTTCTGTACGTCTCTGTTCCGAGATGACTGGCGGCAGTTGACGGCGATTGAGTCACCGAGCAGAATGGGAATATGGCAGCGCAACGATAGTTAGGCGTTTCGGAGAAAAGTGCGCGGTACTGGCGGAGCCAGAAAGCTAAGCTGTGCGCGTGCAACCCCCGAAACCGATCGTTCCGTGGACGTCAAGCGGTGCACCCGGAGTTGGAGAACAAAGTGGCGGACTTCGTCCGAGAGCTTCGTCCGGGAACTTTGCAAACGATCGCTCCGGAGGCCCTGTGCAGACGGGCGCCGCGAACTGTCAGCGACAACAAAAATACCTATACGGGCCGGCTGCGACCGTGTCAAGCTGGGTGTCCTTCTCTGGGTAGTCGCTGCCCGACGACATGGTTACACGAGCGTTCAGGAAGTGCTCCATCAGCAACGCGCCTGATGGCATGGAAGATGACAGTGCGAAGCAGTCATCCTCGGACGACTTTGAGAGCTCGGACGAGTGACTTCGGCAGGCATAGTGAGTGGCAGTGACGGATGGGCGTCGAAAATAAATATAGACATTGTGAGTGAGCTTCTGTGCCGAATTATTTTTTTTGTCAACTTTTCCCACCTCAAGGTAGGGGGTCGACCTATATACCGGGTCGACCTATAATCCGATTTATACGGTAGTTGTAAAAGTCATGGCGACTTTTAAAACAAACTCATTTACAACTTGATTAAAATGACAGGAGGAAAATCACTACTACAGATGTCGGGAGTCCGTAATCGCTGGAGTTGAATTGCGCAATGGTTGCAGGTGCTTTTTCTACGTCTATGTTTCCAATATGGTCTCAGTGTACATGGTTTAAGTTTCTCTACCGGATACACCACACCTAATTCGATTTGTGGAACACAAGACGCGTACACGGCCGCGCGTTCGTACAATAATGACGTGGACACGAACTTAACTTTTATAATAACATTTGAGAAGTTCTTGGCTTGTTCGTTATCAGAGAACTAGGCGGGGCGTCCAGGCAGACCGTGTTGTAAAACAAAGGCCTTATCAACAGGACACAGAAATTAGACGAATAAAAAATTAGGTATAAGAGGTTAGTTCTACGGTATTTCGGAGTACGTTTTTTAGAAACATTCGTCCTATTTTGTATTCGTACTGACGTTTTTACTGCCAAAACACACTAGGCAAAGCCCGCGCAACTATCGCAAACTTACAAGGGATAAAAGAAAAGAAAATAAAACTAGAAATCCAGCGCTTCATATTGACAGTTTTCTTGTTCATGGCAGCCTAACCCCAATTCGCATTGGAGAACACTTCGACGTATTGCTCTTCATTAGAAACAACCGCGTAATTTCGTGCGATCGTTAGATTAACCTCGCGAAATTGCGAAAGGAACTCACTTGCGAATTCAGTTCACGACGAAGCAGTTAGATTACTCAGAGAGCTCTGAAGTAACTTGCTAATGAGTTTTTTGCAGTGCCAATTTCAAACTCCACAGGTAAAGCTGGTCTGAAATAGCATGATTAAAAATTCACAAGCCTGATTGCTTAGGCTAAGAGCTCATTGCCATGTGCAGATTATTTAAATGTTCCCTGTGCAAGTTGTATCTAATTCAAACGACTAGTTCAAAACTTTCTTTGAGAAAGTCAGAGTGTCAACAAAGTTGTGTGGGTACGGATGTTTTTACACCCATACATCTCGCTTACGTTATGTATCTGCAGTAAATTATACAGCCCGAAAGCCTAAAGTTTCGACTTACCTGCTGCGGTGGCTCAGTCTCTAAGGCCTAGTGCTGCTGAGCCCGAGGACGTGGTTTTGATACCCGGCCCCGGTTTCCGCTTCTCTGATAAAGACCGAAACCGAAAAATCCCGGGTGTTTGAGATTTAGGCGCACAGTAAAGACCTCCTGGTGGTCAAACTTATTCCGGAGTTTTTCAATACGGCATGCATCATTGTCTGTGTGTTGTGTTCTGCTAAAGCTAAATGCCTCGAATATTTTCCCGCCTGTGGCTGCAGCCCAGGAGCCTACTCTTTGTCTGTGTTCTCTGCGAACCTGACTTTAATTTTTTTTCTCAAAATTAGGTTGTTCCCTTTGGGTAATTTGGAGGAACCCCTGCTCAATGTCGGCGTCAGAACCACTCTCATTAGCTCAAATACCTGGCTGGTACACAGAGAAACTGTAAGGTGGGACTAGAGGAGGGTGTCTGGAACACGGTATAACCTACGTTTTCAATTTCGTCTTGACTAAAAAGCATTCCTTGCTCGTGCATCTGAATCAAAAACTCTGTCATTCTTGTTCTTTTCTATCGCTTCGGTCGCATTTGCTACTGTTTTATTCCCTGCCGCCACTTTTCTCACTCCTCTATTTAAACGGGCTTGTCGGATATGTGGCCCCGCTTCACAGTCTCCTATGGGAAGTGCGTTGCAGCCTAACAGTACAACATAATGGAGCCGCTTGCTGTCGTTCTTTTGTTCCCTCGGACACAAGTAGTATTTGTCATCGGAGGTCTTGGAAGAATAGAATAAACATACATACTTTCATTAGGGTGTTGCGCTTGAGTAAGGCTGTATCGAAGAAAAAACCTGAAGTTTCAAGCTGTTATCTGATGTCAGCATAAATCGACGAGGCCAACTTGCTGGATCTGTTACATACAGACAACAAATTTTATCCATTACACGCACGATCAGAATACGTTTTTAACGTAATATGTGCCTCTGAAGATTGCACTACGAAGCGCTTATTATCCGCCACGGTAGCTCACTGGCTAAGGCGTTGCGCTGCTGAGCACGAGGTCGGGGGTTCAATTCCCGTCCGCGACGGCCATTTTCTGACAGAGACGAAAAGCAAAAACGCCCGTGTGTACGAGATTTCGGCGCACGTTGAAGATCCCCAGGTGGTGAAAATTCATTGGGAGCCCTCTACTACGGCGCGCCTCATCGCCTGCGTTGCGTCGGCGCGTTAAACCCTACACTCACGAAGCGCTTATTACGTAAGTCGTGGCTCCGAGGAACATTCCTCTTCCGCTGTTTGCACAAAATAATGTCTCATTTAGCACCATACAATTGTGAACGTTTCACCTCAAACAACTGGAAGATGGGCAATTCCCCTCCCAAAAAAGTAAAAAAACTAAAGACAAAAAGAATAAACTTGTCCGCTCGTTCGGGCAGGCTTGATTTTAGAGTTCACAATAATTTTGTGAAACTGTTTGGTAGTGTATATAATACTTGTAATAAATCTAATTATTGATTGATTGATTGATCGATTGATTGATTGATTGATTGATTGATTGATTGATTGATTGATTGATTGATTGATTGATTGATTGATTGATTGATTGATTGATTGATTGATTGATTGATTTTGAGGTTTAACCTGCCGCCGCCACACAGGGAATGAGGTGCGCCATAGTGTAGGGCTCCGAAATATTTTGACATTGTGGGGGTCAATAACGTGCATCGGGATACCCGAACACAGATAGTTTTCGCTTTTTGCCGCCATGACAAAAGCGGCCACCGTGGGCGGAATAGTTCATGCTTATTGTTTAGAATAAATCTTTACTTTAGAGTGTATGCGAAGCTTCATTATGGTTGGGCTGGGCTCTGCGACACCATCACGTCGATGTCTGTAGCTAGAAAGACCTTTTCAGTGTACTCAGTCAGTAGTGGAATGGACAATTATGCTAATTGGTGGCTGTTCATCTTGAAGGTAGAAGCGCTCAGACAACCGGGACGAAAGTAGAAAACAGAGGCGACACGGCGCTAACTTGCAACTATTTCTTTAATGCAAATAAACCGAAATTTAGAATTTCAACATCTCAAGTGACGCGTTGATCTTGCCAAAAAGAAAACCACGAAGGTCACTTTTACAGGGGTTAAATACCACGCATGGGTGTTCGCTCATCCTCAATGATAGTACTGTTTTGTCTCGGCATCGAGATAAAACCACTCGAGAGCTGCTAGAAGATTTTCACATTAAAAGATCAGGAGATAAATGTGTTAGTGCCCCGTCAATTTTTATAACAGACGAAAGAACACGTTTATCAGTGTAGCTCGCTGCAGTCATAGCTCTTTTTTGTTACGTTATGGCTTTGCTGTTTTAATCCTTTAACCTTCTATTCGCGTGTACACCGGCATTTAACCCCTGTAAAAAGTGACCTTCATGATTTCATCTTGGGCGATATGAACGCGTAACGTGAGACGTTGAAAGTATATATTTCTGATTGTTTTCATTAAACAAGTAGTTGCGATTTAGCGCCGTGTAGTCTGTGTTTTCTATTTTTGTCCCTTTTGTGTGAGCGCTTCCACCTTCAAGATTTACGCTTAGTCGTAACAGGATAGCCCGTGTTTATACTAGGGAGCCCCTTCAGCTTGTTTTCAGGTTAACGAAATATCATAGCCATGCTTTTAACGCGATGACATTATTAGGATCTTATTGTCACGAAGCCCAAGACAATTCACTTGTCTTCACGGAAAACAAGGTTATTGGAGCGAACTTGTGCTCCCCTAACAACCCAAAGAATATAGAGGCGGCGAAACAGCAGTCAACAAAGTGACGTGCGCAGACAGGTGTCAGTAATTGAATATCGCGGCGTCTGTTGTGTAGGCATATATCTGTCGGCGCGAATGTTTCTCGAACCATGGATTTACATCCAGAACATTGCAGAACAAAGAAGAATATTCTCGACTAGTGACGTTAGGGTGAAGAGCTCCCCTTATCGAAATGAGATAACCCGTGCGCCACAAAAATAAAGAATGGAACACGTGCTTCGCTTGGGACACAGATAAAACAACCCGGAGCAGCCGGGCCGTAAAAACAAAACATAAACAAACGAACCCAATGCATGGTTCTCGCCAATATCTTGATTTTGCCGTGCCCGCTAGCCATCCGCCGTCAGCCGTGGTCATCAAGTCTCACGAAATACGTCACCAGTTCCAACAGGAAACTACAATTGAGGCAGCCAGATGCAAAGATTGGTTGGAAGAAGGGCATTGATATGGTGATAGGGATATGGTGGGAAGAAGCGCATTGATGCTACGCCATATAAAATCACCCCGCACCAACTTTGATTCCACGCACAGAAATGGGGTGTGGTGATTCCATATGGCGCCGCGTACGCGCAGTCAATTCGTTCTCCCGCCGTTGGGGCATTCGCCGATGAGTCACTGTTGACGTGATACCGTTACTGGGCTCATTTGCCGACTTTTCGTAAAGGCTGTGCTCTGTAGAGCTGTGCTCATCAGTCATGCTCATGAAGCGACAACGGAGGACGGTGTTTTCGTCAACCGGGAAGTACGTCTGCGCATCCAAAAGAGAGCTCGCGCCTGAAGCTGTAATCGGACGTAGTTAAAATGTGGAAAGGAGAAGGCAGGCCCGTAGGCTGGCCGACAAGTACACTGCTGCGCAGAGGACAGAAAGGACACGTGCTTTCTGCAATTGCCGCTTCTGCGCAGTGAAGCTCTCTTTCCCACACAACGGCGTTGTTGCTAGTTGCGGTAGGTTAAACTTGAGCGCCCGAAAAGCATGAATGGCGATTCCAAGCAGCTGCGTTCGAAGCTCTCTTTTGACGACAAGGTAACTCTACCGCGTCTTACATTTTAATATCTGAACGTAGATGTCCCTGCAACTTTTTTCTCCGTATAAGAAACATTTCATTCCGGAGATGGGTGTTATACTGAATATTGAATATTCAATACGCTGTAGGTATTGAAGCAATACATTGAAAAGAACGCCAAAATTTTTTGAATTTTTTTTGCTGAAGTGTTCTATATGACGATTACAAGATAATTCTTCATCAATCCATACTTCCTATAACTTCTGTTCTTTCCCTTGGCTGATCATATTGCCCCAATATTCAATACGAACGCCTTGATCTATCTTCGTACTAATTGTTCTGAAAATGATATATGTAGTCTTCGATGCATTTATCTAGAAGACCCCGCACGGGGCACCTTGAGCAATCTTGGTGACGGTACTGGCGATACCGCGGACCCCGAGCCCCCAAACATACGCTGGATCCAACCGTGGCAATGTGTTTATAGGTGGAGGGTTAGAAACCACGAACGGTGGCCGTCGGAGCCTTGGTCAAGCTCCGGCCGATGGGCTCCCTGCCTGTCTACCAGGCAGGGAGCTCCGGGACCTCTTTGACTACCAGGGTAAGGTCAAAGGAGAAAGTACCCCCGTCTCCCTGCTTTCCAATGTATCATATGGCATCTTCAAAACCCCCCCCCCCCAGACGTGATCGGCCCCCGAAAAGGGGCCGCACCGAAGTTTCTTTTCCTCCTTTGCAATCGATCTCTTCCCCAAAGCCCGATAATTTTTCGCGCTTTCTGATCATGGAATCTGTTGACAAGGCAAAACCAATCACTTCCCAGTCTGTGTTTCTAATCTCTAAGTTTCTTGAAAGCCTTGTCGGAAAGTCCTACAAGGCTAAGAAACTCACAACGGGAGAAGTTCTGATAGAAGTTGAAAACAAACAGCAATCCTCTAACCTTTTCAAGCAAACGCGCATGGTAGATGTTGACATCAAGATCACGCCCCATCGCAGCCTCAATAGCTGCCAGGGCGTGATCTCTGATCGGGATCAAATGAATGAGACTGAAGCAGATCTGCTCGAGGGCCTCCGAGATCAGGGCGGGACAGCAGTGAGGCGAATCACCATACGCCGAAATGATGAAATAATTCCAACTAAGCACATAATCTTGACACTTGACCGCTCTAGCCTTCCTGAGTCGGTCAATGCAGGTTTCTTGAGATGTCCAATCCGACCCTACGTGCCAAACCCACGCCGCTGTTTCAAGTGTCAGCGGTTTGGGCACGGCACAACGTCTTGTCGTGGTAAATTGACGTGCGCAAAATGTGCAGCCCATTATCATCAAACTGACAATTGTAAATCCGAGAACTTCACCTGTGCCAACTGCCAGGGACCACACGCTGCCTATTCTAGGAGCTGTGAAAAGTTCAAACAAGAGAAAGAAGTCATTGCCTTGAAAGTCAACGAAAACATCACCTTCCCAGAGGCGCGGAAGAGGTTCGCCTCTTTCCCCCTGGGGAGGTACGCCGACGCAGCTCGCCGGGGGGCGGAGCGGCGTCTTGTTTCGGCGGGGACCCAGTACCGCGAGTCGGACTTGGTCCCGACCCCGCCCCCCCCTGGGTTGCCTGTGGCAGCCCAACCCGCCACCGCACCGCCTGCTAAGTCAGCAGCGGCTGTGGTGGCATCCACGTCCGTTGGGGATGCTGCTGCACCCTCTGTTTCCTCCTCTCCACCGGCCCGAAGCACATGCGAGGGCCCGGAGGAGATGGAGCTGGAGGAAACCGCAGCAGTTCCTACCTCCGCCGCACCGCCTGTGCCACCCGGGGCGCTCCTGACGCCCTCGGCGGTCGCGGCCAAAACGAAGGGCACCGCAAAGGGTGCCAGGTCCGGGGGGTCCGGTACGCCGGGTACCCCTTCCAAATCAGATGATGACTTGGATGTGGGACCCTTCCTGTCTGCTTCGCAGCGGAAGGAACGGGTCCCCCCATCTAAACCTCCGGAGGAGGTAAAGAAACCCCGTCCAAGAGTCCAAGCCCCGAAAGACCCTACATAAATAGTCACGCTCCAGTAGCTCTAATACATAATAATGGGAAGAGAAAATATCGTTCAATGGAACTGCAGAGGCCTTCTAAATAATCTTGACGTCTATGAGATTCTGCATGCTAATCAGCCAAGTGTAATGTGTGTTCAGGAAACACACCTGAATTCTAAGAACACAAATTTCTTGAATAGTTACCTGGTATACAGAAAGGACAGGGTTGGCTGCACACACTCTTCTGGCGGTGTGGCCATAATCGCCCGCAAATCCTTAGCATGCCACCCTGTCACCTTGAACACTATCCTGGAGGCTGTGGCAATTCGAACGATAATATTTAATAGGTTGATAACGGTATGCTCCATATACATTCCTCCTGATGTTTCACTTTTAAGCTCTGACTTCGAGGCGCTGGTTGACCAGCTGCCCGAACCATACATCCTGACAGGCGACCTTAATGCTCACAACACTCTTTGGGGCTCTTCTCGCACGGATGCCCGAGGTCGCCTCATAGAGAAATTCCTTACATCTTCAGGAGCATGCCTTTTCAACAGTAAACAGCCTACATACCATAACATAGGACACCACACATACTCATGTCTTGACTTGGCGATTGGCTCCGCAGTTCTCTTTCCTCTTCTCGAGTGGGGTGTGGGAACTGACCCATATGGCAGTGACCACTTCCCCACCTCACTTACATATATAAAGGCCCAAGCAGTTCATCTTCCCATAATAGGTTCAATGAAGCACGAGCTAACTGGAATACATTTACAGAGACATCCAAACTACACCACACATCCATAGGACACCTACACGTTGAAGAAGCTACCCAACTCCTCACGGCGCACATACTCGACGCCGCCGAAAAGTCCATTCCCCACGTCTCTGGTGCCCCGCGCAACCAGCGGAGGCCGTGGTGGAATGAGGACTGTAGACGGGCGCGAGAGGCCCAGAACAAGGCGTGGGGTATTCTTCGTCGGTACCCCACGTCGGGAAACCTCCTCTTGTTCAAACGGGCCAAGGCATTAGGAAAACGGGTGCGCCGTGAGGCAAAACGAGAGAGTTGGCGTACATTCATAACATCAATAAACTCCTACACAGACACACGGAAAGTATGGACACGTATACGCAAACTCAAAGGACAACAGACACACAGCCTGCCCCTGGTCAGTACAACAGGGGACACTCTGGAAGACCAGGCTGACACACTCGCACAACACTTTCAACACGTGTCCAGTTCAGCACACTACACGAACACTTTCCTGAAACATAAAGCCTGTTGTGAAAAGAAGTCCCTACACGACAACAACAAATCACAGACTTCGTACAACTCCCTGTTTTCACTACATGAGCTGAGGGCTGCTCTGAGCACGTGTAAACCCTCAGCTCCAGGCCCAGACAACATTACATACACAATGATACAACACCTACACGCAGACACACTTGAAGCACTTCTACATCTATATAATAAAATATGGCTTTCGGGGCACATTCCACACTCTTGGAGGGAGGCCATTGTAGTGGCTTTCTTGAAGGAGGGAAAGGACCCGTCGTCCCCCTCAAGTTATCGTCCAATAGCCCTGACGAGCTGCCTGTGCAAGCTCTTCGAGAAGATGATCAATCGCAGGCTCGTGTACTTCCTTGAGTACAATGGTCTTCTCGAGAGCTGCCAGGCAGGCTTTAGGGTGGGGCGATCGACAAACGATCAACTGGTTGCACTTGATTCATACATCAAGGATGCCTTCGTGCATAAGCAGTATTGCGTAACTGTCTTTTTCGATCTCGAGAAGGCCTACGACACCGCTTGGCGTTATGGGATCCTTAGTGACCTCAGGTCATTCGGTCTTTCGGGTAATATGTTGAACACCCTTGTAAGTTATTTGTCGGAGAGAACGTTCAGAGTAAGAGTTGGTTGTGCACTCTCAAAGGTTCACGTCCAAGAAAACGGCGTGCCGCAAGGTGGCGTGTTGAGTTGCACTCTCTTCATAGTAAAGATGAACTCTCTTGGAAAGGCACTGCCACCAACAATCTCTTATTCCATGTATGTAGACGACGTGCAAATATCTGTTAAATCATGTAATATGTCAATATGCGAACGTCAAGTCCAGCTCGGTGTCAAGAAGCTTGCCGGCTGGGCAGAGAGGAATGGGTTTAGATTGAATCCTGCAAAAAGCTCCTGCGTTGTGTTCTCTAGGAAGCGCGGGGTACATCCGGACCCAGGCATCACTCTGAATGGCGTGTCGCTTCCTGTGAACAAGGAGCACAAGTTCTTAGGTGTTGTGTTTGACCAGAAACTCACATTCATTCCACACATCAAGGAACTTAAACATAAATGTCTGAAAACAATGAATATACTTAAGGTTCTCTCCCATCAATTATATGGATCCAACAAAGAACTACTACTACGGCTTTATCCTGCTTTGGTTGGGTCTCGTTTAGACTATGGCAGTGTGGTATATGGGTCGGCGACTAAAACAGCGTTGCGAATGCTTGACCCAGTGCTACACTTGGGGCTACGGCTTGCGTCGGGTACTTTTCGTACTAGCCCTGTTGAGAGTCTGTATGCCGAGTGTAATACGTGGAGCCTTGACAACCAACGGACGTACATGGACTTACTTTATGCTTTTAAAATTTCATCGCTGAATAACCATCCTTTTTATCCTGTCTTTAACGACACATCCACATCTGTGCTTTTTGTAAATCGCCCATCCGTTCCTCTGCCCTTTTCACTTCGAGTGAGAGAGCGAGCCTCGGATCTGAGCGCTTCGTTTTTAGACGTGTACAGATCATCCTTTTCAGACATTTTACCTCCTTGTAAATTCGTCCTGTTTCCTCCGACCTTTCTTTTATGAAACTTGACAAAAATCGGGTACCGCGAGCTGCTATATTGCAGCACTTTCTGTCTCTGCAGTTTAAATACCCACTTGCAGAATTTTACAGTGACGCCTCTAAAACCTCCACTATGGTCTCCTGCGCTGCTCATGGTCCGAATTTCAGTGCAGCCAGAACCATGAGCGTCCACACAACAATTTGCTCAGCAGAAGCATATGGAATTTTATTGATTGTACGACACATACTTGAAAATCAAATTCCAAAGTCTATCATCTACACAGATTCCTTGAGTGTTGTTCGCGCACTGTCATCGCATACACCCCCCAAAAACCACATAGTTAATCTTGTATTTAAATCTATCATGTCTGTGTATGCGCAGAAGCATCAGCTGCTCCTCTGCTGGGTCCCAGGACACGCTGGGATCGCTGGAAACGAGTTGGCAGACGAGAGGGCAGCTGCTGCTGCACTCAGGAACACTGTAGACATAACAACCGTACCATATACAGACCTCAAGCCACACATAAGACAACACTTGCGTAGAACATGGCAAACACACTGGGATGAACAGACAGACAACAAACTACATGTAATAAAGCCACACTTGGGACGGTACACATCTGACTCACATAACACACACATGGAAGTCGCCTTGGGTAGGCTGCGGATAGGGCACACCCATGCGACGCACTCGTATCTGCTGACGGGATCTTCTAGACCCCAGTGCAGCAGGTGCGGAGAGGCCCTATCCGTAGTGCACATACTAATCACATGCAAGGCACTTCACACAACACGACACAAACACTTCAGAGAACTGTACAGACAACATATTCCCCTACATCCGTCGTTTTTTCTAGGTGACGATGCCATTGTTTCCGTGAAACGTGTGTTTGAGTTTTTGTCAGAAGTCAAGTTTTTAAACCTCATTTCCTATCACGCATCATGAAATCTGGCCCTATACACCAGTCATGCTCATTGTCGTTTTGTGATTTTACTTTTGTTTTTGCTGATTTTACTTAGTGTTTAAGGTATCACCTCTCATATATGACTATTGTTTTGGCGCTCTTTGCCCCAGTTGGCCTTGCGCCAAAAACATCAAACCATCATCATCATTATCTAGAAGAGTTTTTTGTGCAACCACTTTGGCAACATTTCTAAATATCAATTTACTTTATACTGCACTTCTCTTATACTGCTAACGGAAAAAAAGTATGTTCGTGTCATCTGCATATGTAGTTATCTGGAGTGTTGTCGTGAGCAACCCCCCGAACGGGCATGTCCCGAAACCTCCCAAGGAGAAGTGTGCGAACGGGGAAATGAACATCGAGACCAGAAGAAGATGAGCAACGAGGCAAGCGCTGTGAAAAGGAAGAAGAGAAGAGCAGGCGACGGTCCGGGAACCAACCCCAGCGTCATCGGGGCGTGACTACGCCTCAGGCCTGCCAACACGTTCCAGTCTGTGATCCTGGAAGAAGACCCCGCGGCAACGCACCGTCGGTGGCTACAGGCATAGGCTACAGGCACAGGCTACAGAACAGGCGGGGATGCTCCGGCTACGCTGCGACGCCAGTTCCACATTACAACTAGGGCTACGCTCCCTTGGCTGTTGGCGGCGTCCGCTGGGCCCACCTCCTGACATCCTCACGAGACCCGACATTTGCCTCGAAGACATCTGTTGTAACGTGAGGCTACACCATCCTTAAAGACTTTTACGGAAAACGCGAACCGCGAGAAGACTTCTTCCTCGACCTGTGCTCTGGAATACCTTCTGCCTCAATTAAATGATTTTCTGTGTGTGCAGTCTGCTTGATGAATTGACGTGACAATTTTGGCGTTCGAATTTCTGGCATCACAAGATTCCAGGATCTTAGCCTACCAACTGCCAGGAAAACCCAATGTGGCGTGTCTCGACAGCTTAGAAGAATGGATTGGGAAAAAGTGCTATCGTTATTTAAAACGCTTGGGTTGAACATAGAGCAGGCCTTTCGAATAATTGAAAAAGAGAGTCAGAAAGAGCAGGAAAGCTTTGAGGGAGAAAAAGAGAATGGGAACAACAGATACAACTGGCAGACTCACAGCTGCGCCTCGTGCAGAGTAGAGTCCGGAAAGCAGACAGCATTGAACCCGTCGCACGTGAGATGGAATGCACGCGCACTGCAGGAAGCTATAATTCGGAGAGTAAGACAGACAGAAGAGATACAAATGCCTCGTAGCAGGCCGAGAGGGAAGAAGTAGCGTTCCCTAAAGGAGATGGGAAACACGGTACGTTTGGCAGGGCGGAAGGCAAGCCACAAGAAGATGGGCGCATTGAGGGGGTGCCAGCTACTGACACATTTGACGGTTACTATTAAGACAGAGAGGTCCTCGAACGCCGAGTGATCACCGACAAGGTCTTATTTCAAATGATCACTTGTGGAGTTTACCCTGATATGGCGAAAGCTGCCAGTAGGGAAGCCTGTGTTGTTTCTGAAAAAGGCAGGGAAAACAATGGCCTTGTTACTGCAATCACAGAAGCTGAGCCATTGGCCCAGTTTGCTAATCAACTAGGACCGCTTTCTAAGAATGAAAGGTCCACTGTCGATACCGAGACGCGAAGAAAAGGCTTGTACAAGGATGTACTGCGCAAGCTAGCTGTCGCGGGCAAAAGAGTTTGGCGAGCCCCAGATAAGGAGTCTCGGGCGCCCACCAGAAAGCAAAAACATGCATCCTCAAGAGAGCGCTCGGAGCCACGATGGTAGGGGAGCTAGACACGTAGACAAGTTCTAGAGCGTCAGCGTAGTCGTGTGGAGAAAGACCGGCAAATTGAAAAACTGCACAAACCATTTTACGCAACCAGGCGGACATCTAAACGACTGACCACAATGCGAAGGAGCTACAGCAAGCTCAAAAGTGAGCACCGAAAGCAATGTCGGCTGCGTAAAAGGAAAGATGTTGTGAAGGTACTGTTAAAGGATGGGTCATGTGCAAGTGGCCTAAAAGATAGAATGAGAATTGCTCGCGGCAACAGAAGCGGCCGCTTAGAGGAAGATAATAAATGGGCTCGCTGGAAGAAGGTGAAAATGAAGTAATCGGCTTGCGGAATCGTCTGCAAGCACGGAATAGATCGGGCCATAACTAGGACTCATAAAGACAGAGGATAATTTTCTTGCGCGCAAGGAATAAAGCGGAAGGTGGTTATAGCAGGAGAAAACTACGTAGTGTGGAGGTACTCAGAGGTGTGTAGTAAGCTGTCGTATACTTAGAGGTGTTCGATATGGGTAGAATGTTGTTAGAGGACAATATTAGTAACGAGGGGTATAGACGGTGATGGGTTGATTGTGCAAATGGTGAACAATGTAGGAACAGAATGTGTATGGTGCTCGGCCAGCAGTGAAATGAACGGTAATAAGATGATTGGGAACAATCGTGCTGGTGAGGGTGACCAATTAGTGCCTGATGGTGAACATTTTGATGGCGAACAATGAGATTGGGAACATTGAGTGCACGAGAAGGGCCCAGAAGCGGTAGACTGAAGGTGAATCCTTGTCTTCCTGAAGAGAAGGTGGTGAAACAATTTTTGGAAAAAAAACTCTAAAGAGGGGGGTAATGTCATGAGTAAAGAACAATCCCCGCAACTACACCAAAAGAGATCAAGGAGACCGATTAGGCAGAAGGGAGATTGAGGTAGAGGCGGAAGAAAATGTGCGGTCTTAGTGTTTCCGGTTACCATCCACATTTCTTTATGCCTATTGTACCGACAGCAATCGATCCGTCAAGTTACAGAATTAAAATATCTCGGTATAATCTATGATGACAAGCATACATGGCGTCCTCATATTAAACATATTGCTACTAAAGGAGAAAGAGCTGCAGGCGTGCTCCGCAGGCTATGTAGCCACAAATTCGGGTTGCGTAGAGATACACTGTTAAGGACATATCGCAGTTATGTCCGCCCGGTATTGGAGTTTGGCTGCGTCCTATTTTCTGGTTGTGGGGCGTACAAATTAAATCCCCTATTTATCGTCGAGAGAATGGCTTTGCAACTATGCTTGGGACTGCCAAAATATGTCGCTAACCCTATTTTACACCTTGAGGCACGGTTTCCTCCACTGAAGTTAAGATTCCAATTATTGACCGTACTAACCTTTGTGAAATTTTTTGAACCCACACTGCTTGACGCCCAGTTCATTTTCCGTCTGAGGCCTGATCTTTTTCAAGGCATTCAGTGGACGCGGTTCCAGAGACCCCAGATGGATCTAGTACACTCATGGCTTCAGCCACTTCATGCAGACCTTTTCCGGCTCCTCTCTACTTGTATTAGTCTGTCATCTGTTGAAATAAACTTCGATAATATCTTCCCCCCGAATGCCAAGATGTTGCCAGCCCGAATTCTAAATGGGTTGCTGGAGGATCATTTGTCAACCCTTCATTCCCATATCGTCATTGATACCGATGCCTCACAAGTGGGTGAGAAAGCTGGAGTCGGGATATTCTCCCAGTACCTCGATTGGTCCTTTTCGATCAGGTTACCTGATTTCACACCTATTTTCCAGGCGGAATTATTGGCAATAATTTTGGCTCTTCAAAAACTTCAGCATAGATTTTCCCATGTAGTTATACTTTCTGACTCCCACTCTGTGTGTTCCGCATTAACATCCGAAAAAGATTCTCCAATTATCCGCCCATTCCGATCATTTGTTCCGCATCACCTTTGTGAGCTTCGGCTAGTGTGGTTTCCAGGAAATGCAGGAATATCATACAATAAAGTGGCTGATCAATTAGCCAGCATGTCTCTTGGTAGCCCTGTGGTCGTGCAATATCCAAATGACAGTTTTCTATTAGGGGCGAGAGTTAAACGTCTACAGCTACTCCAGGCTTATAAGCAAGACGCCCTTCTATCTTCTACAGATTATAGCCACCTTTGTCGTGCATGGAAGCAACTGTTTTTTGAAACAAGGATATGTGAGGTAGCAATCACTAAACTTTGTTGCGAAATTCCCCTACTAAATATTTATTTTTATAAATCTCGTCTGGCTCCATCTCCGCAACGTCCTTTCTGCGACGAACTGGAAAATATAGAACATTACCTATTTAATTGCCGCAGCTTCTCCCCAATGCGACGCACGCATCTGGAGTCAACCTTTAGACGCCTTAACCTTCCGCTATCTAGTTCCGAGGTCCTGTCACTATGCGCTTCCGCCCTAGGAGTCTGCCACAGGGATGTTGTGTCTGCCCTCCATTCTTATGTTGTGGCGACAGGCAGGTTTTCCTGCTAGCCAGCTAAACATTCACACATAGCTCATTTTTCTTCCTGAATCTACTTTCATAATATACATATTTAAAAAAATTATTTTGGGTAGTTCCTTTTCTGAATTTAGGGGTCTAAAATAATATAGGTCACATCCTCATTAAGCACAAAACTTCTTGGCCAATCCCCCACGTGGGTATGTGCCATGGTGGGAGGCAAACAACCAACCAACCAACCGAAGACGCCGGGCTCCCGAAGAGCGAAGCCTGGGGTGAACCCGAGGCACCGACGTCGGAACACTAGCCTGGGCGGTTGTAGGCCGACGACGCTTCGACTCCAGTCTTCCGACGCTCCGCAAACCCACATCTTGGTGGCTCCAGCGGCGACCGGCGCGTGCATTCGGGAAGCGGCGTTACACCGTCGTCCTACGACATGACGGTCCACACAACGGCGACGCTCCCAAACCAACTCCTACTACGCCAGTCCACCAACATCGTGACTACGGCACGTGAGCGTCAGCTCTTCACAGCGACGAAAGGTTCCACTTCAGCGTCAGCGGTTAGGTAGGCCTGATTTTGAACTCTCTGTGGGACCGTGTACATTATAGTAGGAGACTGCTCAATTGACTTCAGGACGTAGTTCTACTTTTTTTTCTTCAACTCTTCTTTTCCGTGTGTGTGGTGTTCTTTGCTCGGTTTTGTTGGCTTAGGGGTTTGCTGTGTGATAAATGTCAATCACCAAGCTTGCTTCGCTTTCCCATGTCCTTCTACGTTTTGGTCGGGACGCGTGACAGGTGTACAAATGTATGTTTCGGATATCATTCATGCATATTAGGAATAGCAACAGCCCTATCTTTGGTCTTTGCGGAACACGCTGTTCTATTTCCCATAACTCTGACGAAACACCAAGTTCAACAAAGTGCTTCCTATTACTCAAATAGCTCCTAATAGGTCAGCCACTAATCCGCGTATTTTTATTTGTTTTAGTTTTTTGAGCAATGAGTGATAGTCAAACAATTATGGTGCGACGGAGAATAACCCGAATGTAAATTTTTTTCCCTCTATATTTTCTATTATATACTGTACCTAATATTAGGTGGAGCTTGCTCGGTTGACTTGTTTTTTAAAGCCGTCACCATACAGTGAAATGACCTAGTGTGTGTTGGAAAATTTTGTTAGTTTAATATTTATTACATCTTCAATATTTTCTTGAAAAGACAGTCAACATGGAGATTGGCCTGCACTGACAATTGGTAATCGTCACAACCTCAGGTGAATTGGCCTAGCTCGCGCTGCTTTGCATTTGTGAAAAAGAACTCCATTAGGTAAAGTCAAATAATATAAATAGCTAAAATATCACCAATTTCTGCGGCGATATGTTTAACACGAGGAGATGCAATACCATCGATGCCAGATGTGACGTTGTAATAAGTTTAGGATTAAAAGTTTCTGCATGACACGCATTTTCCGTACCTAAAAAGATACAGTTTGGAAGTTGTGACGGTTCCAGTATAGAGCTAATTTTTTCTTCATCGACCTCCGAAATGTAAGCACCTGCTTTGATGAAATTTCTATTCATTGTGATTGCAATTTTGGCTGATTTTACCCGTATACCATTCAAGCGAGCAACATGCGACTGTGAGCTCTTCTTGCGGCCTGTTATCACATTCACTGCTTCAAATATCTTTTTAATCGTTGCGTATATGTCCGAAGAGGTGTTCAGACTATCAGAGCTTGGCATTTTTCAGGTCGCTCTGCCTATTATTTCTATAGTTTCGAATTCTAGATCACCTTATGGTCACTGGTTCGCACAAATGAGTGATATGTTGTGTTCTTACCTTTAATTCATTGAATAAGTTGTTCATCTATCCAGGGATCTTGCACCTGTCGGAAATTTATGTATTGTGGCACTGGTTCACACGCATAGTCGTAGCATGCTAGTATGTACCTAAAAAGTGGTTCATAAGCTTTGTTTGAGTCGTTTGGAGCTAAAACGTCCTCGCAGTCGAAAACGTTGACCAGGTGTCTAAACTTCTACCGCTTCCAATTATTCTGCGCCAGAAACTTAGTTCACAACGATTGCCACTTCCATCAGTTTACGTGTTGAAAAAACAAAACACTGTTAAATTATCACCAAGATTAATGAAAATCACGCTAGCCTGATTCTCATCGCTGTTGATATTATAAAGACAGATATCTAGCAGGATACCACTACCAGAAGATACCCTAGTCAGTATTTCTACGAGATAAGTGTATGCATGGCATGCGAATACGTTTTTTGTTAGCAGATACCACTTACCCGCTGAAATAATTTGTATGTTGACATCCCCCATAATAATACACGAGTTGGGGTTACTGCTACCAAACTGGAGTCGTATAAAAAATACTGAAGTTCTGCTTGTCACTATTTGGGGATGTAGATATCACTGACGCTGTGGTCTTTTCCAAACTGATTGTTTAGCACAGAACATAATTATTACTCGTAGAAAAGTAGTCAAGGACCGTAAACGCTCTGGATTCTTTGAGGTAAATTGTAACTTCATCCTGCCTCCTCGCCTGTCTTAAAAGGTGTTTCAATCAGTATCCGTGAAATATTCGAATCGCATCGTTTAGAGTAAACCAAGCTTCCGAAAAGCAGACCATATCAAGTTCAGGCCTATTGTTTCAAAGAGGATAATATGTCATCTAGCTTGATTTCTGTGCTCCTGGCATTTATATGCATCAAAGCTAATTTACGGCAACAGCTTTGGAAAAACTGTCGATGTCATAATAGGATTTACCGCTTTTCATTAGAGTTCTAACGAGAGCGAATTTTTCAACTTTCGTCTATTACTGCAGTGGGTATTTCCTGACGAGAGGCCAAAACGCCACTTTTTCGACTTATTTTGCGTTTTGAGCTTCGTTCGCGCTGTCCTTTTCTATTGCTCAAAGTTCGAAGGTATACGTACAGCAGCAATAACATGTACATATACACATAGGAACAGATGAATGCTCTTGTATGGCAGTTCGAAAATTCCCTACTATGAGCCTACTCATACATTGACAAGATGCGTTCCGCCTCCTCCGCGACACGCCGAAGGTAAGTCGGGCAGTCTCGAGAGGAGAAGGCACGGCGGGAGTCAATGTCCTCGCCGCTGTCGTAGTTGTGCTTCTTGCACACCAAGCAGGAGGGAGTTCTGGTGCAACCTTCGTAGTGGTGGTCGTCGGAGCACCTGAAACACTTCGCGCCTGATGAACTGAAGTATTTCCCCTGGTTGACGTAGGCTGTACAATTGCTGCAGCGTGGGAGGAATGTGTCATAAAAAACGACACCTTGTCTACGAAATATTCAGGTGAGTTTCTCCCAGCAGGGCATTTTATGCTTTTTTATTTGCAGTATGTCTACCTTGCCACGTTTTCCTTCCCACGATGCCTGGACCATGAGATGCTCCTTCGAGCAGTCGAGATGGTTTTGCAGCTTAGACGTCCTGGAATGGAGTCTGTCTCGATGTGCTCTTTTATGCCTCTGTGTGGATTTCTGTGAGCTTTTCCTTGGGAACTTTTGTCGTGAACTTTTTTTTAAGCGGTCGTGTTGCTTGATAATTTTGATGAGTCTGTATATTCCTGTTTTAAAAGTGGAGGAGATGACTACGCCTTCTCTTGATAGCCTGACAATAGCATCCTTAACGCTTATGTCAGCCGGGTCAATGGTCCTCCTGATTTACTCAATTACCCTGACGGGGAAAATGTTTGACTACACTATAAGTGCGGTTTTTGGTTTCTGCATTGTTTCAGGTTCGTCTGCCTGGGAGCTCCTGGGATATGCGAGCTCCTTGGGTAATGGCATACGCCTCCCTGAGACCGTTGACCTCACCTTTTGCAACTTTTAGTTATGGGTTTGCTTCAAGCGCAATCGTCTTTACTCTGGTGTGCTATGTTATAGAAAGTCAAAGTTAAGGCGGATCTAGGCAAACACAGCTAAAAAACGACATGGGCAGAAAACAATTTACCACAGGCGGCCCCTGTCGTGTATATTCCTCGGTAGTTGTCTTCTTTTGCGCGGTTTATACCTAGAGTATGTACCAACACGCCCAGTTTTCAATTTTAATCTTTGCCGATTTCTTATTCTTGGCACTTGTTTGAAAGCGACATCAAGAACCTAGAGAGTCTGCGATCGATCTCAACCAGCTTGGCCAGAAGAGAATTATCTATGTCTGGATAACTTGCGTGGGCTTGTTGGGGGCTGTAAAAATTGTCCTTACAGTCTTCAGCGCTGTTATTGATTGTCCACTGTTGTTCTGGCAAACCGCATTCTGATGCTGAGTCCTATGTTGCGTTTGTGTTTCTAAAGGGACGTGTTTTTTCTTCTTTGTATCCCTGTACTTGTCCCAGTTTTTCTGCTTTGTTTGTCTCGTAAAGAAACACTTTAGAAACCTCTGCAGGGTCCGAGGCGGGATGTGGTGGTTCTTCGCTCATTATACCTTCGCTTATCTTTTTAGGTTTTTTCATGCTTGATACGTGTTTCTCTGCATTTTCTTCCCTTCGGGTCATGGTTCATTGGGCTTACTCTGCCCAATACTGGTCGTTAGTAAGTTCCAAGTTTACAGCCAAAATTGGCGGCTTTATTTTTGTTGTTAACCTTAGTTTTAACATTCAATTAGCTTCTCCTTATACTCCTGGTAATTTAAATCACGTTTTAAAACGTTTTTCAAGGAGTTTGTGTCGAAGTTTAAACAAGTGTAAAATCACTGAACACACTGGTCATTCTAGGGGACTCATCTCACAACTTTACGCTGTAAATTGCGTAACACACGTTCTGTGCTAAACCCAAGAAGTTAAAACCGAATAGAATTTCTGATTTTTCGTACAAGTTACAGTGTGTGCTACCGTGTCCAGAAACCAAAAATAATCTCATATTTTAAATTGTTCCTAATACTCAATTTATGGTAGACATGGAGTGCATATGCAGTATCATGTCGAGAGTTAGTCATTATCAAGGTAATAAACTGTCATATGAAAATAATAACCTTAAAGGGCTAATGCAGTCTCGTGAATGTGCAATTTCGAAGACCTCTGAACTGTCTCCCTACCTAGAATAATCATCTGCGCTAAGAAAGGTGAGCCTGGCTCTTAGCTAGGTTTAAGAACACAATAAATGTTTTTCTTTACATTTGCTTGTCACAGAGCACTCCAATTGTTAAACCATTGTTTACCATGCGCATCTCACTTAGGGTTTGTTCCTGGTGACCAGAGGTAGATATCCGGATGCGCTATTTGTGCATTACCGTGCCATTCACTAAACTGTATTCGGCCGTCATCAACTTATCGCTTTCGCAGCGGCTTGTCAATGGCAGTTGATACAGGCCTATGCAATCAATCAACAGCATTCACTGAGATAACGGCGAGTTGCCAAGATGGCGGAACTGCTGCAGCTGTATGGGCCAATAAATATGGTGGGTTAGAAATCAATCAATCAATCAATCAATCAATCAATCAATCAATCAATCAATCAATAAACCAACCAATCAAACAATAAACCAATTATTATTTAATCAACAGCTTTATTTCACAAAACAGGAAAAATGTTTACAGTGTTTGGACCGATAGGCAGGAGGCTATTTTCCGGCTCAATACAACACAGCTCATTCAAATGAGTCTCCGGTATCCACCTAGGGTCAAAAATAAAGACATTGAACAGTAAAAAGGCAAAAGAAACAACAATAAAACACACACAGCAATATATACATCCATTATAATTACAGTCGCGTCATAAAGCTACATTCTGTTCATCCAAGTAAAATGTCTTGTAAGGATATTTGAAGTACCTCGCAATTTTGACTTGAATAGGTATATCGTGCCACACTTTGGCATCGTTGAATTCAGTAAGCCCTTGCCATAGAAGTTATGACCGATTGGCGAATTGAAGTGGGCATCAGACGCTTGCCTAGTGCTCAAAACAGGAATTGAAAAACGTGGTACGGGTAGAAAAAATTATGGTTTTAAAATTGCGTTAATCGATAAAAAAGAAAGTACACGGAACTCCCCAAAAAGTGTGCTGACAGGACGGTTGAATATTTAAAATAATATCATTCTTAGTGCTCGTCGTCGTAGTGGATATAAGGGCGCAAAATATGTTTCATACGAAAGCCTGCAGGCTTCGGTACAATAAATAATGTAGAGCTTCAATAAGGCTAAGTGTAAAGATAGTAACAGACTACATGGGAAAAAAGACCGTGCCTTGGTTAACATGATTTAACTAAATGCAAGTTTTTTACACGCGTTTAGGATTTTATATCTGCAATGTAGCTGTGAATCATTAACAACTCCCAGATAATTGAAGGATGTTACATTAGGAATGGTTTTTATTTATATACGCCCTAGAAGAACTATCATCAATTACTTTTATCTTCGGGTCAAAGAGGACATTTATATTACTTCGTATTTATGGCTAATTGAGTTTTCAAAACCCACAAATAGATAATTTACATTTCATCTGATATGGTATCTTACACTTCAGATACAGAATCATCGGAAAATACAATTGCGGCGTCATCCGCATACACTACATTGTGAAGTAGCGTATTGCGTGTGGGAGATCATTTGCACACAGTGAAATTAGAATAGGACCTAAAACTGAACCCTGCTGAACACCACATGTTATATCACGGTATGAAAAGTGGTGACTATCGATTACCACTTTCTGTTTTGTAGATGAAAGGTAGATCGCAAATTATTGAAGGAGTTTCCCAATTACTTGTTATTTTTTTCAGTTTATTCATTGTAATTGAATGGTTAATTTAGTCAAATGCTTTTTCAATGCCCAGAACACCTATTTTTTAAACTATTTTGTGTGAAGAGCGTTGTTTATAACGTGAGCAAGTGTTGCAACGCCGATGACGTTCTGCTGCTTCGAGAAAAGTATATTATTTTCTTCGTGATATTTCTTGAGCTGTATTGATAATATTTTCTTTAAAAAGGTATTAATTACGCTTGATGCAGATGTTGGTTTGGAACGGTTTGGATTGTTTTTGGTGTGCATACTTATTTACTGAACAACTCTGCTAATTTTAAGTACATTTGGATAACAACCTGAGGCTATAACGTGATCCTAATACAATGAACGGAAATAGATACAATGCCAACGCTTTGCTTCACAACTTACACTTGTATTCTGTCATATACGACAGCTGTAATCTCCGACAGCTGGTTTACAATACTCAATATATTTCCCTGCATTACGCCAATAATGTAAACACATTATTGGTCAATGGAACATTTGGATAAGAACCTGAGGCTATAACGTGATCCTAATACAATGAACGGAAATAGATACAATGCCAACGCTTTGCTTCACAACTTACACTTGTATTCTGTCATATACGACAGCTGTAATCTCCGACAGCTGGTTTACAATATTCAATATATTTCCCTGCATTACGCCAATAATGTAAACACATTATTGGTCAATGGAAAATTTTCGGTTTGGGCTGAGATGGGTCCGCTTTAACAATTTTACCCATGTTTGTGAAATAGGTATTAAAAATTGCGAACATCTGTTGATCGATTATCGGGTGCACCAATATCTTTCCGGCTTGTTCCGATAACATCATTTACAATTCCCCAGAACTTTCTATTGTCACCCTCTTGATGTGCAATAAGATTTGTGTATTATCGATTTTCGGACTTCCTCGTCATTGCGACCGACTGATTCCGGTAATCCTTAAATTGACTATGATAGAAGTATTTGTTTTATTATTTTTCCATCTATGTTATCACGACTCCTTTATTTGAGGACGTCAAGTATAAAAGTACTCATCCGAAAACAAACCGCGTGTCGGCAATTATGCCCGGAACACTGAACCGTAGCTTGCTTGTTTGCAACGCTTCGGAAAAACGTTTTCACATTGTATTTGTACGTCCTCGTTATAGATGTCTTCAAAAGAGGCAGAATTCAGTGAAGTTCCTACAAAATCGTTATCTACTCTAGTTTTTTGTTTTATGCGCACGTTTTATATGCGCACGTTTTATACTCCGGCGTCAGCATGTTCTCTCTTGACGTCTGCAATTTCGGTTATGATTTCCAGGCCTTTTTATAGGCCTGGAATTTAGGCCTTTTAGGCCTTTTTTAAAGCGCCAATTTTTGTTTCGGAAACATTAGTAGGATCTGCCTTTACTTTGCCCTGACTTTTTTAAAGTTCCTAGCCATGTCTTCGAATGCCTTAGGCCGATACTGCCCTCTTGACACTAAAAGTCCATGTCTTCAAATGCCTTATGCCGATACTGCCCTCTTGACACTAGAAGTGTAACTGGGAAAGTGTACTACGCAAATTACCAATATCTTGAGTGGGTCACGCATTGGAATTTTGTGCATCTGCTGTCCGGACGCGTCGCTGAAATTTATTTAACATGCGTTCTTATTCCTATTGTTTGGATCCTAGCTTTGTCTTCGGATTAGAGACACCTATTGATCAAAGATGCTCCTAGGGGAGACCAAAAAAACAAAAACATGTCAGAAATCTGGGAATTGTATACTAATGCTTTTCCTACGTGAATAATGGGCATATCCTATTTTATTCATTAACAGATGCTTTGCGCCCTGGACGGGCTCCTGCAGTTGCGAACACAAAAACACATCAGTATTGGTTGGCGTAGTTCAAAAACGCCCAACACATATATGTAGGAGACATGAATATGTAATAGACGTAAAGGGGTCCGAACAAGGATATGCATTCGTAATAAAATAAATTTTAAAACACGATGCTTAAACCAGAACACATATATCCAATAGGTTGGGGAAATACTTCTAACGATACCCAGTTCACTGTTCGTTCAGTTAACTTATTCCAGTAAGAAATTTCACGAGGAAACAAAGAGAGCTTACGAATTTAATGTAGCGGATTGGCTGCCTAATAGTCTTACTACGATGTCTTCTCACTGAACATTTGAAAGGCGTTTGGAGATAGTTTCTGTAGTAAAGACATTTTAGGCTAGGGTTCAACCTGCGGTTCTTAAATTTCTGAAGGTTTGCCCTATTACGCATATTTTGTACACTACAGTGACTGTAATAAACTGAAACAATAAAATGATAGCTACGTGTATATTTTTCGCCGCTTCTCATCACTGCGATTTTTTTATATCCAGTTATGGCATATGCATCTAGATACACAGGGTTACAGTATCTTTATACATGTTTTTTCATGTAGTTTTCATCTGTTTTTTTCTTTCGACATTGATGCACACTTGCCTTATAATAACTATAAATGTGTTAGTTCGCCAAATACGATTTCCTTCAAAGAGACGATGTTTTGGGGATTTTTTATTTGTACTTCCGTGGCCCTTTTCTGGGCTTTTTCATTTTATCATTTTTGGTAACGAAGTATCAGATAGCTCTGATTTAGTTCGTTCAATTTTAACAATTGTTGTCTTTGTTTCTTTGGGATTTTGAATATTTCGTTCTAAAATTACTCTGATGAGGTGTCGCGTCCCCAAGTCAAGGAGAGGCCAATCCACGGAATTTTAAGGGTGTACTGTACGAAAGACGCAAGTCTGATGAAGAGGAAGGAGGAAGAAGCTGTTCGGTCTTGAAGGCCGCAAGATGGCCACCCTCGTGGTGTAGGCCCGAGGACCGTCGCCGGCTCTACTGTTCGAGCTACCTCCCGAGCTGCCACGGAGATGATGGCCGACAACGAGACGACAAGAAGCTGTTGCGCCCGTGGGAGTGAGTGGTGTTCCGGGGGCGTGCAGCGTGGGTAGCGAGGTCTCGCCGCGGCGCAGGCTTAAAGGGACACTGAAGTGAATTTGTCAAGCTCCCGTTTTTGCTTGCACTGCGTAGACTGGCTCAAATTAGCACACTTTTCATCGTTTTTACGATTGACAAATAGGTATTTATTTTACAAAGCGCGAAAGAAGAAAAACTAGCATGCGCGGTTTGCGGCGGCCGCACAAACTAAAGCTGCGACGTTAGGAGGAGCGGGCACCGTGATTGGACGATGCCCAAGGTGAGCAACCAAACAAGTTTCGATTTCGGTTTCGGTTCTGTAAAACACAACCGTTGGCGTTGTTGGATGGGCATTCTCAATACCTCAGTAATCATCGTACCGCGCTTCTGCCATGCTGTCAGCTGTAAAAATACATAAAGATAAGCCTCCTAGGACGGCTTGGAATCGTACCATTCACTAGCCGAAACCTACGCAGTGCATGAACGCCCTCCGCGTACCCGCAGATGCCCAAATGTCATGAGCTTTTCCCCCATATTTGGAGCTTGCCTCCCTCATGCCTGTATCGTAAAAAGCGTGTTCGCACCAGGCCAAGGGTCTGTTCATTCTGGCCTGTGCCCACTGCCTGCAAGCAGTCGGTGCTTATGGCAACAGCACGCCAACGAGAACTCGCTAGCGCGCCAGTGCCAGCCTGCGCGTGTTTTGTGAACTAGTTCGTGGAGCCATGAACGTTGCGGCCCAAAAAAAGGTGAACTCAATATAGAAAACATCAGCGGAAAACGAAAAAGTTAACTTACAGAAAAAAAAGCACGTACCCGCGGGGATTCGAACTCCTGACTTGCAAAACATTTGCGGCGGCATATCTAGCGCCCCAAACAACTCGGCCACGGAGTCGGCTCCGCTGGCCTTGGTAATATAGTTTTGGCATTTCAAGCAGCTTAGGTGACTATTTGTTGTATTTCGCTCGTGCAGTAAGCGTCGCCCGAGTTTCCACAATAGCTCACGTCTAGCAATTGCATTTCGTAGACGAAAAAGCATTCGCAGATGCGTAGTCGTGCTGCTGACCGCTGTGCTTGTTCGCCCAGCGCAAAAAAGTGCTTCCCGCGCCCTAGTTTTACGCTGTACGGTAAAAATATCAGTTGATTTTATTTGCTTAGTACCTATATTGACTTCGCTGACTATTCTCCCGCCTTCAAGAGGCCTTATATTTTCCTACTGGCGTACCAGTCAGCAAAGCGTCGCAAGTGCTCTTGTGCAGGGCTTGTGTGAAGCGACCTTGACTTTGAGCTAGATACCGTGTACAAACTAACCAAGTAAAGAAAGGCAGATTCTACCATTCACAAACGTGTCCTGGCTTCGTTTCAACTGAGCGAACGAATTGCGACGAACCCGTCGGCGGCCGGCGGGCGAAACGCTGGGCCGACTGACTGTATGAAGGCAGGGGAGCCGTGCAGTAGCGCAGCCAATTGCGAGCTCGGCTCCTCTCGACGTCCCACGAAAACGCCGCATAAAATGGGCGAGCGTAAAGAGAGGAGGACAGCATTTTCGAATTAATTTTTCTACTAAATAAAATCGCGTAAACGGGCCCAGGGTGGTCGAAACATGGTCTGGGGACTCCGGACTACAATTTGCGCAAGTAATCCCGCAATGTTTACATATCACTTCAGTGTCCCTTTAAGCCCTTCCATCCCGCCGCTAGCCATCGGCCACCATCACCTGGTTGTCGAGCCAGAGACCTCCACAACAATTTCAGTAATCTCCCCGTGACCAGCCAGGGAACTGCGTCTCGCGAGTCGTCACATCCAGGCCATCTCGTCCATGCGACACCGTCTGGGAGCCCGACTGCCTTTATGACTTTGTCCGCAATCATCCGCACCTTCGTCTTACCGCGTGTAGTCCATCTGTGTAATGCATTGCCTCTTTCGGCTTTGCACATTATTTAAATATTATAGTTTGTGTGTGTGTGCATTTGCGAGAGCGTAGTCAAGGCTCGTGACTTCCTACGCTGTCCGGCCCAACATTCATTACAATTATCCCCTTTAGCACTATAATAGCGAATAAATGCGCTAACTTCGCAAACTATAATTGTTTTAAAACGCGGAGTGTTACGCGCCCGAGGGGTCGTAGCTGAGAAGGGGGGTGTAAGTGGCTAAGAGCGCATTTAAAAACAAAAGGGTACCTAATTGTGGCAGTGGGTGTTTTGACATTCGTTAAGTGTTAGCAGAATTCTGCAACCTTTGATATGAACTGGAGAGGGAGAGAATTGGTACCAGTAAAGGTGGTGAGAGTTGTGCCACTGCGCAAAGTTTGTTCCCGCGAGAATTTCGCTTGAATGCTGCCTAGCAAATCGGCGCTCCAGATTCCACCCTAATTAGGCAGAGTGATGTGGCTGTCTGACAGGCCACAGCAAAGTGTGGCCACAATCTGATGCTCGAATCTAGGTGCATGGCTGCAACAATGCAAACAAAAGCAGCCTTCCATGCCTTCATAATAGTTTTTTCAAATGCGTGGGTGATTTGTGTTAACTTCTACAACAATTATTAGGCGTACCGGAAACTTTTTGACGTAATCATAATATAAATATTTTAAACTTGGTTGTGCCTTAATGGTGGCGATTATTTCAATTCGTCAAGGGCTTCACAAAGACCACGGTGAAATACATTTTTTTGGAGAGCAATAAGAGAGACAGAAAAGCCGAAAATACAACTACACCTTTATTTTTTAATTTAATACCAAGAACGCCTTGCAGAATTAGAGCTTGGAAGTTGAATACATAAACGCACACACTAAAAACACAATCAATGCCGTACAACAAGATAAAAATCAAGCTACATGTATTGGTGGAACGAACAAAACAAAATACTATAAAACTGTAAAAGCCATTAGTTGTGCGACATGATTCCTTTAAAAAACGTACAGTGATATAATTGGTGAAAAATAAAGAATAAAGAACAGTTAAATATTACTTACCCGTACGTATCTACCATCATGGACAAATAAAACACGATCACAAGCATATGAACAGAATACGCACACACAGCGATTTTTATCTATGCAAGCCAAATTCACTCGTGGCTTATTTGCAATAAAAAGTTTCGAAGTATGCCTTTCCAGATATAAAAATAGCTCTCCAATACTTGGCCTACGCGAACACTATTTTTGAATTTTGTGTGTTCTGCATTATATTTTTCTGTGTTCGCATTCCTTTGTTCATGACTGTACATGCCTCCTATACATATACATATAACAAAATACATGTACATATAACATAGAATATTTACCTATATCCACGTACATACACGCACACACACATATGCCTTGAATATATACACATATACCTTACTAAAGTGAATGCAGAAAAAGAGCATTTACAACGCAAACAGAAGGCTATATGAGTTTATTTTCAAGTAGTTTAGGCTAGACAAAAATGCTTTGCCACAACAGTGTTCGGAAACAGAAGATGACAACAAATTTTACTTACGTATGGTACGTACAAAAAAAAAGCTGACCATGAACAAAAATAAAAATATCGTCATCTGCCGCCACGTTACATTTGGTGTGCTGGGTTCGTCATCCCCATCCTGGTCTTAGCATCGCACCGCATCGGCATGGACGTTGCCTCCAGGGATAACGAAGCCGCGCCGGGCAGCCCCAGCCCAGCCGATCGAGACCACCGAACGACGATGTCCCCCGCCTCGTATCCCCAGCCCGAATGACCCAAGTGACGACCAGCCGAGATCAGAAGTGCCCAGACAAGCCGAAGATGGATTCCCCCGCCCTTCCGTCCGACGTGGCCTCAGGACCTTTGGCGGTTCATCGCGGCTGAAGCCGTTGCTGTCGCTGGGCCAGGCGTCATCAACACCATCATCGTCATCCGTGGCGGCAAGCAATTCGTCTGCATTTCTCATCGCACACTCATCCGCATTCATTCGCCAAGTTGCGTCGGCGTCGACCGGGACGGTCGTCCTAAACCGGCGGGGTGATGTCACGGGACGTGGCGGACAATCCCCGTGGCGCCATGGCCCACCGCCAAGGATGATGACGACGAAGAGCTGTGTGAGCGGCGCAGCCAAGCCGTGCTTGGTTATGGCTGCCTGTAAATAGTCTTGTAAATACATCGCTTCATCGCCTCATGGTTCATGTCATCTGCCGCCACGTTACAATATATTAACGTTTCGTAACCACATACGGGTTCCTTCTTTACTACAAAAACAAGTAAACAAGGAACCCGTATGTGGTTCCGCAACGTCAATATAATTTTATTTTTATTCATGGTCAGTGTTCGCTTTTCTTTTGCCCGTTGTCATGCTTGACCAGACGAGTTAGTAGACATGGAACCCGCATGTCCTTCCGAAACGTCAATATATTTTTAGTTTTATTCATGGTCAGTGTTCACTTATCTATTGCCCGATCTCATTCCTGACCAGACGAAGTAGTAAACAAGGAAGACGTAAGTGGTTCCGAAACGTCAATATATTTTTATTTTTATTCGTGGTCAGTGTTCGCTTATCTATCGCCCGATCCCATTCCTGACCAGACGAGGTTGTAAACAAGGAAGGCGTAAGTGGTTCCGAAACGTCAATATATTTTTATTTTTATTCATGGTCAGTGTTCGCTTTTTCTTTGTACGTCGTCATGCCTGATCAGACGACATTTCGTGGAACTCTTGATTGCTTACGTACGGTCTTTAAAAAGAAACGCCGCAGACAAAGTGCTGTATTTACATGCAGCCTCTCGAACCTCACGATCGCGGTCTCTGCGGGAAGGTACATAATGCGGAGGGAAAGCTGTGTTTCCTTTGGAATACCAATTTCGAAAAAGTAAAAAAAAAGATCGTTTCAGGCAAAGTATGGTGCGGTGTTGTTAAAGTGACGGCGAATTTATTATTTATTTTGCAATTTCAAACAATTGACATTGCTTTAGACAGGAACAAGTTATAGACCCGAAAACGCCGTCACTTTGTTCAGGAAGTCGTGCAGTGAAATGAGACCGCCAGAAAACTGAGACTGAATCTCTACCAGGTTGCGGTCCTGGTTTACCTATTTCTGCCGCCTGGCCCGCACAGCACCACCGTTTCCAAGCGGTCGCAAAGATACTCTTGTCATGTCCTCGTCCCTTTTCATGAGGTCGATAAAGCTGTAAATGTTGCAATGGGTTCTCCCTGACAACGCGTTTTTCTTGCCGTGCCAAGACTTCATGTGGTGTTTGGTCCGCGGTCCTGCATTTCCGTAGTGGTTTTACCACTCAATAGAAAACTAGCCGTTCTTCCCAGTGGCATCAAAACAGCCGAGCACTGTCATCACAGCAGGAATCCCGATGGATACACCTTCTTGGCGCAAAAACTGTCCTTCACTCTGGACAGTGTAAACGATAGGAAGCACACCTTTATGTAGCGGCTCACGTCGTGACGTCCGCGTATCTCGGGCTGCTCAGGTGCTGTTTTCGCTCGTATGCCAATTTCCCTACCGCCGGCAGGTTTCTTATGTTACGAGGAAGCGCCCATGGCTGTTCGAATGCTGGCCCCCGACGTTTTCGGCTGCGAAAAAAAACGCAGTGGGTTGAGCAGCCATTCCACCCGGAAGCTGCCTGGACTGCTACGATATGATGGCCTTTATTGGTCAGCACTCCCTTATGTAACGGTTTCTTGTTGTTTTGTTATGAACACAACGCCTAAGAAAAATTCTGAACGCAGTCAGGAACATCAAGGAACGTTATTTTTTATTCCACCTAGAATCTTTATTTGCCAGGTTCACTCCCTCCTCTTTCCTCCGAGCCAATTTGGGACACGCTGCTGTCCATCTCCTTCCTTTGCGTCAACTCCATCTGGTTAATAGAGCGGTAGTTTCTACATCGGCGCGTGACTACTTGTAAGAAGGCTTCACGCCATCAAGGCTCTTCCGAATAAAGTTTTGCCCCCTCAAAGCTTGTTTGTCTGGCTACTGCAGATCATGCACCAAACAAAGTTGTAGGAAGTGTCCACACACACCGAAAGAGAGCACAGTCGTCTTACTGAAGGCGACCTCGTAGAAACCGCTTCTGAAACCCACCAAATGGTCGCAGATGGTCTCGCTGGGGTGGAGTCCTGTAGCTCTCGCTCGCCGACAGGCAGCGAGAGCTACAGGACTCCAGGCGTTTTCAATTACCGTTCAATTATAATCTTTAAAATAAAATTGTAGTTCAGCCATTTATGGAGCTGTCAGATTTTGCTACAAATGGGCTCATTTAGGCGGCGGGATTTAGTTTCTGTATTTGTGGAAGTGCCCGTGTAGTTCTTATCCTAAACTTCTTAAATGTTTTACTTTCCTTTTAAGTAACCGAATCTCTCTTGAAGAAAAAAATATATGAGAAAGATAATATTGCGTTGTTCAATTTTAATCCTCTTACGTGCAGCCTAGTGCCACCATGCTGTTATTAAGTTACCATGCTATAACAGCCTATTCTGTACGCGGGTGTTATGTCAAGTCCCCGACTCAGCTGCAACCCTAACATATGCTTCTGTTCAGTGTTGGAACTATAAGCTCTGTGAATGCTGGATCACAGGGATTTGGCTTAAGTATTACCGATCCAATTAAAACTCTGACTGATGAAGACATTAAAGAAGCTGTAACTAATCGCTACTTTACCGAGAACCGCAATTACCCGATTACTAAACACATATGCTGCAGAAGCTGGGTTCAGAAGACCCTGGTGAAAGCGACAACTTTGATTGGATTAGAGAAAAAGAAACACTAAGACCTGAGGATAAAAATTCCCTTTTCACTCATTATTTTGACTTACAGAAAATTGCCGTGCGGGCACACTGCATGCGGTAGCAGCACAAATATGACTGAAATTTGTTTCGTTACTCTAGCGCTTTTCAAGCTGTAGAGCCAGAGCATAAATATTTACTCGAACAGGTTTTGTATGTTTGGGTCAGAACCTATGCAATGAAGTTGATTTTGCCAGTGCAGTAGCGAACTCAACCAAGGAAAATGTAGGGGCCATTATCAATGAAACTCAGATATGGCAGATAAAGTTGCCTCTGGCTGCAACAAGAAAATGTATAGGTATTAGGTGAAATATGGTTACACCGCTGGAGTAAAAATAAACTCCGTGCGGCGTAATGCCAGTCCATCAGGCATTTCTAACTTCACAACACATCTTTACCGTAATAGGCAAAAGGCTACTTATTGAAGGAGTTGAGGGATTGCGGTATAAAATATTTTGGAGAATACATGTGGTTGTTAACAAGGTAATTGCAAAAGAACCGGTTAGGTGTGCTGCTAAATTGTGCTTCGATAGGTTTTTATTTTGCTTGGGGATAAAAACGCCGCCTTCAGCTAGCCTAAGTGAAGGAATAGCGATACGGTTTGAGCTATTGTGACATTTAACGGGGCGTTGAGGTTGGCGCACAACGACTGTGAAGTTGGATGGCCCGTAGTAATACCGAAATGTATACCGGTCTGGTGTTAGGGCTGAAAACATTTCTGTCAAGTGCGAAAATCTGAGATATTGTTCAGTGTAGTGCAATATAAAATACGAAGAAACTCTTGTCATTTAAAGAGAATGCCTCAACCAAATTTGCAACCAGCGAAAATTAAAAATAGCTAATGCCTGAAACAAATGAAAGCTCTTATTTATTTCAGCCCGAAACACAACGTACAAACAATTACACCAGTTTATTTCTACACAAAATGGGTGGGAACTGAAGGAATAATAGATACAGATACACATTACCTAATGTTACTTACACCTTTCTATATACTAAATCTCTCTATTTTCCTACTAATGTTTTTAAACAGTGTTACCTGGCGGTTAGTCCAAGGACATCTATTTAGATAAGGCCGTTTAATTATTTTAAGTCATGGTAACCGAGGGGAGAGAAAACAAGGTTTCTGTACATGCCTATATGAAAGTTTTACTCATGACTCTCCCTCACTGACAGGGCAAAGTTTACCTAAATTGAGGTGCGTAATGAAGCCCGCCAAACCAGCAAATCTGTTTATATGTTCGACATTTCTGTAATAATAGCCCTCACTGGAGCTGGTAATTTGCTTTGATGTTTCACTCTCCGAGAAAAATCATAAACTACTTGAGGGTTCGCAATAATTTTAGGGATGTGCATAACAGCGCATTGCTCACCAGACATCGCCTTGGAAGTGAGTTGCATGGTCAAATAAATGTGAGAGTACCTTCGGCGAATGGGTAGTTTTTTATATAAGGTGAGGCCATACAGCTCAAAAATCTGACATAAAGAAAATGCAGTGTTTGCCTTCTTTTTTTGCGGTATATTACTGATACTCTATGATGATATCTGAGTCCTAACGAAGTTTCGCCGTACAAAAATCTTACATTTCAATTAACTGCGCTTTCAACATTACCGTTATTGCTTCTCTTAGCAACACCATTATCTGATTTGAACATTATGAAGTGTCCTGTTCAGTGTTTGGGATGAATTGATGATGGTTCCTAGCAGTACACGCAACACATAGCATTAGAGAACAGCACGAGCTTCGAAAACTTTTGGTAATCGAGCAAAGTAGTGCTTTACGTGAAACCTTTTGCAAAAATGAATATGTAGCACATATTTTGCGGGCTAAGGTAAGATGAAAAGGTCATGAACGAGCACGTGAATTCCGTGCCCCAGCGTACTGAATATTTCAATTTTCGCCCCAACAGTCCGTTCAAACGTCAGACGTAGTCGTCGACAATCTACTATGCCTTACTCAGATGACCGCTCAAAATATTTCTCTAAAGAATAAGCAAAAACTCGAGCGTGGCTGGCTGCTGCGGATAATTATTATACGTACAAGCGGAAGTGGTCTTTCTCTAAAACCGCGGAGACAGCGTCTGAAAACCCTCTCGACGAAAATGATTTGGAAACTAGATGCCGGAACAAATTGGAAACGTGCTTTTGGCAGCCGCACGTGCCATGCCCACCGACACGGGAGCAAGTGGAGAACACTGCGGCTCCACGATTCCCATATTTACCAGCGTATAACTTGAATGCTGTGCAATATTCTGAAGCAGATGGATGCTGCCACGCTTGTAAGCATGAGGGGTAGTCCGTGATAGGCCGAAAAATACAGATTTGTTGGCACTTTCTGGAGCTCGATACAGGATGATCAAGTGGTTACTCGGTGCGCTGTAAGGCTCAACTACGAGAGTTTTTAAGAGGCGGGAATAAATATAGCCTGTAAGAACAAACCTCTCACGTTGTGCACCTACACGGTCAATTGTTACTCAGAAAAAAACTTGCTGTGATTGAACACGGTTCAACCAGTTTTGTCCCGGGATATTTTAGTAACGCAAAGCTCAGTGAACCAAGGGTTTTTTCTGAAGGCAGAATGTTACGGTTTTTTATACGCTGTAGCTCAATATGTGAAATAATATTCTAATGCAATTGACTAAGAAAAAGGTCGCTTCTGTGAAGGATACCGACTTCCTAAAAGCAGCGCAAACTTGTTCATGTTTTTGGAATTTTTTTGTTGAAGGAGTCATCGCAGACGTTCAAAAAACTGTAAATAGTCTCGGGTATACTTTGTTGAGATAACTTTTGCGGTAATGTAAGGTCAAAAGATGACAAAAGTGATGCTTCGAAACCGCGGACACACTTACGCAAGTGCACAGCTCCAACCCCTGTAATGAAAGCTTCGCACACGAAGACAATAGCCCCTCACTTTTTGCAATACAAAATTGGTGGCAGGGAAAATGTCGATACCCGTTTTTTTATGAGGCACCTTGATCTGGCTTTTTTATAGCTGCCCTAAATAGGGTAGTGAAGGTTGTAAGGTTTAGATGTTTTAGCCTTTCCTGTCAACCCAAAGAGCTGTGGATGCTAAAAGCTAATAAGCTCGAGCAAAACAGCTAGAGGCACTTGTCAGGGTGCTTGCGCTCCTAGGTATGCGCAGTCATTGGCTCCGCTCAGTGGCTCATCCGGCTTTTTATTTTTAGCAGCCGGCCCGCATACTCCGGCCACTACTGGCTGCATGGCATTGCTTTTTGCTTCGTCTTCGATAGCAATGGCATGTCACTTTTAAGACTTAGCATCGCCGCAGTTATTCGACAACCCCTTCATGAAGCAGTGTCAACGACGATCGCAAGCACAATCTTTCACCAACTTTCACGAATCACCACCTTTCACGAATTTAAAAAGCTGATTTTTGGCAATTGTCCGTATCTGACAGGCAGCCGCGAGTTCTAGCTGGCGCGGTGCGTGACGACTCGTTCGCCATCTATGTCCACCATGAAGGCGGATGGTTGCCGCAGTCATGTGCGCAGTATTTCTGCCTGCAGAAGGCGCTATGTGCTTGTCAGCGTTGTAAATGACGCGCTATATCAACAAACTCAGATAAGCTCGTGTGACCGATGGCTACGATCGACATTCATCTCTTCAAAGATATGCTGTACCGGTGTGTTGCTCTCGTAGACACCTCCATAGCCACCGAAACCACCTGTGGCACCCACCAGAGCCGGACACACTGATTCGCAGCACCGTTTGATGGAACCCGCCAATAGCGGAGCCGTAGTCGTTGCGCCCGGTGCGCCATAGAGCCTAAGTAAGATACAAAAAAAGCTACGTCGAAGATCCGTTGAATGGTGGCAATACTTCACAGGCAGCCAATAAAAGAAAAGAGCGCTGATCTAGCGATAGCCCGCTTGAAGTGGCGACCTATTTAGGGCACGTTTAATGGTAGCACGACTCCTACGAAACTGTGTAACAAAAAAATGGGTCTTTTTTGTATCGGTTGAATTTGTTCTAAATTACGTCCAGTTTCGTCTATTTTTTGTTGCCTGAGATTGTTAGTTCCGGTTGATTACCTTAGACACCACGCTTTTTTCTTAAGTAATGTTCAATGCCGGCCTTAATACGATAAGTTTATTTTCCACGCTTGCAAGATACAGAGATGCTTTCTTTTGACCCGCCGCGGTGGCTCAGTGGCTAAGGCATTGCGCTGCTGAGCACAAGGTCGCGGGTTCGATTCCCGGCCGCGGCGGCCGCTTTTCTGATGGAGGCGAAAAGCAAAAACGCCCGTGTGTACGAGATTTCGGCGCACGATAAAGATCCCCAGGTGGTCAAAATTAATCCGGAGCCCTCCACTACGGCGCGCCTCATCGCCTGCGTTGCGTCGGCGCGTTAAACCCCAGAATCAATCAATCAGAGATGCTTTCTTTGAGCTTATAATAGGTAATACATGTTTGGCTTCTCCTTACAGTACCTCGGCGCTATGTATTTGGTTTTGCTTTTCATAGTTTTCAAATGACATCTTAATGATCAAAAGCAGATATGAGAGGAACTACAACAAGAACACAAAAAAACGCCCAAAAAGCCGGAGATCAACAGTGGCCGTGTCATAACTTTAAAAAAAGTACTATTTATTATGACAGCGAGTGTTTTGCTATTATTCATTATTGCCGGTCACGATGAACGTTCGTTTATTCCTTTCAACGTTGATTGATTGTAGGGTTTAACGTGCCGACGCAACGCAGGCGATGAGGCGCGCCGTAGTGGAGGGCTCCGGATTAATTTTGACCACCTGGGGATCTTTAACGTGCGCCGAAATCTCGTACACACGGGCGTTTTTGCTTTTCGCCTCCATCAGAAAAGCGGCCGCCGCGGCCGGGAATCGAACCCGCGACCTCGTGCTCAGCAGCGCAACGCCTTAGCCACTGAGCCACCGCGGCGGGTTATTCCTTTCAACGTAAAACGCTCTCTCGAACGCAGCTATCTTGAGCGGCTGCAAAGGGTTAGTATCATATTTTCTCGTTCCAAACCACAAGGGAAGTGATTGACATGTACACATTAACATAATTTTTTATCTATATCGAAATATCAGGCTGCGTCATGAGAATAAGCAATAGTTCTGTGATAATTTCAAGAGCACGCATAAAGGTGCCTGTTCAACCCCTTTTACCGGGACAATATTTTATTCGGGAATTTAAGTGCTCAGCAGGTTCCACTCTCTTCAATACAGAGCACGGACAAATTACCCAAATCCTTCGCTGTTTCAGCTACGTCATTAAAACATCAGTTTTCACCCGCGTGGTCCTGAGGGAGCACGTGTGAAAATCCTTACACCTGAGCGTTGTGTTACGCTTTTTTAAACCATCTTTTTTTAGTAAGACCATTCACAGATGGAAAGCAGGATCGTCCGCCTGGAGCGCCGCGAAAAATTGATATAGTTACCCGGAATTCTAGATACTCTTACGCCGGGTCGTACTGCTGTGCACCTTGTTTTGCAGAAGTACTTTTTTTACTTAAGATAATAGGATCACGAGAGTCACAAATGGTGCAACAGAAAAAAAAACTATGTAATTGACCTAACTTGGCCTCGTAACTCGAACACGAGCTTGGAAGGCTGCATTTTAACTCTCGAGTTAAAATGTTCTACAACTGCTCCAATGTTTGCAAGAACAAGTTTTAAGCTATCAAGAATGCACGATATTGAGAAGCCTTACCACGCAGAGAAAAATGAGGGAATATTTATCCTCACTGTGCAAAAAAAGAAGCCAGCAAGCTCCGTTGAACTATTCGCTGCGATGACGGGACATAATGAGAAATAAGCCCGCCGTCAGTGCTCTGCTAAAGGAGGAAGTTATTCGGATAAGAGGTTTCGGGGATTTTTATGTGCGCCATTAGGGTCGATCCCTTGCGACAATTAAGGGTACCACTTTAACACACACGTACGACGGTTGCTGGGGAAAGTATTCACTAGTTCAGACTTGTCGTTGTCTTTCTATCAATCTGTGTCACAAACTCGAGCGTACGACGTCTAAAAGTACCTTACAAATTTTTCATTTATATTGTACAGCGCCTAATTCTTCTTGCAGTCGTTCGATTCATTCAGTTCGGTTCTATTCGCCCGAGACAAGGCTGGAGGTTTCTCGAACGAAGAGGCGGTAATACGATCACCCGCCGGCTGGCCGGCCAGAAAACAACAAAAATAAAACCTCCGCCGCTCCGGTTTCGTCAAAGCTTCCAGTACTTTCGAGGAGGTGCGCGTGGCCTTGCCAGTGCTAAAGAGCGGCGATGATTCTAGAAGGGAGAAGAGTGAAGTTATTCGCTGACGGCGGCAGGCGCGTTGTGTGTTGTGCTCTCCCCCTCCGCGCCGGCACGGTTATAAAAGGCAGAGCCGCGCCTAAGCAAGCCAGCTACGTTTGGACGTCGTGATTGACAACGGCACCTGCCAGTTTGTTCATCACACCATCGGCGACCCGCGCCCTGGAGGACTCCAACGTGCTCCCGGGCCTCGAATGACCGTGATCGTCTCGGACGGCCTGGCCTACAGCGAAGCCACGCTTCCCAGGTAGCCGACTCGCCTTCGACAGCGGTGCATCGTCCGCCCCCGGTCGGTGAATATGCTGGGACTCTGTCTCTCATAAGCATCGAACTGTTCATTTTCTTTTAGTTAACTGCTCCGATTCGTAATGTTCATTTGTTTACGCTTCTGTTTGTATCATTTTGTCTAATTGGACTGTTTCTTGCATTTGAATTCCATCTAAGTGGTCTGTCATTATCGATCCGCTATCTCGTGCTTGTGTTTGTAACTTGCCTGTTTAAATATAAGTCTTTGTGCTGTATTCCGATCAAGGCTCTTGCTCATTCTTGCCGCTCTGTTCGGCGAAAGCCGCACATCAGACGGCCACCCCCTTTGTCACCTGTGCCCTGTGGATTCGGTGGGGTTTGTTGGCTCTCTTGAGTCGACTCCCCATATCTTCCGACAGTGCACCCTAATTTAAAGGAAGCGGGTGACAATTTCTGGCGTCCGCGACAGGACGTCTGATGTGAGCGGTAGGGAGGAGAAAGAGCCTAGAACTTTTTTTGGCATAGGCTGCTACTATCCTTATAAGTTGGTGCTCTTGTAAACTTTCTGTGTGTAGAAATACCTAGCTAGAGGCTAGAGTATTGTGGCTAGATTGCGATACATTTGCAATCATGGATTTAGAGAAACTCGTAGCGTTGGGCTGTCAGCTGGGCCTGTCCGAGGCCGAACTGCGGAAGTGGGTAGCTGAGAAAGAAAAAGAAGAAAACGAGAAAGTAAAGAGAGCAAGACAGGCAGCACAAGAAGAGGCTGAGAGAGCAAGGCAAACAGCCCGAGAAGAGGACGAGAGGGCTGAAAGAGAAAGAGAGAAAGAATTTCAGAGGTAACTTCAGTTGGAGCGAGAGAAAGCGGAGCGAGAAGAGAAAGCCCGCCAGGCAGAGGCAGAAAGGGAGCGAACGAAAGCGGAGCGGGAGGAGAAAGCGCGCAAAGCTGAACTCGACATTCTAAAAAGGCGACTCGAGATACAACGGTTGAAGGCGGAATCCTCATAAGATGAGGAAAATGCGAGAGAAGGGTATAGTGGCCTAAGTGCTAACCCTGAATCGATAAAGGAACGCCCGGATATCTCTAGAAGTAAAGAGGCGGAAGTATCCGCAATCAGCAAGGAGGAAACACCTCCAGTATTGTGCGAAAGCGCACCACTTCAGACCTGGAAGGACGATGATCCTAAAGGTGATGCGGAGCTTGAGGATGGAGATAACATCCCGGTTGTGGATGCCATCACGACGTCGGGACCGAACCCTCTAGACGAAGGGGTACCCGATATTGCGGGGAGAGTGCCCGAGGAAACCGTTGTCTTTCCGAAAGACACGGGTAATTGTACGCTCATTGTGCAGGAAGACCCAGCTCGAGACTGCGAATTCGCTGGGCAGACTAACGTCGCTTTCGAAACTGCCAGCTCGAGGAGCAAAGAGACTGACTCTAAGGTCAAGTTTGAAACCCGTGTGCGAAGTGGAGCCGCACTCCGCGGAGGGAACGCGCCGTACATAAGCGTCGGCGACGATCCTGTGACTTCAGCGTTGGGAGAGAAACCACCCGCTGTTTCGAAAGAAGAAGCCCGATTCGATGCCTCGGAGAGAGGCGAAGCCGTGCTCGTCGTAACGCGAGCACCGGCAAAAGCGAAGCTGGCACATTTCCGGCGCCCAAAGTCTGCGGCCCCTGCAATGGAGCCGCACAGAAGGAAAATAAGTGCCGAAGGTCGTGGAAAGAACAAACGTTTGAAAACCGGCTTTCACAAATTCGGCAAACAGCCGGGCTGCCGAAAGAAAGAGTGCAGATTTGGGCGCAAGCTTAGGAGTAAACGTGTGCGCCGGCATTGCAGACAGCGGACAGGTGTAAAGAAGCACCGGTCAGTTACTACACGAGGAAAGGCGAGGGAAGGCCAAGTCGCTAGACGCTCCAATGTTCGCCAGACGAAGGCCCAGACACCGAACATTTTCGTGAGCCCGGTATCACGGCGGTGCCGAAAGAGTTTATCGCTTCGCGCGACATTTGGAAAGGCATTTCTCCGAAGAGAAGAATTACACTGTCGCAGTTACGCAAGCGCCCAATAGACGCGGGCTAAGCATGAAGAATTCAAATTTAGGTATGCACGTGGGATATGAGTGGAATTGTGTAAGACAGAGTTGTATTTTCACGTCGAGTACTGTATACCTGAACGTTGTATTCATTGTTTCTCTGTCGTACTGTACGCGAAGCTTGTACTTATTTTGTCACTCTGGCTGTGCAGTGTATAAACTTTACTTTCGCTGTTATACTTTCGCTGTTGTGTATTATTGACGTTACTAGTGGTGACATTCCTTAACTTTGCGGTTGCATGTTATCGCTTGTAAACAGCATATTAGTTATCTTTTTTATGAGTTTCACTGTACCAGTGCATTGTATGTATTTCTGAGTACTGACGTACACTCATTGTATTTGAGCCTACGAGACCTTCGCACTGGAACGCACGCTGTATTTTATGAGTTTCGCACTTGTGATGGCTACTGGCCAGACATTTATTATGGGCACCGGTTTAATTCGAATGCTAGAACTTTATTGTTCTTAAACTTATGAGTTGTCCCTAGGATGTGTATTTGTTGAGAAATCTGCGCCTAACCGCTGTTCTGTACGCGAATTCTGTACGTGTCCTTATTCTTATGAAGAAGATTGGGCTGTACTCGATTTTGTGCTCGTAGGCACAGCCTCTTTTTGTTCCCTAAGTGTGAACGACGCGAACGCACGACTTTGTGAGTTTTGGGAATATTATTGCATAATATTCTGAAACTGGGGGCCTGTGTCACAAACTCGAGCGTACGACGTCTAAATGTACCTTATAAATTTTTCATTTTTATTGTACAGCGCCTAATTCTTCTTGCAGTCGTTCGATTCATTCAGTTCGGTTCTATTCGCCCGAGACAAGGCTGGAGGTTTCTCGAACGAAGAGGCGGTAATACGATCACCCGCCGGCTGGCCGGCCAGAAAACAACAAAAATAAAACCTCCGCCGCTCCGGTTTCGTCAAAGCTTCCAGTACTTTCGAGGAGGTGCGCGTGGCCTTGCCAGTGCTAAAGAGCGGCGATGATTCTAGAAGGGAGAAGAGTGAAGTTATTCGCTGACGGCGGCAGGCGCGTTGTGTGTTGTGCTCTCCCCCTCCGCGCCGGCACGGTTATAAAAGGCAGAGCCGCGCCTAAGCAAGCCAGCTACGTTTGGACGTCGTGATTGACAACGGCATCTGCCAGTTTGTACATCACACCATCGGCGACCCGCGCCCTGGAGGACTCCAACGTGCTCCCGGGCCTCGAATGACCGTGATCGTCTCGGACGGCCTGGCCTACAGCGAAGCCACGCTTCCCAGGTAGCCGACTCGGCTCCGACAGCGGTGCATCGTCCGGCCCGGTCGGTGAATATGCTGGGACTCTGTCTCTCATAAGCATCGAACTGTTCATTTTCTTTTAGTTAACTGCTCCGATTCGTAATCTTCATTTGTTAACGCTCCTGTTTGTATCATTTTGTCTAATTGGACTGTTTCTTGCATTTGAATTCCATCTAAGTTGTCTGTCATTATCGATCCGCTATCTCGTGCTTGTGTTTGTAACTTGCCTGTTTAAATATAAGTCTTTGTGCTGTTTTCCGATCAAGGCTCTTGCTCATTCTTGCCGCTCTGTTCGGCGAAAGCCGCACATCAGACGGCCACCCCCTTTGTCACCTGTGCCCTCTGAATTCGGTGGGGTTTGTTGGCTCTCTTGAGTCGACTCCCCATATCTTCCGACAGTGCACCCTAATTTAAAGGAATCGAGTGACAATCTGTCAAGCTCTAAAGCATCAAGATATAACAAGCAGCAATGAATTTACTCGACGAAAACCTAGTGCATATTTCCTTGCTTTACTGTGCAGAATGAGACAGTATTTTTTATAAAGAGACATGATTTATAATTTGCAATAATATTCTCACTTAAGACGTACACTTCAAATCATGAATGTGTCAATGTGGCACTTGTAGGCATAAAGTTTTATACTATTGTCACAAAAGCCAAGGACGACGCAGTTGTCTTGAAAGAGAAACAAGTTTATTGGAGGGAACTTGTGCTCCCCTAACAACTCAAAAGAATACAAAGGCGGCGAAGCAGCGGTCAACAAAGTGACTTGCGTCGGCGAGCGTCGCAGAATCGAATGCCGAGGCGTCTGCTCTGCAGGCTTTTTATCGTTCGGCGCGAGTGTTTCTGGAACCGTCGATTCACATCCAGAACATTGTAGATCACAGGCGATTATTCTGGGCTAGCGAAGTTAGGGCGAAACAGATTGCTTATCTGAATGTGGTAGCCCGTGCGGCATAAAAATAAAGAAAGGAAGACGCGCTTTGCTTGGAACGCAAATAACAGCCGGGCGTGGCCCGGCAGTAAAAACAAACAATAAATAAGCATGCCCATACATGGTTCGCGGCATCACCCCCCCCCTCTAAGAGTGCATCGACCCGATGCTAAAATAAAAGACAGTGCGGACGAACAACAACAACAACAACAATAAAAATCCGTCATCTTGCATAGTTTGGTTTCAAGCGAACCACGTGGACGGCTTCGGGCCGCGTGGTCGTCGTGATGTTCCGGAATCACCATCGGGAATCACCTTGTAGGTAAGTTGGCCGACACGTCGTAGAATTTGGTAGGGACCGAAATATCGTCGCAGAAGCTTCTCACTGAGTTCGCGTCGTCGAATGGGAGTCCAAACCCAAACACAGTCCCCTGGGTGGTACTCGGCGTCTCGACGTCGGAGATTGTAGCGCCCGGCATTCACGAGCTGCTGGCGCGTTGTACGAACTCGAGCCAGCTGGCGGGCCTCCTCCGCACGCTGAAGGTATCTTTGGACGTCGGTGTTGAGGTCGTCGTCTTCTACGTGCGGAAGCATGGCGTCGAGCATCGTAGTTGGCCGTCTTCCGTAGACAATCTCGAACGGCGTGAGCTGCGTCGTCTCCTGGATAGCCGCGTTGTACGCAAACGTGACATACGGTAGAACTTCGTCCCAAGTCTTATGTTCGACGTCGACGTATATTGACAGCATATCCGCGATCGTCTTGTTCAGACGTTCTCTTAGTCCGTTCGTTTGGGGGTGCTACGCCGTCGTTCTTCTGTGATCCGTTTTGCTGTAGCGTAATATTCCTTGCATCAGCTCCGCAGTAGAGGCCGTTCCTCGGTCCGTTATTAGGACTTCCGGGGCTCCATGTCGCAGCACAACTTGGCTTAAGAAGAACTTTGCGACTTCCTGTGCAGTGCCCCTCGGAGGAGCGGAGGTTTTTGCTTAGCGCGTCATGTAGTCTGTCGCCACGACAATCTAATTGTTCTGTGATTGTGACGTAGGGAACGGGCCTAAAAGGTCCATTCCAATCTGTTGAAAGGGCCTCGACGGGACGGCGATCGGTTACAGAAAGCCGGCGGGTCTTGTCGGCGGCGTTTTTTGTCGCTGGCAGTCACGGCAACTCCGAACGTAGTGGGTGACGTCGGATGTAAGGCGGGGCCAGAAGTACTTCGCCTTGATTTTTGCAATTGTGCGAGCTGTGCCGAGATGTCCGGAAGACGGGTCGTCGTGGCACGCTTCCAAAATTTTGTCACGGAGCTCTGCAGGGATGACAAGTAGGTAATGCGTTCTCGTTCCGGGTCGGAAATTCTTCTTCACGAGGACGGAGTTTTTGAGGCTGAATTCTGGCAAGTTCCGCTTGAACGCCCTAGGCACGGCGACATTTCGTCTTTCCAGGTAGTTGACCATAACGCGGAAGTCGGGGTCGGCACGCTGCTGGGCGGCTAGGTCGCTCTCCATAACGACTCCGAAGAACGCGCTGTCTTCATCGGAGTCTAGTGGTGGCGGGTCGATGGGGGCGCAGGACAGGCAGTCGACGTCGGAGTGTTTCCTGCCGGAGTTGTAGACGATTGAAACGTCGAACTCTTGCAGGTGCAAGCTCCACCACCCAAGGCTGCCAGAGGGGTCCTTCAAATTGGCGAGCCAACGCAGAGCATGGTGGTCTGTGACAACCTTGAATGATCTACCATATACGTATGGGCGAAATTTCGAATAGGCCCATATAATGGCGAGGCACTCTTTTTCAGAGGCTGAGTAATTTTTCTCCTCCTTCGACAGACCACGGCTGCAAAGGCGATTACTTTTTCGCTGCCGCTTTGCTTTTGGACGAGAACGGCACCAAAGCCTACTTCGCTGGCGTCGGTGTGCATTTCTGTTTCGACGTTTTCGTCGAAATGAGCGAGCACGGGAGGGCTTTGCAGGTGTTTTTGCAGCTCGCAGAATGCCTTTTCTTGGTCGTTTTCCCAGCTAAAAGGCGTGCTATCTTTCGTCAACCGTGTGAGTGGCTCCGCAATGCGGGCGAAGCCGGTAGTTTGCGCGCAGTCCGAGAAATCTTCGCACGCCCTTCTTGTCTTTCGGCCTTGGGGAGTTCGCAATGGCCGAAGTTTTTGCCGGGTCAGGTAGGACTCCCGCGGAGTTGACGAAGTGGCCCAAGAACTTCAGCTCCTCATACGCGAAACGACACTTTTCCGGCTTCAGCGTTAACCCCGACGTACGAATGGCCTCGATTACAGACTCCAACCTTGCAAGGTGTTCGTCGAAATTTCGGGTGAATACCACAACGTCATCGAAGTATACGAGGCAAGTGTGCCACTTCAGGCCAGCTAGCACAGTGTCCATGACTCTTTGGAACGTTGCTGGCGCCGTGCACAGCCCAAAAGGCATCAGCTGGAACTGGTATAGGCCGTCCGGGGTTATAAACGCAGTCTTCTCTCGGTCTCTCTCATCCACTTCAATTTACCAGTAGCCGGTCTTCAAATCCATCGATGAGAAGTACTTGGCATGGCAGAGGTGGTCAAGGGCGTCGTCGATTCGTGGCAGGAGATACAAGTCCTTTTTGGTGATTTTGTTTATTCGCCGGTAGTCAACGCTGAACCTTAATGTGCCGTCTTTTTTCTTTACGAGTACGACCGGCGCAGCCCAGGGGCTTTTCGATGGCTGTATAATGTCGTCGCTGAGCATGTCGTCGACTTGAGTCGGGATGGATTCCCGTTCGTGGGAAGAGACGCGGTATGGTGACTGCCGGGTTGGTCGGGCTCCATCTTCAGTTACAATACGGTGCTTAGCTAGGGCTGGCTGACGTAGTTTTGAACTCGACGAAAAACTCTCGCTGTAGCGACGCAGCAAAGCCAATTATTTGTTCTGTTGTTCTTGCGGTAGCGCCGGATTCACGTCGAAGGGCTGCGGAAGCTTGAAGGTGTCGTCGGGTGGGCGTTCAAAGTCGGCGACCGCGATCAGGTCACTTGCTTTCTGCGTTTCTTCGATGAACGCAATTGCAGCTTCCTTGTTTAAATGCTGGTACTCTTCGGTGAAATTAGTCACCAAAACGTGAGATTGGCTCTGCTTAAAGTGCGCAATGCCTCTTGCGACAGAGACACCGCGGTTGAGAAGCAACCTTCGATCACTCTCTACGATAGCGTCGATGTCAGAAGCAGCATCCTCACAGTAGACGCGATCATCAAGCTTGCGCGGGGTGGCAGGGTGATGTGATCGTCGGCGATCCTGACAGCAGAACGGTGATCGTGTTTCTGCTGCGGCGTCATGGAGTGATCAGACGAAAATTTATCCACTTGGTCTGCAGATCAATTATTGCGCCGTTGTCCGTCAAAAAGTCCAGCCGAGAATTACGTCGCGAGAGCTGTTAGGCAAAATAACGAACTCAGCAGGGTACGTGGTGCCGCCTATGGTGACACGTGATGTGCACGTTCCAGTTGGCGTCATGAGATGTCCTCCTGCTGTGCGTATATGCGGACCGTCCCATGTTGTCCTAACGTTCTTCAGCTTCGACGCGAATGAGCAGCTTATTACCGAGTAGTCGGCTCCCGTGTCGATGAGGGCCACTACGTCAAAGCCGTCGATGGACAACTGGACGTCGGACGCCGCTTTCCTCGAGTTTCTGGTGCGTCGGGGCGTTGTATCTCGGCTTGTCTGTGGTGACGGTCGGGCACCATGCGTCGTCATTGTCGTCATCTTCTCAGCGGCAGGCTCTGTCTTTTCGGGTACGCGTCGCGTCGTGTCGTCGTCGGGTTGAGGAGTCACGTCCGGGTTAGGTCGAGTCGTTAGGCTGCAGGTACGGTGTTCGGTGCGGCCATGCTTCGTTGGAGGGTTTTCGTTTTTTCGCCGTTCTGCAACTTCACCTCCAGAAGTTGCTGCTTTTAGTGTCCCCCGCGTGGGCTGGGGGACCTTCCACGTGAGAAGTCAGCGGTGTTATGGCGGTTTGGCGACTAGTACCGGTAGGGCGACGGCGAACGGTTGAAGCGGGCAGATCCACGGTTCGTGTTGGACAGGTATTCGTCGATCTCAGTAGGGCGCTGGCCGGGTCGGGGGCGTGGTGCGTTCACGGATAATCCTCGTAGACCGAGCCTCTTGTAAGGGCAGCGACGGTAGATGTGGTCGGCCTCTCCGCAGTGGTAGCACAGCGGGCGATTATCGGGCGTTCGCCACACGTCGGTCTTCCTTGGCGTCTGGTATTGGTCTACAAGGCGTCGGGCGGGCGGCATTGCACGGCGGTATGGCTGGGCCTCTTGACGACGAGTTGGAGCAGGGTGGGGTTGACGAAGAGCTGCGGAGTAGGTCATCGCGTGGGACTGTCGGGGTGCTTCTGAAGGCAATGAAGTTCCCAACGCCTGTTGAACCTCTTCACGGATGACGTCAGCCAGAGAAGCCTCTTGAGGTTGCGGCGTTGTTGGAAAAAGCTTCTGAAGCTCCTCCTTAACCACTGCTCGAATGGGCTCGCGCAATGTATCGGAGCTTCCAGTTGCGGCACCGATGGTCTCCGAGAACAGCGCGTTGACAGGGCGGTCGTACTGCCTCGTTCGAATTTTTAGCGTCTTCTCTATCGCGGCCGCCTCAGACGCGAATTCAGCCACCGTCATCGCCGGGTTACGGACTAGACAAGCAAAACGCTCTTGCTTCACTCCTCGCATTAGAAACCTGAACTTCTTTTCTTCGGTCATTTTGGGGTCCGCATGGCGAAAAAGTCGCTTCATCTCCTCAACGAAGATCACGACACCTTCGTTGGGGTGCTGCAAGCAAAACCGCAGCTCGCTCTTTTCTCACAACGGTAGTGGAGGTCTTAAGAAACTCCCTTTTAAATTGAGTCCAGTCGGTCAAAGAACTCTCATGGTTCTCGAACCAAGTTCGAGCAGCATCTTGTAAGCAAAAGAAGACATGCCGGAAAGTTTCTTCGTCGTCCCACTTGTTGAAGATGCGGACGCGCTCCAGCTTCTCCAACCATTCTTCGTGGTCTTCAGCGGGGGCTCCTCGGAACGATGGCGGTTCCCGGGGCTGCTGCAGGACGATTGGCGACGTTGTTTCTTGCAGCATGGTGTTGGTTGCAGCGTTCCTTCTCTTGGGCCCTTCTGGCATGAGACCGAACTCGGGTAGCACTCCTTGCAGTCGGCGGCTTTCTCTGGTTGGGCTGGCTGGGCGGCTTCCAGATGTCGTAGAGAGCATAAAGGGAGACTACCCAGCACCCCCCCCCCAGATGTCACGAAGCCAAGGACGACGCAGTTGTCTTGAAGGAGAAAAACAAGTTTATTGGAGCGAACTTGTGCTCCCCTAACAACTCAAAAGAATACAGAGGCGGCGAAGCAGCGGCCAACAAAGTGACTTGCCTCGGCGGGCGTCGCAAAATCGAATAGCCCGGCGTCTGCTCTGCAGGCGTTTTATATTTCGGCACGAGTGTTTCTGGAACCGTCGATTCACATCCAGAACATTGTAGATCACAGGCGATTATTCTGGGCTAGCGACGTTAGGGCGAAACAGTTTGCTTATCTGAATGTGGTAGCCCGTGCGGCGTAAAAATAAAGAAAAGAAGACGCGCTTTTGCTTAGAACGCAGATAACACAGCCGGGCCTGGCCCGGCAGTAAAAACAATTAACAAACAAGCATGCCCATACATGGTTCGCGGCACTATTATATACTAGAGGGAAATCTGTCGCTGCAGTCTCAGGCCGCTGTGGGCGGCGGCATCGCAAGCTAGCAACGTCCCTCGCCTACTTGGCTTTGCTAGCCATATTGCTTCTTTTTTGTCTCGAAGCCAAAATCAACAAAAAAGCGCAACATTTGTTTCTTATTCCTTGTGCATGAAGCTTCTAGATGATCACTAACAAATTATTCTTTTCTGTATGCTCAATTTGATAACAAAATAAATTAGATGAACATTCTGTAGTAATATTGTGCTTTCTTTTTGGCCAAAGCAATATTTCAGCCTGTTCCTGAGCCATGCCAAGGACGAGTGGAACGTGCCTGCCCGGTACATGACAGAACGCGCGCCGAAGCGTGGCTCCCATAGACAGTGGCGCCATATTTCCCTCTAGTATATAATAGTACAAACTCTATGCTTGTAGGTATCTACTTGAGGTATCCTAAAGTAGTTGCGCACTCATTTATTCTAGCTGGTAAAGACACCCCGGGAAATATGAAAAATACCACGTGATGGTACTCGCGACCGCCTCGTAAAGCAATACTGTCAAAAAAGGTATCGCCAGTGAGTTAGACAGAATGAAGTAAATTGATTGATTGTGGGGTTCAACGCGCTGACGCAACGCAGGCGATAAATCGCGCCGTAGTGGAGGGCTCCGGATTAATTCGGACCACCTGGGGATCTTTTACGTGCGCCGAAATCTCGTACACACGGGCGTTATTGCCTTTCGCTTCCATCAGAAAAGCGGCCGCCGCAGCCGGGAATCGAACCCGCGACTTCGTGCTCCGCAGCGCAACGCCTTAGCCACTGAGCAACCGCGGCGGGTCAGAATATCGTAAAGAAAAGAAAGGAAGTGTAAACACGACCTATTTTGGGCTTTATCTCCCCACGTACGCCGCGAAAGTTGCTGTTGCTGATGTTTCCTTGCATGCCATAAAGAGGCGCTGCCTCTTGGTGCTGATGACAGGCGAAGCAATTGCTTTCAACCAGCATATTTGAGAGCGCTGCTTCACGAGGCGGGCGGGAGCGCCTTGCGTGGTATTTGTCATATTTTGCGGGGGTGCTTTATCAGTCAGTATAAATGAGTACGTAATTATTTCGTTTCTGAAAATACCACAGTTAGATGCCTTTCGTGGGTACCTTCAAGTGCCTCATTTCAGTTTCAGTTTCAGTTTATTATTCATTCCAAAAAAGTGGTACAGTAATATTAATACACAGACGAGGGTCCCAAATTTAAAAACTGTAACGGGACCCTCGATGCATTACAACAATCAATAAAGTAGATAAAGTGAACAAGCAACGAGTAAATGGCAATCAATAATACAATATAATGAGGTGAGTAATCATTGTAAGCTAAGAGACTCATTAGGCAACGAAAAGCAATGCAAATAAGGAAAGGAGAAAACAAGAAGAAGAAAAAACGGAACAACGAATTACATCAAGTTTAATGGCGGACATTGTCAATCAAAATACAATTTGACGCTTTCATCAACTACGTTTCTACGTTTCGAGTTACAATATAAATTACAAATGTTTAGTTAGGACCTATTACTAAAAAATAGGGCTCGCTATTCCACGGCACTCGAAGCACGGAGGCGAAAAGCAAAAATGCCCTCGTGTACGAGATTTCGGCGCACGTAAAAGATCCCCAGATGGTCAAACTTACTCCGGAGCCCTCCACTACGGCGTGCCTTATCGCCTGCGTTCCGTGGGCGCGTTAAACCCTGCAAACAACAACAATGTACTCCAAACAGTATGCTCTGGGTTCTTTTTTTTTCGAGGTACGTCAGTGCTATTTTTAATATCTTACTGCAATGCACAGTAGCTGGGATACCCACAAGACTCGTTTTGCACCGTTCGTTACTCTGAGAATCGCTTGAGTGTACTTGGTTTTTTTTTTTTTTTGCAGCAATCAAAATTATGGCATGCACCCAATGCGCGGCCAACGTTTCGCAATGCGGTATCCTGTTTTGTCGCAAAGCGATCAGTGACGGCGATTCGGACAGCATCTTGCACAGTCATCGTAACATTGGCAACACACAAATGACAGATCCCAGATAGGTGTCAATGCTCGTAAAGCGATGCCTGAACCTTGAGCTTCTTGGCGGATATAATTGCCCTGAAGATTTAGACTGGCGTAGATTTCCACCTCTCCTGAAACGTTCCACAAAAGGAACGTAATCTTGTTGCCCACCGTGAATATCAAGTTTCCATTGGTGGTTAGCAAAGCTAAAACCCTCCTCATGGCCAGCAAGCTGTTCAGTAACCTCTCCCTCGAGCACACGGAACGCAATACCCTCACGGGCTGGGGCTTCCCTGTTCCTGTCGCATCCTGGATCCGTGAGCGCGATACGGGGGGAGGGGTTAGGGGTAAGCGTCTTACGACAACCACACCTTCCTCCCTTGGATTTTTCTTACCAATTATCCCCCAACAGAGCATACGGCCGTGGCATCCAAAAAAAACAAAACAACTCAATTCGTTTGAGCGTTATTCGCTCGCCCCACCGCCCGCCTAACCACAATTCTCGACAGTGGGAGAGCTTGCTGCGCCGTGGCCAGCTCGCAGATCACGAGTTTCTCTTGACGTCTCTCCGGGCCCCCGCAGCACAGCGTGGAATACCGGACTAGGATGTCCACCCACCGGCTACAGTAGCACTCTGGAGGATGATGAAAAAACAAAACATTTTCCAATCCGATACGATCTCTTGGGTACACCCCCTCCACTCGGTTCGCTGGCATCACGGAGATAGAACCCATAACACCTACAGTGCACGCTGCCAGAAAGCAGCATTAGGAACAGTAGCTCCCCGTAAAAGCGGGAGGAGACACAAAGAAAGCTTCGCTTCGCCTAATGCCCCGCTTCGTAAGAATCAACGTAAGGCGAAGCTTTGATAGTGGCATATCTGCAGGCTGTAATGATCTTGCCTGACGCTTTTTTAAAGTGTCATTGCTCTTGGCGCATTTGCTCATTTTTTGGAATGGTGAGCAGTTGGGTGTGCGTCAAGAAATGCGAACCGTAACAAGGGACGTCCCGTTTCTCAACGTTTCTGTTGATAGCGGGACCGGTTTCAATCGAGAAATTATTGCACTCATAAACAAGGCTTCTGTAGTCGACTTCCTATATTGTGTACTTTTCCTCTTTTGCAAATCTTCATCTTCAGTGGGGGACTTTCGTAGGCATGACAACAGGCTCCCCCGAGACCGTCTTCATCTAGGGGAGACCATCCCTAGAGGTGTATCCTGCAAAAAACAGGCAGCAGCAACAAGAAGCTGCATCCCCTCGTAAAATCGTGAGCAATGAACACGTAGATTAACTGATTGAGCATATAACAATGCCGAAATATAAGTAATTAGCATTCCACGTTTCAAAGCACACTTGTTAGTGGACTCCTGCAGTACATATCGCTGAAAACGTACGTTGGCCACCACCCACTTCGGTCGCTTTGCGCGGTTGCGTCTTTAACTGACGTTTTAATAACACCATGCGCATAGGCAATATCTGACGACAGATATTTGCCAGTAAGATGCGGTCTGGGAATGGGTCTTGCGCACTTGCAAGAATCGCAAACGTTCACGCGTTTGTAAATCCTTGTTTATGAGGCAGACCTACAAGAGAGGCGTAAAATTTCTGTGTGAAGACCTTCAAGTCGCATGGTATTGAGATACCCCTCGCGAGACGTACCACCGTGATATTGACGCGTTTGTAGCACTGCTATACGAGTGGCAATCTAGGCTCTTAGAATACTTCACTAGAAGTGGTCTTTGTCATTTACGTTGACTCTGAGAAATTTATATTTATTATCTGCACCGTTGGTCAACCTTTGAGGCCAACTCACATACCCACACTAGATCATTGGCGAAAAAAAATAACACCTATTTTCCCTTACAAGTAAAACGTTAGTAGACAAAATTTAGCTGTTTGTTCCGGAATCGACAGCTAGAACGGCAGAAAACTGTTACTCGGGCGCGTCGCTGATAATTGACCTTTTGACATAAAACTGGATATTTGGAGAGTGGTTTTCTGCGACGGCCCCAAGCCAACACATTGACCGGAAAAGTGAGATACGAAATCCTGTTTAGTTCTTTCCGTTCAATGAACAACTTAAGAGTATGTCTTGACTAACACCCCTCCAGAGTAAAACTTAAGGTTCGCTGCAAATAAAAGTCTTGCTTGAGTCATATGCACAGAATATATAGGTAGCGGCTTATATTCCATGCACACCATAAACCCACTTGTCTGAAACCTAGGTGAAATGTAATGTGCCCAATGAATAGTAATTTGATTAGTGTTCTTTAAGGCGTGGTTTGCATTTTGGTGCTCCATACTGCTAGATACATGTTAGAAATGCTCCTCAACCTTTGTTATTTATGTGGCGTGCCACCTTTTGCATAGCAGACATTAAGCAGTGTTATCACTCAGATTGTTGTACGCATTTACGGTGCGGCTAGTTGTATACGTGTTTGTGGGGCTGGCGCCTCCATGGACGCCGCCATAGACACCAGTATCTTCGCCTAGCTTATGGCCAAACCAGCATCACGGATATTCGCTGGTACGTCTCGCTCACTACGCGAATTGTGGCCTTCAAAGGTCACCTAGCTTTCAACTTGGCATGTAAGTCCCAAGGGTTGATACCCAGTTCGCTGCTCCTCTACAGGCTTGTGCGATGTTAGGACGTAGCGTGGTTTAGAAGACAGAAAAGATTTTAGCGAAATCTCGTATCGTTGAATGCAAAGATAGGCTGACGGATCTATGAAATCTTGCCTTCCTTGCTCACCTAAATCTCGAGGTGGGCTATCCGGATGACCCTGGCGTATCCCGTTGCACGCGAATTTTCAAGCGTCTCTGCCGAACCGAAAAAACGAATGGGCTCACAAAAAAAGCTGGAAAGATTCAGAGAGCGCCGTGAAGTTATCAGTCCTCAAGCTGGCAGGAATTGTGTGCACATCTTTTTATCTTACCACCCCACAGAGGCTCAATTGTCTGTGCTCTGTCTTGACTTGAACTTTGATACGGGACCTGAACCCGACCCAAAGAAAGTAGTGTGTGCAGTGGAACAGGCCATCTCTCTCGTAGAGCCCTCACTCCATGACGGGCTCCTACGCGTACCGTCAGCGTCCTGTCCAAGCCACGTGCCAAACCAAAGATATCCCCGCTGTCCAAAAGTTAATGCGCGGCCGTAAAAAGCCTGCGCGACCACAAGGAAATGGCTGTGCTTCCCTGGACAAGGGTAACGCCACCATCGTCATGGACGCTGAGGAGTATAGAAACAATATGCTCGCCTTGTCGGGTGACGGTGGCACCTATGCAAGTATTGGGAAGGGCCCGTCTGATAAGGTTCAACGAGCACTGCAGAAGCTCTTGCTGTCTTCTTCCATGCTGTACCGCCGCAACAAAAGGGCTTGTATTATAATGTCCTCTGCCATAACCGATCAGCGCCAGCAATATATCGGCAACCCAAGCTGCATAAGACTGGAGTTCCATTGCTGCCTCTAGTGAACTCTACCCGTTCACCGCTACACAGGCTATCCAGCTTATTGCATTGCGTCTTCTCCACACTCGTAGCAAGCAGCCCAGGCTATGCCCTCAACAATGAGGACGTCATGGAAAAGAGAACCTTCAGCTCTACGTCTCTGATTGAATGGTATCATTTAACGTAGTCTCACTGTTTACCATAGATCCCATTGATTAGGCTGTTGACGGTTGCACTTCCGCGATGAGTGCTGACCCCAGGCTACCGGAGAGAAGACCGATGATGCCACATGACATAGGCCAGCTGCTGCATTTTTGTTTGTACAACCCATGAGAGCTTCTTGATGCATCCATCGCAGATTCTTCACCGAGCGCCGATTGGTGCATCTATTTCCGTCACAGTCGCCAACCTGACGATAGAGGCATTCGACAAGCGTGCGCTCACCTCTTTTGGACCAACACCGAGGACGTTCTTAATCTACGTCGATGTCTGCTTCTGTGTGGTAACAAAAGCCGCGCTAGAGCATATCACAGCAAGTCTCAATGAAATAGAACCGGCCATCCAAATCACGACTGAGGAAGAGGCCTACGGGCGCCTGGCATTCCAAGACTTACTGGCGAGACGTGATGGTGCGGGAGTGTCCTTTACGGTGTTCAGATAGAACAGTCACACCGACCGATACCTACACTTCAATACTTTGCATCCGGAAGCAGAGGCGCGGTCTGTGGTTGCCTCCCTTCTCCGCAGAGCTGAACTGTGAACGTGAAGCACAAATTGCAAAAAGAGAGGTATACCGGATTGGTGTAGTCATTCCTTGTGCAGATTGCCAATATGTGTATATTGGTGACTCATAAAATTTTGCAAAGCACCTGCCGCAACATCGAAACGCTGCAAAAAAGAGCCACGTGTCGACATGTGCACTTGACGAGTTCTGCGATACCACATCGCATACAATCAACTGTTGTGCTTATCACGCCCTCGCAAATGACAGGAATTCTACCTCACGCCTGTTGCTAAAATCACTTCACATACAGACACACGTTGAATTACAACTCCGGAAATTTCCCACCAATCTACTCAGGGTGCCTGCGCAGTCTTCTGAAACGTATATAGGGCGATTATTTCCTTTCAAGATTTTATTGTGACCAAGGCTTCCGTGTGCGAGCCAAAACGGTAATTTCCTTTATGCTCAACTAACTTGCCGCCGGCGTCCTTGTCTTTCTTCATCAGGCTACCACTACGCTTGAGAAAACAACCAGTGTATACCACTTCTTTACGCTTATAAACGTTGCACACCCGGAGTTTTTGCACAGCTTGAATTGCTAAACTCATTGGGATTTATTTTTAGCATCAGACAGTTTTCAGAAGCTGGATCAAAATATTCTGGCAGGTAAATTACTACCTACAAATTTTTGTTACCAAACACAATTTGAAACAAAAAGTTCATTTTTTTCTAAAATCGACAAATGAGATAAATACATATATCGCGGTTTGGGCCAAGCAAAAACGATGCCAACGTCTAAAAGCAAACTATACTAGCGGTAGTACCCTGTGATGACCGGGTGGGCTATTATGCTGATGACCTTTATTGGTATAAAACGTGTTACGTGTTGTCATACCTGGCTAGTTCATAGTACACTACTGCACAATTAAGAAGTCCGGCCTGCTGTCAATTCATGGGCTCTAACCGGAGGTGTTTATAGTAATGGGAAATGTCTGGAGCTCGTGCTCTACTGAAACTCTCGCTCAACAAACTGCCCAAACATGGTTCCCTCAAGCGAAAGAGTGACGGAATGAGTGAAAAACGTTTCAATGAGCCGGATAGTTAGGAGGAGTTCCCTATTCCAGGTAGCCTTATGTATTAAGCGAGCAGATCGCTCTGAGGGCGAAAAGTGTCTGGACATCCACATCGCTGCTAGTCACCAGGTTGTCCCACAGCTCAGGGGTGGGAAGTTGTGAAGGAAAAAAGGGACAGTGAGGATATGCTTGGATTCTATCATGATTTGAGTAGGAGTGCTGGGTTTTATACAGAACTTGCTTTCAGCAGGAGGTTGCGTTGGGTATGCACAATATAGCCGGACTGGCTAAGGAAATCTATTCGTACGCTTGGGAAGTCTTATCTACTCAGGTATGAACGATGCACATGTGTCACCGTTTTATGATAAATGACTCGGGCTTCTACAGTAGGCGCGTGGTGGCCGAAGGTGGCACAGATGGCGATCGCGAAGAGAACGCGGGAAAATTAAACTGAATTCCACGTCCAGATGGATGCAGTTCAGTAAAGCTTGATGTCGGCCTGCATCCTTCTTACCTTCAGGATGGATGCAGAATGAAATATCTCGATGCGCTTCTTGTCCGCATGTTGGCATAAAATCGTCAAATTAATTTTTTGGGCAAACTTTTGGCACTATTTTGAAGCAAAAGGAATTGGATATATCAACGGGCTGTGGGGTTGTAGATGTCGTAGAGCAGGGTTTATATACCTGTGTGAGACATTTATCCAAACAAAAATGAGTTCAACATCTCTAATGAATTGCGATAACAAATGATGCCCGACTAATATATTTCACCGCTTTTCAGTCTCTCTGGGGTGGAATTTTAAAATTTTCAGCAATATTTAGCTCCATAATTCTAATCACAGTGTGCTCACGAAATTTGACTCCGTTTAAACCACCTGTTCAGCTAGGCGTGGACATCACGTGATCTGCCTTTTCGTCTCGTCAGGCCTATCACTTGGAAAAAACAAGTTCGTCTTTTTAGCGGACTCGCACGGCAGAATTCGTAAAATCGGTTTTCTACATTTTTATCAGTAACCTATGTTAGCAAAAATAAATGTGATTATAAATCAGTGAAAGAGTGATTGAAGAATCTTCAGGAGCACCATGTTCTTCCAGAATGCGGAATCACCTCGATGGTGGTGGTAACGGCGAAATCCGAAAACTACTTTTAAGACATTCTTAAAAGCACACATATCAGCAAAAAGCACTTCGGTATGTGAAGGGTAACCAAGATAATCACGAATGTGGTAAAACACAACTTCGCCTTTTTTCTCGGTTAGTAGTGCTACAAACACTTCAAAGCAAAATATAATAGATATACCACAAAAGTAAAAACACGCTAATTGAATTTTGAAACGAAAATATCGACAAATCATTTTGTCGTTTTTATTTGTTTTAATTTGTATGTGCGTATCTCTCTAGTGGTGTCTTCAGCTTTTTTTTTTCTTTGCGGAGCAAATTTTGTAATGTAATCTTCAGCCACGCCTAAAATAAATATATTTACTTTTATTCGTAGCTATAGCAACGAAGACAAATTACCTGCTGTTCAAATTGAAATCTTGCCTTTCCGTAGTTGCGCTATCAAAAGAAACACCTGTTTCCTGATAAAGATATCCCAAAACAAAGAATATAATCGGCGAAGAAAACACCATCAAATAGAAATGAAGAACATTTCATTTTGCTGTTGGACCGCTCAGAACAACACAGCGATAAAGAATGCCAGTAGGCAGTACAAAAAATGCAGAATCGGCATCCGTAAAACGTAACAACGCTTTTAACCATACTAAAGTTAAGAAAGTGTACTCTAGTCAGTATCAGAACTATAATAACAGCAGGTTAAACCCCCAATCATTGAATAGAAAACTTTCGCGAGGTGGCACTCTCATGTTTCCGGAAGTAGCAAGCTCCACGTTATTGCCTTCTAATGGAAGTTTTCTTACTACTCCATAGAAATAAAAAGTCCACTAATGCAGATGGTAAAGGAAAATGTTTTAATGCCGAGGAGAGCGCAATTAGGTTTAAGAGGATAACAGCCTGGAACAGCAAAATCTGACATAGCTTTCTCCAGGGTAGACAGAAAGCTTACCCGGTGACAAGCCGCGAAAAGAAAATTTTGACTGCTGTGCATTATTATAAATCCCGTGCACTGCCTTTTAAGAAGCCTTTGGTAATTAGAACATCTTGACTTCACGTTTCTCAAGCGTTGCAGCAGAATCTTTTGAGGCACTGCTTTTTGTTTCTAAACAGATTGTTTTTAGGCTTTGACAGGCCTTGCAACCAAAATACCAGCCCTATGTTGCTCTTAGTCACACAACACTATGACACGCCAATGAACATGCGTCAGAACAAGTCTGCTGACGATTGTAGGAAGTTTCTATCCAGTTGGCGGAAAAGACAGGGTTACGTCCTCTCACGCAGATAATAAGGGTCTCGCCACCACGTTGCTAATCTCGACGCCGACACTTCTTCCTCCATTGGTATGCCAAGAATACATTATGACACAAGTACGCGATTGCAACCACATGTTTTTTTCTTCAATTCGAGGTCGTTTATTACATACTAGCTCCAAAAAGGTTCTTCAAAAACCACGGACAAGTAAACACATATTTCATATTCTCCTGAGACCTTTTCAAGAGCTTAGTTTATTCCTCCGTCTTCGTAAAAAAAGGTTTCCACTGCCGCACACGTTTACTGGCATAATGTTTTTTCAGCTTCAAAACAGTGAGGGCTACTTATGGGACCTAACCTTTGTTTCAATATGTGAATTACGCTGCGCAAAAAATGTGTCTCCAGTTGTTATACCACTTAATCAAGTGAGTAAAATAATAAAAGCTTACGCTTCCACGATTGCGATGGCTGCAAATTTGAGCTACTCCTAAAGCTATTGTTGAAGGGGGTAGAAATAACCCAGACTAATTGCAGCAGCTATGGTACTCCTAAGAAAATAATTAAACATATAAGTGTCATTCATGCCCTAGACCGATCGCAGTCACATCGAACATTCTCGTTTATTTACCTTTGCAACCACCAGAATAATTCTTGCATCATTGGTAGCACTGACGACAGACTTTGCCGTCATTCCTATGCAGTTACCAATAGACAGCTGTCTGCTTTATCAATTCTCTCGCAGGTGACGCTATTGTCAATGTACGCTATTCAGAAAGCGCTATTGTGACAATGGATAGCACACAACAAGGTAAATTTTTGGGGCGCATCTTTCAGGGGCCATTTTCCCCGGGTAGATATCGCAAGTATGAGTAGTCTTTTAATAGTTTGGATAGGTTCCAGTATTCAGCAAAACTGGACATGACCGTTTTAAAAGCTTCAGGGCTAAATATGAAGAAATTGTACTGTTCAGGTTCCATCAGGCTTTGTCGCGGCAGCAACATCTTTGAAAAAAAAAATTGTAATTGGCTTCGAGCAGTAACTTTACCCTTCTTCTTCACATGGCCCTTGAGGTTTATTTCTAGCGATATTTCACAGCCACGTGGCTTCTAAGTGGAAGCACCAGGTGGCTTAATGGTAGAAATGCTGGGGAAAAGCTCGAATTGAAGAGCACTGCAACGCTCACGTTGCTCCCCCAGCATTGTAGAACTAATCACCCAACTTGGACAATGAGCTTCTAAAGAAAATCAAGGCTTCATCACTGGGCTCATTACAAACACAATGTAGTTTGTAAACGCGCGTTTGTTGCTCGAGACTCGGGCACGAACTAAAAACACGCAATCGCTTACCCATTCTGTGTTCAGAAGGTGCGGACTGCCTTAATCTTTGAAAAGAATTCCGAATAAATAAAGCAGTCACTAGAGCAGAATTTCAATAACGAAAACAGAAACGGTTGCCAGGCGTTGGCGTCACTGAAAAGGGGTACAAACTTGTCGGATAGGCAGGAAATATAAATAAAAGAGAGTATGGGTTTTATAAAGTTCAGTTAAACTTTCGGAATGCGCATCTACACTCATACTGCGCACCAGTACCCGTTGAAAGTACAAAAAAGCGGCAGAATCCCATCGACAATGTCACAAAAACAAATGACCTAAAGCACACAAGATAAATCTTAAAAAACACAGTAAAACCCAAGTAAGCTGTCTGGACGGATATGTCCAAAAAGACACTCAAAGAGAACTCATTTCGCTTGTCGCGAGAAATTTGTTGGCCATTGGGGTATTTAATGATTAATATTGGGAATAATTAAAATACAAACACCGAATATACTTCATTCCTTGAGGGTACAGCTACGTCAGTGAGAACGTATACGCAGTCAGCTCTAAGTTTATAGGAACAAAAGAGCCTTAGAGACCAGCGAAAAAAACCAGCGCTTGACGTTTCGCAACTTTTTATACAGACAGGTGCATAAAAATCTGGATAAAAGCGTGGCCCGTGGCCCTGATGAAATCCGCACATCGCTGTTCGACACCCATTATTATTGCGCATTTTTCTTCATCGCAAAAAATACAAAATTGTTTTAATAAACGGAGTGAGTACAGAAATGTAGAGCGTCCGAATGCTATAAATAAATCAGGTGCGAATGCCCCTAAGACCACCCTACCAGTTTGGTATGATTCGATTGTTGTATAGGCACTTCAAAAGCTACCCAATGATACACCCCATTACTTTGTCAGTCAAAGAGGAATTCTTCACAAACATCAGGTTCGCTATAAACATCTTAATTCTACTAAAAACGCTTTAGGAAAAAAGTACGCAAACTATATTAAAAGCGACGGAAAGGAGAGAAAACTCAGTCTTTTTAGGACTTCATTCTTGTAATGCTGTTTACTACATCAGGTCAGACTCCGTAGAAGAATAGTTGCTCCAATACAAGTGTAGTAGAAACCTACGCGAATGGTGTTTAGACGTACAAGGAAACAAAACTTTGATGTACCAATGCCGTAGTAAGAGGCTTGAATTTGTAGTTTTTAGAGCTCACGTTAAGGATGACCTTCTAGTCCATGATAACACAATATAATGGTGTCCTCTTTACTTGAAAATAAAACATTTCCCGGAAAATCTACACGTGCACGGATATAAGGATGACATTATCGTGATTGTGGCAGCCAGCCTAGAAATTGCACTGCATCAGAAGCAAATTATAGCTTAAAAAGCACCAAAAAATGGGCAGTAAACACGGGAGTAAACCTCAACACAACGAAGAATAGCATTCTGGTAATGGGTAAAAGCGCCAGAGGAACCGATGACGGTTATTATGGGTGATAAAACAATTAAAAAGAGGAGCTTATAGAAATTACGCGAGTAACAGCTAACTTCTGACACTAACTATTCAATATAACCCCATTTTCAGAAGATAAAACAGGGACAAAATTGACCTTAAATTATTCGCATTCGCCGAACGAGACCGTTGTTTTACCGCAAAAAAATGACGACGTACTACAAAAAGGCAAGAAAAATATATTGTGCAAATCTTTGTGGTGTGGCATTTCAATGATCAACGTAAGCCACAAAAACTGCGGGCAGTTCAAGGATTTTAAGTACTAAAAAAAATCGCGCCAATCCACCCCGTGAATGTGGTTCGAAAGCAAAGCTGTAAACGGCACCGATAACGATTACTCATGCGACGTCACTTAAATTCACTCACATCGCTCTACAAATAGCAAAACCAGAGGGAAGTGAAATGCACTTAACCACAAAATTTATTATTTCAAAGAGATATTCTTGTTAAAGTAAAACCAATGCATGAAGCATAAATGGTGTTGGATTGAGTAGTATTGGTGTAGCACAAGAGTGGAAACTTTTTTTATAAAATTCAAGTAACCTCCAACCCGGTGTTAGACGATCTGTCTTCTCCGTCTCTGCGCGGCGGACAGAGGCAACGAGATTTGCGGAAGAGAAGGAGGCGGAGGAAGAAATACTTTTGTTCAGATTTCTGAACGGCCCAGAGTGCCGCCCTGGGGAGTGATTCCTTCTTCTGTGGGCCCATATGCAGTCCGCGCGGCCTGTGTTCTGTCCACCCACTGAAGCTGGGTAGGTAGAGAGGGCCTGGAAAGCAGCATCTCACATTGCTCTGGTTGGGTAGTTGACGGAAAAAGAGGAGGGTGCTCAGGGCTAAAGTCGCATACCCCGATTACGGGAAGGAGTATTCCTACTTCTGAGCAAAATTTACATTCAGCGCCGTCGCGATTCTGATACATTAAGTGAAGACGCGTAGGCTGTGGGAAGGAGCCCGGATTTATGGGCCGTAGGGTAGTTTCTTGTTCTCTGGAAAGGTCAGGCTAAGGTGAAGGTACGGTTTGTATCAGAAGGCAATAATGCTGTGTTATCTCCCCGAACGTGACAAGCGGGTGACTGTCCTCGTGCAGCTCTACAGCACGGCAGGTAAAAGCGCTACTTGTCGGGTGGGCGTATTTTTTGCCCTCCATTGAAGCGTGAAGGGGGGTTAACAGATGAGCTGAATGAAACCGTTTGGGGAGTGGTTTTTTAGCACGCGCAGTGTAGGTCAGTACACCCAACCCTACTGGTAATTAGGGTAGGCTTGCTGGGAATTGATGACTACCCTCCGAACCCCTGGTTGAGTGAGAGCAAAGGTTATAGCGGCCTCTTCTACTGCCGTCATTTCTTGGGTTCTAAGCGAGGTACACGCAAGGAGGTTGGTTCTGGAGGTAGCCACGATGATGGCGTATTGCTGCCCTCGATGTTTTCAGGCGTATGTGTAAAGAATTGCATGATCCCCACCGAGGGTGGTGTTTTGCGCTTGAGCCCGTGCTTTTCGGTGACCCTCGTCATGTGAGGGGTTCATATTCCTAAGCAAAGGGAGCATCTTTAGTTTTAGTCGCCAAGAGTCTGGGAGTACGTCAAGCGGAGTGACATTCTGGGCTGTCCAGCCAATCTGGTGAAGCATGCGGTTACCCATCGCAGTTCTGAGTCGAACCTTATGGTTAAAAAGATGGCCTTCTATCAGCTCTTCCACCGTGTTGTGGAGCCCTGTGCTAAGCAGCCTCTGTGTGGACGCACTCATGAGAAGACCAGCGGCCTGCTCGATCGCCTTTCTAATCATTATATAAAGCATCTCTATGTCCTCCTTGTCGAGACGAAGACAGGGGGTTGACGTAAGTAACTCTCGAGAGGACAAATGCTTCAATTAATAGAAAGGTACCGGATTCGTTTAGGCCGCGCTTCTTGATCGCAACTCGCCTGATCATGTGTATGATTTGATTAATGCTGTTTTTGAGGCGCTGGAAGGAGACGTCACTATTTGTGTTAGCCTCGTGGCGTTCCTGTAGCTGTAAAGATCCTGTAGCCCCAGGATCCTGTAGCCCCAGATCCTGTAAAGATCCCGTAGCCCCAGGATCTTTATGCTGGGGCTTGGAGTGATGGCCTGGCCCTAAAGCAGTATTTTAATGTATTCCTTCATTAGGCGTGAGGGCGGACGACAAGGAGCTGTGATTGTTTGCGTGAACACTGGAGGCCAGTCTTTAGCACATTGGCGTCCTCGAAGTGAGATGCCATGCATTGGCGTGGGCTTCCTTTATTTTTTTTAACTCTTAGCACATGAGCAAGGTGCGCACATGGCCGCTAGACGGGCGTGAGTGGTCGCGTGACGCTTTCACGTGGCATTCAGTGAGAACACAGAGGGTAAACCCGTAGATGGGCTTAGTGAGTGCACCACCGGTCTTCCCAGTCTTCGCGTGGGCTCATCGGGCTCTCGCTTTGTAAGTCTACTAGTTTCAGGTTCGAACCTTGGTGGTGCCAGTATATTTTTTTATTTGTTCGCTGGAGTTTTCTGGTGACACCAACGGTCGCGAATGAACCCTTGGGGGTACAGGTAAAAAGCTTTGCTTTAAAAACGTAATCATGCGGTGGGGCCCCGTATGAATCGTTGAATGACCTGTTCACGCATTTTCACCTAATGATAGAAAAAACGTGTAACGATTGGATGTTTACACAAAAAAAGAATCGTTCATTTGCGAGGACACTTAATGCCAGCAAGAGCAAATAGACAAACTTTTTGGAGTGTAGAAGAAACACTCGCAAGAGATGAACAGTATTCATTTCCGCATGCAGTCCTAGTGACTTAGACATAAGAATTGCTGCGGACGGGCCAGGGAGCGATGAATGGTCTGCAGCAGCATTTGCAGTTTTCAATGAAGCACGAATGAAACTTCATTCCGGCAAAGAATGTTACCGCTATACAGCATAAATTTATATACCCAAAGCAGTATTTGCAGGTAACTAGTTACTAGTAACACGTTACCAGTAACTAGTTACTTTTTTCTGTAACTTGTAACTGTAACTACTTACGTAGAGGAACTTGTAAATTGGAACTTGAAGTTCGAGGAACTTGTAACTGTAACACTGTTATTTTGTATGGAGTAACGGTAACGAGAAATACCGTGACAGTTACTTCATTGCTATAAAAATTATCAAGCAGCAACACTCGTTAATGGCTGATGTACAGTTCGTGCTTTACACTTTTTCGTACTTTATTCTGCAGAGCCTTCGCCTACTTCATGTATTCCACCTGGCTCCCTTAGCATGGGTGAAAAACAGCTTGACTAGGAACGTTTACGCGCGCACGTGCGCATCGTGTCCTACGCAATCAGTAAGTGCTGGAAATGTTTTAAGTATGAACTGCAGTATTTATTTTAGCAGCGCGATGTCGCTCTCACCCAGACCATAAATAACTCTGCGACACGGACCTAAGCGCATGTGGACACATGTTAACACCACAATTCAGAGTACGATGCACGACTGCACCATTTTCGTCACATCTGGAGCGCAGTGAAAGTGTTTGGCACAAATTCGAACAGGAAAAAAATCCAGAAATACCGGACAACATACTGAATCCTTTGCACTTTCGCGGAAGCATGGAAAACTCCAGTCAATGCGTCGCCTCCTCATTAGCGACGTGCAGCACCATTTCTGGGCCATAAAACGCCGCGAGGAGTGCCTCAGCGTCCACGCGCTCGTCCAGCCCTGTGTGCACTGTAGAGCCTTCAATTCACAAGTCGCATTTCTTACGACCATTGTGTGCTTTTGAGACTCCTGGCCATGTTTAGGACCACGTGTTTGGAACCCCTGGTCTAGAGGCTTCGTCGAGATGTCAAGAGTGCCCGAACCAGGAGTAGGAAGTAATTAATTCCTCGCCCTTTCACACATACGTCGACCCCAACAAAACACCCAGCATCTTGGCCGGCAGACGCCTCACCACAGTACGGCTGCACGAGGAAATATTCTTGGAAAGCCTCGCGACTTCACTACAGAGCTGGGGCAGAAATGAATACTGTAGCTACATGTGTTTCTGAATGTTGGCCGCAAAGAATACTTAGGCGAGCTCCGTTGGGCCTAGTCCTCAAAGCAAACAATGGAAGCGAGCTCTGGGATCGGGGATGTGATTTAGGTGAAAGGCTGGGATTGGGATAACAGTGTTCCCCGGTCGAGGTGACAAAAACGCCTTTGTGAGGACAGGGGGCGCAGGAACAAAACGGTACGGTGTCCAGCTCAGTTTCTATTTCCTTTGGAAATAACCTTGGCTCATTCCGGGGGGGGGGGGGGGGGGTGGCTGATGGTTGGGGCGGGTGAACAGCTCCGAGGGCCTACGGACCAACTTCGCTCCGTCAATAGCTCAATTTGGTCTCCGTCTCCGACGACCGGTACGAAATAATATGTTAACGAAGCGCGTTTTTCAGTATCCTCCAAAAACACCTCGACAACCGAAGCACTCCCACATCCGTTTCCCTTTTTCTCCAATAAGCTTTCCGGCGATCCACCACCCCCTCCCTTTTTTCCCTTCTCTCTCAATATTCAAGGCGGTCAAACGACAACACTGTAGGTGAAAAAAAATTTAGTTGGCATTGATTGTTTCGCCGGTTTTGTCTTCAAGCTCGGTATAATATAGTTCGGCCTCCGTGTTCCTACTTTTTTCTGAACGTTTGGCAGCCATTTCTCTCAACAAAGATCAATTACCCTTGTTTCCTTGTCCGTTATCTTGTCCGCCGGAAGTACAGCAATTTCCTCGTTGCCACGCAGGCTTCTTAGAGCCGCGCGTTAACATTTGAACTGCGGGGATATCACTGGTTTGGCACGTAGCTTCGATAGGGCGCAGACGGTTCGCGTCGGGCCCTCGTCACAGAGTCAGGGCTCTGCGAGAGATGGCCTGTTCCACTGCACACAATACTTTCATGGGTTCGGGTGCAGGTCCCATATTAAAGTTCAGGTCGAGTCAGAGCACAGAGAATTCAGCCTCTGTGGCCTGGTATAAAAAAAAAGGATGTGCAGAAAATAGCTGAGAGCTTGAGGAATTATAACTGCTGGGCGCTCTCTGAGCATTTCCAGCTTTTTTTTCGTGAGCGCAATCGTTTCTTCGGTTATGCAGAGACGCTTAATAATTCGAATGCAACTGGATACACGCCCGCTCTTCGGGATACCACACTTCGAGATATCGGGGAGCAAAGAAGACAACATTTCGTAGCTGCGTGAGCCTATCTTTGCATTCAACGATACAAGCTTGGAGTAGAAACCTTTCCGTCTTCAAAACCACGCTACCTCCGAATTTCGCACTGTCCTGTAGATCCGCAGAGAACGGGATACCAAGCCTTAAGACTTACACGCAAACTTGAAAGCCAGGTGCCCCTTGAAGGCCACAATCCGCGTAGTGAGCGAGACGTACCGGCGAATATCAGTGATGATGGGTTGGCCATAAGCTAGGCGAAGATACTTTAAATCAAGAATTTGACGGACGATGAAGAAAGACAAGATCGCAGACCAAGGACTTCGACCAAGGAAGACAATAACGCCGACCCCAAGGACGCCGACAAGGACGGCGACCTTGGGTGACTGTTGCATTTTTGTTTTTCCAACACATGCATCACATTCAAGGAGGAAATCTTCAAGCTCACGGAGCGGCTATGGGGCATTTATTTCCGTGACAGTCTCCAACCTGCTGGTGGAGACACTCGAGGACCGTGCCTTCGCCTCTTTTTCACCGCAACCGAGGACATTCCTGAGAAACGTCAATGACTGCTTCTGTGTGCTACCAAAATACTCGGTACAGCCTTTCACAGTTCACCTCAATGGAATTAAACCGGCCATAAAATTCACGACTGAGGAAGAGGGCGACGGGCGTCTGGCATTCCTAGACGTCCTGGGGAAGCGCGATGGTGTGGGCCTTTCCTTTACTGTGTTCAGAAAGAAAACTCACACGGTAGGTACCTACACTTTATTTCGGTGCACCCGGCAGCACAGAAGCGGTTTGTGGTCACCTCCATTCTCCGCAGACCTGACAGGATCTGCAGCAAGGCATAGGACGGGGTGGGGGGGTGTGGGGCTTTCCTTTACTGTGTTCAGAAAGAAAACTCACACGGTAGGTACCTACACTTTATTTCGGTGCACCCGGCAGCACAGAAGCGGTTTGTGGTCACCTCCATTCTCCGCAGTCCTGACAGGATCTGCAGCAAGGCATAGGACGGGGTGGGGGACAATACGAGAGTACGATACAAGCTTTCATCGTGCGGTTACCCGGAGGCGTTCATTAACTCTGTTCAGCGGCAGCGCACTCGCCCTTCGCACGTTGTCGACGTCGGATGTTAGGCGCGCGGGAATTCCATGCATGCTTAGCATCAACGAGGCTCTGTCACTCAAATTCCGCTCGTACAGCGTGCAAACTGCGCATATGCCATCTAAGGCGTAAACCATAAACGTGTGAACGTGAAGCCCAAATTACAAAAAGAGAGGTACCCAGGAGTTGTCTACGTCATTCCTTGTTGATATTGCCAGTTCGTGTAAATTGGGGAGTGATGAAACTTTGCAAAGCGCCCGCAGAAACATCAAAACGAAGTGAACAAGAACTACGTGTAGACAAGAGCTTTTGCCGAGTACTGCGATGCCACATTTCACACAATCAACTGGTCTGCTACACGCGTACTCGCAAAAGAAAGGAATTCTGCCTCACGCCTGTTATACAATCACTTCACATACAGACGACGGAACACACACTGAATTGGAACTCGGTAATCATGCCGCCAATCTGCGCAATGTCCTGCGCAGTGTTGTGAAATGTATACAAGGCGATTATTTCCTTCAAGGCTATTATAGCGAACAAGATTTTACTGCGGAGCCAAAACATAATTTCGTTTAAACTCTGCTAACTTGTGGTCGGTGTTCTTGTCTTTCTCCGTAAAAATGCATACGGGCTTCTGTTACGTCCTTGATTTCAAGAGGCAATCCCAATGTTCAGAAATTGAGTTTTTTTACTTCACCAATTTTGGTATTGTTTAAACATGTGTTTTGTTAACTACGATTATTTATTGAAAGCATTGGTTCACCTCAGTCTGCTTAAGAAGCACCTGTCTTTCATTCTTTTTTTAGCGCACTTGCTAGTTTCACAGTTATGCACTAGGAACTGTCTTTTTACCTGGTTGAGTGAAATTGTTGATTCGGTCGTGTAAATTTCTTAGATGTGTCTACCCGAATACATTTTTTAGTGACCATTGAGTAAATATTCACTGATGACAGGGAACACTTTTCGAAAATAATTGAAGCAACTATGACTCCATTAAAAGTGCGCTGAAACAGAAGACAGAGCAAAAAGAACGACAAACAAATTCGCTACTAAGACCTGATTTACTCCGAGGGATTAGAGGGGTATTTGCTTGGGACAACAGTCGTTAGTAGCGTATCAGTCTGTCATTCGCCGTTTTTTTCTGTTGTGGTATTTAGCGCTCTTTTTTGCAGCCATATGCACCAAATGGCCCAACAGAATTTTTTGCTCAAGCAACCTTTAGTTCTTGTGCGCACCTCTAGACTTTTCTCACGAAGAAATTTAATAAGAAAGTGCTCTTTAGCATTTATGATATCTTCTGTGTACAACACGATGATTACCAGAAAAATTTACGGCCAAAACTATTACTATTCTATGAGCGGAAATATTTTTTGTAACATCCTTACACTGCCAGCCACGCTCAAAGTATTCTGCTGAAGGACGTCACCACCACGTAAGAAGTCAGTGCGCACCTAAAGCGGTAATCAGGTGCGTTGTAAAGTCAACCCTAAAAAGCAGACGTGGCGGTAGCCTTCCCAACAATAAACCAGAATAAAAGAAGTGGCAGAAATCTATGACAATTTCTCAAAAACGGTCGGAAGGCATAGAATAAAGAAGAAAAGCTTTGACACTAAGCCTTGAATAAACATATTCACAGTAAAGATCGTGTAGTATTGTTAATAATCAATTGCGCATCAAACTGCTCATCAAATGTCTCTCCGTCCGGTGGTCTCCGCTACCCCTATCTGTAAACAGTTGATGCCGACAGGTAGCAAAGGTCTGGTGCTACCAGACGTTCTCAGAATTTGCAGTCCGAAACTCCGACTGCCACATTCTGGATTAAGGCCAGCCAGGCTGCAGAACCTCACCCTCTCGATATTTCCCCATACTTTTTTAGATCATGAACGTCCGCGTCGGGGTAGAATACAGAGAAAATGAAGAAGAGAGGACGGCGAGAACAATCTGGGGTTGTCCTGGGTTCTTTATTTTTCCGTGTATTCGTGTACTACGCTGGCCCCACCTTCTCGCCCCCCCCCCCCCCTCAACGCTAAGGGTATACGAAAACGCCCATACGTTGATTCTTTTGCCACAGCTTTAGCACCACCTTCATAGATTTTTAATGCCTTTTCATGCAGTAGTACTGTACTGAATGGTTCCATATATATAAAGGTTAAAGGCTTGACAGAATTCTCACGGAGTAAAGTGCGCCAAGGTGCAACTAGAGGAAATATGATTTAGAAAAACAGCGACATAACAGCCTTTCTCACAACAACAACAACGGTTGGCACAGCTTTCATGTTTCTATATTCAATAGGAGCCAAATACGGCTTCATCTGTTTTTCAGGCGCTCCATATCTGCGAGATTCTTACGGAGAAATACTTCGCATTTCTGGCGCTGCTATAGAAGTAAAAAAGTGCAATATTTCTTGAATTGTATGCAATAGGCAATTTTTCTTGCTTCTGAAAGATATACCTTGTGTTATAGCGCCCCCGGGTCATGGCAAGTAAAATCTCTGTATTCCGACATTTCCATACAAACGTAACGTTTCAGATTTTTGGTAACCTTCGCTGCACTAAGTAGGCCTATTTAGGTTCAGCGCATTGTTTTTTTCGAAGGGCCGTAATATATTGTCGCCGGTTTACTGCCTGAAAACGTGACACCGAATCGACGACATCGTGACGGATCAAGTTTATGGCATATGACCACGACGAGCCGATGTTCTGACGGTGGTCATACATATCCCTCTTTCTTGACTTTGTAAATTGGGTTTTGAGTTGGCGTCTCACTTTAAAGTTTATGTAACCACTTCCTTTCGCTTAACAACAGGGGAAAAACAAGTCAAATGCCTCGGGTCCAGGCGAGGAGTTTTGTAATAATACAATATGTGCAAAGCCATTCGATTAAGGACTCCTGCCAAAGGAAAGGGACGGAATAGCTAACCGACATGAAACCATCGTCACCTACTAATTTTCTCCACAAAATTTAAACGCAACCATTTCAATGAGATTAAAATAAACCGAGGTTGTTTGGCCAAGTTCGGGAAACGTATTACACACCTTCAGGCCAATTGCATCCTTCATTAATTTGATTGTTATAGCCGTCAAACCACATAAATAAACATTCCCGCCATACACACTTTTATCTGGAGCGAAGTAGGACAGGCAATCGGCGTTACTACAGGAGTCATAAAAGCCCCGCTGTACGGTGGGATAATTCAAAATATTACCGGTCGAAGTTTTGAGGTGTGAAATGGAATTACCAAATCCGGATGTGATCTTTAGGCTTCTTAAGCCAGTAAAAGCAAACTTTACGGCGCAAAAATTTCAGTTTTTACACGGTGCGCAGACAAATGCTTATCAGACACCAGCGTAAAAGCTGCGAAGAAATATATGCCGGAAAATGAGTATTATTAGAATAGCGTGCATTTGTGGCAGGTTATTTTTTGTATGTTCAATTTGATGCAGCTCGGCATTTTATTGTCTAATCTATGATGGTATAGCAATGTCAACGGGGTTCCTACATGTTCCCTCACGGCCAATATTAAGTAAGGAATATCGAAATGTTTAAGAAATATCGAAATATCGATATCCCGCTTTAGACGGATGCAGAAAAATATTGCTCCCCGGCCTACCGATAACGACGAAGATGCTTAAAGTGAAGCTGTCTCGCGAGGGATTCTTTGTTGTCGTCTGAATTAGGTCTTTGACTCAGAAACTGTTTGAGCTTCATTTGTTGAGCTCTGGCTTTTACTAGCACGCAGTGTTAAACTTTTATAGCTGCGGCTTTGACATTGATCTTGGGCATTTTATTTCGCCCGAACAATATTTATGATCCTGCATCGCTCTCATTAGACGGAGGGCTGATGATTTTTCTATCTACTTCTGCTTCTACCCAATGCAAACTTCTTTTACCCATCCGAACTACTTTCCCGTGGCATTCTGCCAATTTCGGGTAGATGTTGACTTGTTATAGCGAGAAACCCGAGTTTAATTTTGACTACGCGAAGCATTTTTTTATTCGCCTAGGGACCGCTAACTCTACCTAAGCTTCTCTGCGAATTAAAAGGGAGCGAAGGGCAGAGCTTCAATGGGCATGCAAGGATACCTTTCCGACAGTGCGTTTTGTGGTGCATACGGACGCCATCTTTGAGATTAAGAAATCTTCGCTTTAAAAGTCAAGATGGGTTTTTACCAGTTATGAACGTAAGTGCTGAGATGTTGTAAATATTGTTCCAGTGATGTGCCTACGGCGATTCGGCATTACCTTTTAAAACGGAAGTGTTTTATGCCGGGGTCCATCAAGATCTAACCGACGTCATATCCGTCACGGGAATGAAATCGCCAGAAAAACTTGGATTGACGCAGTGGCGCTGGTATTCAAGCCACGAACTCCTTTGCCGTAATGGGACGTACGAAGTGCGCCCCCGACTGCGGTATGAACAGACGCGGGAACTTGACGACAAAAGCGCCTTACAGCCTTCCATTCAGATGGTGCTGCCTTCTAGGAGAGACGAAGCAAGAAGTGCATCATGACGCTAATGAGCGCCGACAGTTGGCACCTCGATGCCAGCGCCTACGCGTACTCTGGACGCGCAGTAGCTGCGTATAAGCCGACTTGCGGATGTCGCGCTCGTGACATGGTCCGCTGGTGCTTTCGCTGCAGCGGACCGTGTGTTCACCCGACGATTCGCTGAAAACTCATGTGGTTTACTTCGGATTTACGCAATGCTTCGACGCGTGCCATTCCGTGTCTAAAGTGGGTGCGTCTAACGGTGCGATAGCAATTAAATATAATAGCGACGTGCAAGATCATATCGGTGCACAATAAACATTCAACTGCTCCTGTGAAGGTACAGTAACGGCTCGTGTTTTACTAATTTCTATGGAAGACGCAACAACCACATTTTTAGTGTATTTCAAAGCACATCTTGCACGCGACTCTTCCTGCAGTTGAGCGGCGTCATGTGAATAGGAACAGAAAGCAGAAAAGACGGTGAATGGGAGCGAATAAATATGACTGAGGTAACTAAGTTGCAGCCATCGAAAGGAAAGCAAGGTACGAAAGAAAATCAGTGCACAGTGGAAGATTGGAAAGAAAAGATAGGTAGAGGGAAGGAAAAATTACTATATGACGAAGCCACAAGCTTGCGTGTGTGCGCTTCGCGGAGTCAGCAAAGACCTCTTGGCTTAGTTGCGCAGCGAAGGCGTCCACCGATATCATAATTTAAAGCGAAACGACGAAGTAGCTTAAGACCCTTAACCTTCGATGGCGGAAGGATGACGTGGCTGAAGTAGCTCGTAACTCTACATACGTGGATGTCGGTGTCGCTGCGTGTTTCCTTGTACCTTCATCCGTGGTTCCCAAAGGCGACCAGTGGTCAACGTGTTCCTTGTAAAGGTTTCCTATTATGACTAAATTTTATTCTCAGTATATCGCAAACTTAACACAGCTAAACAGGCTTGCGGACATTTTGCATAATATATAGCCTTAATGTCGTTTGTTTTTATTTTTGTGATATATATATATAGGACTCTACATCATAATACGCGATAAGAAAAAATTACAGACTATTTAGAAGTGGCGTACATTTTTATGGTAAAGAATTTGAAGTTTTTCTGTATGCGCCGAGTGACAGTTTGACTAAAGCGGTTAAATGTAGCCAAACCAGAATAGGAACAAATATTATCACTAATATATTCCAGATTCATATTAATAAAATTTCAGGCTGAAATTTCTGTGCGTTTATTCTCACATAGGCAAGCTTACTAAACTTGAGAAAACCAAATATTGTTTTTTTTTCGCTGAACCAGTCATGCCCTGCAAACGCAAAAATGCACCAGGTGGCAAATCAACGCGTCGTTCTAGAGAGGGTGCGGACAGGGCAAACTATGGGACATAAAGAGGTCTGGCATTCCTGACGACGGTCATAACGGGATCGGCAAATTATGGCCTGCCGTGACCTTAACTTCTGGTAAGCCACTCTAACCGGCGTGCATCGGTTGGCACCGCTGCGTGTATTTCTTCTGGGAATCTAAGGCCCCAACGTGAATGCTCAGAGAAGCCTTTTTTGTTTCTTTACAATATGATAAACCAACGCTTCCACAAAATAAAGTTTCTACAGTGGTGGCGCTTACGTTCTCAGTTTTGCAGAATAAACCGGCCATTGATTTGGTTACGTCTGCAAATTTTATGTGTGATATTTATTTTTATACATTTATATAAACAACATTATATGCTTCTGTCATAAGCTGTCACTTCCTTTGTTTACTGCGCGTAATTAATTATTATTTATTCAATTATTTGCCTATTTATTTTTTATGCATTTATTTATTTATTCTTATCATGTATTTATTTATTCGAGTACCTATAGCACCCAAATTTGGTCATAGCAGTACAGGGGAAGATACAAAAAACTTGAAAGTTGATACAGGTTATGAATACCAAAAAAAAGAAGCAACCATGCTCAGCTCCTACAGTGTGTACGCATTCTTTTGAACACGAGGCAATCAAGGTAAAATTAAAACAGAAACAGAAATTCAAACAAATTGGCATCTTTCATTTCAACCAAAATATTATAGACCATTTTGAAATAATGGTTATTCGGGTGGAGACAATATATTCTGGAAGTGTTTCCATTCATGTGTGGTTTTCTGGGAGAACGAGTTTTTGTAAGTATTTGTACGGCATCGGTAGTCGCGAACTTTCCGGGAGTGATGTAGGTGAGAGGATAAATTAGTGGGATCTTTTATGTACATGTCTCTATTTAAACCAGTGGCTCCAATATAAATATTATGAAATATATTTATTCTTAAGAATTTGCGTCTGTCCTGCAGGAGAGGCCAACCCAAATGTTTGCGAATGCACGACGAGTGGTTAGTGAAATCATTGTTGCCAGACACAAATCGCGCTGCTCGCTCCTAGACCCCTTCTGGCGCATTAGTACATGTTTTAGTTTCTGGGCCCCAAGCCCCAGAACTGTACTTAAAATTGAACAAACATTTGAAAAATAGAGAGTTTGCTTTAGTTTAGGTGAGGAATCTTTAAAGTTACCTATTAGGACGTTCTAAAAACGGCTCGCTTCGGCACCGACGTATTCAATGTGGTCGTTCTAGCAAAGGTTTCTCGTAAAAAAAGGCTCAGGTACCTACATTTTAATATTCCTCCCAAACGATTGCCTCCCAGGAAGTATTACGTATTGAAAATGTTGCTTTTTTTTGTGAAGCCAACGGCACTACATTTTGAAAAGTTTGGTGTCATGTTCCTTGTGGTGCACCATGATATTGCCGCGAACCATACATTGGGTTTGTTTATTTGTGTTTTGCTTTTACCGCCCGGCTGCGCCGGTCTGTGTTATCTCTGCGCCAAGGGAAGCGCGTGTTCCATTCTTTCTTTCTGTGCCGCATCTGTTATCTGTCGTGATAGGGAGAGCATTCCGATCTAACGTGAACAGCCCAGAATAATCTTCTTGGATCTACTATGTTCTCGATGTGAATCGACGTTTCAAGAACCACGCGCACCGAAAGATAAAAAGCCTGCAGTGCGGACGCCGGGGCATTCGATTCTGCGACGCTCGCTGACGCAAGTCACTTTGTTGACCGCTGCTTCGCCGCCTCTGTATTCTTTTGAGTTGTTAGGGGAGCACAAGTTCGCTCCAATAAACTTGTTTCTCCTGCAAGACAACTGCGTCATCCTTGGCTTCGTGACATCTGGTGGAGGTGCTGGGTACGCACCCTTCATGCCCACTGCAACCTCGGGAAGCCGCCAAGCCAGTCCAACAAGAGCCAGCCTCCGCCTGCAAGGTTTACCACCCGAGTTCGGTTTGATGCCAGAAGGGCCCAAGAGAAGGAACGCTGCAACCAACACCATGGTACAAGAAACAACGTCGCCAATCATGCTGCAGCAGCCCCGGGAACCGCCATCGTTCCGGGGAGCCCCCGCTGAAGATCCAGAGGAATGGTTGGAGAAGCTGGAGCGCGTGCGGATCTTCAACAGGTGGGACGATGAAGAAACCTTCCGGCATGTTTTCTTTTACTTGGAGGATGCAGCCCGAACTTGGTTTGAAAACCACGAGAGCGCCTTGACCGACTGGACGCAATTCAAAAGCGAGTTCCTTAAGACCTTCACGACCGTGGTGAGAAAAGAACGGGCTGCGATTTTACTGGAAACTGGAACGCAACACCCGAACGAAGGAGTCGTAATCTTCGTCGAGGAAATGAAGCGACTTTTCCGCCATGCGGACCCAGGAATGACGGAAGAAAAGAAACTACGGTTTCTGATGCGAGGTGTGAAGCAAGAGCTCTTCGCGTGCCTTGTTCGCAACCCCCCCCAAGACCGTGTCCGAATTCGCGTCTGAGGCCGCCGCGATGGAGAAGACGCTCGAAATCAGAACGAGGCAGTACGAGCGCCCAATCAATGCGCTGGTTTCGGAGACGCTTGGTGCCAGCGCTATCAACTCCGACTCACTACGCGACACTATCCGCGAAATAGTGAGGGAGGAGCTGCGGAAACTGCTCCCGACGCCGCCGCAACCACAAGTCGCTTTTCTTACCGACGTCATTAGAGAAGAAGTGCTGCAAGCGCTGGGAACTTCAACGACGCCAGTAGCACCTCGCGAGCCGCAAGCCATGACCTACGCGGCTGCTGTACATCGCCCTCGCCCACCTGCACCCTATCGTCACGAGGCTCCGTACCGTCGTCCCCTCTCGCCGGCCCGACCACCTGCGGCGCAACCCCCTGCCCCAAGGAAGACCGACGTGTGGCGAACGTCCGACAATCGTCCGCTGTGCTACCACTGCGGAGAGGCCGACCACGTCTACCGTCGCTGCCCCTACAGGAGGCTCGGTTTGCGAGGGTTCTCCGTCGACGCACCCCGCCCCCGAACTGGCCAGCGCCCATCGGAGATCGAAGAGTACCTGTCCAACACCAGCCGTCGACCAGCCCGTTTCAACCGTTCGCCGTCACCCTACCCATACCAGTCGCCGAACCGCCGTAGCAATGCTGAGTTCTCACGTGGAAGGTCCCCCAGCCCACGCGGGGGAAACTAAAAGCAGCAACTTCTGGAGGTAAAGTTGCACGATCGCGGAAAAATGAAAACCCTCCAACGACGCAACGACTCGCGGAAAACAGTGACTCACAACATGCCCTCATCCCGACGATCCGACCCAGACCTGACGAGACTTCCGTACACGACGACAGCTATACGCCGCGACGCGCACCCGACCGGACCGAGACGTCCGCTGAGAAGACGATGACAACGACGACGCACAGTGCCCGAACGTCAACACGCACAAGCCGAGATGCGACGCCCCGACGCACCCGGAACTCGAGGAAGGCGGCATCCGACGTCAAGGTGTCCATCGACGGCTTTGATGTAGTCGCCCTCGTAGACACGCGAGCCGACTACTCCGTGTTGAGCGGACCATTTGCGTCTAAACTGAAGAAGGTTATGACCAGATGGGACGGTCCGCACATACGCACAGCAGGAGGCCACCTCGTGACGCCAAGTGGAACGCGCACATCGCGCGTCACCATAGACGGCACGACGTACCCTGCGGTGTTCGTCGTTTTGCCCAACTGCTCCCGCGACGTAATTCTCGGAATGGACTTTTTGACGGACAACGGCGCAATAATCGATCTCCAGACGAAGTCGATAACTTTTTCCTCCGACCACTCCATGACGCCGGAATCGAACCCCGAAATCCGTGCAGCTGTAAGGATAGCCGATGATCATGTCACCCTGCCACCCCGCGCAAGTTTGATGATCACCGTCTACTGTGAAGGTGCTGCTCCTGACGTTGACGCTATCGTGGAGAGTGACCAAAGGTTGCTTCTTGACCGCGGTGTGTCTGTCGCAAGAGGCATTGCGCGCTTCAAGGAACACCAATCCCACATTTTGGTTACTAATTTCACCGAGGAGTACCAGCATTTAAACAAGGGCGCGGCAATTGCATTCCTCGAAGAAACGCAAGAAGCAAGTGACGTGATCGCGGTCGCCGACTTTGAACGCACCCCCGTAGAAACCTTCAAGCTCCCGCAGCCCTTCGACGTGAATCCGGCGCTACCGCAAGAACAACGAAACAAATTATTGGCTTTGCTGCGTCGCTATAGCGAATGTTTTTCGTCGAGCGCAAAACTACGTCAGACCCCTCTAGCGAAGCACCGAATAATAACCGAAGATGGAGCCCGACCTACCCGACATGCACCGTAACGCGTCTCTTCACACGAACGGGAAGCCATCCGGACTCAAGTCGACGACATGCTCAGCGACGACATTATACAGCCATCGAAAAGCCCCTGGGCTGCGCCCGTCGTACTCGTAAAGAAAAAAGACGGCACATTAAGGTTTTGTGTTGACTACCGGCGACTGAACAAAATCACGAAAAAGGACGTGTACCCCCTCCCCCGAATCGACGACGCCCTCGACCACCTCTGCCACGCGAAGTACTTCTCATCGATGGACCTGAAGACCGGCTACTGGCAAATTGAAGTGGACGAGAGAGACCGAGAGAAGACTGTATTTATAACCCCAGACGGCCTATACGAGTTCAAGGTGATGCCGTTTGGGCTGTGCACAGCACCAGCGACGTTTCAAAGAGTCATGGACACTGTGCTAGCTGGCCTTAAGTGGCACACCTGCCTCGTATACCTCGACGACGTAGTGGTATTCGCCCGGACTTTCGACGAACACCTTGCAAGGTTGGAGTCTGTACTCGAGGCCATTCGTACATCGGGGTTGACGCTGAAGCCTGAAAAGTGCCGTTTCGCATACGAGGATCTCAAGTTCTTGGGCCACGTCGTCAACGCCGCGGGAGTCCTACCTGACCCGGCAAAAACTTCAGCTATCGCGAACTTCCCTAGGCCGAAAGACAAGAAGGGCGTGCGAAGATTTCTCGGGCTGTGCGCATACTACCGGCGCTTCGTCGCAAACTTCGCACGCATTGCAGAGCCACTCACGCGCTTGACAAAAGACAGCACCCATTTCAGCTGGGAAAACGACCAAGAAAAAGCATTCTGCGAGCTGCAAAAACGCCTGCAAAGCCCGCCCGTGCTCGCTCATTTCGACGAAAATGCCGAAACGGAAATGCACACGGACGCCAGTGATATAGGCTTGGGTGCCGTCCTTGTCCAAAAGCAAAGCGGCTGCGAAAGGGTAATCGCCTATGCCAGCCGTGGTCTGTCGAAGGAGGAGAAAAACTATTCTGCCTCTGAGAAAGAGTGCCTGGCTATTATATGGGCGATTTCAAAATTTCGCCAATACGTGTATGGAAGGCCATTCAAGGTTGTAACAGACCACCATGCGCTGTGTTGGCTCGCCAATTTGAAGGACCCCTCTGGCCGTCTTGGGCGGTGGAGCTTGCGCCTGCAGGAGTTCGACGTTACAGTCGTTTATAAATCCGGCAGGAAACACTCCGACGCCGACTGCCTGTCCCGCGCCCCCGTCGACCCACCACCACAAGACTCTGATGAAGACAGCGCGTTCTTCGGGATCGTGACGGAGAGCGACCTAGCCGCCCAGCAGCGTGCCGACCCCGACTTACGCGCCATAATCGAGTACCTCGAGGGATGCAACGTTGCCGTTCCTAGGACCTTCAAACGCACCTTACCAGCATTCAGCCTGAGAAACTCCGTCCTCGTGAAGAAGAATTTCAGCCCCGGAACAAGAGCGAATTACCTTCTCGTCATCCCCGCGGACCTTCGTGACGAAATTTTGGAAGCGTGCCACGACGACCCGTCTTCCGGACATCTCGGCACAGCCCGCACTATTGGAAAAATCAAGGCGAGGTACTACTGGCCCGGCCTTACCGATGACGTCACCCACTACGTCCGGAGCTGCCGTGACTGCCAGCGACGAAAAACGCCGCCGTCAAGACCCGCCGGACTTCTACAACCGATCGCCGTCCCATCGAGACCATTTCAACAGATTGGAATGGACCTTTTAGGCCCGTTCCCTACGTCACGATCACAGAACAAGTGGATTGTCGTAGCGACAGACTACATGACGCGCTACGCAGAGACCGCCGCTCTTCCGAGAGGGACTGCACAAGAAGTGGCAAAGTTCTTTATAAGCCAAGTTGTGCTGCGACATGGAGCCCCGGAAGTCCTAATCACAGACCGCGGAACGGCATTTACTGCGGAGCTGATGCAAGGAGTATTACGCTACAGCAACACGGATCACCGAAGAACGACGGCGTACCACCCCCAAACGAACGGACTAACAGAACGTCTGAACAAGACAATCGCAGATATGCTGTCAATGTACGTTGACGTTGAACATAAGACTTGGGACGAAGTGCTCCCGTATGTCACGTTTGCGTACAACACGGCTATCCAGGAGACGACGCAGCTGACGCCGTTCGAGCTTGTTTACGGTAGAAGGCCGACTACGATGCTCGACGCCATGCTTCCGCACGTAGAAGACGACGACCTCAACGCCGACGTCCACGGATATCTTCAACGTGCGGAGGAGGCCCGCCAGCTCGCTCGAGTTCGTATAACGGACCAGCAGCTGGTGGATGCGGGCCGCTACAACCTCCGACGCCGAGACGCCGAGTACCAACCAGGGGATCGTGTGTGGGTTTGGACTCCCATCCGACGACGCGGACTCAGTGAGAAGCTCCTGCGACGGTATTTCGGACCCTACCAGATTCTACGACGTGTCGGCCAACTTACCTACGAGGTGATCCCCGATGGTGATTCCGGAACATCACGACGACGCACGCGGCCCGAAGTCGTCCACGTGGTTCGCTTAAAACCTTTCTACGGACGATAACGAATTTTATTTTTATTTTCGGACTGTCGCTTATGTTAGCATCGTGTCGATGCACTCTTAGAGGGGGGGTAATGCCGCGAACCATACATTGGGTTTGTTTATTTGTGTTTTGCTTTTACCGCCCGGCTGCGCCGGTCTGTGTTATCTCTGCGCCAAGGGAAGCGCGTGTTCCATTCTTTCTTTCTGTGCCGCATCTGTTATCTGTCGTGATAGGGAGAGCATTCCGATCTAACGTGAACAGCCCAGAATAATCTTCTTGGATCTACTATGTTCTCGATGTGAATCGACGTTTCGAGAACCACGCGCACCGAAAGATAAAAAGCCTGCAGTGCGGACGCCGGGGCATTCGATTCTGCGACGCTCGCTGACGCAAGTCACTTTGTTGACCGCTGCTTCGCCGCCTCTGTATTCTTTTGAGTTGTTAGGGGAGCACAAGTTCGCTCCAATAAACTTGTTTCTCCTGCAAGACAACTGCGTCGTCCTTGGCTTCGTGACAATATCACAGCATTTAGAGCACTTTTTAGTAGAGCAGAATCTCACGTCACGATATATGCAGCAGTTATCTGCATACATGCGCATGCGATTGGATACCTGCTGGTTTATGTCATTTATAAATATCAAAAAAGAAGGGCCCCTAGAACAGATCCCTTGGGGACCCCTGATAACACATCGAATTCAGGTGAATTCACACCCTCGAGAATAATCTGCTGCTTTCTACCAACGAGATACGCTTCAAGCCACTTCAGCAAAGAGGGGGAGATATTATGAGTAGACAGCTTGAGTAATAAGAAATTGTGTGATACAGAAACAAACGCTTTTTGAAAAACACAAAAACCCACCACCCTACATTTATTGTCGATCGAGGCAGCTATATCATGAATAAATTGAAGTGGTTGAGTATCACTGGACAACTATTTTCTGAAACCGTGTTGTTTAGGGCAGAAAAATGTAATATTTTGAAGATGGAAGAATAAATTGCTATCGATAATGTGTTCCATCGATTTACATATTACACAAGTTCGCCAGATCGGTCTGTAAGTTTTTGTTCGGTTTTGTCTTCAGCTTTGAAGATAGGGGCAACGTTGGCGCTTCTCCAGTCGTCAGGTAAATCGCCAAGCACCATTGATTTTTCCAAGAGCAAGACTAGAAATGTTATGACTGAGACAGCACAGTTTTTAAACATAGTTAGGAATAGCATCAGGACCAGGTGCCTTCTTTAACTTAATTTTTTGTAGCAGAGCAACGACTCCACGTTGGGTAAAACATATTTCCATCATTTCTAGATATTGCCTGACTAATGGGGGGGGGGGCGCTGTGTAGGCAAAGTGATTGGGCGAAAAGAGACTGAAAATAAAATTTAAATTTCTCAGCTTTACCATTTAGGTGTGCGCTGAAGTTGAGGTCATCTATAACATCTGGAATTGCTTCCCTGACAGCCTGCTTGGTTTTAACGTACTTCCATACATTTTTCGGGTTATTTTTTATTCCTATCAGTTAGGTGCCACAGATGTTCATGGTCAGCAGTGCGCACCTGTTTAGCTACACTCTTGTTTATTGCTTTTCACGTTTCGTATATCTCGGGTTGTGGTGACTTCCGGTACTTTCGATACACGAGGTGCTTGCGTTTATTCGAAGCCTTGGGACTGCTGTTTATGCAGGGCTTACTAGTTGTACTCTTTGAGGAAAGCGCCCGTAACGGAACTTTAGGGCGAATGCGTGATAAAAGCTTAGTTTTAAACAAGTGGCGTGCAGTATTTACATCCAGGTTAGTAGCATGGTGTCTAAACACCGGTAAAATTTGATCTAGCTTTCGGTAAATAGAGACATAGTCACCACGAGCATAATAAAACACTTTTCGCGGTAACGGATTCGGGCGGCGCACGATATCGCAACTTGATGTTCCAACAACGACTTCATGGTCGCTTATACCTGGTATTGTTGTTACAGAAGAGGTGATAGTTGGTCATTGCAAAAAATTAAGTCAAGCACATTATTGCAGGTGGGGCCGAGTATGGTAGGACGACATACAAATTGAAATAGCGAATGGGCATTAATTATTTCATAAAAATCAGAGTACAGAAGCGACCACGTATTAGATTTAGGCTGAAAATGTAACCACTCAATTTATGGCAAAATAAAATAGCCCACCAAAATAACACACGTCGCATCTAGGGCCGAGTATGGTAGGACGACATACAAATTGAAATAGCGAATGGGCATTAATTATTTCATAAAAATCAGAGTACAGAAGCGACCACGTATTAGATTTAGGCTGAAAATGTAACCACTCAATTTATGGCAAAATAAAATAGCCCACCAAAATAACGCACGTCGCATCTAGGGCTAGTAAAATACAGCTAAGCTGAAACATTGATATGGGGCCTTTCTTTGCAGGTGGCCTGTAAAACGACGCGATAGCCATTGTGGAACCCTTTGCTAGGATAATCTTGCGCCAGACCGTTTGTTTATTGGCACGCTACTGATAGCACTGTGGACAAGGACGAACACGCCTCACCATGCACATTGCGATCTTTCCCATATGTCCTATAGTTCGACGGAAAAATTTCAATGTCAGTAATGGTGTCATCCAACCAGGACTCGGTGCCCACAACGACGTGTGACTTTACTAGTTCAATAGGTGCACCAAACTCCTCTATTTTTTCTTGATGCTACGGCAATCTACAACAAAAATTTCAAGTTTCGTTAGGGAATCTGACTTGTCGCGCGATAGAGCTTGAATTCGTGGCTATCGGCCACTGCACTTCACGCTATTACTAGCCGCGTCATAACTAAAAACTTAAGTTCTGATCATGAGTTCATTGAAGTTCAGCTTGAAATCATCGCCGCGTTCTCTAGCAAACTGTAGGTGATTTCTATGTTCCATTCTTACCTTTTCAGAGTAGTCTTCGCCGATGGAAAAGGCGGTTCGTTTAATTTTGACGCAGCAGCAAGCACTTTTTGTTTGCCTTTAAATGACACGTACTTCAATATTATCGGCCTGTTTTTTTCTGTAACAAACGGCCAAGCCTGTGGGCTCTTTCTATCGATTTTGCACAAGCTGCAACGATTAGTGTTTCGGAGCAAAAGGTCAAAATTTGTTCCTCGGAATCCGCCCACGTTTTACAAGCTGTATTGGGCCTGTGTTGCCTTCGACCTCGTCTGGGCACTCAGCACCTCAGCTCGCTCACGTGAGCCGCCTCAAGCCGTACCACCGACAAAGTCTACATGCTACTGCTCCTCCTTCATAACAGGCACGGGGATGGATCTTTTGCGGCGGGGGAGTTGTGTCACAGACTTTTGGCCAGCTTCCCAAGAAACTTACACGGAGCATACCCGCATATCCATGTGGTCAATCTCTCCCTGTCTGGGTATGTGCTCCGGTGGAAAGACGCTGGTAGATGACCAACGGAATGAAGAGACGGTAGACGAACTCCGAGCACCCGATGGACTGGGTTAGCGCCATCAACCCGCCTCTCTCCCGGCGGCAACGGTGTCTTTTCAAATGCGAATGCTTTTATTAGCCGGGGGTTGTCTTGCTCCGTTGGCCGGCGTGCGCCTGCATTCCTCCAGTGCGAGCGCACGTGAGCGCGCGCCTCGTAGTTCTGCCTTCGTCGTCGTCGTCGTCGTAAATGCGAATGCATTTCTTAGTCGGGGGTTCACACAATGCAACATGATCATTACGCCTCTCCCTGGTGGTGGCGTCACTGCAGTTGCTTCCACGTCGTCATCATCGGTTGGAGAAGAAGAAGAAGAAGAAGACAAGTCTGCGACGCGAAGAGAGCGTAATGTCGAACGCGTTACGTGCTCGGGAACACCAAGAAGGAGTCTAGTCGTTTGAACGCGCTTCGGGTTCTTTGGAACGAGTTTGGAAGAGGAGGTGATGAGAACGGTGACGCCATCATCGCGGTCTGTGACGACAACCCTCGTCTGGCACCGTTCAGGTCGGCCATGCCCAAGACGCTGGAGATGGTGGATGCGCTCCTGACGCTCGACACCTGTGTGCTCAAACGCCCGCGCACGTAGACGCACCATCACACGCACACGTGATTACGTTCGAACTCTCGTCCTTAATTACGCCATTACTCGCAACACACTCATCGGTGCACCCAATGCATTCGCATTTCTGCACGATTCCCTTCGGGGAGGTGCGGGGGAATTTTTTTAAATACACCTTCTTCCTGGCTACCTCCCTCTGCGTCGTCACGGGAGAGTATCATTGCGTAGTCATGGATATTGAAAACAAAGTTCTAAGAATCAACGTAAATGACCCAGCAGAACCCTTCCCTGGGATTATACTAAAAGCCTTGGATGTCACTCGTATAGCGGTGCTACAAGCTCCCCAATATTACGGTGGTACGTCTCGGGAGGGGTATCTCGGTACCATGCGACTATGGCAGAAGATTTAAAGGCGCCTAATATCAGGTGACAAATTAGAGGTCTTTGTGCAGAAATTTTATGGCTCTCTTCTAGCTCTGCCCTATAAAAGAATTTACAACAGCGTGAATTCTTTTGATTCTTACAACAGCACAAGCCCCATTCCCAGTCCGCATCTTAGTGGCAAATATCTGTGGTCAGATACTGGCTGAGCACATGGTATTATTGAAACGTCAGGTAGAGACGCAATCGCGCAAACCGACAGAGGTCGGTGGTGGTAAACGTACGTTGTCAGCGATATGTATAACAGGAGTCTACTGACAAGTGGGCTTTGAAACGTGAACGGGTAATACATTATATTTCAGATTTGTTTGCTCGATCAGTTATTCTACGTGTTCAATGCTCGTCACAGTTGGCGATCAGCCGACCTACTTGTCTTGGCAAAGCTGGAAATGACAAGTAAAAAATATAGAAGGACGAACACAAACTAATCCTGTAGAAAATTTGCTCATACAATTCACTGTAAAATGGCGGAAAAATTGAAAGGACGAGAGTGGAGCATGAGTGCGTCGAAAGCAACCGTGGTCAGTGGCGAGAATAGCAACAATACATTGCAGAATGCCACATGTTGAAACGAAGCTTTCTTTGGTTTTTCTGTCGATTTTACGGATGCAGCTGCTTGGTGCTGCCGCATGTTTTTTGCAGGTTACACCACTAGGGATGGTTTACGCAGATGAAACTGGACTCGGTGGAGCCTACCCTCGGGTCTATGAAAGTTACCAACCGAAGATGGCGATTTGCACCCGACAAAAAGTACAAAATGTAGGAAAGTCGACTGCAGCAGTCTGGTTTATGCACGCATCGATTTCTGCGATTGAAACCGGTGCCGTTATCACCAGAAACGATGAGAAACCGGTCGTTCCTCGTTACGCTTCGTATTGCTTGACGCACTCCCGACTGCTCACTATTCCAAAAAAATGAGCAAATCCGCGAAGCGCAGTAACACTCTGAAAAGCATCACGCAATATCATTACAACCTGGAGATATGCAACAATAAAAGCTTTGACTTACGTTGATACTAACCTAAGTGGAACTTTCAGCAAAACGAAGCTTTATTGGTGTCTCCTTCCACTTGTATGGGGGGGGTCTGTTCCATATTCTGCATTCTGGCAGGGTAATTTCTAGGTTTTATAGGTTTTATCTTACACCAGATAGCGATTACCTCTGCTCACAGTCCCCGTGGAGCCGGTGAACGGGGCGGAGGGGTTAAACCCCAGATATCGTATTGAATTAGAAAATGTTTTTTTCATTATCGTCTTGAGTGCTACCGTAGCCGGGGGGTGGACATCCTAGCCCGGTAGTCCACGCTGTAGAGCGGAGGCCGGACGCCCAACACAAGAAACTCGTGATCCCCAGCCTGTCCACTCCGCAGCAAGCTCTCCCACTGTCGAGAAGTGTAGCTGGGGGGGAGGAAGTGGACAGGGCTCATCCAAACCAAATGAGTTGTTTTTTCTGATGACAGGGCCGTATGAGCGCTTGGGGATATGCGGCAGGAAAAAATCAATGGGGGAAGGTGTGGTGGTCGTAAGACGCCTACCCCTACCCCCGCCCAACGTATCGAGCTCACGGTGCCAGAAAGCGACAGGCACATGGAAGCCCCAGCCCGTGAGGATATCGCGATCCGTGTGCTTGGAGGGTGAGGGTACGGAATAACTTGCTGACCATTAGGAGGGTCTTTGCCTTTGTAACTGCGAGTGGAAACTTGATGTTCGCGGTGACCAACAAGATTACGTTCCTTTTGTGGAACGTTTCCGGCGAAGAGGAAATCTACACCAGTCTAAGACTTCAGGGCAATCCTTTCATTTGAGAAGCTCAAGGTTAAGTCATGGCTTTAGGGGCATTCACACCTATGTGCGGTGTGTATTTATTTGTGTGTGGTTGCCAATGTGGCGACGACTGTGAAAGGTGCCGCCGCAACTTACACTGATCGCTTTACTGCACAACAGGCTACGGCATATCGGAACCTTGGCAGCGTATTCGGTGTTTATCCTAATTTTGATTGCTGCAAAAAAACCCAAGCCATTCGAAGAGTAACGAACGGTGCAAAACGAGTATACGGGGTGTCCAAGCTACCATGCACTAAGAATTTTAAAAAGAGCCCTGACGTAACTCGAAAAAAAAACCTAGCGCATAATGTTTGGAGTAGAGTGAAAAAGCGAGCACTGTTTTTTTATTTACGAAACCTTACTTAATAATTGTAATTATTATCTAACTGGAAACGAAGTGTCCTGTTCGTAAAAGTTTCAAACGAGGCATTTGTAGATACCCATAAAAAAGATTTAACTGCGGTATTTTCAGCGACGAAACAATTGGGTACTCATTTATTCTGACTGATGAAGGAACCGCGTGAAATATTACAAATTACACGTGAAGGCGCTCCCGCCCGCTTCGCAAACAAGCGCTCTCAAATAAGCTGGTTGAAAGCAATTGCTTCGCCTATCACCAACCCCAAAAGGCAGCGCCTTTCCTTGATAACGCCATGCAAGGAAGGAGCAGCAACAGCAACTTTCGCGAGTACTTAGGGCAGATAAGGCCCAAAACTGATGGCGATTACACTTCCTTTCTTTCCTTTACTTCATTCTATCTAATTCATGGGCGGTACCTGTTTGACGGTATTGCTTTACGAGGCATTTGGGAGCACCGCAGGTGGAATTTTTTGTAGTTTGTGGGGTGTTTTCTCAGCCAGAATAAATGATTGCCCAACTATTCCGTCGCTGAACGTACCGCAGTTACATGCCTCTAGTAGGTACCTATAAGTGCCTAATTGACACTTTCGTGATTTGCAGAGTACGCCTTAATTGAGATTAGTAATTACAAATTAAACAATTATGTCTTATTAACAAAAAATACTGTCCGCTTCTGCACAATTAACCAAGCACTATGCACTAGGATCTCGTCGTGTAACTTCAATGCTGCTTCTTAGACCATGATGCTTTATAGCTTGATAGATTGATAGAAAGCAATTGACACAGCTGAACCAAGGAATACTTTCCCCAGCAGTCGTCGTACGTGGGAGCTAAAGTGGTATCCTTAGTTGTCGTAAGGGATCGACCCTAATGGCGCACTTCCAAATCTCCGAAATATCGTTGTCGAATAACTTGCTCCTTATGCAAAGCAACGACGGCGGGCTTATTTCTCAGTATGTTCCGTCATCTCAGCGAAAAGCTCAGCGGAGCTTACTGGCTTTCTTTTTTGCACAGTGACAATGAAGGATAAATATTTCCACATTTTTCTCTGCGTGATAAGGCTTCTCAATATCGTGCATCGTTAAGAGCTTAAACCTTGTTTATGCAACCATTGCAGCAGTTGTAGAATATTTTCAAACGTGAGGTAAAAGGCAGCCTTCCAAGCTAGTGTTGGAGCTAGGAGGCCAAGTTTGGTCATCCCAACGGTTTTTTTGTTGCACCATTTCTGTCTCTCCGGATCTTGTTATTTTTATTTTAAAAAGTAGTTCTGCAAAACAAGGTGCACAGTAGTGCGGCCTCGCGTAAGAGTGTACAGAATTCTGGGTAACTTTATAAATTTTTTGCTGCGCTCCAGGCGCACAATTCTGCTTTCTGTCTGCAAATGACCTTACTAAAAAGAGGGTTGAAAAAGCGTGACAGGATGCTCACGTGTTGTAAGGATTTCCACACCTGCTTCCTCAGGACCACGCGGGTGAAAACTGATGTTTTAATGACGTTGGTGAAACAGCCAAGGATTCGGGTAATTTGTCCGTGCCTGCATTCAAGGGAGTGGAACATGCTGAGCACCTCAATTCCTCCATAATATATTCTGTAGTCAAAAGGATTGGAACAGCCGCCCTTCTGTGTGCTCTTGAAAACATCACAACACCAAGGTTTATTCTGACCACGCAGCCTCATGTGTCGGAATAGATACAAATTTGTGTTTATGTGTACAGGTCCATTGCTTCCCTTGTAATTTCGAACGGGAAAATGTAATACTAACGCTTTTCAGCCGCTCAAGATTGCTGTGTTTGTAAGACCGTTTTATGTTGAAAGAAATGGACGAACCTTCATCGCAACAGGCAATAATAAAGGCAGCAAAACACTCGCTTTCATATAAAATGGTAATTTTAATAAAGTTTTCACTCCGCCACTGTTATTGTCCTGCTTGTTTAGCGTTTTTTGTGTTCTTGTTGTAGTTCCTGTCCTCTGTGCTTTTAATTAATGAATCGGTCATTTGAAGACTAGAAAAAGCAAAACCAAATAAGTAGCGCGAAGGCACAGTAAGGAGAAGCCAAACATGTATTACGTTAGTAATAAGCTGAAATACACATCTCTGAACTTTGCAAGCGTGGAACATTACTAAGGAAAAAAGCATGCTGTTCAAGGAAATAAACGGGAATTAACAAATTCAGGCAACCGAAAATAGACGAAGCTGGACGTAATTTATCAGAAATTCAAATGACAAAAAAACGCTTCAGTTTGTTATTAAACAAAGTACACAGGGTTCGTCGCAGTCATGTTGCCATTAAAGGTGCCCTAAATAGGTCCCCACTTCAAGCGCAGTATCGCTAGGTAAGCGCTCTTTTCCTTCCTTTCTTGGTTGCATGTGAAATCTTGCCACCATTCAACGCAGCTTTGACGTAGGTTTTTTTTTTTGCTGCAGCGTCTAGAACATCGTAACCCTTCATCGTGTGCCTTCAGAAAACAACTTGTTTCGTTGTGCATTGCGTTACTAAACGATCGCTTGACAAACTTGGTTTAACCGCGTTCAACCACAGCAAAAGATGTTGCTAAGTAACAATTGACCATGTAGGACCACAACGCGTGAGGTTTGTTTTTACAGAGTGTATTTAAGTCCGGCTCCTAAAACTTTCCATGTTGAGCCTTACAACACGCCGAGTAACCACTTGCTCATTCTATATCGAGCTCCGAAAAGGGCCAACAAATGTTAATTTTTAGGTCTAACACGGATTACCCCTTCTGCTTGCAAGCGTGGCAGCATACGTCTGCTTAAGAATATTGCACCGCATTCAAGTTATAGGCCGGTAAATATGGGAATCTTGTAGCAGCAGCGTTCACCGCTTGCTGCCCTGTCGGTGCTCACGGCACGTGCGGCTGCCGGAAGCACGTTTCCAATTTGTTCCGGCACCTAGTTTCCAAATTATTTTCGTCGGGAGTGCTTTCAGAAGCTGTCCGCGTGGTTCTAGAGACGGGACACTTCCGCTTGTACGTATAATAATTATCCGCCGCAGCCAGTCACACACGAGTTCTGGCTGAAGTTTCGAGGAAGTGTTTTGAATCGTCATCTGAGCGACGACGTTTATTGCCCACTAGTATAGAATATTGTCGATGACTACGTCTCAGGTTTGAACGGAGTGTCGGGACGAAAATTGAAACATTTAGTACGATAGTACAATAAATTCGCGTTCTCGCTCATTAGCTTTTATTACCTTATCCATTAGGCCCAACAAAATATGTGCTACATATTCATTTTTGCAAAAGGTTTCACGTAAAGCACTACTTTGCTCGATTACCGAAAGTTTTTGACGCTCGTTCGGTTGCCTAGTGCTATATGTTGCGTGTACTGATAGGAACCATCATCAATTAATCACAAACAGCGAACAGCACACTTCATAATGTTCAAATCAGATATTGGTGTTGCCGAGGTCAGCAGTAAAATTATTCTGAAAGCCGAGGTAATTGCAAATGTTGAATTTTATGGTGGTCAAACTTGATTAGGACTCAATTATCCACATAGAAAACGAGTATAATGCTGCAAAAGCAACAATGTAAACACTGCATTTTTTTAGGTCAGATTTCTTACATGTATGACTTCACTTTGTATGAAAAACTACCCATTCGCCGAAGGTACTCTCACATTTATTCCACCACGCAACTCACACCCAAGGCCAGGTCTGGTCAGTAATGCGCTGTTAAGCACGTCGCAAAAATCGTTGCGCGCACTCACGTAGTTCGATCTTTCTGGCACAATAAACCATCAAAACAAATTATCAGTACTGGTGAGGGCCATTTTTTTCTGAAATATGGAACGTATGAACAGATTTGCTGGTTTGCCGAGCTTCATTACGCACCTTGCATTTTTGGTCATCTTTGCCCTGCCAGTGAGGCAGAGTCGTGAGTAAAACTTTCATTTAGGCGTGTACGTAAGTTTTGTGTTCTCTCCTCTCGGTCACTATGACTTCAAAAGAACTAAACGGCTTAATCCAAATAGTTCCACTTGGCCTAACCGCGAGGTATCCCTGTTTAAAAACATTAGTATGAACATAGAGAGATTTAGTCTATGCAAAGGTGTAAGTAACATTAGGAAATGTGTATTTTTATCTAATATTCCTTCAGTTCCCGCCTTTTTGTGTGGAACCAACCTGGTGTTAATTGTGTGTACGTTGTGTTCTTGGCCTGAAATATTTCAGTGCTTGCATTTTTGTTTTAAGATATTGGCTAGTTTGAGTTTTCGCCGGTTGCAAATTTGGTTGAGACATTCTCTTGAAATGACAAGAGTTTCTTCGTATTTTATATTGAACTACAGTGAACAAAATCTCGGCTTCTCCTCGCACTTGACAGGAATGTATGCAGCCCTGACACCAGGCAGGTATACATTTCAGCATTACTACGCGCCATTAAACTTCACAATCGTTGTGTGCAAACTTTAGGTCCTCGCCAAATGTCACAATTGCTCAAAGCGCATCGCTATTCCTTCACTTAGGCTAGCTCAAGGCAGCGTTTTTATCGCCAAGCAAAATAAAAGCCTATCGAAGCACAATAAGCAGTACACCTAACAGGTTATTTTGCAATTACCGTCTTAACAACCAGATGAATTATGACAAACATTTTACACTCAAATATCTAAGCTCCTTCTCTCAGTCTCCTTTGGCCTATTTGGGTGGAAGATGCGTTGTGAAGTTAGAAATGCCTCCTGTATTGGCATAAGGATGCAAGCGGTTTAATTTTTATGCCAGCGGGGCTAACCATACTTCACCTAATCCTATAGATTTCCACGTTTCAGCCTGAGGCAATTGTGTCTGCCATATCCGCGTTTGATTGCCAATGGGCCCCTACGTTTCTTTCTGTTGAGTTAGCTACTGCTTTGGCAAAACAAAACTTCACTGCATAGGTTTTGAACCAAAAATGAAATCCTGTTCGATTAAATATTTATGCTCTGGCTCTTCAACTTGAAAAGGGTTAGAGTAGCGAAACAAATTTCAGTTTTATTTGTGCTGCTACCGAATGCGCTGCGTCCGCAAAGCAACTTTCTGTAAGTCAAAATAATGAGTGAAAACGGAATTTTCATCCCCAGGTCTTAGTGTTTATTTTACTCTATTCCAATCAATGTTGTCGCTTTCACGAGGGTCTTCTAAACCCAACTCCTGCATGATATGTTTTTAGTAATCGGATTATTGCGGTCTCGTTAAAGTAGCGATTTTTTTACAGCTTCTTTATTGTGTCCATCAGTCATAGTTGTATTTGTAGTGGTAATTCTTAGGCCAAATCTCGGCGATCTAGATTTCACAGAGCTTCTAGTTCCAACACTCTGCAGAAGCATATTTTGGGGTTTGAGCTGAGTCAGGGACGTGACACAACACCCGAGAACAGAATAGGCTGTTATGGCACGGTAACCCAATAACAGCATGGCGGCACTAGGACGCCGATAGGAGTATTAAAATTCAACAACTAGATAACACGTCTCTCGCATAATATTTTTGTTGAAGAGAGAGGCGGTTAGCCAAAGGGAAAGTAAAACATTTCAGAAGTTTACAATGGCAACAACAGGGGCACTTCCACAAGTTTAAAAACTATCTCTCTCCGCCTAAATGAGCCCAATGACAGCAAAATCTGACAGCTCCATTAAAGGGCTCAAATGCAATAATTTTTGAAAATACCAATTGAACGGCAAATGAATATTTCTGACGTGTTTTAGTTTTAAAAAGTAGGCACGCTTGAACAAATAAGTTGTAAAAATTGACAGCCAAACACTCGCCCCTTTTCAGCGGGTATGCAGGCGTGAAATCTCTCTCGGAATATGTTAAAAACCATAAACTAGGGTGTTCCCGAGATGTACGAGAATTGGCGTTGTAGTCTTTTGCTGTAGCTGCAGTCTTTCTATTTTCGTGGTCAGGACTGGTGTACCGGCAGTTTCTATAACGACTTTAGTTATTCGCCCTCACACTATTTTTAATGGGTTTACGAAGTTACCAGGAACACAATTATTTGTGCTACATTTAAAAAAAAAAGCTTGGTGTGTGGATGTTTCGACCATGTCGAGAAATGAAGACTGCTAAGTTTAAACACAAAGATGGCGGCACACCTGCAACATTTTTCATAGGTAGATCTACGAAATGTTATTGCACAGCTTTGCTATGCCGCCGCGGTGGCTCAGTGGCGAAGGCGTCGCGCTGCTGAGCACGACGTCGCGGGCTCGATTCCCGGCCGCGGCGGCCGCTTTTCTGATGGAGGCGAAAAGCCAAAACGCCCGTGTGTTCGAGATTTCGGCGCACGTTAAAGATCCCCAGGTGGTCAAAATTAATCCGGAGCCCTCCACTACGGCGCGCCTCATCGCCTGCGTTGCGTCGGTGGGTTAAACCTTACAATCAATAAATCAAATCAAGCTTTGGGTAGGGAAGAAAATATCTCTCCTTGCATTTCATGGCTGTCTTGCCTTCACATGCCCACAACTAATATTGATAAAATGCCAGCACTAAGCTTACTGCTAAAGGAGTTGTAAACCCGAGATCAGCAGTGCCTTGTAAACTTCATAATTCTTACAAAGATAAATAGTCAAAGTAGCGATTAGAGACCTGCTGAAGACACGCGGCAAGTCACTCTAAATAAACCTATTTCTATTCACATTAAAGTCTACTAAAAACATGGAGCTCTGGATCGCTTCCACCGACCGCTCGTCCAAGAATGACCGCGCTGACGGCGAGCAAATTCTGCGTTTCGTCCAAAGAAATCGACAGGTACGCGTCAGAGGCAGCAGGATATAGACATAATAAAAATAAAGGAATAAATTAATAAAGGAATTATTAAAGGATAAACTGATAATAAATAATAATAAATAACAAAGGAATAATAATTAATAAAGGAATAAAGGATATCTACCCTGTCTCTCGGTGAGCGAGAGCTGCAGAACTCCGCCCCAGCGAGACCACTGTGCCCTTACAGGCGAGTTTCGGAAGCGGTTTCTGCGCGGTCGCCGACAGTTAGACGACTGCGCTCTCTCTCGGTGGATGCGGGCACTTACTACAACCGCTGCTTGGTGCACTATCTGAAGTAGCCAGACAAACGGGCTTTGAGGGAGGCAAAACTTTATTGACAACAGCCTTGAGGGCGTGAAGATTTCTTACAGGTAGTCGCGCACCGCTGTAGATATTACCGCTCTCTCAACCAGCTGGAGCTGACGCTAAGGTAGTCGATAGACAGCAACGTGTCCAAATGCTTGGAGGAACGAGGATGATGTGAAGGTGACAAATAAGGGTTCCAGGTGTGTTCAAAAATCACGTTCCTTGATGTTCCTGACAGCGTTGAGAATTTCCCTTGGGCTTCATGTTGATTTGGGAGCATCAGTTGCATCAGTGTTGCTATGATGAGTCTTGGTTCATTCTATCTTGGTTAGTTGCGGGTGTGCCAAAAGAAGTCTTATCCGACTGTATCTGTAACGCAAAGTAATTGATTAGCGTGTGGTGAGTGGCATACGTTCACGTAAGTCACCCGCAGCCTGTTCGACGATTCATTAGGCCCTCAGGTGGGATTAGTCATGGCCGTCCAGGAATAAGTGGGCCGGCTCCCACGCAACCTTGAATAACCTGTCTGGTTGCTTGCTTCACAGCATGCGTTATGCTATCGGAGCCACGCAGACCAAAGTGAGACGCAAGCATGATTGTGCGAACTTTTTCCTTTTTTTTTTTCTCAGGGTAGTAGAGGCCACCGAGGCTTAAGGCAAAAAAATGCCTGACGCTGCCTTGGTGCCTTTACATCATTCAATACACACATTCAGAGCATAATGAGCAGTTCAGCTTTTCGGTTTTGTACACCAAAAGTAACCTCAGAAAAATAGTGCAATAGTGCAATAGTGCAAATACAATGCACATACAGTACTGATTGCACACGAATCCAAAAAGCGATAAAGAAACGCGGCATTCAGATTCATCATTTTTATCGCTAGAAAACCTAGCCCACCTATCAAATCGGCACATACAACATAAGTATATGAAGTGTCAGATATTGTAATTAATCAAAAGTAGTCCGTTGGAGCGCGGGATCACATTTTTTAGGACAGCCCTTAATGAAGGAGAAATGTTCAGCATTTATTGTAAAACAATGGAAGGATGGGTCAAAATTTGACTTTAATTATAATGCGTTTAACAGGGTAATAATTTGATAGTGTATTTATTGTCGCCCGTAGTTTCTGCGTATTGGTGATAGCTTTCTTTTTGGACGAAGAGTTGCCTATGCAGTTACATTTCCAGTTGCGTTTTTTAACTCCTATTGTTGTGTATCCATGGCGTGAGTTTAAAAAGTTTGGTCTTCTTTCAGTAAAAGATGTTCCTGAAAAAGTGGCCCTGTTCTTAAATTTCGTCTGTGCGCTTTATAATTCTCGCTTACACCTAGCATTTTCTTCTTCTCCATTTTGCTGTGAGAGCGCTTCCTGTTCTTGATATTTGCCTCTGTTTCCATAGAGGCTAAAGCTACGGCTGGTTGTTCTTCTCCATGCGTCAAAACTGGTGGCAGGGGCAACCTCATCACGTGCATCGTCTTCTTTGTCCCAACCTTTAGTTTTGCTTTTTTTTTGGGGGGGGGGGGGGAAGAGGCGAGTGGTGTCGCTGTATCTGTGCAAACCGGAAAGTGCAGGGCAGTGCAGGCGGAAAGCAAAGCTTCCGCTTTTGCTTTTTGCCTGCCCCGATTTTCTACAGAATGCATCTTGTTAAGCTGTGGATGGATTATCGCACGTTTTAAACATTTCCGAGCTATTCCCGCAGTGGTGACAGCGCCCTAGCTGGAATTCCTTTTAATGAGGCAGGAATTCTTCGGCCATTTACGTTGGCCTGAGGCGAGTTTTTTGGTTGGACAGGTTACCTTCAATAAACTCGTCGCGTGTAGTGTGAAGTCCAACAATTATTAGCCTGCTGGTGGGCACGCTCATTGAAAGGCCCACCGATTGATTCGTTGCTTTCCTGATGATGGTGTTGAGCTTGTTGTTTCTCTCTTGTACAATACTGCGTATAACACTGAGTAAACTATTCTTCACAAGATAAGGAAGATAGAAAAACCTAATTCTGCTAAAGAGCTGGTAGGTGGGCGGCGTCCTTAGAACACGACTCCATTGGTTTTACCCACCGTCTTCGCCCGTTCGGTCATTTATAGCTGCCGGTTCTGCCCAGAGCTGAAGAGTTCACTTTCCCAGTTCTCTCAGGTAGCAATAGGAATTTTTTTAAACTCTTGGTTAGTCTTGCACTCCAAGAGCAACTCATATCGAGTAGCTCTGGCCGCCGTACTTGCACAGGTTGGTACAGAGTCTGAGGAGGGGGCGGGTGTAGTCTTGTGGGTGGTCGGAACATCTTCATTTGTAGTCGATGGAGGGTCAAAGCTTTTTTTTTTTGACAGCGGGTCACCTCCTGGCTGGTAAGGGCGTCGGGATAGCCTGTACTATTGCAGTATGTTGCTGAAAGTAGTTGGATGTGTCCGGTTGTCTTACTCCAACGGTGCCCGTTTTAAAATACCTCTTGCTACAATATGGGCTGCTTGAATGGCGCGTAGTAACAAATAGGTATGCGGCCAAAATATTATGTTGAACAAGACGAAGGCGGTATTTATCTTTATTGTCTCTGTGTAGGTTGGTGAATCTTGTAATCATGTGCAGTATCTGTTTCGATGGATTTGTAAGAGATTTGTAACCGTATGAATTAGCCATTTTTGGCGTCCAATTGTACGAAAAGGCCTAGAATACGGAGTGCTGAGCGTGGTTTGATAGCATGTTTTTCTAGGGTGACATGGATGCGCTCTTCTTGTTTGTTATGGCGGCACCGAACCACAAGAAATTAGCAGTGCAGGGTAAGTTGCAGGAGCTCTATGCCTACACCTAGTGTCACAAGACTCGTGCGGATCGTAGTGGGCCGTGAAGAAAAATCGTGGTTTTGGATAACCGAATCGCCTCTAACTCTGGGGATTCACTTTTTTTTTGGAGGTTAGAAAAATATTCGGCAAGATACGCCATTAGAAGAAGTTTTATTCCCGCATCACAAATGCGGTGCCTCTATTTTCTGACTCAAGTGCTTCTGAATATGATGTTCTGACTACGAGTTCTCTGAAAACACTGGTACCTGTAGTTCTCAGTAAAAGAAACACAAAAATTTCTAATCTAAGCAGCCATAGTAAGGACCATCGCTCTACTGTCTCTCCATAAAAATACGGCCGGTACGTGTATTTTTTCAGATGACCTAACTAATACAAAGACAATGGGCCGTCAAAAGTTATTCCGTCGAATTCACGTCCACGGCAGGACCCGGGCTCAGTTGCTCCTCCCAGGCAGCGATGCGGGAATGCCGGCGTGGCGGTACGTCCGGTACGACACCCGACAATACGACACCCAGTAAAGGTGTCGTATTAACGAGTAAGAAGGGCAGTTGGGTGTAGGGCAATTGGGGCGCAAGGGGATACCACGTATATAAATGACACAAGGTTGAAGTAAGAAAAGAGGGAGTTTGTGCTTTCCGGACCACAGATTCGGGTTATAAAAAGTGGAAACATGGAACACCTCCGCGGGCACTGGCGGTTTCTTTCTGAATTGGTGCGTTCTTTCGCCTAGACTGCAATAATAGCAAAACAACGCTTACAAGGCAGATTGTTGGCGATTCCGAAGCGACTCGGTTCAGTCGCGCATGCGTAAGCCTGTCACCCCCGTTGCAATGATCGAAAAAATTCTCTGTCTGGCCTCTTCACCGAGATACAGGGTTTATTTTCAGGCATGCCCTCTAGGTGTCTTCGTTTTTTGTGGCACAAAACGGACGAGATGGGCCACAAATCTATAGAAATGTGGTGTCGCGTGACTGTGCTTTCTGCACTTACACAATTATGTTTCGCCTTTGCCTGATTATTTCCGCGATAAAAATGTGTTCTTTGCTTAAAGGGAAGGTGAAGCGGTTTTAGAATTAAAAGAAAAGTTGACTAGCAGCAAGTACACATTGCATAGTTCCCGTGTACGAAATATTTTCGCAATACATGCAATAGAAGTGGCGCAATGAGCAAACAAAAAACAAAAATCAGGATCCTAGGCATGGTCATAAAAAAGCACAGAAGAAACGGCGTAACCATTGCCCATCTCACAGCAAAAGCGGCCAACACGATGTGACTTTTCAAACGAGTCTCGTCCCCAAGGCAGGCATGAAAGAGGAGAGCCTAATAAGGCTCGTAAAATCCTTCATCATCAGCCACATCACGTACATTGCAGCCTACCACAGATGGCTGCGACACGAACGCCTTCGCGGCAGTCATCATCGAGGTGTCGACTGATGCTTTGACGATGGCAACGAGCGTGATAAGCACCGGAGCAGAACAAGTGGGGAGGTGGCCATCGCCAACACAGACTGCCACACGGTGCTGAGTGACTGGAGACAGGCAGTGCGAAACTTCACCAAAGGCCGAATCTGCAGGGAGGCCGAGCGCGTATTGCGAGCGTCCAAACTGCAAGACAGAAAAGTGCGGATAAAGTGGTTCCCGGCGCACGCGGTGAATGTGTCAAATTTCAACGCACAACTAGATGGCGCACGCAACGGCATGAGCGCAAACAAACCGCACACGGCGACCGACCGTCCGACGTGGTTTGAAGCCAAGGACCACATAACGAACTACAATGACATCACGAAGGCCTACCGCATGGCTCGCAGGACTCTCCCATCCCCACACCCAAGGCTCAGTCGAGCGGAGGCGGTACTACTGAGACAGCTCCAGACCAGATCGCTGCCGAGCCCAGGACTGATGCATCGCGTGTACCTCGAGGCATACCTGACCGACCAGTGCGAGGTCTGTCAGAGGGAGCCAGCAGACCACAGGCACATCTTGTGGGACTGCATCACATACCCAGAGGAAGCAAGATCAAGAACGATATGCCGCGGCTTCAGGCAGCTGCGAAGAGCCACGACCAAGACCAACAACTTTGAGCCGTCCAGCAGGTCAACGGACACTCGAAAAGCAGGGGCCCGTGCAGAGCGGCGGTAACCCTGAAAATGACGTAGGCCCTCATCGGGGCGTGCGAGGGCTATATGTGTACGTCTCCAAATGTGTTTAAGGTTTCAGAAAGGTTGACTGAATGGTCGACGAGATTGTCCAAGTGCCAGCACGCGTAATGTGTCATGCCCTAGGGTGGGGACTGGTGTGCTTCCAAGTGTGGTAAGGTGAGGAGAGGGGGTAACTGATTGAGGAAGTAGAGGACTCAAAACACAAATGTTGACTAATAGCATCCCTGATAAACATGCATCGGAGTTGCCCCTAGAACCGGCGCGGTGAACAGTACCCCATGATGGTGTGCACTGGCACGGAGCATAGATCGAAAACAAACTTAATGGTACTACCCTAGCTACAGCTCTAGGGCTGTTAGAGCAACTCATAAAAGCATTAGTAAAACAATGTAAAATGACGCCAGATGACAACAGCCAACAATGATATATACATACAACTTATATCCCTCACTCATATGCAACAAGGTAATTCCACTCTTCTACTGAACAGCTGCCTACAAGCTGCTTCTCGTCTTCTTTCTGCGAGCCAGAACGTGAGTGCCTGTTTTTACACGTTCCCCCCTTCCGCTACGGCAAAGCATGTAGCATGTGGGCCATTCATGGTCAAGGCACTACAGTTACTGTTTGTGATAATTCAATCGAACAAAACAGATGTAAAGCTGCAAAATTAATTTTACTGGCTGGTCATGCAGACTTCTTTGCCGTACAAAAAGTTCCTACATGGCACAGTGTGTTGGCGTGCTCATTTGCAATCTCTGGCTGTTATTAGCATCCCGTACAGAGTACATTGCATCATTGTCTGCTGAATTCATATGCAACTCATCCGTGTCAGCAATATACAGATGATTCCGCCTTCACACAATCGTGCTGATGCACTGTCGGTGCAGCAGACGGTGGACGAGGCCACTTTGCCAATGTCGTTTGCGATGCCTGTTGGGATTGCACCCTGGCACTCCGTCGCCTCTCTCGGTGCACGACGGGACAACAAAAAATTGCCCCAAAGAGGTGCACCCCGGTTTATAGTGGACAGATGATGCACATTGGTGCGGTTTGTCGAGGGTAAAAAGATGCACCAGTGCACCCAGGTGAGCACCGGTGTGGTTTATCGAGGATGCTATAAAAAACAAAAAAAATGTCTAAAACTCAGAAATTTCCAAGCAATAGTTGCATGCAGAGTGCATTAAGCACAGTAACACTAATGTAAGATGATGTACCCAGAAGTACACAGAAGATACATCCTAGAGATGCGACTAGAAGAAATTCAGGGGAACACACGCACACATGTAGCTATTTACAAGCAATCCGCTTGCAGCTGTCAGCTGACAATTACAGCAACACCCCAAAAGAAGACGTACCCAATAACCACATTAAAAAAGATGTAGGGGACTTGAACATTGCAGTTTAATACCAAGCACTTGCTGCGAATAGCCGATGAGGCTACTGTTGAAGGTAACTAACAAATGCAGCTGCTCAGTTTCCTTAACTTTTGCTCATGGAAAAAAAATGCTCTACTTGTCGATTCTGCCTTGCACGTACAGTCTACTCACATTATTTACAACTTGAGGGAACCTGGAGAGCATGTTTGAATGACAAGAAGTTCTGATTTATATGACTCCAGGCAAGAAGACAATGCATGTTATGGTTGGGCATGGATGTGAATCAGATTTTTAAACACTGTTACACTTCAACTACACAAAATAGACAGAGCAGAGGTGAAAAGTCCGCAACTAGTTTATTGGTAGTCTACTGGTGATCCAAAACCAGCAAGCGGGTGCCGGTATGACATGACTGGTCATTTTCAACCTATGAAGTCACGTCAATAATGAATGTTTTAAAAATGGCCAATCTCTGAATACGGTCTCCTGTGAATACTAATTATGGTTCAGACAGTTGATCTACACTAAGCTTTTTCTTGATTTGTATTGTGTGTTTACCACCCTCGAATCATTTCTTTTTTGAAAACTAAGTTTTACTACTCTGATAATGATAAATGGACCCAAATTTTTATCTGGTGGTGCGAAAGCAGCAGATATTTTCCAATTTGGACGAGTGAAAAGTATGAATCAACTGAATGACTGAGTTCAAATTATGTAGCCTTTCAATACAGTGAATGAGTAGAAGCAGGCTAAAAATAAAAATTTGGAATTTTTATTAGATAAATAAGACTACAAATTATAAGTTTTTACTGTATGGCATCTTGAAAAAGTTGCCAGTTAAGACTTGTTCTCCTGTAGTAACAAATTCCTTCTAATATCTAAGAACTTTTCTAGGAACTTCTGCGCTACAGGTGTCCACAACCTAGATGCATAAAAAGCTTGTCCCCACCTTTGAAGAAGCAGCAGATAGGTGTTTGCAAGGCATGTTTCCAGTTTTCTGAAGCAAATGGAGTGCCTGCACTACATCCACATACCTGTGTTGCACACTGCAATTAAGAGCAACACGTATGGTAGCCCGTACCTTTAATGTTTTGTCCCAAAACAAAAGAAATGCTTCACATTTTTACTCTGTCTTGCACGATCTTGAATGTGTTGACATAGAAGATTTCAAGAAAGCCATAATAAAGTTCATTACCCGGAAAGTTTGTATGATATAAATCCAGTATCATCAATCACGTGGAGTAGGCATGGTATTAATAGCAAGTAAAACGTTCAAGGCTTACTTGTCGCATGCCTAAATCAATCAGACTGCTGTTTCGATCGTTCAAAAAATCTGCCGTGCTCTATGTTGCGTTTTCTTTTTCCTGACATCATGTATTCTACAATATCTATATATTTCTTGCGGTATGCATTGCATGGTGCGTGCTACATGGTACAGTGGCTTCATTGGTATGTTGTGTGATGCTATACAATACACATTACATAACTTTTCAACTATGTAGGACATTGTTACGTTTGTCGTAACATATATTCAGCAGGTGGGTTCTCCAAACAAGGACATAATTCTTGTTCAAACCTTCAGAACATTCCGTTAAGCAATAAAATTGTAAGTTTTCATCATTCTGATCCATTTTTTCTCTCTGGCTCTCTCGCTTCTCGTGTTCGCCGTGCACTCACAGGCCAGTAGTCCCCACAGGCGCTTGACTGGCAACCAGACTTCGTGTGATGTGGATACGATGGAGTAAATGCTGAAGCTGTTGTGCGTGAGTGATTGTGATATGCAACAACTTTGTTTAAACCACGGAGCACGAACAAGACAGGAAGGGAAACGCCGCTTCCTAGCGCGGCCAGACAACGTGACAAGCGCTTGGCGATTAATTGTGCTGCCGCCGCGTTCGGCACTTCACTGCGCCGCCCAGTAATGAATTGTGGCAGCTATCAGTTCGTCCATCAGGGTGCCGCTACCCCATGGGGACCTTAAGCTTCGCCATCGCAGCTACGGCTTCAGTTTTGAAGTCCGCTTTTCATTGTGGCAATATCTGGTCGCTCGCCTACGCTTGCCTCGTTCCCCTCTTCCTAGTAATTAGGTTTAATGGTGGCTATCGTAAACAACAGTTTTGGCTGTTGCACGCAAAATTACAAGTGACGACAGCGGTCACTGGTTGTGAGCGTAACAAAAATAAAATGACCAACTTTTAATCTCACGATGAAAACCAACAAAGAAGCAGTGTAGGCAAAAGGAAATATCGTTAAGACAGTTGTTTCAGACCCAAACGCGACACACTCGCGTGCGGCGAGGAGAGGGGCCTCCTCAACAGCTCGCCACCGGCTTGGTTTGCTCGGGTCTGATCGGTGTTCGGAACTTTAGGCTTAGCATCGTTGTGGATATTTGATCGCCGCTATCTCTGCAACTGTGAATTACAATCCATAGCACAATTTTTCACCACACTAACATCCACTTTCTCGCATGTGGAAGTTCTTTTCCGCGATCAGATTGATATCGAAGAGCGGCGACAAGCTGTTGCTGCCGTGGTCTCGGCCGGTTCGAACCGCTTGCAGTGCCGTGCGGGCAGGCGGGCCGGCGTATTTGCAGGCACGGCCGACGTGCGCGCCGACCGTTTCCGAGTGCTGATAACGCTTTACGATTGCCTGCTTCATCCATTGTTTTGGCGGACGACGCGCCGAATTTACAAAGTTAGCACGGCTTTTGTCGTACTTGATCGGGTGGATGATGGATCGGAAAACGAGCCGCTGCTGACGGGCAGTCGCGCTGATTGCGAGAGCGACGCAAAGAACGCAAGCATCTTTGGGGGCAGCTGTGGGGCGCCGGTTATTTGAGGTCCTTCGTCTCGTAGGCTCCGAACGCCAGGTGATTTTTTTTTTTTCACCTCCGCTGATACGTGCCGCCACTTGCGTCCGAACTGACTTGTGGGATTTCGAACACTGCGGCTGCGGAAACTGCGGTTAGCGTGACTGAACTGAGGTGGACAAGCTCAGTTTGCGCTTACCATGGTTAGCGGGGTAACCGCAGTTTCGTCTGTCGTGTAACGTAGCAAAGGTGCGGTTTTGTGTAACCGCGGTTTGCTTAACTGTGGTTAAACAGTGCCCGTGTAACTAGGGTCATCGCGCGTTGTATGGCGGCGGATGCGCTCTCATTTGATTGCAGCGAATAATTTTAGTTCTAGCAATATCAAATGTATGGATAGGGGTACAACCGTACGAAGTGCCTCAAACCCCGGTGTCTCGATCGTAATCACGCACCTACGCACGCGTTAATATGGTCAGCGTTTGCTGTTTCTGCGACAGCAAAAAGGGCGGAGTTGAAAATTTTGGTCAGTTAGGCGCCTTGATTTTGTAATAACGCATTTTTTCAAAGTTAGCGCAGCTAGGCCAGGGTATCCCGGCCTAGAGGAAACCCCCCACCAGGCGCTTGCCGAGACATCAGCACCTAAGGCTCGCATAAATAAAGTTTATTCCTCTTCCTCGGCACGCAAAGATTTTCTTTGCTTCACCGCACAGCACGCGCGCGCACACTGCAGTGGCAGCACCGCTTGGGTCCAGCGTACCGCCCGCCAGCGACACGTCAATTGCAGCACGAAAGCGCTGTTCACAAGTGAGGTTCGAGCGCCTGCAGCACATTTCAGCACATTTACGCCACTCCGGCGGGCGTGACGCTGCTTGACAGGGGGGCGGAAACGCTGCTAAGCAGCACAAGCGGCTTTCACCGGGGCCAGCAGCGCAAACCACCGCTTTCAGCGAATTTAAGCACAAAAATGGCGCTGAAATACACTGCCTTTTCGGATAGGGCATACACGTCTTTGTATAGCCACTGTTTTATCCTGATGGTCGACTGGTTGTCATCTTGTCTCAATACAGTGTCAACACACATTAAATATTTCTCCTCTTGGAGCTGTGTTATCTCCTACTCTTTTTTGTACCCTGATCAAGAAGGCTCACTTTTTGTCTCTGAGCGTAGCTGCCATCTTCATTCGTTCTATGGCCGGTCACGTTTCATTAGATTAGCTAATACGTTCAAAATATCCTCAAGTGTACTTAAGTGTAAGTAAAATATGCTTTGCATTAGATGTGACTGCATCTCATTCACTCGCCTTGTCCCTCCATACGGCGTTGTCTGTCCATACCCCTTCCCTACACTATAAAAAAAATAATAGTTAGCGGCGCCCGGTCTCGATCCCACGACCCTGTGGGCGGAACGCGAGGTACATGGTGCTCTTCCCACTGCCCCACAAAACCGATACGGAATCAAATGCTACGAACGCGCCTTACATACTTGCTTATTCCAACTACGTCAAGATTCTACTGATACAACGCATGATGGGGCAATGATTAACACTTGCAATAAAAGAAAAGAAGCTCCCACTTACCGCAACAATGATGGAGTAAAGGTCGTTGCGACAGCGCAGCCCCAAGCATACCACTTAGAGAGATTGACCAAGATTGGCCAATAAAACATAACATTATTCATAAAACATAATAATCATACGCGTTCCGGATACGTTTCACGTGATTGCAGAATCAATCCAACGGAAACACCAAGTGAACCCCACGATGCATCGCATCTACACAGGGTTCCCCTCGTGGGGAGGTGGGCGCAGTTTTTTTGCAAATTACCTATACAGAAACAATGTGATTTTTAAATTTTTAAACCTCTTGAAAGTAGGGTTTTGGAAATGTTAAGAATATAGTGCTCTTATGAAGTATTCAATGTGATTGAAAATGCGAAGAAACTCACAAATGAAAGCCTAAGATATTGAGGATAAAGATATTCAGGATATCCAGTATACACAGAAACGGCATTTGGTTTTTGTAAAATAAACATGTGCATATGCACTGTAAGGCTCATGCAATTACAATTGCCTAAATATATCTAGAGCAATTCTCAAAGGAATCCGTCTCCGACGCCAAAGAATATGTTCCAAATTTATTCGCAATACATGGGAAGTTTTTTCGGTATTCATGGAATGAATATAATAGAAACAGGCAGAAAGCAACACTAATTATATAAGTACGTTTTAGGTGTATTAAGATATTTTGTTCAACACTCCAAGTACATTTTCAGTACAGTACATATGCTGATTTTGTGGTAAAGTTGCGAAATGCCTAGCTGACATTTCCTTTAAAATATGTTTGAAATTGATAAGAGCAATGCTGTAATTTTCTCTTAAATTCGTGAAGAAACTCCTGCGTACGGCGGTAACGCAAGCATAAACATAACATCGAATGCTCTAGAGAGAAACGCTGCGTACAGATATATAAGTGTCTTTATTTTTGCCAATACGCAAGGAAAAAACCTAAGTAAGCATAATAAAAATACCGACAGATCTCACGAGCTATTTCTGCGGAATTCCTGTAGAGGAGCCAAAGACAGTGTTTTTACAAAAACTGTCATCGGCCAAAACATCGGTATGCTCGGAAGTACTTAGGCATCATTATTTCGTATGAACCAAAGTGAAACAAGCTTGTCCCATACATCACATCTTAACTATTACCTGCCCTTCCGCCATTCAAGTTGTTTCTTCAATACGCTTAGGCAATGACTACGCTATATGCATTCACGTCACCGGTTCGGTCCCTTTTCAAATATGGCGTCATGTGGTGGTTCTCATGCACTAAGTGAGCAATAGCGAATTTAGCGGATCTGTAACTAAGAGCAGCCACGTTCATTTAAAGTAAATTACATCATCAGAATTCACCAACTGAACTTTTGCGATTACCCGGGCTCACAACCCCGAGATAATTGGCCAGATCCGTTCGAGTAAACCTTTTTTTCTGCTCAAGAGAAATTTAAAAAAAATTAACAAACACCGACTTTTAATGCACTCTGAGATTGAGGATTAGAGAAAAAACCAAGTAAATATTTACTCCAATACAGATTTTACAGCGACACCTTCAGGTACTCATATTTCCCTTAAGTCAACACATAAAACAATATGTTACCACAAGAAGGTGTTGATTGAACATCCTTAGACTATTTTTGCCTGGGTGGTTTAATGATATCCTCATCCTTATGTTATAATGAACATTGTCTTCTTTTACTGAGTTCTGCTTTCGCTAACATGTTGCATTGTAGACGTCGCTGGAGGGGTTTTAGCGATATGATTGCTTTTAAATCTAGGCCAAGGTCGTTCGCCCGTCTTGTTAAACCATTTCAGTGAATTATCATACATGCTGACAATTTACTATTGTACACTTTCCAGCCGAAGAGTTTATTTGGCTAGCAGTATGTTCAAAATAAACAAATAAATAACTTTGGCTAGGTGGGCCCCGCTTACTGTGACATTCTGAGTGTCCGTGACCTGCCGCGCGAGAAGTGGGGGCACTGCGCACCAAACTTGACTGCTCTTCTGTCCTCTTTGCGACTCCTTAACTTGTATAGTCGGGTAAGAAATTTTCAAACTCATCAACTGATGGTGTCGTGCGGGCGCAGCAGCCTCTTTCTGGACAGTGCGTTGCAGCGACGCTTCTTTAGAAATTACCGTTAGGGCAAAACAATCATAATTTCCACCTATTTACCCGTTAAGTTTAACACTCCAATAGTCGAAGTGTGCCTACCCTGAACTGGAAAGATGGTTACCACTGCTATGAAATGCGCATGAGTTGGTTAGGCTTACTTCAGCTATCGAGTTAGATCTTCAACCGTCAGCGTTCTCGACAAGGTAGCGTATTCTGAAGTCGGGGTCAGTGAAAACATGCAAAATCAATACAACCCAATTACCGGCTTCCTTTTTGCGCCCAATATTCAGCGCAGGTATTGGTGAGGGGCCTGGAAAAGGTCATCTTTAGTGGCGGGCGACGCTGCTAGAGTTTTCTTATAATGAAGTTACTCAGTCTCAAGCTCATTGACGACTAACGCTTAAGATAGGCACAAAAAACTGGATGGGAAGTTTCAAGTGCACGCTACTTAAAGAGTCCACCGCATTTAGGGAGACAAAGATCAAGATTTCCGATTGAGGACAGCACAGAATTTACCAGGACGATGTGGTTTTGGCTTTTCCCGGGCGTAAAAGGGATGCCCACTGGTCTTTTTCGGTGCCCGGTTGAGTGGCTGGTGCAGCCGGCAGCCGCCTTGTTAGCCCTCGGGATTGAGTGGAACGGGTGCTGGGGGCTGGTGCGCAGGGGCGGAGAAAGATGGGGCGCCCTGGCAAGTGCAGATCGATTAGCACGTGCGGTTTTATGAAGCGGGCGGCAGGCGAAAAAATGCAAACCTGGCCTGAAACAGGAAGGTGCTTTCTGGATATAATTACCCGAGCGGGAGTAATTTCGTAAGGTAGAGGTATAATATTGCACGGCAATCCGCAATGCAACAAAACATTGTATCCGTAGCACTTTGTCAAGTGTGTTACCCACTACTCCAAAGACGTTCTTTGGTAGCACCAATAAAATAGACGAGAAGAGTATCCCTCTGACGCATCCTTGGGGTGAAACCATAGCGCCTTCAGAATGTCCTTTGTTTTTTAATAATGTTTTTTTCGAAAATGTTAAATTGCTGTTCCACCGGATCCCTTTACTTTGATGTCCAGCGATCCTTTCCTCCCCAATGTTGTGTGCTAATTTCGCGCCATCAACAATCGTAAAAATCATCAATTAGTTGAAATTATGATCCTCTTGTGGTACCGCCAACAAAAACTGTTTCTGTGTCATCATCAAAACTACTCATCAATATTCTTGGCGAAAATTTTTGAGCAGATTTTAGTTTGCGGGATTTAGCCACTAGAATTGACAATCGGAAAATTTGCTCTTTTTCATAAATTCGTCTGCACCCACGGTCTTTCTAACCACGCCTGATTGCTCTTACAAGCTTACCGTTCAAGATGTAGAAGAATATTCTGCGCAGCAACATCTTTTCATTGATAGAATAGAATTTTTTTTCACGGCCTTCAAAACATGGCTTCTGACACTCATATTTCTGCAAAACCTAGCTGCTGATATTCACTGGTTCGTTGCACTATATTTTCTCCAAATCGCCGTGGGCCGATTGCCTTTTTTTAGCTTCTCAAATCTTTGGTAAAAATAATTACGAAATATTATAGGTAGAACTGTCAGCTCTCAAATTGGATTCCAAAGATTTGAACTCGACGGTTCAAATATTTTACTGTATATAGTCGGAAACACTTCTTAACGTGTTACTTCCGCTGCGCCGCAGGGATCTCTCCTGGGGCCATTGTTGTTTCTTGTTTTTATCAATGATTTACCGGATTCCGTTTCTTGAGTATTCATCTACACACAAATGACGGTGTTCCGTCCCGCGACGTTTCCCACTGGCAAGAAGAACATTCACTTTCTTGCAATCTAAACGTCGTTTTAATATTTTGTGTATAAGGGGAGATGGTGTAAATGAGTCAAATTGAAACTCAAACAGCGTTTCGCGACAGGGAGCAATCCCACCAGTATATACGCTGAATTGTTCTAGTATGGCAGTTGTTAACAGTTACAAAATTGCAGGTGTAATTTTAGAGCTGAGATAACTGTCAACAACCGCCAAATGCCCCACCCTGACGGATATGTGATCCCCGCTTGAAGGTTTGCGTGTAAGCGGTCGACCCCCAACCCATATCGTCGCGCCGCGAAGCATTTCTCAGAAAACACGATGCGGCGCCCCGCTCTCACATTGCAGCGTGTTTCAGATTGGAACAGCGGTTTTCCGGCCATCTTATCTAATATTTCGGACACTGGCTTACGAATAACTTCCAAAAATTTCATATTCCCGCTGCTTCTGTGGTCGGTGGCGTGCAACGCCGCTTCGAGTTCCATCTTGAGAGACAAGGACGCTTGCGTGCTAGCCTTACCAGGGGCCCTCAACCAGCTGCGAAATAATACAGTACCGCTATATGGCTTCCCTAGGAGGGGGTGTTGCCTGCTCTTTCTCTATTTGAAATGCTATTTGACGTGGGAAAGCCACCCGCTTAGCCAAAAACAGCCCAGCCGAAGTACTTAGCGCGCCCTTGTTAAGAACTGCAGCGGGGTTGTAAAGAGGGCTTTTCTGCACCGCTTGGGATTGCACACTAGACGTCACTGCGGCGGCGCGTAGAAAAGATTCGCAGAAGTACAGCTGCCTGTAGTGGCAATACAGGGCACGTTTTTAATACAAACCTCTGTATCGGGCTCCCGTTCTCCCTTAGCTTCACATTTGCGTCCAGAAGAGGAGTAATCTTCGGACATTGGGTGTACAGCGTTTGATGCCCACAGTTTGTTTGAGCAAAGCGCAAGGATACCGGGTAATCACTACGGTTGCAATACACGCTACCACCAGTATCAATTTTATCTTGTGAGACAGCATCGGCTCGACGTGATTTTAAGTTTTGAATGGGGCGTAGGCCTCCGTTTGCTGCACCCAATTTGTTGATGTTTGTTGTAATCACGCTCAATTTGACTCGCTGCACGGAAGCGGCAGCTGGAGCTGTTCCTCTGGTGGCGGTGGCACGTGCCTCACCGCGAAGCACTCCAGAACTGCAAAGAGAGAGATTTTAGCTCTTCTGAAAATTATTATCACCTCTCTAGCCTACGTACTTGATTTCACATACCGAATACGCAACGCATGAATGTGCCCTGTGCAGCACAGCTAGTGCAGCTATGTGGACCGTCCCAAGAACTGTGACTCATGCTGCCTTGCTTGCGGTTATCCGTGTATGGCTGTTGAACCTGCTGCTTCTGGCTGTTTAAAATGTTAGATTTGATTTGAATATGAGGTTTCACGCGCCGACGCTACAAAAGCGATAAGGTTTGCCTTATTGGAGGTCTTCCTGTTAACGTTGACCAGCTTTGCGACGAAATCTCGAACACGTAGTCGTTTTCAGATTTCGCTTATCGCTTGAAATATTTGCGGTGCAGCGTCTAATCAAAGGCGTAATTTTTTTGTTCCGTTGTGTCACTGTGTCACTGATGGCCAACTGCACAGTTTAGATGATTGAGTTTCCCTTCAAGCAACGAAGACGTACGATAGCCCAGTCAATATTATCACTAAAACCAACACCCGCAACGCTTCCTAAGCCCCTGGGCACACTTGGGCGTAACTACACTGAATCGGAGTTCTTCAATCTTTGCGTATTCGCAAGGTCAAGGAAAGCCGTTAGGCGGCGGGGTGATAATGAGAACAGAATATCTAGGCCCTCAGTCGTTTTAGCTCCCGAGTCGCTCTCCGCGCGGTGCCACTGCTGCCCAAGGAGCAGCTGTGTCCGCGTGTTGGGAGTCAAATTAGGCACGTCAGTACAGTCGCTGCAATTTTGTAGCGAAAGCTACAATACGCTACCTCGGGAGCTCTTGGCAGGGTGAGCAGTTTTGACCTTGATAGCTAGAGGTCGAACCACACCCCCTTCTGCAAGCACCCTGCATGGATTAATAAAACTTGCTGCTGGGATTGTTGGTTCATGATCATAACAACTGGGATTAGCACTTTAAACAACAGGACACACGTACGAAAAAACGGACAGGACTGGCGCTACTTCATGTCCATTTTTCCTTACGTGCATCCTGATCTGTAAAGTGCTAATCCCAGTTCTCATGACCCTGCATGGAGCAACGGCCCAATGGCGGGGGGAGATACGCGGCAGACGAGAGATAGGCTTATTTTGGGTTGAAACCAGCCGGAACGTAAACGAAGGCAAAGGAAGTGGAACACAACGACAGCCGCTGGTGTAAAAACTTATGTTTTCTATCAATACTGGTGAATATAAACACTCAACTCCAAAGAATAAAAGATACTGCGATTGAGCATAATAATATCACAAAAGACACCGTGATAAGATAGCTAGATAGACACGGGCACAGTTAAGGCCATCGCCGATATGCAATCTCCTTTGCATGAAGAGACACGCTTCCTTGATTGACACACTTTTTTCCTGATTCAGCTATGTGGAACGCTTCCATAATTTCACGGGGTGTTGGTTGACGGGGCCTAAATAAAATGTCAGTTGCAGAAAAAAAACATATACATCCGCTGCACAATGTGAAGAAAGATGTGATGATGTGCGGCCTTTCACGAGAACTATTCATCTCTCAAACGCACGTTGATAACACGTGTGTTGTGCTTACTTTGTCTTTGTTTAAGTTCGCGCTGATTTCTTTCAGGGATATGTCTTCCCATCTTGCCCAGCTTGCAACCCTTCTAGCTGAAAGATGGACCAAGATGGAACGGAGACGTGCGTGGGACCCGTGTCGCCATTTGGCGCAGGAAGGCGAGGAGGCCTCGTGCAGCGTAGAGCTGTTTGTAGTGTAGGCAGGGGAACATCCAGCTGTCGTCGCTCGTACAGCGGCGAGGCTTAAGCAACGCCGCGAGGAGAAAAGTATAATAGATAAGCAGTGTACTCAGTGCAAACATGTCTTCATATCATTGCGAACCACACCTAGACCGCACCATGACAACGGGCCTAGCCAGGACAGTGAAGCTTTCGCAATCATCTAGGGGTAACCAAAGCTACACCTCAGCAATTTTTAATAATATTGCGGGAGTGTGTGCCGGCGGGCCGGTAGCGCCTAATCACGGTAGGAAGCCGCGAAACGAGCGAACATTGATCACGCAGCTCTCATGCGTACTGTGGTCACGGCCGTGCAACTGTTGTCTTTTTTGCTTTTCCCACAATAACTAGATAATTACCTCCCTCAAGTTATCAACCATGTATCTTAATTTCCGTGTGGTGACAGTGATTCCTCGTGCGCCATGTTCAGGGCAAGGAAGATAGACGGCTGATTACTGGCAGTAATTATTTGCGACGCACTTGTGGGAGCAGCTTAGCAGACCACGGTTGCACCACTGAGACCATTCTGCGAATGAGAACTGTGCCATTATTTCCCGCTCGTTTCGCCGCTGTGCACCGTAATAAGGCGCTAACCCCACCGCAGGTCGACGCTCCCGCGATATTGTAATAAAATTCCTCGGCAGTACATCTGCACGATGGCTTGGGCATGCTGATCCGTACATCTAAAATCCAGGAAAGTTTGCACGCAGGCACAAGTCTTGAATGGCACAGCTGTTGTATGTGAACATTGCCGGACAAGTGTTTCAGTTTCCGCAATTTTGTTCATTTACATACTTGCGATGGTAGTATTTGTCGTCATATGCATCCATGAGGTCATTGTCTTTTTCACAGGAGATGGTGAATGCAGTCATCCTCAACATTGTAGAGCTCTACCATCACTTCGTCATCGATTCGAGGCAGTGGGTGGTGGGATCTGGAAGTCGTCGAGGGAAGGATCGGTGCGCTTGTAGCCATTTTCTATTTATCCATAATGGCTTGCAGAAAATGCGCCTACCGCCGTGACCTCTCCCAGGCAGGATGTCTTTTCGACGTTGCGGCGCACGGCAGCTCTTCGGCGGTACTGGGCGCGTGAGCACGATTTCACTGTGACAAACGACCGAGGGGCGTGTAGTACTACGTGTGCTTCTCATTCCCAGCAAGTGTCTCCAGGATTACGGCGAACGCTGGAGTCTTTCTCGTTGAGCAGGTGTTGCCACAACTACGGGGAATGCTTGTCCTTTTTTTGCCAGTTACTAGGCGAGCAGAGGACTCGGCGGTCGCTGGGGTGAACGCACTCACGAGCTTTCCGCATTTCTTGGTATTCATTTCGCTAATACCGAGCTTACGGCCTGTAACCACAGCTCTGCTGATAAAAAAGAACACCGAATCTCTACCACTCTTTTCAACCGCTTTTTATCCTAAAAGCAGCGTGGGTTTTCAGGTGACTCATGGTTCCGGTACTTCTTTTTGGAAAGCGCTGTAACAAACATAACTCCTCCGTGGGGTACCTGGGCCTGGAAATAGCGGAACGTCTTTCATATTACCGGGCAGCAAACAGTCGCCAGGTAGAAGACAGCAAATAAAACAGACAAAAGACAGTTTTTACCGCATTTGGTTCCTGCAGAATGGCCGCTGGCAGCCTCTATGCGCGATGTAAGGATAAATAGCACTTATACCGACCGCTGAAGTACATGTTTTAAGCTTGCCGGGCAGCGATCTCTTGACCAGATGGTAGGAGTCTTTAGGCCTGCAGATAGAAATTGCCTACTTGGAAAGAATAGCCTAAAAGCGGAGAAGTACGCGTGACTGTGCCCGCACTTGACTAAAACTGCGCCTATATTAGCACAGCCTTGAAAGAAATAGTATCGCTGCCGCCTTCATTAGAGTGATATTAGCTTACTCAACAGCCAGTGTCCCCGACAGCCAGTGCACCGGAGCACTATTGTAATATGCATGGCATGCATTGGTATTATGAAATTGTAACGTATCAGTACCCTTACCCTCCTAATTTCTCTACCATTCCTCTGCTTCAAATGGGATTGGGTTCATTATTTTACACGTACTGCCCTTGCACTGACAGAATATTCGCGTTGGTCTCTTATAAACGGGACTTATTGCAGCTGAGTTTTTAGATGCGGAGCGCCTTATGCTCGGGGGTATGTCCCGCGGCGTCGGCGGTGGTCCGGCGTCCGCACACCACCGTTTTTTGGCCAATCCCCCACGTCTTATACTCGGGGGTATGTCCCGCGGTGTCGGTGGTGGTCCGGCGTCCGCACACCACCATTTCTTGGCCCATACCCCACGTGGGTACGTGCCATAGAAGAGGAACAACAACAACAACAACTCCGGTTGTGCTTGCGCTTGACTGCGTGATTCTTCAGATGAAGTAGGATGGAAGCAACAGCCCCGTCAGTGAGTGTGCTGACGCAATTAAGTGAGAGAATCAGGGCAAACACTAACAGCAATTACACACAACTACAACCCACGGAACGTGTATCGATATCGTCTTTACCAACTGCCACGGCGACAACTGCATACAACCGCTGCTGAGAGATCCACTGACTGTGCACTTCAGTGACCATAAGGCCGTCACACGCAAAGTAAGAAGACGTGCAAACCTAAAAAAAGACCTTTATATACCACTTATATCTCGTCTCACTCGCGTATATACGCATACAATAGGAAAAATTACACACATCCCCCCGAAGGTAACCATGAGTAGGATATATGAGCATTACGGGGTTCACTATATTTTCACCAAATTTGGCTAACAAACATAACAGAAACGCAAACGGAACCTCCATGACGCTCCGCATCTTACTCATGGTTCCCTTGGGGGAGATGGTTGTAGTTTTTTATGTGCCGGTCGTTTTTTTAAAGTTATATTAGGAGCTGTTTATTTTACAAATAAAATTTACTTTACTAATAACATGACGTCAATGTCGCTTTAAGTTTAACACTGGGACCTTTTATTTTCACGTCTCTTTTTTGTTTGCAGAAAAATGTGCTCATTACCATCATTTTCCTCTGCACATTTCTCCAATGTATGTTCTTGACTGCTGCGACTGTATATTGGAGAGTTTCTCACGGTCCTTTCTCCCATTTGCTTTGTCCTTACATTTGGTTTGAAATCCGTCGTCGCAATCGTGTACCCTTCTTCATTTGTAATTCCACGTCCTTGTACACACTTTCGGCGGCCTCATCATTGCAGCTAGGTGCTGGTCCCTAGATTTGTACTATATTTAGACTGTATCATTTGTTTACATTTATTATAACTACTGCGAATCTCTCGTTCTTGCTAAGAAATTACTCCATGTTTCATAATTTTTTCCTTTGGATTAGTAATCCTACCCCGTGCTTCCTGTTTTTGTAAAGTCCCTTTTGGCGCAGAATGAACCCATTAGTTCGTTCCAAAATGCCTTCTCCCGCTAGTCTTCGTTTAGGCCTATATTATCCCACCTACGTCCCAGAGCTCGTCTAATATTACAGCCAAGTTTCCATCGTTTCCCCAAGTTTCCCCCGGGCCAACAGCAGGAATCATGCCGCGATACCATTTTTGCACGGGGGGGTACCTTTTATTTGTAATCCAGTTTTCATTGTCTTGTGTTATCTTACGTTCATGCTTCGTCGTATCCTGTAAATTATTGTAAATACACTTTCTCTTCATCATCTACTTGCCTCGTCTCGTCACCGGGTAATTCAGCATCCTCCATTGCGGCACCACCCACTCAACAACGACCCAAACTTTACTGGCGGGTTTACGGACCCCGAGCTGCATTCCTATGAACAGACCTCGACAACACCGAGTTTGAACGGGGAAGGTAACGGAGTCAAGGTGGCGAATGGTCAACATGAGTGAGGCGGGTGTGCAGCGGGTGATCGGTGAAAATGAACCCTTGCCGGACATCTCGACGGACACCAACCAGACTTTAAGCCAAGAGAAATTACGGCTTCGAAATTGTACTGCGAACTGTGTCTTGGTATTAGAGAGGTTGTACAACCCCGGGTACATATGATGAAAATACGAGGTGCATTAAACATAGCTTAGTCTCGCGATGTCGGAATATGGTCAAGGTGTCGACAGATAGCAACGAGTTTACTTCACCAACGGGCCGAACGAGAGGACAGAGGAGAAGCTCATTCCCGCCTTGCAGCACAAGCCACGCTGCGACACCGAGGAAGCCACAAGGCGCATCCCTGGAAATAACAAGGTTCTTTATAAAACTTCCATTGGTAAGCGCTCACGCGATGGCGCTTGCCACCATTTTTTTATCTACATTTGCTGCAGCGCAGTGCGTCTCGATACTGCAATTCCCGAGGCATGAATCATTGGCCCTTTGAATGACAGACCATTAAACATCGAACTCTGAGAGTATTTAGGGAATAAACAACACACAGAATTAGGCGTATGACATCTCCGATTTTCCAGGCATTTTGTTTCCTTCATTCATAACTAGTAGGCACAGGTTTTGTTTGAAGAAAAGTATGGAAGCGCAAGAGGTTTGCCACAGAGATCTGAACTTTCGAGTGCCTACATGCACTTCCATTGCTGCCGACTTCGTTTTTCGTATAACGTGTGGGATGCTCCTGAAATATGCCCTAACATTAGCACAGGTAATGTATAGTTACTGTGCAGTACGCGTGTTTATTCCTGGAAGTATTTTATTTACCGCCGTTGTTTTTTTTTCATTTTGCAAACTTCGCGTAGAAATCTTCACTGTGCGCAGAAATCACGAACATACGAGTGTTTCCGCTTTTCGCCTCCATCACAAGGGCGGATACACTTAATTTCATTTGTCTATGCAGCTTTACGCACCTTTATGGTGAACGGTTGGCGGTCATCGTGTTTGTACTAGTAACGGCGGGTACTTTCGCCATCTCCCCTATTTTTTGCAAAGAAAAGTTACCTTGGGTTGGGCCCCCCCCGAAAAAAAATCCTGGGTACGTCCCTGCACGTGGTAACGCATATAATTTGTACTATGGGGGCACCGGTTCTATTCCCACATAAACACAGAAGGTTACCTATTTACTCCGTACAGACTCCCCAATTTTGAGTACCGAGCAAGAAAATGACCGGGTACAAGAATAACACCGAAAATGACGTGCTTTTGGGCAAGAAGCACTTGTGATTTTCAGCTTCAAAATAAACCGTGCATAATACCCGTAAATTATTGCGGATGCCACCCTTGAAGCAACCAGAGTAACGGTAACGTTTCAGCAAAAAAATGGGGTATTTTGCATAATAAAAAGCTTGGAGGTGCACTTGTTCCACGGCAGGGGTCTTTCTTTACACAAGCAGCGAATAAATATTCCAAGAAATAGTATAAAAGAGGTGAAAACAAACTGCCACTTAGCTAACAAAACCCCATATCAGCTAAAAATCCCATCAAAAGCATTAGCATTTATGTACTCAGGTATTCGCGTTCCGCATGGGGAGCCCAGGGGATTGTGTTTGGCGATTAGTGAGATTGGGTTAGAGTTGGTAGATTGTTTACTCTGGACATGTATGCCGCGTCACGATTACACAAGATCAAACAACCCCCTGGAGTCGCGTGAGGCCTGCGGGGAAAGAATGTTTGCACAAGTCGCGAGCAGTGCGTCAACAACCACGCACTAAGCGGTACGAAAATATTTGTTGTGGCTATGAACGCTAGCCAAATATTCATTATATTGCGTTTTTTGCACCATGACAACGTAAACAGGACGTGAAGGTTTTCTGCGGGCTGCTCACTTTTTGCCCTTTCCATGAAACTCTGAAACTTTTTTAAGCGTTCCTTAATTTAGGTAAGTGCTGTTCTGGTCGATAGTGCACGACAAGCCGCTAGTAAAACGTAATAACGACGGTCGTGAAACTTTATATGGCCTGCTGATTTTCTCCTTCAAAAGTGTAAACCAGACATTATTATTTATTATAAACCTCCATCGCTTCACGAGGTTCAGGAAGTTGAGGAAGCTATGCGGGGTGTCGGCTATATTGAATATCACCCTTTCTTCGCTCTTTCAATGTCCACGGGTCTAAAAGTTCCGGCGAGATTTTCGTCAGGGGTGCTTGATATTGCGAAACAACCCGGGATAATGTGACCCGTACTTGGAAGTCTCGGGAGTGTCAACCAAGATAATTTTAAGTGTTGCTCGCATGCGGTTACGGACGCCTTAGCCCAAACTAAGCGCTGTTTTGCGTGGAGTTGTTTTAACAATGCCATTTTTTGGTTGTTCCTCATAGTAGAGGAGTGTACTATGTATCTATCTTCAACCATCACTTCTGCGGTAGTAACGATTATAAACCTGGATCCTCCTTTTTATTGACGCTATCATGCTTAACCTCCAAGCTTTCAAGCTTATCATGCTTAACCTCCATAAAGCTGATATTCTGTTCCTCTTTAAAATTACTCAAAACATAGTGTATAGCGGTAAGCGTCTACAACATGTTCCTCTACGTGCCACAAATTTGATCAGGAAACATTATACATTTATACTTCCAAATATCTGTGTCTTTTGTGCCCTATGTTAGACTGCAATCCACGTATAACGGGTTGTCGGATTACCTGGATATATTTCTTGACCGCAATACTCTGTTTCTCAAATTTGTGTGTGTTTGTATTGGCGTAAAGGTCAACTTTACTTATGCTGTATTTATCTTTTGCCCCTGTGTTCATGGACTTGATTGACTTTGATTCTGTAACCTCAGCCTAAGCTAACCTTTCATTCTTTTCTCTTTGCTCAGTTTTCTACTGTCTTGTTTACTTCTGTGAGATATGCCTCACTGTTAGGCATTCATGGGTTGACTCCACGGGAAGTTACCGCGAGAATTCTGTACCAAGCTCAAGAACGCGGCCAAACCATGGGGCTGTTCGTAAATCAAAGGTGGACATGCCCACCTCCGAGTTCAAGAAGTAGTGGAGTGAGAAAGGACACTAATAAAAAGTTTTGATTTCCTCTGATTGCCATGACAGCGAAGTGTACATAATTTAGGAAGTAGATTTCTCTGGCACTCTTTTGCAGCGGTCCTTTTTAAATTTCTAGAAGTGCGGATTTGAAAAAGAGCAGGGCATCTCCTCGCCGCAGGCTCCCAAATCCGTAGCAAGGCTTTCACTTGTTCCCAGCCTCACGTCCTCCTGGAAGGTGAATGGGACACTCGCGCAATACTAAAAATCTGGACAGATATTATACTTACATTCTACCTCAATGACTACTTATGCGGCCTATGCAACCACGTGTAATTCAGTGACTGGTGCGCTAGACAATTTTCCCGAACATTTACGCTCAGTTCGGTAAGTACGCATCAGCTAGTTTTATACAAGCATAAGCGATTGCAGTTACATAATACTGCTTATAGAGAATAGTTTTAAAATTCCGCTCTAATTATGTTGTCACGGAAGTGTCTTTTTGAGGCGCATACTTTAATTTGCCTGTGACTGAATGCTTCTTGTTGCCTTCCGAAATAGAATTGGCAGTGGGTGTTGAAGGCGGAATGTTGCTACACATTCCTGACGGAGCATGACTTCAAGGCGGTCATGTCATGTTCAGAATAGTCGCAGCACTGGTACAGCGCCAACAATCTACGAATATAGATAAAAATCGGCCCACCAAGTCATAGCTTTTCCCGAAACAGACGATATTCTTTCCCAAAGGACGTCAACGGTTGGAAACAGGGCATTTGTCAGAACTTTCAATATTAACAAGTACCCGCAAGTCCTCAGGCGAGTAATATGAAAATATACAAAAGGCAAAATTTAGTAAAAACATATCAAACTGAAGGTAAATTTCGGAAAGCATGAATAAGAATAACTACAAAATCTACGAAGAAATGCGTTTATTTTTTAATATTCCCGAGAAAGGAACTGACCAGTTGCTAACAACTACACAAAAAAATCACCGAAAAGTGAAATCTTTGTAGAAAGTGGGACAGTGTTTGAACGACATGAGTAGATATCAATATTTATGAAGCGCAAAGACGCGCTTCTGAACGGTAGGGTAAAAAACGCATACTAAATGAAGGATCAATTTCTAGGTGGCGGGAAATTTCGCTCGCAAAACTGAGAAACTATATTTTCAACGCTATTGAGAAAACATATTTTCCAGAAGAAGAACCACGTGCATTATTATCGGAGGCAAAATATTTTAGCTCTGAAAACTCACGAAGATGAGTGGCAGCCCACTCGGAAATGCTCAGTACCCAACATCATCTTCTCATGCAGTTTTTGCCTTGCCAAAATATTTTTGCCTAGCGAAAATTCGAACACACTGTGGAAGACGCCGGCCCAGATGGTTTTTCAACAAGCCTAGAGGTTGCTATCTGTAATGCAACGCAATCATCCTTGAGATATACCTCGTTACCTACAGCAGTCATGGATTTTGACATCGAACTTGAACGCGTGCACGGAATTCGATAGCACGCCGAGCTGCGTTACAGGCGTACAGAATTTGTGCACGACTAAAGGGCTGCGAGACGCACACATAAGAAAATACAGCGACGCGTCGCGCAGGTCTAGGCACAAGAGTAGGAATCGTTTTGCGAGTCCCTCGACCCTCCGAAGCCTCCGTCCTCTGTATGGAGAACAGTAAGTGGACAGACAACGCCTGTGCAGCAGTGATGCCCGTTGAAGGCATTGGCACTCCATGAAAACCATCTGGAGGTGGAAGTTGTACCGGTATACTGCGTGCGAGTTGATGCTTCAAGCGATAACGTCGGATCTGCGAGGAACAGCCAAGCCCCTCCTTCTCCTGATGAACATATGGACGTTCTATTTTCAATGGAAGAGTTAAGACAGCCATGGCATCCTGCAGGCGTCGTTCTTCACCTGGTCATGATGGAGTAACGTACTCCACCTTATGCCACCTTGGCCCTGGTGCTCGTAAGCGCATCTTGACCAATTTAACCAGATATGGACAGATGGTGTCGTACCCCCAATAGAAAACAAGCCGGCTCGTTCCATGGTCAAACCCTAAGAAACACTTAGAGTACGCGTTCGCAGTTCTAGGCGAGGGAGCCTTTAAGTTACGATGGCCCACGCTGTTCATAGTGGTCAGGAACATCCTAAGCACATCTGTAGTACTGTATTTAGTTTCAGCTAATTTTTCAACTCTCTCTTTGAATACCTGTGAAATTTCTGCAGTAGGCTGTCTTCCAATCACAGACGTTTGTTGAATGTGTGTGAGGACTTTGGGGTTAAGCAGACGGGTGTGTGACTCGCGGAGGAAGATCACAAGGAAATTGACGCCATGGTCTTGAGCGGATATTCCAACACTGAATATATTGGGGACGGAACGCACACACAAGCGAAATAAAACAAACAAACAGGTCCAATCCACTGGAGTTCGAGAGAGAAGCGGGAAAAAAAAATAAACAACGCCACGCTCACGGCTCTGTCCCACAGTGATTGCGCTCAGTCGCCACGGCGTTGACGTCCTCGCCGCAGGGTTTCGGAAGACGGCGGACCACTGGCGGTTCCGCTGAGTCACGCGCCGCTGGCTACGCTCGCTAGGCCTTGCCTCGGAACTTCGGCTCCCGGGGACGTCGCGGCGATCTGACAGCTTCCCGAACGGCGAAGCCGGTTTTCCGTGTCACAGGCCCGTGGACATCACCCCGCTGGAGCGACCACGAACCTCGAACCCCGAAAGCCACGAAAACCTCGAACCGCCTGCCGGTCGTTTTGGTCCAGCTGCCCTCCGGAACCTCCGCCGCTCGCTCCGCTTCCCAGGCCAGCCCTCCATGATGATGATACTCCCCTCCTGGCACACACCCTCTAAGGAAAATTGGCCAGGTCACCATCTTCTTTTTTAATGCCCGGACTACTGGAAAGGTGACGGTTCTTTTCTGTTATTAGGGGAGCGCTGTTACCACTAGTCATGGCGCCTGGATATGCGGTTTCTAATAAATTATCTTTTCAAGCTTGGGTCATTAATCTCGCTTCGCTGCTGACTCTGGCCGCCGCTTGACATCGAAGAGCGTTGGACCTATTGGGCTACGACGACAAGGCAAGCCAATAAAACGCTCTGCTCTCAAAAACCACATATTCTCTGTGTACACGAGCAGCCCCCGACAGGAATATCGTCTTCAAGGATTGCGATGTTTTAACACTTCGACACTTATCACCCTCAAGCGCATTCTCATTGGCCTCTTATACCTCCGTAGGGAAGAAGTTATGCTCCTGAAAAGCGCTTTGATTTTCTTATAAATCGGAACACATTCGCAATGTCGGTAATGAATGCCAAGGGTCCCGTTAGTAAAACTCCTGACGTTATAATTACGTTGCCGAAGTCCATCGCATGTACATTTTCCGGTGAAGCCGATATATAATTTTTTGCACTAAAGTGGGAGCTTTTAAACTACTGGTTCTGTGCAAGCGACAATCACATTAAAGTCCTTACTGCTACATCCACTAGAAAACTTATGTGCCCAGTTAGGCGGGCAAAAAAGCTTGGACAGGTTTGATAAGAGCTCGGAGAAGAGCTTGACGGTTCAAGTTGTGGCTGAGCTGGTGAACGTGCCGAATCAAACGTTTTGTTTGTGAACCTGTTGGCCTGCGGAACGCTCGCGTGATCAGCGTAGCCTCTTTCAGCCTCTACTCCCGGATGAACACAACAAATTGTGAGGGGTACTCAAACTTTGTCAACCGCTCAGGCTGCTCAGTCATCCTTGCTGTACTCCTGTCGGGGCATGATTTGAACAAGCGTCTTTAACTCACGTGCATGCTATCTATGGCTGTCCTAAAAAGCTTCCCGTGCGCAGACCCAAAGAAACGAGCGGTTTGTTCACCCTAAGAGCGTAAGCCCAGGAAATTTGACTGCAGGCATAATGGAGGTGCAGTTCTAAAGATGTAATATGAGCTTCGTGAGGTATCGGGCCTCTCTGACCAATAGTAGCTCTTGAAAATCTGCTGGATGACGCAAGAGTTGTAGCATTTTTGTTTGAGGCGAACTTATTAACAATTATTTTTGTACAAATTCCAGTAGTTTGGTTCCAAAAACGAACTATTGACATAATACAGTCGTTTCACTCAAATAAAACATTCATACAACGCTTGTACTTTCTCCCGAATGAGATTTAAACGCTCTTGAGTAATCACTATTGACCTGGGCCCTTGCTAGAGTGCTCGCGCAATTCAGATGAAAATAATTTGGGTATTATTTCCTTCTACCGATTTCGTCATTTTTTGGTTTTTCGCGGTTGTGTTTTAATATCAGTACATGGTCTGCCTGTGCATTAGGACGAATTGTACAACAACCTCATTCTTCTATAACTATTTTTTAAAAAGCCTGCTCTAAAGCCTACTGGTTTGTTTTTTAACATTTATTTCAAAATGTATATTATGGGCCTGAGGTATATCTTATGAAGTTACTCTCCCTGTACCAATCTACCCTTCTACTACCGCTCTTGTAATGCCACTGCTAAGAATGACGTTGGCGTGGGGAGTATATGCGAATAATGAATGAATGAATGAATGAATGTAAGTTTATTACACAGGCGGGGGAGATGCGAATAATAGAAAATATATTTGCTAGCTCGACTTTTTGGAGTTGATAGACACCACAACCACCATACGCAGTAAGTATTTTCCGATGGAGGGTAATACCATATAGATACATTTATAAGTCTGCATTCTTGCAGTATCCTTCCCTTGAATAAAGGCTTGTTATTTCAAGGAATTGGCTAAGTTAAGAACACTTTCGTATAGCTTGAAAACCACCGATGTTTGAAAGGTTTATGTTTTGTTAAAACGTTGGTATGACCATTTGACGCAAAAATATGCTCTGCTGGCAACATGAGACAAAGCGTCCATTGTTAATCTTATTGCTTACAAAGCTGCCTTTAATAATTATATTTATTTAAAATTTATTTATTATAATAATTTAGGGCACCAAGCAACTGGTGTTTTTGTAGGTAAATTAATCTACTAATGGCCGTTAATATTCACAATAAGAGGCTTCAACCAACCAAAAAAAAACAGAGACGTGTTACTCGTAATTTGCGAACATTCCCGGTTTTGTACATTTATAGGTTTGCCATCGGTATCCACCGCCTAACTACGTTTATTTATGCTGTACTAACACCACAATGAAAAAATAGGTGCAACACTGTGCAGAAAGCCGCTGAAATACTCTCCGCCGCAGTAATTCAATGATGCTAACTTGTTCATTGTAGCTGTAATTATTCCTCCACAGCTAATCCTTATTTAACAAAACAACTTGATCTCAACATCTCAATTTCTCATGAATGCTCGAGTTTTTTTGCCATGTGTCCTCGTATAAAATTGCTTTCTTATATTTCTTTTACTGAGCTCAATGTTGCAAAGTTACTGAATTTGGTCACAAGAGGGCGATTCGGCAACGAAAATGTTCAAAGGCGTCTTCAGTGTAACCTACATTGTTTCCTTTAAGAAGCCCTGTTTTTCGGCAAGAATCTTTTTTTTTTGTACTACATACACCGCGTCTGAAATTTGTATACGCTGACACTTAACAAAAAAATGATTTTTATTACACGAATTGTTAAAAACGGTTTGGATACATTTGTCCTCTGATCTTACTTAACCTTTGTATACGACGGCTTCTGTTACAGTGCTTGTTTTAGGTACTGCACAATAGGGCCAAACAGAGCGAATAGCATTTATATAAGATTGCCCAAGATCTGCTTCGGTTGCGAGTCTTCTTTTACGCATTTTGCGCTACTTAAAAAGTGGGCACGGCGAAGCGGCAGGGAACATGCCGATAACCAAGAAATTCTCGTTCACTGTCCAGGCTTTCCTGCTAGTCATCACAACCAGCACGTGCCAAGCGTTTCCTGCGAATGACGCAAGATACGACAGCGTATTCTGCCAGAACTGGTCACCAACGGTTCTACATCTGGTTGGACCTCGTGACCTACTCTCGACCGGGACAACACCACTGCAGGCTATAAAGGACGGCCCACAGCATTTCTTCTTCAGTGGGCACAGCGAAGCGGCAGGGAACATGCCGATAACCAAGAAATTCTCGTTCACTGTCCAGGCTTTCCTGCTAGTCATCACAACCAGCACGTGCCAAGCGTTTCCTGTGAATGACGCAAGATACGACAGCGTATTCTGCCAGAACTGGTCACCAACGGTTCTACATCTGGTTGGACCTCGTGACCTACTCTCGACCGGGACAACACCACTGCAGGCTATAAAGGACGGCCCACAGCATTTCTTCTTCAGTGGGCACGGCGAAGCGGCAGGGAACATGCCGATAACCAAGAAATTCTCGTTCACTGTCCAGGTTAGTTCAACCTATTCCACAGTTCGCAGTGATGATCGTACACTCCTTGTTCTGCCGTGCCCACGGACAAGTGTTTTCATTGCGTACAGTTGTTTTCATGCCTGTAAACTCGCCGTCTGCGGTGATGTAGAAGAAAATCCTGGTCCAACAGTCGAAGAAATGTTTGAGCAACTAATGAAGGGTCAGTCATCAATTTTAACAGAGCTTTCTGATATCCCAAGTAGGCTGACAGCCACTGAAAATACTGTCACTTTGTTAAATAGCCGTTGGACCGAACTGGATAAGGTATTACACGATGTACGCGAAAAATATTCGCAAATCCAGACACTACAGGATAAAGTTCTTTCCCTTGAGAATGTAATTGAGCAACAGATTAACAAAATAACTGACCTTGAAGACCGCAGTCGACGGTCCAATCTTGTTGTCTATGGTATTGAGGACCAGGCTGATGAAAGTGATCAAGTGTTGCGCGCGCAAGTCCTCGATAATGTGTTCACAAAAATACTCAAACAACCCAGCACATCTGTTGCAAGAATTCACCGTCTCGGGAAGCGTGTTGGAAATAGACCAGTGATTGTATATTTCCAGGATTTCCTGGAGAAGGAAGCTATCCTGCATAGCGCCAGCAAACTCAAAGGCTCTGATATATTCATCCAAAACGATTACAGTCAATCCACACTACGCAAGCGCAAACTGTTATGGCAATCCGCGAAAACCGACAAGGCAAACGGCAAAAGCGTTTCGCTTATCGATGATAAGCTGAAGATCGATGGTGTAACTTATACCTGGGATGACACTAGACAACAACGCATTGCCATGAGCACTCGTGTAACTCGTGTTGAACCCTTTCCGGGTACTGCGCACAAGGCATCTGCAAACAAAGTCGCACCTACAAACGAAGTCGCACCTCCCGATACTGCGCACATGGCATCTGCAAACAAAGTCGAACCTGCCGTGCCTTGACGGGAAGTTTGCGGTGCATCAAAACAGCTAAGGATCCTAAATGTGAATGCCCGAAGCATAGCAAATAAAACTGCTGAGTTAGAAAGTCTCTTGTACAAATATGATCCCCATCTGACGGTCATAAGTGAAACATGGTTGCACGATGGGATCAGCGACGACTGTATTGTACCTGACTCGCACCAAATAGTCCGTCGCGACCGCTCTTCTCAGGGAGGAGGAGTTGCTGTCATATTAAAAAAATCGTTCTCAGTCACTCTGCTTCCGCAGATTGATGCTCACGAAAGCCTCTTTTTGAGAGTAACTTTCTGGGGTCATGTGTTTACAGTTTGCGCGGTATACAGGCCACCGTCTTCCCCACCCAAATTTCTAACGATGCTTTTGGATTATATGACAGCAACAAACCTCGGCAAGATTATTATGGCGGGTGATTTTAACATGCCATCTATAAACTGGACAAGTGGCCACTTTTCCCAAACAGTGGATAATCCACTTCTTGACATAATGATGGCATGTGACTTGGACCTAGTGGTAAAGGAGGTCACCCGTCCGTCCGGTGATGGTGGCACAATTTTGGATCTCGTTTTTATCAGCAAAGCTACGTTACAGCATGATGTTTGCATAGAAGAGGGTATATCGGACCATAAGCTCGTTTTTATTACTTGTTCCATTAATAACTGTGCTTAAAACGCTAAGCCCAAGGCAAAAGTTATTAATAACTTTGCCCGTGCTGACGACCAGGCAATCTTAGACGAGCTTTGGGCGTTTGCCGACAACGTATCAAATGAAAATCCCCTCTAACTATGGCTTGAATTTAAGAGGATGGTCCTCGATTGTATTCGTACCTATGTCCCTCGTAAAAAAATCAAAACAAACCGAGCTAGTCCCTGGGTAGACAGGAATATCATTCATTTAAAGCGGAAACTGAAACGGGCCAAGAAAACAAAACCACCTAGAGCTGAACTCATTCAGAGTCTTAAAATACAGCTTTCAGCAAGTTTATCTACAGCCAGAAAGAAATACTTTTTGACCTCGTTGCCAAATTTTATAAAAACACAACCACAAAAGTTCTGGCGCTATCTGGGCGGCAGTAAAAAACGCTTGGAGCAAATTGAACAAAACAACGTCCTTATAACTCAACCGAAGACCATTGCTAATACAATGAATGAGTATTTCCATTCGGTCTTCTCTCCCCAGACTGAAATCAACGGGCTGTTTACGAATGTGACTGATATTGATCCTGACTTTATATCTTGCGAAGGCGTTCTCGCACTTCTGCTGGATATAAATGAAAAGTCGTCAGAAGGGCCAGACCTAATTCCAAATGCTTTTTGCGCCGTTATGCCGAGCCGATATCGCACATTTTGACCGCCATCTTGTGTTTATGCTTGCGCCATTCAGTCTTGCCTGATGATTGGCGCCTAGCCCGCATTGTGGCTGTTTTTAAAAAAGGAAATAGCTTGAAAATGAAAAATTATCGACCCATCTCACTAACATCAACCTGCTGCAAAAATTTGGAACACATAATCGCCTCTTTTATTAACAAATTTCTGGAAACAAACAGCGTCCTTTCCGAATTCCAACATGGGTTCCGCAAAAACCTTTCTACCACTACTCAACTTGTTACAACCACTCATGAAATCGCACAAGCTTTAGATTCATCTAGCCAAATAGATTTAGTCTTTCTTGACTTCAGTAAAGCCTTCGATCGCGTACCCCATGATAAACTACTCACTAAGCTTTCTTCTTTGGGTCTTCCTGCGTTTATAATTAACTGGATCAAATCATATTTAACAAACAGAACACAGTTTGTGGAAGTCGACGGGTGCGCATCTGAAAGACTTGGTGTAACACCTGGCGTTCCACAAGGCAGTGTTTTGGGACCGGTTCTTTTTTTAATTTACATCAATGACATAACATCTGCTATTGACCCGAGAGTTTCTATTAAATTGTTTGCAGACGACTGTCTTATTTTCAAGAAAATCACGGGCACCGATGACCAAGTTTTGTTAAACAGCAGTTTGACGGGAATTGGTCAGTGGTGCGCTACCTGGGGTATGAGCTTGAACGCCGACAAAACAGTTCTACTTCGTGTAACGAACAAAAAACAACCCTTTCAGTTTTCTTATTCAATAAATGGTGCACCAGTGGTAGAAAAAAGCCAGTACAAATACCTCGGGATAACGTTCACCAATACTCTGTCGTGGTCAAAGCACATAGAAAACATCTGCGCATCTGCCACACGCAAGTTGGGCTTTTTACGGCATAAACTCAAAGCGTCACCAACGCATGTCAAATTACTGGCCTTCAAATAGATAATACTTTCTAAACTGCAATACGCTTCGGTTGTATGGGACCCCTTCCTTAAAAAAGATAAATACCGGCTTGAAATGGTGCAAAGACGCGCTATATGGTTCATTTTCAACAAATATAGGATCACTGACTCACCAACTTCTCTAATGCTGGCGAACAACATTTCAACCCTGGAAGACAGACGAAAAATTGATAGGCTGAAACTGTTGTTTGCTCTTTATACTGGTGCCACAAAGGTAAATGCATCGGTATACATTCATCCATTTCAATCGCGCCCCACGAGACATCGGCACACGCACAATTTGCTTCCGTATCGAGCCCGCACAAACATGTTCAAGAATTCGTTTTTTCCACGTACAGTATCGGAATGGAATTCACTGCCTGAAGTGGTCTTCACATCTCAGTCCATTTGCCATTTTGAGCGTGCCATATTGTCTGTACTGTAGTCTGTACTCGACTTGCTTTACTGTTTATCGCAATTGTGATTGTATAATAGGGAGATATACTCATCTCCGTTGTTCTGAAGGTCGTGTTAACCTGTGTTTAAGCTCATCTATACCTCTCTGTGTAATGTACTTATCTTCTTGTATTTTGTGTACGCTTGTTTTTATCAGTCATCTTTCACGCTTACGTGTGTTTTCCACTTAATTTTTGTGTCTCTCCTGCTTGGTCTTTTTCAAGACCGCAGTATATTGTAAATAAATAAAAAAATCTGTAGAACGTGGTATCCGATAGAAATTGCAAAGAAACGAACGCCGAGAAGAAAGCGCCTAAGTTTTTACCCTGTGGAGCAATCAACCAACGCTTTAAAAGCGTACTCTTACGGCCACTTACATTTCAAGATCTCTTCACGTAACTAACCCTCATTTTTAGAACCCTGTTCCCCATAACGAGGAAACTGTAGAGCATCTTATTGCTAGCAGATGTGCCCTACCCTCGACAGATTATGCCTCTTCTCACGCTCCTAAAAGCAGTATTTCGTCTCGGCAGAGATAATAGCACCCCGCCGTCCTATGCGCGGCCGTTCTTCGCATCAGCTATCGTCTTAGCATAACCACCCCCATTAAAAAAGGCGTTTTTTTCGGCATTGTAATGGCCACTGATTACTTTGCTGTCCCATCCCGGGATCGCTTTAGGCCATGCTTATCCTTTGGAATCCATCGGCGGGGCGTACGCCAGCTTTTGTTCATTGGCCGGATTACTCTACGGAATTCCGTTTTGACGTAGTATTACTAACGTAGTTCTTTTCTGTGAGAGCGGAATTTTTGCGTTTTTTTTATAAACACGAATGGCATACGCGCAGCCTACGGAATCTTTCATATTACACAAGGCACGCAAACAGCATCTCTGGAAACAGCAGGATATCGAAATTTTCAAGCATTTGCGTGAAGGTTGCAGCGCTTATCACAATAAACAAGCAATGTAAACAATTCTTAGGTTTATGTGCAGATCTCTGTCGTCGATAGTCTTTATGCTGATGTAAAATCGGCCATGAAAACATCAGACAAATGTTCTCTATCATAACTGCCGCGTTTAATGCAACATTTAAAGCGACGCAAGAGGAAAGGACGGGAGTCTCTATAAGAATACAAGAAATGTCAGTGCTGATTCAGGAATTTGCCTTGCAGAAAAACAAGAAAACGCTTTAATGAACCCACACTTTCTCAAAAGTAAGTGGACTTCGCGAAAATTTTGATGCCTTAGCAGCCCACCCAAAATCAGTGTTGCCTTTCAAATAAACGCCATCCGCGGCACTGAGTAGAATGTGCATGCTCTTAAGGTATAAACCAGTGGTCACCTCGAAGCGAAAGAGCCAAGTTACTCTGGCACTAACTACAGACACAGAAAATTTCAATACAAAAACCAGAACTTCATTTGCAGCTATATAATTTCAAACGAACATGGTTTGTGCTCCTTGGGTAGAATAAACGCGCAGTTCGATCTGAGGATGAACACAGTTGTAATGCCTTGAGTTGTAGGGTCTTAACTAGCGGAGTTACCCAATCAGAAGTAAAACTTGGATGGATGGAAGCAAAAAATAAATGCGGGAAGCTCTTACAAAATAAAAGAGGAAAACACAGGATAATTGTGCGGCAATCTGCGGGTATTCACAAGAAATACTCCCACGAACCAAAGTGATTATCAAGATCCCAATTGCGGAAATATTTGAAGAGATAGCGATAGTATAAAAACGTAGTACATAAAAAGAAGGTATGAAAAGAGGCAAACAAAAGTTTGACTACGAATAATATGAACGCCCAAGAAGACAGCGACCGATTATAGCAAGCAATACGATGGCTTCTTAATATAAAATAGAGCCGCCCCTTTCATCTCCCCTGATTACAGCCACCATTCCAGCGTAACACAAATGAAGCTTGATCTTTCCCTCCAGCCTCTAGTGCTTCGCCGCGATATCGCCCTTTTATCATTGCTCCACAATTATGTTTATAACTGCACTCGTTCCACATTACCTATCCAAATCGCATCAAACACGTCCCGAAGATTAAATAACCATTTAAGTTTTTCTCGTATGTATGGTTCCACACATGCATTTAACTTTTCTGCGCTTCCTGTGGCCATTCGCTTATGGAATAGCCTTCCTGATAGCATTGCTGCAGAAAATAATCAGGAAAAATTTCGTCATCTTCTACACGAGCACTTGCAGAGCAGCACATATATTTAGGCATCATCTTGTTTCCTTCACTGGGAAAGGTTTTCGAAGTGCTGCGGTTTTTTCAATTTAATCTTTTTTTCCCTTTCCTTCAGCTTTTTTCTTTGCGTGTCATGTGCACGCTATCCGTCGCAAATATCTTAATTCTTTTTTCGCGTTTTCTGTCGTCAAATGTTATTGCGAGATTTGCATCTTTGATTTGGTGTGGTTTGTGTGCTCTGAACATTGTAGTACTTTTTGCGTTATTGCCCTGCAATGTACATATACGTTTTTTTTTTCTCTTGTTTTTCTCTGATTTTGCCTTGTGTGTACTGACGCTTTTAGTTCTTTACAATATTTTTTGCCGAGTGTTGGCTGCTTGCACCTTCTGTAATTTTCATGTAACCCCCCTTACTCAATGTCCCCTGGCCTGTAAGGTATTTTAAATAAATAAATAAATAAATAAATAAATAAATAAATAAATAAATAAATAAATAACAGGCACCGTAAAAAAGCGAAATGAGCTCAAAATAAGGGTTTTCATTTATTTTTGTTTAAATATACCTGAAAAAAGAGTGGTAATATGTCTGAAAAAAACGTGATGGTGAATCTGCGGACTTTACGGTGAATGCTTCGAAAAACGATTGTGTTCTGCCATCCCTCTCACGAAAACGCCTCTATCTTATTGACTGTGCACCTTGCGCAATATTCGTCTTGTGACTGGCTTTTCCCATTATAGCCACAATAGAGGGCAGCTCAAATGATTTAAAATTGGCTCAATTTCACTGCTGGTGCCTTTTACTGCAACTTTTGGTTACTTCCTATCTTAGAACATGCTACAAGCTGGCGCCTCGAGGGCGTTTTATTTTGAGTTCAAAATATTTGTTTCAGAGCTGCAAAAATTAGGCCGCCATGTATTTTTGTCTAAAGGAACAATTCAAGCACCGGTTGTTTGATGTCTTGCATAAAATACATGCAATGCTTTTGTTTTTGCCCTAAGATGTTGATAAATATAAAAATAACTAGATTTTGCAATTTCTATATATTTACTGTACAAATGTTTTGTTTCGCTTTTACCTTTCGGCCGGGTGGCTGAACCCAAACGCAGACAGACAGACCATATTTTTACGTGAAAGTACCCAAAAACGTCTGTCGTCTTCGAAAGACATTCCCAGCTGCTCCAGGACAAGAAGTGATTAAAGTTTGTCGGTTACAGCATTCTCAGTTCTTATAGGCGTTGTCATTCAAAGGCTATTGAAATATTCTATCTCTGTCAGGGGGACCTGGAATGAGCCTAAGCCGTCAAAAAGTGATTGTAGTATCATGTAGCTTCAATGGCGCAAATAAAGGCTGCTAGCAACAAGCACAACAGACTAAGCTTTTTTTCGGATTTGGTTATGTACAAACATAGTACTTCCCGTAGAATTGATACAGTAAAGCCTCAAGACTTCAAAGGTCATGGTAGCATCAGAAGAGGTTTCCAGCAATGCATCATATTGGTGCAATAAACCAGCTAATTGAATGGTCTGGAGATTTTGATTTGATTGATTGTAGGGTTTAACGCGCCGACGCAACGCAGGCGATGAGGCGCGCCGTAGTGGAGGGCTCCGGATTAATTTTGACCACCTGGGGATCTTTATCGTGTGCCGAAATCTCGTACACACGGGCGTTTTTGCTTTTCGCCTCCATCAGAAAAGCGGCCGCCGCGGCCGGGAATCGAACCCGCGACCTCGGTCTGGAGATTTTACCAATCCATATGCATGGCATTTTAAACTATGCAGAAGCATTCAGCTCAATGGTCACAAGGCCTCTGATACAAAATTTAGGCACCCCAAAATAAAGGACTTCGACATATAGTGTTGGAGGATGTATACGAATGATGCACGGCTACACTACTTCTTCACATAACTATTAAAACTGATTCCTTTGAAGGGGTGTCAGGTTGGATTATAAAATATGAAGTCTTTCCGCCCCAATTAGAAAAGAGCAGAGAAAAGTAAAATTAAAGATTGTGAAAAACATCAATAGTAAATATATGAGGAATTGGAGGTTTATAACTTTTCCAAGAGGCTGTCTTTGCAGGAGCAGCTGGCAGTGGCTCCCATGTCCATATCGGCCGGAATTATCTAGTAGGGGAAAATAGTTAATATTTTTTTAGAATAGCAAGGTAAATATAGCCGTTGCTCCCGGTGTCAAACAAAATAGACTACATAATGCGACCTTCGTGTGAAGTTTTACGGTGAAAGCAGGAGCAATTTGAGCAGGAAAACGTTTTCAAGTGTCCCAATTTTTGTCTCAACACCCTGTTTATGCTTCTCAATGCCACTAAAATATGTACTCACACACTACCACTAGTAAACAGGTATAACAATCATTGTAAAATTGCTTGCAGTGATCCATAAATTCGGAACCACAAAAGACGCAGATTTACGCACGGGCTTAGCATAATTCGTAAATTTAGTCAAAGGCGTTTGGAAAGTAAACAGAGCGGCGTCACGAAGTCGTATAAAAACGCTCTACCGAGATCATAGCGCTTTGCTAGTTCCTATGTTTCCGGGTTTACTCTTTCGTAGCTTCACAGGTAAAATGCATACTGCGTACGTTATATGACGCCAACTAGAACGATCACTTTGGAGGTGTCTGCGCATAAGAAACTTAATATTGAGCCACAAAATACACTGATTATTTTCAAATGTTTGTTTTTTCTTTCCCCTTAAACCATTTATGTAATTGTAGCCTGAAAGCACTTACCTAAACAATTCTAACATATGTGGGCTGTAAGTAACGTTAGGGCCATCATACTGTGAATGAAAGATTATAAGTGTGTCACTTTTATCTTCTCAAGCATTTATGTATGTTCGTTTTTCTTTTTCTGGTTATGTGAAAAAAAAATGCGGGTTTTCTGAAAATCCCAATTTATTGAAAAACTGTAGATTGTTTCTTTAAATACATTGATTGAACGCATTGCAATTGTTACTTATACAATATAACTGCCACTTACCAACAAATTTTTTACTTATAATTACCCGGTGGGTCGCCTGTCAGGCGTATAGCCACGGGGCATTCTGTTCCAAAATTTTCCGATGCACACCATATCCACTTTGCATGAAAAACTACTGAGGGGAGTCCGCCAAGAAGACTCAATTTACTGTAAACGGTTTCTGTGAAGTTGCGTCATTCTAAGGGCACCCGCAAACAGTGTAGCTAAGTTTTTTAAAGTTTCTGAAGACATTTCTGCTGATATGTCACCAAACAATTATTTGCGTCCCGGCTAATATACAGGTTAGACCGAAATAAGCCACTGGTGAGGTGAAAATGGCGGACGTCAAAACAAGTTTATGGCCGCCGAAGATTTTTGTGCTGCTTTTTGGTTGCAAGCAGAGCGTGAGGAGGCGAGGCGCAGCGGAGGACAAAACTGAAGCGTAGTGGGCGTTCAAGGCATACCGACGATGTGGGAGGGACTTTACAAGAGCGTGTCTGGCCCCCTGCTGGGTATTTTCGCTCCATGATTCCGACCGATGTGGAACAAGAGCCTTTTTACTGTGGGTAGCATTTGAACAGGCGAAAGCACACCTACGCAGTAAAAGTTGCCCACACGCCATTAGCTCATGTTAAAATGCTGCTTTTCCAGCACCCACGGCTTGGTTATTCTGTGGAGAACATTTCGCGGCCAGCTTGCAAGATAACAAAGCAGCAGCCACCACAAACCAATGACCTTTACGCGGTTTCATTTCGTACCATTGTTTTCACTAGATTACCGCATTCACAACCTTTTTAGGCAGGCAGCTGCGGAAAAAAAAGATAATGTATATACGCTGAAGTGAAAGAGAAAGGTCTTGTTATTTTCTATGTGTGTCAGCAAAAGGTAGTGCTGTCACCAGAGCTTGAAGACAGTTTGATATCAGCTCGTATTGATTGTCATAAACAAACCGTAGTAAAGATATTGAAAGAAGTACGTCATCTAACAGACACACTGCAGAAAACAATCAGCCCCCTGCCTTGAGCTTCCTTCGGATGTCCATGTTTTTTCCTGTTATCGCCTCAGCCTTGATTAGGAGTCTGCATTATCACACTGTTCGCCCTTCCATGGTGTTTTATTATATAAAATGGTGTGAAATACTAATACGTTTAACCGTTTTTTCTCCTCGGCCCTAAGGCACTTGGTAAACTTTGACGTTCACTAATATTTTTGGTTTTTTTAGTGTCGAATGCCTCTGAAGTCTGCATTCGCATTAGCTAAAACTTTATTCTCGCAGCAATTGCGATGCGAATCTTGTTCGAGTTCTTCCTAAACAAATATGCTTACTGCAAAATGTTGCAAATATTGCTACCGCAAAGAAATTTCCTTGCAGGAAAATACATACAGTAGCATTGGCTACATGAGGATTAATGCATTCACCTCGTTCGGACATGTTTCAGGGGACTTAGCCATAGGAAAGAAACAGCGTGTACAGTTAGCTTACAATCCAAGGAGTGGGGGCTAAGCATTTAGCAGCTATTTACATGTGTTTCTTTCGGGTTTCAGAAAAGGAAGAAGTTCAGAAAAAGTTGAAATTGAAATTGTCTATTTGTAATTAAACCTTCGCATAGGTTTTCTACCATGGTTGTGGCAAAACGTTTCGTCTAAAAAGTGGTAGCCACAGGTGTACTGGCGAACATGCCTGCAAATTTTTTTGAGTGGGAACGGCAGAATACAGAAACGTACCTTTTTATAAATTGTTTTAAATACTAATTCTGATATTTATTAGGCGAACTCACAATCTAGAAGTATTTATTTAAATAGAATCAGTGTGCTTCCCCATGTATTCATTGGCAGACAATTCATTTCATTGCAAAGCACAACGCTGTGCCTCTAAAGGAGCGGGAAGCTTAAAAAACAAAAACTTTTGAGACTGAAATAGGTAGACGAAACCTATAGTATAGCCGTATAAAGTAAGAAAGTGGCGGGCAAATTAGCGGGAAGAAATTACGGGATATCTATCCGGAAAGCTAACGTGATGCGTGCGGCGAGGAAAGAAAAACAGGTCGGGGTTCCAAACAGCTACTATGGCAGCGCCTGCAAAACTCTTCTCGGAATATTTGTGACCACAATAAAGGGGCCAATGCCCCGATTCAATATTTATAGCGGGCCAAACTGAGGCGAAGCACCGCTGAACAGGACTAATGAGTTCACGTGTCTAGTCCACTTATTCGCGGAAGACTGCGTAATTTTTTTTCTGATTAGGCACAACCTGTAGTACTCAATTAGACCATTCCTTTATTAAGACCATTCCAACAAAAACCATTTCATGCCTAAGACCAAAGAAGAACACGTAATATTTCAAGCCCGATTCTACAGCGCTATGATTAGGTAACTATTTCCTAAACAGTGTCTCTTGTGTGAGTAGTTTAAGAGTGCATTTTTGATCGTGGCACGAGTTTTTTCGCCTTGGATAATTGCGAGATATTTCTAAACAAATTGAAAAAAAGTGCTTCGCTAACGTACACTACGCTCATGGTCCTCATAAAAAACGTACAACAGTACGCACCGGCAGTTTTTTGCATTCTTTTCTTGCCAATACTATTGTGTATTCGAACTGGGTTCTTCGGATTAGAGTAGAACCTTTCAAAAAGAGAATTTTTTGTACATTTTGAGGACTAAGCACTAGAGATACTATGCTAAAATTTTCCAATTTTTAGAACGCAGGTTTAGGCTCATAATGCATTGTACAGCAATAATAATAGACTCTATGTCTCGAGTTGTCTCACTCACGTCGTGTGGCAAATCATCAGAATATATATTTTCTGCATTCTACTGTAGTGCCCCTGAAGGAACACTACTTATTTAATAAAATATCAGAAATCCTTGACTGGAATTGCCCTTGTGAAGGTTTCACGTTTTGTGAATACAAGATAATTATAAAAATAAAACAACGAGGTTGCCCGTGGCACCTGCATTCTAGAGTCACCAGTGGTCAGCAGGTCCTTCCGCCCACTGAAGAATGGACCACGTCCCTCGACCCGCCCTTCGGTTTTCTTAATAAAATGCCCGGTGAGCGGGATGAGAACATTGCAGCATTCAGGAATTGAGTGCGTAACCCCCTTCAAGGATGACGTGTGTGAACCGTACGGCGATGGGATTCGACTGCTGCCACTGACCCCTGACTGCACACGGAAGTGACCACTCAAGAACTAGTTGAGGGCTCTTTAAAGCGATTTCTTAGTCTGAAGTACAACCTCAACTCTATGGGGTTGTACCAGACGCCTCCACGGGACCAGTAGAGGAGTATGGCTTTAATTTTGCGCCTCTGGGAATCTTTCCCGACATCCCGATAAGACAACTACGACGCCGAGCGTTCACATAGGGGCCGTTCCAGAATCACGCAGCCTCATCGAAAATGGAGTCACCACGATAATTGACAACAAAATTAGATGTAAACGCCAAGTCCCCATATATTACAACGCTGATATTTCTGAAGAAAAGTCTTATCAAATACAACAAGGTTCCATATGGTGTTGAAAGCGAAATCGCAGAGCTGGTTGACCTTGATCATTTAAAGGAAGATTGTCAAATTTTCGCTCAATTCGAGACTTCCATCCCGCTGACTTAATTTAATGAGCTGATTGTTCCGGAGTTACATAAATATTCCAACAAAGACGTTGCATTGCTAGCCCCAGATAAACACGTTAATATTGTTAACATCAATAAATCCGCAGTAAAGAGCAGCAGCCAGTGTATAAGCAAAGTGCTTTCGTGAGTCATTTTGAAAACGGTCAGAAGTTACGAATCACGCAACGAGTTGCTTCCTTCTGTCAAAAAACATGACCGTTGCCGACAATGAGGTGGCACACATTCTTGTTCCGTTTACAGACGAATTGACAACAGCTTCGACAAATCTAGAAAACATAACCGATCCGAAAAGTGACAATAAACTGCAGTACCTGAGTCGTCTGGTTCGCATAGTCTTTATGAGACGAAAAGGATATCAGTGTGCAATGAACAACTTGATTAGGATCTACCAGCAGAAAACAGAGAACACGAACCCCTCATAAGAATCAACATATCTACAGAGCCTCGGGCTAACCCAGGGAACCTTCATGTATATGTCTTGTTTGTGGTAACTCGCGTACAAAAATAACTGTTCTTGTACAAGCAAAATGGAAAGAGGTTATAGTCCCGACGTCCAAAGGGACCTCAAAACAGAAAAAACAGACGGCTTACGAGCAAGTACTCAAAACAGGGCTGAAAAAAAGCACCGAAATAAATGCTCACTGACTCAGAAACAGGGAAGAAAATGTCAGCAGTACGAAGCATCGAAGGTAAACGTGTAAGAAGGGGAAGCTGGTAAATAAATTATTTACCAGACTGCAAGGCGTCCGACGCACAAACCTAATTATGCTTCCCAGAGAACTGCTAGGCGGATTTTCAGGGCACTCGACGCTTCAGACGAACCTACTACGATAATGTGATTCCACAGACCGGGTGGTGCGCTACAGACGCTGGCAGCATCGGCTGAAGCAAAAGTATATAGACTAGTCTTCTGCGGCTAAAACGGGCTTTCCATCAAAAACGTTCGTAGTAGGCGTGGTAAATAACTTTGCACACCGGTGTTTTGCACTTGGCTACGACAAACATGGGTCTCTGGGCTAACTTTGAGAACTATTCTCTCGTCACTCCACCTTCAGTATCCTCCTCTATTATTGTTTTTATTACTGTTATTACTCATCCGGAGTAATTATCATTTGTTGTTTTTGTTTGGCGATTTTAGAGTTTACGACCTCTTCCTTCATACATAACGACTGTTTTGGTGCTCTTTCCCCTAGTTGGCCTTTCATCATAAACATCCAACCGCCAACATCATCATCGTCTATTTTTCGCGTGGCCGTCAGGAAGTTAAAATTATTGGATAGGACTAAGTGGTGCCCGCTGGCAGCTGCCTCCTACTACCATCAATATATAACAGTTCTATTACGGCAAAAAAGCGATGCTTCACGGTTGGTTCCCCCGCCTTAGTTTACGGATGAGGTCCTGTCTTTAGATCCTCTTTAGATCCACTCTGAAAGAATGAGGTTTTAACTAAAATATATATGCTTTTGTAACAGTCACTATGAAGCTACACTGTAGGGTGGAGGGTGCCCACGTGGCCCTCCACACTTAACCATACCATCAAAGAATTTCTGTTGGGAAGTTAGGTACAACTTTAGAGCTGGTTTGAACATCGTTAACAAGCATGTTCGTAAATATAAATATCAAAACCATGGTATTTATTTCTAATCAACGTTTTCTCTTGAGATGTCTAGGCGGCGTGTTTACCATAGAAAATTTTTTCTTGATCACTGGGTATTATAAAAACTGAAGCCAGTCCTTACCTCTCACAAAAAGAGGGAGGTTAGAATAGCAATAAGTAACAATGTCCCAACGTAATGAATGCATTGTGGACGCAATGTTTAGAATACGAGATATTTGAGACACAATCTTGGTTTATTTGATAACATCGCTTAAAACGACTATATATTCTTACGTTTACCCATCGTCCAAAGCTAATGCTCTAATGTTTCAGCACCTTCTACTACAAGGACACAAACTGAAACAATGTTTTCTTAGTCAAACTTCCTAATGGACAAGAGATGTGGGCATATCCTGTGTTAAAAATTCTAAAGCGGCAATTTCTGCGAGCGTTCAAATCGCAAGCTCCTATAGACCCGACAGACTTCACGGAGTTCGGAAAACCTGCGGAATACCCAGTGTAAAGACTCATATTCACTAATCAATTTCGAACGGTTGGGTAAAAAAAATAGACACAAAAAAGGATTGCGGTGGGAAGGCGTTGTAGTCTAAAAAAAATATTTTGAGAAAACTCCCCTGATATTCACAAGGAATAACGTATGTATTTCACAAAACCATCAAACACTCGGGTGGCACATGCAGCGCAGTAACCATTTATGCCACCGACCAGACGTTATTGTGAGGAATGCATTTTCCCGTTTCTGCCAACACATGAAGAACGTGGCGTTTAAGTGGTCATTCGATTGTATAAATAGTTGCTCTTCATTTGGGGCGCTAGTTATTTGATTGTTCCTCATAACTGCGTAAACAATCAATCCACACCTTCGCAATTTTTCAAGTTCGTGCAGTCCTGTGCGGGTTACCATTACTGTTGTTGTGTCTAATTTTACAGACTTTTTCTGTGCGCCTATGGTAATTGCTAAATGATCACTTCGTAAAGTAACATTTTGACACCGCTTGAAATCCACGAATGAATAGGGCAGCGGAAAAAGATAACCGAGTGTGTATCTCTTGATGCAGGACTCCGTAGGAATGTTATAAAAATGCAATTAAGCATGCCGCAGTTGTGTCGCGACAATATATAAACCCGGAGATTCTCAGATAATCATTTTTCTAATTTTAGGACTTATGTGATTTCTGATTTAATCTGCAATCAAGTTCAAAGGGCTCAAGCAAACAAAACAACCATCATTTTTTGTTATGTGATTTTGCATGTACAGTAGCTTGGCAGCAACCTAGAAACAATTCTCCCTCTCCTCTTTAGGCCTTCACTATGTGTCCAACCTAAATCAATCACCTTCCGTCGTTGCAATATCCTGCCTCTCTTTGAAAAAAAAAATTCATATCAAAGTTTCTTCGTGAAATCTCCGCACAAGCAAAATTTATTCCGTAAAAAACTGTGAGCTGATAGATCACACAACAGATGGCCGCTCCGCCCTTATAATATTAATCATGTAGAAGGCCTTTGAGGCATAAAGAAAAAACGAAAGCTTGTAGCAGCACCGTCGCACAGTACCTCGTAGTAAAGTGTGTGTGCAATGGAAAAAAATTGTATTTGCCCGATGGGCTGAAAAATATTGATACGTGATATTCTCTGCCTTTGGGAAAAATATATGCGGGACGTTATTATGAAGAGGTAAAAATGCCTTTTTGGATGTGTTTTTGGGAACCTAAAAGGGAGTTAGTTTTTCTTGAGTGCACGTATAGGGGCTAGAGTCCACAGAGAGGCCGCCTATTTTCTCTTGGTTGACAAAGCCTAAAAGCGCAACGTGCAAAAATGCATCCATGCGTAAACAATTTGCCGAAACGCTGAAATTTATAACGTATAAGTACAACGTACATGTTGATCAGACAGCCTAGTTTTTTTAATGCGTCCACGTGCTCCTGTACCGTTATTTACAAGCGGGAAATGTAATATAAAAAAAAGCCGATTAATGTGTTCTTGAGTTCCCGCCGTGGTGGGCAGTGGTTAAGGCGTTGTGCTCATAAGCCGAAAGACGCGAGTACGATCCCTGCACAAGTGGCCACTTTTCCAACGGTGGCAAAAATGAAAATCGCGCGTTTGTCGAGATTTCAGCGCACGTAACGATGCACAGGAGGCCAACATTATTCTGGAGACCTCTCTTACCTCGCCCATAATACCCGGATGTAGTTTTGCCGTGTTAAGCCTCAATCAATCAATCAATCAATCAATCAATCAATCAATCAATCAATCAATCAATCAATCAATCAATCAATCAATCAATCAATCAATCAATCAATCAATCAATCAATAAATCAATCAATCAACCAATCAATCAATCAATCAATCAATCAATCAATTAACCTATCAATCAATCAATCAATCTCCTAATGATCAATCTGTTTTTGAGTAAGGGAAGCGGAGGTAAATCAAAAAGGGGGGTCAGATTGAGCAAGCCTAAAATATAATGATTCAAGCAGTAAACAATACTGTATACTTGAGCATTTAGTTAACAATTAATAATTAACTTAGGCCTGCTTCTTGGGCGCCTAAGCCGAGCGTGGTACAAATAGAGATGTATTTGACACTTAGTTACCTCCAGCAGGTTTACCTTACCCACAACCTCACACTTGCCTACGCTGTTTTGCAGCTTTTTCCAGCAGCTTTACCTTAGTCACCCTTTTCGCGCATTGTACATCAATACGCGCTGTTAGGGCACGTGCGTTACAATCGGCATTTACATCTGGCCACCACTCGGAATTATCATCCGAATTCTTGCATTTGGTTCGCTCGGGATTTGACTTCCTTAAAAATATAAACAAAAGTATTATTTCCCTTTCGTTCAAATCCAGCCGCAAATCTTGTACCAATGAAAGCTTGAATTGTTTGCAGTAAAAAAATATCTTCACCTAGTTTCTGTGACTCCCGTTTATAAATACCTTAGTTATGTCTGTTTTTCAAGACTTACCAGTTGAAAATATGTTTATAAATTTGAAATTTAGTTTACAAACCCATCAGCAAGCACGCAAATTATTAATATTTGACTCTACACATGATTATGTACATAAAAAGCATTGTACTCGCACTGAGGACTTCAAATACAGGCGGGGCACAATATTGGGATAACTTCGACTCACCCTTATTTTATACAGCCGGCACAGACATATTAGGAGAGTTGTAATTTTGTATAATCTAGCTTGACAACCACTCATGCACCCTGATTTACTGGGGGTACCATTACCTTATGTGGTATGCGCCATAGGTGTCATGCCCAAGAACTCCAATGTCGTTTTCTGCTGCGCCGTAAAGAGTACGAAGATAATCGAGTTTTCACACACCGCGGCGAACCGAGGTTGCAGGCTGTCATGAGAAAAATCACCATGACAAAAAGCACCACCACGAGGACAAGAAACGTACACATGGAACGACGATGACGAAAACGGGAAGACGCGACCTGCTGGGTACTTTCTAATCACCCCGAGGCCACCATCATCATCAGCGTCTTGAGGGGTAATTCACAGCCTTCTCACGAGCCGGCCAATCGCACGGCGCCAGCGAGGAAAACCGAAAGAGCAGCGGCCCAACAAGAACACCCAGGGAGAACAGAGACTCCGAAATGTGCAGAGAGAGTGGGATGCAAGCAGGTCGGGCGACCAGTCCCGTGCCGTGCCGCAAGATGTCCTCCACAGGGGCAGCGTCCAGAACTTCTCATCCGCAAGGAAGTCGTCTTTCCGTGCAGTAATGAAGGACAGCGATGCTCCAAGACAGCTGCGTTCGCTACTTAGCTGCGGGAGCTTGGAGCACGCTCGACCACCACACTCATAAGAGTTCACCTGAACGTTTCAACGCCGCGACTTACCTATGGCGGTAATAGCCACGTACTGTGACCAATTGTTCCATTTTCCGAGCTTGACGTTTTCCAGTTAGCTCAAACTCTTTACCGCTTCCTTTACAAATTTGTAGCCGTCATGTGAGTTCCCCATTGTTCTTTACCTTATTGTGTGTATATTGTTCCGGTTTAGAGCATAATGAAAAACTACACTCGTTTACAATTTCTTTTGGTAATTATTATTGACCCCCGAACCTGACACAGGTCGAAAGCTGGTGAGTCTTACATCGCGTGGTTTTCATGACAATACCATTAACATACTACATGCAATTTAATAACAACAATGGTAATATCGAGTCAGGAAGCTTAGTAATGTGGTTTTAAAGAAGTCGATCGCAATTGAATGTAACGACAAAGCACACTAATGGACAGGGAACTTTTCTAGGTAGGTAAGAAAATACTAGAATAACCGTATATATATGTAGATTGAACAAAGTTTTTAACCGGGAATAAAATCATCAGAAGAACATGACGTCTAGTTATGAGTGGGCTTGACCAACTGTGGTACGAATTCTAATACTTTCAGCTGTTTTTTATTGCACCCTTCAAGAAACCGCTGTACACGAGATGAACGCTTACCGTTATGCAATATTGGGAAACTTAGGATCTTCTTTCAACCCTCCAGAGTTAACTAACATCGGCTCCACAATCTATTAAAATTTTGTAACAGGGTGATACATTGGAATGTGAGAAAAGTGGCATGAATTACGAAAACACTCGCCCTAAGAAATCAGCCCTTAACAACCCAGGACAAGTACAAATATTTCCTCTATTAGGCGACCAATATTCTTGCGTAATTATTCAATTCAAGGCTTACTCAAAACCTGTAAAATGGCTTACACTAATGAACATTCACTGTTATTTTCTCTTCATTTCAAAACGAACTACCAATTCTTCTTGGCACCCTTCCTCAGGAAAGAGCAACTTGCTTCAGTGGCCTCCTTCATCCAGCATATATACCCAGATTTTATATAAAGGGTCTGGACAGTCCCAAAAATTTCAATAGCTTTCAACTAAAAGATTTCGGTATTTCCTACTCATATACCCCACGCACCAGTAATCTTTTGCCCTTAGAAATTTGTCAATACTTACCTTACTGATTTGCGGAAGACCCGTGTGTTGTCCTTTTACTAATCTGTGGAAAAATAAAAAAAGGCAGGTAAATGGTATTCCAGATCACAATTAGCAGAGACGTAAGGCTTTTTACGTAGTGTGTTGCGGATGATGGACACCAGGTGGAATATTGCTTGACAGAATCACAAATCACGAATGAAAAACCGGAACTGGTAGACGAACAATTCCAGGAAGAAATATTATCTTGTGTTTAGGCTGCATAGAACAGACTAAAGAAACTTCAAAGTGAAGTGTCTGCAACACTTTGGAAGAGGCTTTCGTTCTGCAGTTGACTCGAAGATGCTTACTATGGTGTGATAAAACATTAACAGCAAGAAAGATGAAGAGTGAATACCCTGTCGCGTATTTGATTTCTAGGCAAAAAAATACATCACCAAATTGGAAACACAAATCTTACCACCACAAGAGCGAGATGCACAGAAAACAACAAATCAGATGTCACCGTTATTTATTACACTATTCGATTGCCTTGTTTAATTTCTTTTCGGAAAACAATCATCCAAAACGTTCCATCCCGTTGGTGAAGCTAATCAATTTCAATTCCTGTGTTTGAACCTTCCATTCCCCCTGTTACTTCTTCAATGTGCGGAGTTAATAGGCTACTTAAACGTCTGTATTACGTACTTGAAACAAGTATACTTTTCTACAAACAATTTCAATGTTGTATTACGGCTCACTGAATTTTATCAGTTAAACCCTGTAACTACCGAATTTAGAGTCGTTTTTCTCGCAACCTATTGATTTCTTTATGAAACCACAATGTAGTGTTGCTTTTTCAAGAAACACGTGTATTGGCTGGGTTGAGGTGAGTTTGGTGTTGCTTTTAGCGTGGTCTAAAAAAACTTTGCCTCGTTCCTCCGCCTGACCTCCAAACCAGCAGCTGGCAATCCAAAAACCTCCCGCTCCCACAAAGGTTGCACCTGATCCCGACATACTCCTATCCCTTGAAAGGCGGGTCCTGTACCCGTAGTAGAAAGAGAGGCTATCTCGCTCCGGGTGCCATAATTATGGCTAGTTCAAGGTCATTTGCGCGGTAGGTAAGCTGCGCTTGGTTCAATGCGCAGAGGAGCAGGCAGCGCTGAAAGAAGAACGACCAGCCGGGGCCGGTAAACGTGCGCGTTGGTTCGATAGCTTACCCTGAGTTTCAACAAATAAAAAACCAGGTAAAATGACTACCGCGGGCCCCTCAAGGGTTTTGGTAAGCAGTCATATGACATTGGGTGTTGTAAGAATTTCTAAAGAAATTTCATAATGGCTTCACTGTACCCTGACAAATTTGCGTGCGCTCCCGTTGCCGGAAAGGGGTAGGGGTTCTTTGTGCTTGCGTGTGGAACTCCAAATAGGTGTAGTGTTCTCGTTAGGAGAAAGTTGAAGAAGTGTTATGTCGTTTTCCTTCCTTTTCATTCGTAGGCACTCAAGTTCTTTTGGGATTTTTTTAGAATCACCATGAGGTTTATTGCCCCAAAACATCCTTTTACATGAAGGTGGTACAAAGAAGAAGACCCCATTGTCTACGCGCCTGCATTAGGACCCCCTGCTATAAGAAGTGTGAAGAACGGTACAAAGGAGTGAATGTTCAGACCATTCATAATATTATTGCAGAAAAAAATTAAATAAAATCAGGAGCCATTTTTCAAACATCCCATACACAGCAGGCAGATACAAACCAATACAAGTGCATGTTCTCATGTGCCTTGATGTAAGTATAAAGAAAAGCGAAATCTGTTATGAAATGCTGGCATTCATATAAAACACTTCATAAAATGCAAGTAACTGCATCAAATATATGTTTTACTTGACACGAAAACGTAATACACTAACTGATGTGTTTCCTGCCACGAAAAATCAAGGTACACTGGTAATAAAAGATGAGTGGAACAATGAATCCCAATACATTTTATCAAAATTTAAGCATTTTGAGAAGTAGGGGATAGGTTTTCATTGGTTGTGTTAGCGAGTTTTAAAAGAATATTGCCGAAAAAGAAGCTCTTTATTTTGTTTTAATAATACATACCTACACGTCGAATAAATCTATTGTTCCGAGCAGGCACGGTAACATTCACGTTTAAAGGTAGGAGAAAAGGACGAAAAGTAAGGGAATCAGAATAATATTATGTTATCAAGAAATGTGCCAAGCTTGTAAATATTGAGTGCTAAAACTGATAAAATAATATCGGTATTGTATCTACGGAACGTGAATATTTTCACGGCTCGGTTGTCTACTGTATGGATAAAGAACAAGTCAGCAGTGTACATGTAGCTCCATAGCGATATGCTGTTGTCAATGTGCGAGTGGACCACATTCTACTAGAGCGGAGGCAACGTGACTCTCCTGAAAGTAAGAGAGCTTTCACGAGAAATTTCATGCCAGATCACATTTGTGTACATTTCTAACATGTGGCTAAAAGTTGAGTTTTTTTTTCAAACAACTGCCACCAAAAACAAAGCCATCACTCGCTGTGATTGAGTTCTGCCCCCTAGTATTAGGTAGGCAATAGGCAGCAGTTTTAGGCTGCGAACTAGAAAACAAAAATGTGGGTTTAGATGTGTTAAATTTCAGATTGCTGTGTTAGCAACAAAGTAGCAAACTACAACACTATGTTTACAAACCTGTTTTATTGACTTGTCCGAATTAGTTACTGTGGTATCTTCAACGCATAATACACAATTGTTAGGAACGAAGCAGGTAAACTGATATACATTAAATGTGGAGTGCATAAAAATACATCCTTTAGGTACACTGACGCTGAATATTTTCGGTTTTGAATTAGTGACTACACTATTATCGAACATATTACCATGGCTAGGTGCTAGGCACTACATGAACCACTTGTGTTCCCTCTCGTAGGTGAATTTTGATCAAAGATAAAGGAGGAACGCTCCTTTCTATTGTTTGTTGTTTAGTAAAGAATTCTGCCACGGGCTCATTTCCTTGACCCATTCCAACTTTACTTTAAAAAAAACCGCTTGATATCCGTCCTCTACGTGTTCGCGTCTCTGCGGTAAGCTTGCCCTTCAGCTTGAGGAGGATCACAAAAAATATCACTTATTTTCGTGTGCGTGATTGTCCTGACACATCGCACCTGCGTTACCTGTCACCACTATCACGTTTATTGTTGTAAATACTAGTTCTCAATACATCCCTTTTTTGCCACATCACATGTTGTGGTAGATGTGACAGTTTCCGTATCCTCACCGCTGTCCAGGGCAGCTTGAGGCAATGCAGATCTTCGGAGCGGTCATCACATTCACGCTTGCGTGATACCGCCCACCGGTGAGCCTGGATCCACTACACCGCTGGTCATCGTTTCCCACCCAACAATCTTGGTGAGTTTTCTGGCACTGATAGCGTCTATGCCAACGAATGGCTTAGCATGTATCAACGCGTTAGGGCCCACAACTGGTGGGATGAAATATATATTCTGGTGATTGTTCAATACCATCTCCAATGGATGGCAAGGACTTCGTTTCGAACGAACGAAGCGGACTAACGAAGATGAGTACCGCGATTCATTCAGTGAGTCTCTTGGGCGTCAGCGAGCTGCAAATTGCGATCTTTTTTCTAGAGCTCAATCCTATTCAAAGTTCTGCGTCACCTGGTATCCAGGACGTGCAAGTCCTTTCTCCAAAAGTGGATCCCAAGATGCGGAAGTCCGACACGATCGGGCGCGTACTCAAGCGTAACGCAGATGATGCATTGAACCTGCTGATTTGTAAAAAAGTGTACCTCGGTTGAGTTGGTACTGAAGGAATGCCGCCAATTTAAGCAAGCAATACGCTGCCGCATAGCCCTGCAGTTCACACGGCTGCGTAGCACCGCAGCAACTCATCATGCGTGGATGTGGCAGCGCCAACCAGTCAACCCACAACACCACACCCCTTGCCACATTCCGACACTTTGACCAATACAGTGCCCCTAAAATAGAGGTCATGGCCTAAGCTCCTATACACCATGATGGATACCGTCACACTCTGCCGAATATAGCGGTCTTACAGGCTATGGTACGTGTGAAAATCGCCCACCTTGGCATTCACTTTGTAGGCACTACCACTTGCCCGGGCGTCCGCCAGAACCATTCACCTTCATCCCGTCGGAAAAGTTTCCCTCTTCGTGTCGAGGCATCACCTCGTTACCGCCGCCGAAACCCAGCGGAATCCCTGATGTCCGGCATTGCTGCGTCGAGTGCTTTAGCCTTGGTCACGTCGCCCGTTATTGCCAGCAACGCTAGATGTCCACCACATTCTCCAGGTTTCCAGGCACTAGCTACTCCGATGATCAACACAATCAAATCACTCCTGGTACCCAACACCAGTACATCACCGACAGTTCACAAAGCAACCTCTCTGGCCGCTCCCCGTCCTGACAACGTCACCAATTTCGTTCGCCGCCACCTCACCGCCTTTCACCGCCGACTTCTTTCGCACGCACATCTCCGGGAAACTAGCCGATAGAGCACCAAAGGTGATGCGGTATTTCTAACTCGGCCTGAATATCCTGTATTTAATACAACGGCGAGAGGCAATTTGCTTTCCGTTGATGTTAACGGCGTTCGTGCGAGTGATCTTGTAGATAGCGTGGCCGATATCTTGGTCATGTGCTCAAACCTTGTGCTTCGCCTCCGTAAAGTTCTGGCGCCTGCCCCATCTCCTTTCTTAAGAGACTCCGACGGCCGTACGTACACCGTTGAAGGACTTTGGACCACTCGGGTTGGTGTTGATGAGCACCAAATTTCTGTCTCTTTCACTGTCGTGTACGCATGGCCCCATGACATTATTCTAGGTGTTTACTTTCTCACTAACAACGCCGCGCTCATTAACTGTGCCACCGGTATTCTCCATCTTGATAAGCCGACAGGCCCTATTTTCGGCTCAAAGCCCCCAATCGCGTCTTATCCACTGAACATGCTCTTTTGCTTCTGCAAAATCATTCAAGGTAAGGGGGATAAAATGTTCGAAAAAAATTACATTGAACCTTTATCTAGTTAATCGGCGTCACAGGCCGATTTGGTGAAAAAGAAGGATTGCTCGTGGCGCTTCCGTATTGATTATCAGCATTTGAACAGTGTCATCAAAAAGTACGTTTACGTGCTTCCTCTGATTGATGACGCCCTAGATTGTCTTCAGGTGCATCGTACTCTTTATCTATTCACTTTCGGTCCGGATATTGGCGTATTCTTTCGCCAACCCATAGGGTGGAGGCGGAAGACAAAGCCGCTGACTGAGGTTGGTGTGCGTGCTGGTCCTGAGACATCGGAGGTGCCTAACCTGTCACTATTATCCTGTTTATTTTTGTAAGTACTATTTTTCAATACATCCTCTCTGCTGGAACGCCACAATATTGTGGTCTGTGCTAGACCTGGAGGCCCTGCGGCTGCCAAGCCATCGGGATAAAGCGTAGAACAAAAGTCAGATATGGGTGAGGGCTCTAATGAGGCTGGCTGTGGGTGCAGCGCGAGCGGGTGCTACAGCTCGGTCGCTGCTGATGGAACTGATGATGATGCAGCGTCGTGTGCGACAGCGCAGACGAGGATGCAGTTCAAACACTCTTCCCCGCCGACAGATGACGCAGGTGCGTTAATGTTGCATGGTCTTTTCACAGCGGTTGTATTTCCTGCTTGACTGAATATGGATTAACTGAAAACTCCTGCGGACAAAGCATCGTCGAATATCTTGTCTATCTTAACAGTTGTCGGCAAGCGGTATCCATAACCTCTTGCGCACTTCGTTGAGGAGGTCTCGTACTCCCCAATAGAGGACCTGTGCATATGCGGGCTGGATCACGAGAGATGTTCAGTTCTTTCTTGGTTTCTTTTTTTCAGGTGCACTACAGTCGTTGCGTCATACCTTCTCAGAAGCTTGGCACCCTTTTCTAGTTTTTTCGTTGAGCTCTGGATCCGCATCGTTGCAATAGCTAGTCTATTCCCTTAGTCAAAGCTTCGTTTCCATGGGAAAACAACCTCTTGTCACTAGTTAGTCCCTTCGACGGCCTTTTTAACTCGTGTCGTAATCAGTTTGTTGGTGTCTGAGCTTTTTTTGTCTTTGCATTTGACACCTATGTATTGCCTTGCGAAAAACAGTTCAGAATTTTCGATAACTGTTTGGCCCCCAGGCGCGCACGGAGTATGATAATGTTGGTACAGTGAGTGATATTTGCTTCTACTTCCAGCAGGCCCTGTACAGTCCAGCCAAACAACGTTTCCATTGATTTGAGCGTCGTGGTCAGTGGTTTTACATTGCCGGTCACTAGATCGAAGTAGTGATCCGCTCCAATCGGGATCGATATTTTGATTTCACCAAATCGCTTTGGTGTGAGTCCCCCTGTGTCCAAGTGCATTTCTTTCATCTTGGTGGTGACTTGATTGTCCGGTATGGGGATCTGCTCGCTGCATAAAGTATCCGTTCTGAGCACGCCAATCTGTATCGTCCTCTCTGTCTTTTCAATACCGATGAACACACGTGCTGCTCTCAAGGTTTTCGTCTCATTTTTACCACCAAATACTGTAATAGTCATGGTCTCCTCCTCTAACCATTCGCATTCTAGTTTCTTGGACACGTCTGCAGTGATGAAACTGCCATGGCTTCCGCCGTTGAAAAGAATTCGGTGGCGTCCCGAGGAAGCGGAGCCTGCGAGTGTCGCAATCGAAGTTTGAAGCAGTACCGTATGGCCGAATGCAGGGTGACGGGGGTCGAGGTCCCAGTGTTGCAGTTCTGGCCGTCTGATGTGCACATAGTCCTTGCGCCATTTCGTGCAGAGTTGTCGCACCACAGTCGACCTCGGCATTGTTTCACCAACTGACCTCGCTTGAAACATCTAAAACATCACCTGCCCTGGCGAGCAGCTGTTTCTTGCGAGTAGGTCTACATCTTTCGCAGTTGCAGGCATCCAAACGATGCGTCGAGGTCTGGCAGGCTAAGCATCGTTGAAGGTTGGTCACAGGTTTGCAGGGACGACACACTGTATGCGTTCCGAGGTCGCTGTCTAGGTGGCTCTTCTTGGATGATACCGAAGACCGGCGGTCTTGCTCCTGTAGGTTGCTCCACGGCTTCTCGATACTGCACCTGTTGGTCAGTGAACTCGAGAAGCTGCTGAGGGACTTGTTCGGGCTGTGTCGTCTGGTGTTGTGGATCACCTATGCCTTCAGTCGAGCTAGATGCCATGGCTGAAGGCGTGGACTGGTATACGTGGTTGCGAAACTTGAGCACCATGTCAGGTGGCAGCACCCTGAACCGGATCTCCCGTAGCATGAAGCAATAACTGGGGGCACTACTGCCAAATGCTTTTAGTGCCAAGTGGTCCAGTTGTGCATCCAGTTGAGAAGAAAGGGGGAAGGACGGAAAAGAAACAGAACCTTCGAACACTGGGGAAGCGTATATTCAAAAATGAAACTTATTTCGAACAATTTTTGGCCTACCAGAAAACATTAGAACTACCTTTCAATAGTTGCCATTTCAAAGTGAAATATCGTTATGGTGGACGCACTTGCCAAGCTACGTTTATGAAATTTTAAATACACAAGGAAGGTGATTCAAATCGTGTAGATTAGAAAAACATGCTGGCGCTGCTTTATTAAACTGAAATTAAAATGGCGCCGTAAAAACTTGCGGAATCTTTGTCAATTGCAAGTATCTTTGCAAAGAATTGCAGCCCTTATCGAAATAAATACAACTAAGCCAATTTGCGCGTTGAACACAGCGAAGCTTTGAAGATTACCTAATAAACAATTACGAGTGGGGAGGATTGTTATATATCGCAGAAATTTGTTTTTCTGCTTGTAGCGTGCCGGATTACCAACGTGTTCGTTAGACACGGCTGTACCGCCCGCCTGGAAGTTATAGAATGAGGGCAAGAACTGGGGAAAGTCCGCCGAAATTTAGGATTATGAAGACGTGCCAAGTTTGCTGCTACGCGTCACAGTGACGCATGTCGCTTCGCTTTAATGACCACTACAGTATTTCTTACAAAAATTGATAGTTCAAGCGACCCTGTTGGAATCATACGATCTTTGTGATCCATACACGAGAAACAAAAAAGCACGAAACAACAAACATTCATTTGTTACTTTTCCTACCGCATCTTTTGCACGCGCGCGTTCGAGCGTTTTGATTTGAACGAAAGCCTTATTTTCAAGGCACTTGATTAGATTTGCTTATGTCCCTTAAATGAAGTTTTCAGCGTAATAAACGATGCTTGGCGCTTTTGCAGTACTTCGCCGCAAACCTAAATAATCATTTCTTCCAAAGAAGTATAAGTGTTCCTACAGGCTGGTATTTGCAAATATTGGGTTCGGGCTCTTGTGGTCAAGCTTTAGAATAAGCTTTGCCCAAATTTACAACACTGCACGGGCCCTGGCTAACCCGAAACCCCAGGCTCGGCTCCGCCCGCGTAATGGGAAGGGCAGCCCGAATTCGACTATCGAGGGGCTTGGGCCGGCTACGGGATCTATGCCGCGTGCCCGGGCCGGGCTCGTACCTATGGTTTATTTGGCCGGCTTGGCCGGCTGTTATCAGTTAGGACGTGAACTGTAGAAAAGACCATGAAAAGCTACTCTCTGGGTTTATTTGTGCTGGTTACTTGATGTTCGTTGTACGCATTGAAGTAAAAACGTGTTTTGCTAAGTCCCATACTCACTATTCTGTAATGTCAATGGCATTTATTTTATTTCATGAAGAATTTTATGTACCTATATATAAATTTATATATATATATATATATATATATATATATATATATATATATATATATATATATATATATATATATATATATATATATATATATATATATACATATATATATATATATATATATATATATATATTTGTGTGTGTATGTATGTTTATGTGTGTGAGTGTGTATGCCTAAGATGCAATTACAAGAAATTAGCCGGCGGAGAAGTGATTCATTCAGAAGAGAACCTGCTGCAGCGATATGGCCATTTAACCTTGAAAGACCATTTGACTCGAATGCCCTTTTGAAGACTCGTGCAGCAAAGATATAAGCTAAGGTGGCGGCCCTTTCTAGGGCTTATTGGTGGAAATCAGGTCACCACTTGGGTGTACAGACTAGATGCTCTGTCTGATTGTTCCCTGCAATGGCACTCAACCAAACAAATTTTTTTCACATTCTAACCCCGGGCCTGGTCACACATACGTCGCCCTCCCTAGGCTTAAAAATGAATGACGAGCACGGACAGGCCTGGTATTGAGACCAGAGGCCCTGGCCAGAATTGTGCCAGCCACAATTATAGACGCTCAGTCCCGTGCCGGGCACGGGCTAGGTGTCACGTGCCTTAAAACAGGCCCGTGCAGAGCCATAAACGAATTTAGAAAATTTCAGCGTGTCTGCTTGCTGCGATGAAAATGTCGTGGAAAGAGGATATCCTTCCCCAACACCTGCAATATACATTCTTGCTTTTCTCATTCTATCAACCTTAACAGGATTTTTATCTCCACTTGTTCCTACCATGGACACGGCAATAAATGTTTGGGTAATAAAGTGCAAGTTACACGGTCACAGTACTCACTGGCGAAATTTGGCCCTGGAACAGCTTGGTCTTGGAACTTACATTGGTATTCTGAGCCCGTCCTCTATTCCAGCCTCTGGTCGAGGAGATCCTTGAAATCGATTTCCCCATGCATAATCATTGTGGAATCCTCCCCTTAGCCGGGTGGAGGGAGCAAACGGAGTGGAGGTTCGACTCAGAATATGGCCCTTAGAGCAGAATTATAAACAACTCCGAATGAAAATTCAAAATATCTATATTTGATGACTCATACTGGTGCCTTGGATACGATTACAAAATATACCTGCATTGTCACTTTGTTTATTCATAACTTTTATAAGTACGGTTTATCTTGGTTGATAGTGTTTTTTTGTGTTGAGGGGTCAATGCCTGGAAAAACTATAACAAATGATAAGTTTATGAAAGGGAAACATTTAGCAATGTTGAGAAATCTCAGGAACACCTAAATATTTGTGTTTTCATTGACTAGTACTCGCAGCCTTTTTTCTTCTTGAAAAAAACTAGCCACCCAAATATTGTAGCACCGCTTCTTTATCGTAAAAGTTTTTTTTCTTTAGTGTTGCGCGGTTCCATATCTCATGCATACGTGGATAGCACTGGTGAATTGCAACACAGGACATTTGTTCCCTTAAGAAGAAAAATGTCTGACACAGACACTGATCCTAATATTGTCGAACATTGAATCGCCCGTTGAACTGAAACAGCAACAACAACTCTATGCCGAGAATCTTGCACATTGCTTACGGGGAGATAAACTACAACACTTCTGAACATGGTGTTTAACCGCACTAGTTCGCGGCTTCTCAGAACCAAAAACTTTGCTAATACGACATAGTTTTTAGGACTAGTGTGTGCGTGATTTCAGAAGTTAGCACCATGAACCCATATTCATATTTTCGAATTGAATAAAATTTCACTGTCAGTTTTGTTTTCCGCACGGGTAAAAGACGGGACAAAAGTTTTTACAAAATTTATATTTTATCTTGTCTAAAAATTTTACTGATATTATCGGGCTCTAAAAGTACCAGATGGTTTTGGTGATAAACAAAAACACCTACATTTTCTTTTCAATAGTTGTGAAACAACTGTTAGCCCCAAGTTAAGAATTAAATGTGAGGTGACGACATTTGAAGGGAAACTTTGCACCATACTAAACAAATTGAAAGAACTCTTAAGTCGGCTTAAGGGACCACAAAACAAATATTGATTGGAGTGACACTTCAATGCAGCAAACGAGCTCCTGGATAAAAGAACAATAGAATATGGTATATCAGTTCAATATCAGCTCGCACACAAAAAACAAGAAGTGGACTTGAACGGGCCACGAAGTTAGTCGAAATTATAATCGTTGTACTGCCAGTGTCATCGAGTGGATACCGAGGCGCGGGTCTAGAAAGAAAGGAGGGCCACTCACTCGGTGGAAAGACAGAATAAGGAAGTCCTGAGGCAAACAATGAAGTGGAGCGGAGCGTGAGTGGTGCGGTTTGAGCCCGAAAGGAGAAACCTTCGTCTTGCAGAAGACCTAGTGGTCTGCTGCAGCTGATGATGCAACTCTCGGGCTCCGACGAAGGGAGAGGGAATGCAAGCTCTACTCTTTCAGCTGCCTTGCACCACTAGTGATAGCTGCGCCAATTTTTTCACTATTATTGCATGCTGGATTTATCATTCTCCAAATTCGCATACTTTTCTGGCTGATTGGTCGTTCTGAGCTTCAGGAAGGAGCCTACCTTACGTGATTTTGTAGTACAGTATTAATTCGTGCGTTAAACTGACCTCAGACCTCTTACTTTACAAACTCTGTTATTTCTTAAAAATATATCTGTAATGTTCAAAACAGAAGCTCTGCCGTGCTACCATTTTGTACTCGGTGGGTTGATGTATGTATCCTTCCTTTTAATCTTGTGTTGTCTACACGTTGGTTTTCCGCTACGACGTAAAAAAGGGCAGCTGTTTGTCAACGCCTGTTCGGATATTTTTTATCCATCCTGGCAGTTTTTGAAGTCCTTATTTTGCCACCATCATCTATTATTACGCTCTACGCATGAAGTTCTACTCATCAACGTTTTGATAAATCGGCGCTGGTGACCACAATCGTCCATGGTGTACGCGGACAAGCAAATGAATGCACCATAAGGTACACGGGAGGCGAGTGATTTTGCAGGTGAAACAGAGAAGCTCCGACCCCGTTATTGGCATTTTTTGGGCACCTGTCTCGTCTAGGGCATGTACCCTAGCAGATTCCAGACATTCAAAATTTTGTCATTTCAGCAGAACACCATGTCGACAATGCACTTTTTTACCTGGTTTACTTCTTGCTCCTGTGTCTTCGGCGACATACCGCGACATACTACCTATCCTACTGCTTTTGGGCGCGACCCCCGCCTCCCACCAGCAGAAGCCACGTGTCTCACGTTTCAATTACCTTACCAGGATTCTTAGAACGGGTGTGTATGGGCAGATGTTCATCCTTTGTGTGCATTTGCATATCTTCGTTCCCTTGTTCCGCGTGACTAATCTTTTTGCCCATGTCAAACACGTGCATGGGCATATCTTGTTTTGACCCCTCTTTCACCCCCGTTGCCACAAGGGAGGGGAAAATTACCTGGTTATTTTTTATTTATTTATTTTTTTCGCTCTTTGTATACCAATGTACCCTCTTTCCTGTCGAAACTGCCTGTCCTACTGCTTTTGGGTGCGACCCCCGCCTCCCACCAACAGAAGCCACGTGTCTCTTGTTTCAATGACCTTACTTGGATTCCTAGAACGGGTGTGAATGGGCAGATGTTCGCCCTTTGTGTGCATATCTTCTTTGGAACGTCTTCCGCGTGAGTAAACTTTTTGCCCATGTCAAACACGGGCATGGGCCTATCTTGTTTTGACCCCTCTTTCACCCCCGTTGCCACGGGGGAGGAAAATTACCTTGTTATTTATTATTATTTTTATTTTTTAATTATGTATTTTTTCTGTGTTTGGTTCTTCTCTCTCTCTTTTTTTCCAAGTTCGTACCGCGTGACTGTGTGTTCTTATTATCCTTGTTGTAATTAATTTTCCCGCTCTCCCTTCATTCTTTTGCTACCCACCAACCACGAATCCATTTGTACAAACTCTCTCTCCTCTTACCTTGCCCTCGCGCTTGCTACATTTTCTGTATATATAGCTCTGAAACGAACTTATTTTGTACTCTGAAGAAAGGGAGTCCTCTCCCTGAAACGTCAGTAAACTTATTTTTATTTTCTAAGTCTTTCTCGTTTGTCTCTGTCTCTACTAACCTTAGTTTTATCGCGCTCTGTGTGAGTTTTTATCTTTTCAGTCTATCTTTAACCATGAGCGCTGCCAGGACAACGAAGAAAGACGTCATCCGGAAGTTCCCGCAGACTGCCCCGTCTAGTGTTGTGATAGGCGACTCTCAGACTAAGTACCTTTTTGAACATTTTGACCCGCTCTGTGTTGGAACCCCTGCTTTTGTTTCACAACCCGGCGCATGCATTTCTGACGCACGCTTACTCATTGACTCTATACCTGCTTGCTCTAACACAGTTTTTCTGCATGTTGGTACGAATGACCTGACCTCTTCTTCTGCTGAACGCGCTTTCTGTGACTATCGCTCGCTGACTGACCTGATCCTTCAATCTCGGCCTAACGTCTCCACCATCTATGCCAGCTTGATTCTTCCGCGCTCTGCTAACCGCCGCCGTGACTACCGCATCTCCCGCTTTGCCATTGGCTGCAATGAAAAAGCACGACGCTTTAACTCTCTCCTGCGTGAATTCTGCCGCCACTCTCGCTGCGTGCGCTTCATTGACCACGGCTTCCAGCACCTTCCCGCCCGCCGAGTCCTTGCTGCGGATGGCCTGCACCCCAGCTTCGAGGGTGTGGCTGTGCTTGCTAGCCACATCCGCGAGCTTTGCTTCACGCAAAAGCGCTGCAACCCTCCTGGGTGGCGCGAGGTCGCATGCACCGCCGCCCAAGCTCGCGCAGGGGCCTCATACGACCATGACTTCCCACCGCTGCCTCTGCTCCCCTACAGCCCAACCTCCTCCACGACGTCCCCGGACACAAGGTCTAACCGGCCAGCCCCGTGTGCCGCCGTGACCACCGTGGCCACGTACCTTCAGCTGAGCGCCAGGGACCCACACCCAGAGTCCCCGGACGTCCGCCGCAGCCTGCAACCTGTACGTGCTCCTGCGACCACGGCCTCGGAGCACCGACGCATCGCCTGCAGCCCAACCCCGAGAGTGCGCCGCGCCAAGAGCCTGCCGCGCCCGCCCTCGGGAACTACAACGCCCACCGGAGCCTCAACCACCACCGAGCCACTGCGAAACGCCAGCAGCGGATCCGCACTGCTATCGGACGCCCCAAAGCCAGCCTACAACCTCCGCAAGAAAGTGTCTTCTGCGCCGACAAAGTGACTAAGCTCCAAAAAATCCGGTAATGCTGCTTCCTACCCAGTATCAAAACAGTTCTTAAAATTAAGAAAAATTACTGAAAAACGCATACGTTCCCAAATGCACGTTTCCGCACTTTCACAGTATTTGTCTGCCGAGGTAGCTCCCATGGGTTTGAGGGTTAGACTGAGACCTGCAACTGCCGAACTGTCCCCTTCCAACAAAAAAAAGTGGCAACAGGTACTAGACAACGCATCCTTGCAATTAACGCAGATAATTCTAGATCACTACGAGACTATGTCCCATTCCCTCCGCCAGGAAGAGGAAATTCTTAGTAAGGATCTAAGCGAAAGAGAATCAGGCCTTCTACGCAGCTACGAATCCAAAAAGGCATCCGCTATATCCGTAACAAAAGTCCGTAAATTTTCCCGAGATAATATCCCTAGCAATGACAACATCCGCAAGAATAGAGTTAGCCCCATTACTAATGGCTGTCCATTGTCTGGGAATGCACATGAAAATCGCCCCTTAAACGCGCCAAATACTAACCATTCACAAGCTCTCATTAGTGCCAGTACTAGCGAGTCTGCCAACGCAAACCCAAATTTTTATTCCCCTTCTGTCACCTCTCCCCAGGCTACTGAAACTAACAAAAATCTCACCGGAAATGTGATGAACCTCTCTAGTATTACCCTGTCACCAGATCAGATGAGCGCCTTGTCAAAAGGTCTGAATTTTTGCCCGGCAACTGGCGGTCTCAACGAATTTCAACTTTTTAAGGACTTAGACAACTTCGCCAGAAATATGAGACTGAGAGAGTACTTCCATGACCGTCCTCCAACCGACGAAGCCCGAACCGCATTACCTAGCCATAAGCACTGGACCCCTCCCACGCAGCGCGATACATGCCTCGACATGTATATTAAAGCCGTTCTTCGCGATGTACGAGCAGCATACCAAAAGCAAATCCCTTTCCGCTGTAACATCACCAACAAGGAAAAGAAAGCCTTGGAGGAACTCGCAGGTTGCCCCGAAATAGTAATCAAACCGGCCGATAAAGGAGGCGCCATCGTGATCCTCGACAAAGCTGACTATGTCAACGAGGCTCATAGACAACTATCAGAATCTGCGTTCTACAAAGTACTCCCTAGCGATCCCACTAATGATTATAAGCTAATTGTAAAAGAAAACCTCACTGAACTTGTTCAAAATCAGGAAATAACTGAAACAACTGCTCGTTCTCTTATCCCCTTAAGCCCAGTAGCCGGTAGATTCTACCTTCTTCCTAAGATTCATAAAAATAACAACCCAGGTCGCCCCATTGTCTCTGGCATTAGTACTGTCACCGAGAACCTCTCGCGGTATGTCGACTCTCTCATTCGCGACATTCCCCCCAGCTTTCCATCCTTCATTAAGGATACAAATGATTTTCTCTCAGATATCATGAAGATGGAAATTCCCAACAACTGTTTACTTGTTACCCTAGATGTCGTGTCGCTGTACACTAACATTCCGCATGCCGATGGGATCACCGCTGTATCATGTGCGTATGAGGGGTCGGCGGGTGACAAACCTATCGATTCTCGCACCCTTGAAACTTTCCTTCACCTTATCCTTGAACTTAACAATTTTGAGTTTGATGGTGTCAATTACGTGCAAGTCAGCGGAACATCAATGGGAACCAAAATCGGGCCCAACTATGCGAACATCTTTATGGGATGTCTAGAGACAAACTTCCTCGCAACCCAAAGTTTGAAGCCATTGTACTACAAAAGGTATATAGATGATATATTCATGATTTGGCAGCACGGTGAAATGGAACTTCTTGCGTTTATTGAGGCTTTTAACCTTGCGCATCCTACCATCTCCCTCTCTCATTCCTACTCTACGCACAGCATAAATTTCCTGGATGTTACTGTCACAGTTTCTCAGGGCAGACTTCAGACTAATCTCTACAGGAAACCTACGGACACGCGCCAGTATTTCCACTTCCACAGCAGCCATGTCAGGCACTGCAAGACTGCAATACCTTACAGCCAATCTCACCGTTTTAGGCGAATCTGCACAAGCCAGGCGGATTTCGATTCTAACTGCAGAGAACTTAAAACCGCACTCTTAAATCAAAAATACCCAGAGCAGGTGATCGATGACGCGATTACACGAGCTAACCAGTTGAACCGCACCGAAATTCTCCGAAAAAAAGCTCCAAAACCCAATCAACAAACCAACCTCGTTTTGACCCATTCGGCCTCTTCTCCGAAAGTTGCTTCCATACTAAAGAAACATCACAACATCCTCGCTCAAAGTGAACGCCTAAAGAGAATATTCCCCGAGCCACCACGTGTTGTTTATAGACGGGATCCGGACAGTTTATCGAACGCCGTTTTATCGAACGCCGTTTTATCGAAGTCGTTTTATCGAACGCCGTTTTATCGAACGCCGTTTTATCGACGGACGTTTTATCGAAGCCGTTTTATCGAAAGTGTTTTTCTCGGCCTTTTCGAGTAACATAATTTGCAGTACGTTTTTTTAATTTCCTCCTCGCTATGTAATTTGCAAATCTTGCACAAAAACATTTAATTTGCTATGTAATTTGCACAAAAACATTTATAGTCTGTCTTCTAGTTGACTTTTATTTCCTGCGTGTTTTTTTTTTGTTTTTGTGATGCGCAAAATATGTCACCAGAATTTTTTGCTGTGTTCATTGCGCAACTGGTACTGCCATAACGAATCTCCTTGTGTCTCTATCCCCTCTGATCCGAAGCATATCACGGCATTGTGGTGTATTGATTAAAATGCCTCGATATGCTTCGTACCTTTTTGTATAAACCGCTTTTGTGTCGACACATAATCTAATTATTTCGCCGCGTATGTTGTACATAAGTCAGGCACTTCTTGGCGCTTGCTAAGGCGTTGCGGTGCTGAGCACGAGGTCGCGGGTTCGATTCCCGGCCGCGGCGGCCGCTTTTCTGATGGAGGCGAAAAGCAAAAACGCCCGTGTGTACGAGATTTCGGCGCACGATAAAGATCCCCAGGTGGTCAAAAATTAATCCGGAGCCCTCCACTACGGCGCGCCTCATCGCCTGCGTTGCGTCGGCGCGTTAAACCCGAGAATCAAATCAATTCTTGGCGCTTGAGGGTCCAATGTCAAAAACCTAACTGGAACGCTAGCAAAAGTCTCTCCCGATTTCTGCATTCCTAATTCTTAATGGGATCTGAGTTCAGTTGCTAAGAGGTTACCAAGCCTTGTACTACTGTTCTCGTTGCCTTGCATGAACTAACGAGAAAAACGTGAGGTACAAAATTGTCACCGTACTGCAGGTTGGTTCATTTTCATCTCCCTCTGGTTGCACCCCAGCATGTCTGCTGGGGTGCATGCTCTTGCCTTTTTATCAGAAGGCATAAAAACAGTACGATCAAAATAGTAAACACCGAAAATGGAGAAATCATGAAGGTCTACTCAAAATACAGCGTCGTGACCCGATTACCTCTAAATAAAAATGGAAAAATTAAAAAAATGAGAACGAGCAATACTATGGCCCGTGCGATTATACCTGAACAAGGCACACAAAAAACCAACAAAATGCGCTGCCTGGTCGGGTGTGTTCCTCCAAGGCCACCACGAAAACGTAAGGTTGGTGAATCAAAAGAGGGGCTAAGAGTGTTGACGCAAAAGTAGAAAATTATACGAAATCCTGTATTTTTTTTTTATTTGAGCATGATTAACAAAAAACGTAAATTGTGATGGGATGGGCAATTGTCCAGCTGTACTAGCTTACGAGTTTCCCTAGTGCGAGATGACCTCTGACGACTTGTCCTACTTGACGAGTTCACCTATGACGAGTTGGCTGTGACAGGTTCCCTTGTGACGATTCTCCTAGACTCCACCACCTCTGTTGGGGTCTCACTATCACTGTCGGAACCCCCCTGTTCCAGTCACATAGCACTAATCTTTCAGAAGTTCTTGGCCCAACATTTCTCCAGATGCAAACAGTGTGACCCCAAGGTCCGAGTAGGAGTCGCGGGTAAACCACGTGACTAGAACAATTGTGGGGTACAAGACTCTGGATCACGTAATGATGAACCATGGCGCAAGGGATATATTTTTCAACACTAACCTAAACACGCCGATACACATCTAAGGAATATTGCGCACGGGGTTCGGGTTGGTACTATAGGGGCAAATTCTGTAATATAAACAAGGGGGTCATACATGCTTGAGTGAAATCAATAAAGACTCGAAAAATAAAAATAATTTAACAAAACAAAAATTATCGAAAACACTGTAAAGGCGCGTCAACATATTTAGATAGGTTTTTTATGTAATGCACGTCAGAGAGAATGTAGGAGGAAGGTTACTGCAGGTTAGGTTAATGCGATGGCCAGTTAAACAAAATAAACCCCGAAAATTACAATGCCAGCCGCAAAACCGCACTTTCGATAAAACGGACGTAGGTGGTTCGATAAAACGGCATTCGATAAAACGGCGTTCGATAAAACGGGCATTTTTTCGATAAAACGGCGTTCGATAAAACGGCGTTCGATAAACTGTCTGGGAACCGTTTATAGACGCAGCAAAAATTTGGGCGACGTTCTCACTAAATCCAGCATCAGCCGACCACAGACTACTGGTTGCATGCCCTGTAACAAACCACGGTGTAAGGTATGCCCACAAATGACCACCACACAGCGCGCCGCCAGCACAGCTTCAAACTATTATGTTAATGTAAAAGGGAACGTTAACTGTGATTCCGCCAACGTCGTATACCTGCTGGAATGCACCCTCTGCGGCAAACAATACATTGGCCAGACTGAAACACCCTTTCGTTTGAGGTTTAACAATCACCGCTCCCATGCAAAAACCTGCCCTTCTTTGCCTCTATCAAAGCATGTTAACACTCCTGGTCATTCTTTTGAACAACTGAAGGCCACAATTCTTGAATCTAGTTTTAAAACGCATCACGATCGCGAGGTTCGTGAGTCTTACCTTATCTATAAGTTTAAATCAGCGTCGTTTGGCATAAATGAAAGTTATGGGAAATTAACCTGTCTTTCCTCCGATTAAAATTTCGGCTGCATTTCTCAGGCTAGTGTTATGCCTGTTCATTTCTTTCCCTCAATAATATTCTCCCATTAGTTGGCGAGCTCTCGTAGTTGGGTATATTTTCGTGCTAGCACGACGTTTTTTAGCACAATGGCTTCACTGAAGCAAATTCGATGAACAAGTCTGGACATTGTGTTCTGGGTAGAAGGCTGCAGTACCATTTTTAGCTTTGATATTCTCACCTTGCAATTAATTTGTGAACGCGAGCGTGTGTGATTGTTTTCGTGTCCTCTTTCTTTTTTGTATTGTTGTTTTCTAATATTCGTTGCTGACCGCCTCGGCATTCCCTGAACTGGCACCATGCGCCGGGCAGATGAATACCACTTGCTGCCGCGTCATACGCGTGCACCTGCCGGTTTTTTTTTTTTCATGAATTGTTTGACCTTGTCTTTTTTCCCCTATCAATGTAAACTTATTTCCAGTCGAAACTACCTATCCTACTGCTTTTGGGCGCGACCCCCGCCTCCCACCAGCAGAAGCCACGTGTCTCACGTTTCAATTACCTTACCAGGATTCTTAGAACGGGTGTGTATGGGCAGATGTTCATCCTTTGTTTGCATTTGCATATCTTCGTTCCCTTGTTCCGCGTGACTAATCTTTTTGCCCATGTCAAACACGTGCATGGGCATATCTTGTTTTGACCCCTCTTTCACCCCCGTTGCCACAAGGGAGGGGAAAATTACCTGGTTATTTTTTATTTATTTATTTTTTTCGCTCTTTGTATACCAATGTACCCTCTTTCCTGTCGAAACTGCCTGTCCTACTGCTTTTGGGTGCGACCCCCGCCTCCCACCAACAGAAGCCACGTGTCTCTTGTTTCAATGACCTTACTTGGATTCCTAGAACGGGTGTGAATGGGCAGATGTTCGCCCTTTGTGTGCATATCTTCTTTGGAACGTCTTCCGCGTGAGTAAACTTTTTGCCCATGTCAAACACGGGCATGGGCCTATCTTGTTTTGACCCCTCTTTCACCCCCGTTGCCACGGGGGAGGAAAATTACCTTGTTATTTATTATTATTTTTATTTTTAATTATGTATTTTTTCTGTGTTTGGTTCTTCTCTCTCTCTCTTTTTCCAAGTTCGTACCGCGTGACTGTGTGTTCTTATTATCCTTGTTGTAATTAATTTTCCCGCTCTCCCTTCATTCTTTTGCTACCCACCAACCACGAATCCATTTCTACAAACTCTCTCTCCTCTTACCTTGCCCTCGCGCTTGCTACATTTTCTGTATATATAGCTCTGAAACGAACTTATTTTGTACTCTGAAGAAAGGGAGTCCTCTCCCTGAAACGTCAGTAAACTTATTTTTATTGTCTAAGTCTTTCTCGTTTGTCTCTGTCTCTACTAACCTTAGTTTTATCGCGCTCTGTGTGAGTTTTTATCTTTTCAGTCTATATATATATATATATATATATATATATATATATATATATATATATATATATATATATATATATATATATAAAACAGAATTCTACGGTAAAAAATGATGGGTTCTTTGAGGAAATACAGAATGTAACGCCGACGCCCTAGGACACCGAGGACGTTATAGGGGATTGTTTAATCTTTCTTTACTATGATTAGTCATTTTAATCTTTTTCAGTTTTATGTACGAAAGAAAGTGCGGAAAACCAGACGTCCCGAGTGGGGACCTAACCCACACCTTGCAATTGGATTTCGAAAGCTGTACCCATTCGGCTTTCTGGGCGTCTGTGTTCTCTGTTAGTTTCTGTGGCATTTGTATTTAGAACAACTGCATCAGCATGCACGAAATACAAAGAAAACATCATAAATGCCTTCGCAGGAAAGTTGGCTTGATCGTCCATGTCAGCACATGCTTTAGCGTTCATGATGTCTAGCCACAGGACAGTAATATCTCCCGCACTCTCCGTGGAGCATACGAAAACCTACAGCTCTGTTTTTTATTGTTTCCCACTACTATTCCTCGGAACACTTCGGGTTGCTTACCTGGCCCGAATGCGAAAACAATGTGATGGCTTCCACTTGCATTGCACTCTTCCAGCGCTTTAGCCTGATCGCCTTCTTGCGGGGTTCGACCGTGTTGCACCATACCAGAAACCGGCAGTATGGCAGAGGTGGATCCATCCACGCCCTTTTTATTCGTGCCAATACAACCGCAGACTTACGACATCCCAGAGCGTGCCAAGAAGGACACTCGACAAACGGGTTTCATGTGCTTTTATGCTTTATCCTTCTTTGTTTTGTTCAGAAGATATGTTCCGTGCAGAGTGAACTTGACGGCCAACCGAGCTCAGCACTCCAGATTTCTAGTGTCAATCGCAACATAAACCCAATGCAATAACGAGGCAGATCATTTATCGCCTACTTCACTGAGGCACACGGGAAGCCACCAGGGCAACAAAGAACATTACAACAATTCTCTCATCCGACCTCTGTTCACGCTTACTAGCGAACTAACGTTTCTGCAAGTTCAAGCCATTGCAGCCAAGTTTGCTGCACAACATTTTCAAATGAAAATAAAAACAACCACGTCGCCTTTTAACAACTCAAGCCACTGAATAGGTTGGATACCAAATGGCCTACCTGGAAATTTCACTGCGAATCTGGAAAAGTCGCAAATCCAGCTTATTTTTAATGGGGTGCCTCTTAATAGGACCGCAGTTTTAACAATAAAAGAACGCAAAGGCAATCTTTCGTCAAAAACAACAAGTGAAGAAATTGTTTCTGAATGCGATTTCAACGAAAGTTTTTTTTACTATGGCAGACGTTGACACAGCTTCAGCACAACTCGGGTACTTTGTCTTAATTATAATATACCTATGACTGAATAAATTAATTTCGCCTTCCGACCTACCAAACCGTCGTATAGGCACGTACTGCGGCCTGCATTAGTATTTTGGGCGTCGCAAATTCAAAATACAAATTAGGAGACCACGAATGTACCCTCCGCTTGTGTCAATCAGAAGAAATAAGCAGAAGTTGAAAACAACAATAAGTGAAAATGTATTCGGCAATAAGGAGAGGACCAGATGGAAACGTGTACCGAATGCTGCGGCAATCACTACATAGCGAGGAGTGCTTAGACGTGCTCGCTATTTTGTTTGTCACCGTTTATTTGTTAAACAGTTAGTTTGCTAAAAAATGGTTTCTTTTTGTATAAACTAGTATAACTGGTTTTGTCGTGCAACAGGTGTGCTTCGTGCCTGGTGTTTAAGAGTTTAGCATCAATTTGGCAGGGAATGTAGGCCTAGCATGATGCGCTGTTGTCCTAAGAATGGTCCCTCGCGGTAGATCAATTTGATCTTATGAATCACCAGCCGACATGTCAAGTGATACATAACTTCGCACCAAGCCTAATTATCCTGCTATTCGGAAAATCTGCTCATTTAGAACATCTCAAAGCTGAATATTCATCTAGATGAAGGTACCAATGAAACAAAATACGCAACAAGTTTCAAAGTCTAATGAGAAGTAGAGTCCACCGAGACGACAGCCGCAATGCAGGAATAAAGAAAATCTCTCTTTGTTAGTTTTGAGGACTATACGGGTAGTGATGCCTCAGCCAAGTTCATCGATACACAGTGAAGGAAAATGAACCACAATACTGTAAATTATTGCGTGTGGACCGTCCTTACTACACAGAGTTCACCGTCGATCTCTGCAAAATAGCATGTGTTATAAACGTGGAGAGTTGCTTTTCAATTTTCACTTGGTTTTCATGCAAAAGCGAGGCCCAAATAAACCTGCATCGTAAAAACACACAAAAATCCATAAAAATTTGAAATTTCGCATAGGTGGCATTAGGGCTTCGCAAATTTGGCAATTGCGGCTTGTTGAGAATATGCCTCAAGCCGGTTAACTATCCAGTAATGTACAGCTATTTTTTAGATGTCATTCTCCCACCCTTGACGCTTGAGTTGTTTGGGAGCCGCTCCTAAAGGCAGTTTTAATATGAAAGTGGTTACAACTTTGAATTAGCCAGCTTACCGCAAATCGGGTAAAGTATCTACGACCATGTTACTACACCCGTGCAGAACTCACTTGAAACCGGCGAGTGCTCGCTGCATGCCCTCGCTCATGGACCGGTTACCAGCCAGTGAATATATGTGTTTTCTGGAAAGACATTCCCGGATGTGCTTAAACGTCAATATATCTTCAGAAAAAGCATACAACCAGACAAGAGCCCGGTACATGTCTTCAGCCATAGTCCGTCTGCCAAAGAAAGACGTTATGTTGTAGCTGAGATATTTCCGCATGTGCAAAAATATTTAAAGTGTAAACAAAAGGAAGTCGCATGGACTTGATTTTTATGCAGAGTTAAGAAGGAGGTTTCATACAGTTTCAGGCAACATCAAATACCAGGAGGGCCAGAATATTCATCTAATTATGCGATAAAGGTCAAACAATATCAAAGATACGGCAAAACATAGAGATAAATGGATAATGAATAAATAACTAGGTAAATATTTCAATGTCAGGAAGTAACCAATCGCATTTCGACGTGAATAAGCCCTCCTGAACCCTGCGCAGATGTATAAAATTCAAAAGCCATGTATAGGCTACGGAAAAAGTACCTTACATATTTTTAGCAGCGTTCAGGCAGGCAACCTGGAACCTAGAGCACAGAGAAAGAAATATACATTGTGGTAAGCATTAAAAAAAACATTCGCAAAACCCTGACGCCTAAGCATGGAACTAGCATTGCACTGCTTTTAGAAAACTCCCAAACTGGCTGTGATTCAGATACATGAATAATCCTGATTTACTCGTGAAGAATTTCAAATCATAAAGAATTCAAAGAAAGAAATTGCGAAGTAGAAAGTTTATTTGTGTGCTTGCTTTCACGTACACTTTTGTCTGCCCCAGCCAGTAATAGGGAATAAACCCTTTGAATGATTGTAGGTTTTAACGCGCGGACGCAACGCAGGCGATGAGGCGCGCCATAGTGGAGGGCTCCGGAATAATTGTGTCCACCTGGGGAACTTGAACGTCCGACGAAATCTCGTACACATGGGCGTTTTTGCTTTTAGCCTGCATCAGAAAAGCGGCCGCCACGGCCGGGAATCCAGCCCGCGACCTCGTGCTCAGCAGCACAACATCTTAGCCACTGAGCCACCGTGGCGTGTGAATAAACCCTTTACTTAAATTCTTGTTATTCCCCTGAAATAGAATGTCTGCTTTAAGTATTGATGTTATTTCATAAATAAGGATGTAATAGTTTTTTTCTTCTTGTTACTCCCTATGACCAGCGAACGAATAAAACAAGAATAAAACCAAAAGAGTCAGCAAAAAACAAAATTTCTTTCGAACTTCTCATCAAAGACACTTTGCAGTTAACTGCTCCAACTAAAAAAACGATACCTTATTTCGGGAAATGGAAAAAGGCTCTTTAAAACCTTCTACCATATGAATTGTCAAATTATTCATAGTTGTTGAATGCCGTAAAAAGGCCGAAATTTCTGTCATTGGTATAAAAGTCATGAAATTAGTACACAGAAATAATTATGCGGGCTGAGATAAAACCCCACCTTTATTTCCAGCCATGTAAGCACAACAAGTGCTATAAGCCGTTTAGTAACACTTTTTGTAAAAGACGTGCTACAGCCGCATTGTGTGACTACGCGCCTATATATAGAGCCCCTTCCCTGAAAACGGGTGGCGATTCCGATCATTTTAGAGCACACGTTTGAACTAATTACAACAAAGAACCGAATGGCGTAGCAATGAGGGCGTTGTTTCTACGATATGTACATCGTTTTTAGAGCTTCAGAACACTCACGAGAACTCTCAGGTGGACGCAAAGCGTATTCTGCTCGCCTACTAAAAGGACACAAAAGATGTTAGGGCTACTGGCAGTAACATATTTTAATAAGAATAACAGCACTCTGGTGTGTTCAAAAGACGTTCCTTGTTACTTAATCGACCTAATATGGCAGACTGCGCTGGAAGGGCTACGGCGTTCCGGCCTGGTTGTAATCATTACCGAATGTACCACTGGATAATTCAGAACAAGGCGTGCGTTATATAGCGATCAACGTGTCGTCTGCGCTGGTCGTCACGTGCGAGTGCACAACTTATTACGCCTCTTTTACAAAAGAGATCCCTTCTTTGCTGTCTAGCGGCTCAACATCACAGCCTGTGCCTAGGGCAATCACTTTGCGGACGCCCAGCTTGGAGTGAATCCTTAGTGGTCTGATGCTGTTTAAAAGATGCAGCATTGCGTCCATGTAGAAGGCTTATTGCCTCAGCGGTGTCCTCGGTGCACTCTACGCATGCTCTACTGCAGGCTTGTCCATCGGAGACGTCGCCTCGCGGCGACCTTGCGTTAAGCCTCGATATTTTCGAGGCTTATGCCTCTGTTGCAATCTCGGCACTAATTTTGGTGACGGACGCTTCGCATTCACACGTGCTTCCTTTCCCACGTTCTATTAATACCATTAGTTGGTGTGTACTGGCTCTCCATTCCTTCCCTGCTGCCCACTTCGATCGGTGCATTTTGTGCCTAGAAATCATCCCGCGGCCTCTTAATGCCTGGGTATCCTTTCAAAGCTCACACATGCCAAGGGGCACGAGCCCGACCGCAGACATGCCGAAAAACAGTGGCTTTCCGCGAAGTGACGGTAAGCAGAAGTTTTATCGGCTGCTTCTTTCCGCGTATCTTATACTGGCCACAGAATGCGGTAAGCAGTGTCCGCCATTCTAAATGACCTCCAGCTAGCCAAGGTATTTGAAGCAAGGGTGTTTTCGTGGTACTCGCACACCTCCATGTTAAGGTGTATTCCTATCCCTATGGCGAAGACTCACAAAAATTACCGATGTGATGGCAGCTTTGAAACATGACTTCTTCAAATCCATACTCTTGCTAGTGAGAACCAGACCCATTTTCTTGTTAGCATATAGAACGACGGTTCACTTCCATTACGTAACAAACACAAGGTACATCGAATGTTGTGGTTGAAAGGCCGCTCTTAAGACCCACTGCTGCACCAGACGCTACATAGGCGTAAGCCACAGCTCGATTCTTCTGTGCGCCAAACTCCATTTTTGCTGGACCTGCAAGTTGCCAGGACTGACACTTTCTTCAGGCGGCTACATTGAATTTTCTACAATGACACTAGACGGAGTTAGAAGCTGTGCCAAGAGCCCTCAATATTGGCTTGCACTCAAACCACGCCTTCAAAATTTGTGAAGGAGACTATGGGTAAAGGTGCGGTGGATTGACATTGCTTGGCGGAAACATAATGCAGCTTGTCATTTTCTTGTTGTTTAGTAACTGATAACTGCTTAAGTAACTGCGGTTAACTGAGAAATCAGCCATACAATTATAAGGTAAGTAGGTTTCGGGTAATCACTGCAAAAACAGGGTGACTAACTTGTTTCGTCACGTCAAACGATGAAGAGAACCCAGACATTCACAATGCTAATTGCTGCTGAAACGAAAACGCTTCCTTACAATTCAGTACACAACTACACAAATGTTTGAATAAAACTTGTGAAAATTACACGCTCGAATCAAGTGCAGCTGTAGAATATATTACACAAACAAGGCCATATTTATTATTGAATAGCGTTAAACGCACCGTTAGGCGAATATCTGTGCGGTGTGGGCGGGGCATACAATGGTTCCAAAAATGGCCTACAGCACTAACGCAATAGAAACAACGAAAAGAAATGAAGATGTGTCAGAGATTCAAATCCGCGGCCTACAGATATCTTGTACCTGATGTAGCATGTCAGTCCCTTTGCAGGACGTACCTCGCAAGTATCTTTTAACTACGTTCTCTCTCTCCAGTACAAAACACAATCAATGCACCCTTGCTCAGATTTTGTTTCAGCAAAGAAAAGGTGGACATAGAGAACGTGTTATGGCCTTCGATTTAAAAATTGTGACAGAGACATGTCTTCATGCCTGCATTTTTCTCAGTCTGATAATTGATGAAGTAGCAAAGAAAGTTTACGCAAAAGCGAGTATTTGTTGCTTAAAAGGGTAGGGAAAAAAAGGAAAAAAGAAAAATTCATCCGTCTTCGTATATCGGCATCAATTCTAGACAGAGAAGAAGTGAGAAAAAGAACAGAAGTGCTAATAGCAACAATGCGAAAAAAGCGAATCATGAATGTGGCTTGCACAGGAGTCATCCTACAACTGGAGGCCTACAGAAGTAACTTGAGCATTGTTAGAGTAGTTAAGCATGTGTAGGATATTAGCATGTATGCGCTGCTGTAAAGAAGTTTGATGAACACGCTCAGCAAGAGCTACAAGAAAACAACAAAATCGGAACAGTAAAATGTCGGGAGTAACGAAAGTACATTTTAGTTGGCCCCACGTCTTGTCTACGACGATCCCATTCTGCAGAATTATGGGCCTCTTTGCTGCCTTAACTGTGATGAAGTGAGAAGCGGCGATTTTATCGCAGCTGTGAGACGTTGCAACCAGTGTAGCACCCTACAAAAAGAAGGTACAAGAGGATACACTGCTGCCGCACCGCGAGAAAATAAACCCCTTGTTTTTATTCATCCACCACTTTATTCAGCCGCCACTTTCTTGTCCTTTCTTAGCGCTGTTATCAAAATACGTATGTACCCAAAAGGCCGCATTAACACCGTTTTTGAGTTCACGTCACGCTCTGTAAGCACTTTATTTGTTTCTGCACTCAACCAACCTTTGTCACGCACTACCTGCTCGCTGCAGGAAGTTGGAGAGACCGGCATGAAACGCTCTCGGTTAGACGAGAATCCGTAATACCTGTTATCGCCTTTTCAGGGGGCCCTTTTCCCCTTTCCCATGAGCACGGGATCTTACTTGATCGTCTGCTGCCCTCAGAAACGCACAGGAAGTTCTCATGGCTAATATAAGCCTTCTTCCAAGCTTGACTTCTAGGGTGCCAAAGCGGACGCCCCTACAACCGGTTTTATCAGCAACCGAAAGCAGCCAATCAGGTAGCAGACTTCGCTAAGCGAATCATCTTTGTTCATCTACCTAGGGAAACATATGCTCGTAGTAGTAAAAATAACGTCGCGCTTTTTGGAGAACCCCGCCCCGTCGTACCTCAGGAAGTACACGAAGGTCTGCGGCTAAAGCTAAATGTCACCGTTTCTTTAAGACTGTATAAAACCGAGCTACGTTCCTTGGTCAGAACCGTGGCAAACAAAGCACCTCCTATCGAGGCAGAAAGGTGCATCTTGGAAGCCGTTGGCGGCCGCCCGACCAGAAAGAGAAGGTTCCAAGGCGTCTTCGCTGTATGCCAAGGTAAACCAGCGAGGAACTTAGCCGAGAGACGCCGGCCAGTATCTAGAAACTTCCTTGTACCTGCTTACAAGCGATGACCAGAGTCAAACAGTTGTGTGCGCCTTCTCAATCAAAATGAGGGAGCTTTATTTTTATTTGCCCCATGAAGTGCCAGAAAAAGTGCCAGGAAAATTCTTGGTACTTTTGAAGTTCTACGCGTAGTAGTCAGGGATGGCCTTCAATACATGGAAGACAAAGGTGTGTGCTTGCGTCGTCCTGGTACTAAGCGACTTGAGACTTGCATGCTAGAACTATACTCTTGCCGAGAGCCTCATCGATCGTCGAACACTGCGGGTCTTGCGATATGTAGAAGAATTTTTAGTTTTATTCGAGCGCGATGCAATTTTTTTAGCCAAGAACAAGTTGTGCAGTGTATTCTCAGGTTGTTCAAAGCAACCCTTGAGGGATTCACCTTGACGGCCAAGGAATCATCTTATGACAACATTAGTTTTCGTGACCTAGTGCCGACATTACGCTCTGAGCTCGTGTGCTGGAGATACTCCCCTCACTCTAGGAAAAGCCTAATGACTTTAGAGTCAGCCCATTCAAAAATTGTCAAAAGAGGCATCGCAATATCGGCATTCCGGACGCCCTCAATAGATTGTGCCAGAACCAAATGGGGTCCAGATATTGTGATGAAGTTGACCGGCTCACCAATGCAGGAATGCAGGGTTCCTTGCTCCAATCATGTTCGAAATATCGGAAACCATTGTGAAAGGGACCAGAAATGGAAAAACAGTAGAGGAGTGCAAAGCGACAGAATGAATGAAGTGGGCTGTCGTTTCATATATTCAAGGAGTTTCCCACAAACGCAAGAAAGTTGCTCCGCGAATCGGAGTCACTCTGGTTTACGGTGCCCCCCCCCCCCAAATAAGGCAGTTTGTGCACAGAGTACACGATGCAAAAACTTCCACGAAACTTTGCTCTAGGTTGCACCCGCGGCGATTTGCGAATTGCTCGTGGGGATAGTGTGCGGCATACTGCTCTTGCGGTAAGTCATACACAAGCCACCCAGGTCGATGCCTAAACGTCCGGCTGGAGAACACGCCCGCAATAAAAAAAGCGAAAGGCCGTAGTGCAGCCCTTCACTCTGCGAAGTGTGAATGCACACCTAGGCTCGAAAGACTTGTGTGCTAGAAATTTATAAAAAAGCAGCACACCAGTAAAATATTCAAGGCCCGCATTATCCATACATGACATGACATTTCCACCTGTATGGCGCGTATTGGCTTGCCTTAAAAGGAGCAGTATTACCTAAGTCATAGGTCGGAATATTTGCGTATGTGCATCTTTTTAGAGAAATAATCTCTTACCGGGAACGTTACTACTTTTGTGTGTTTTATTCTTTATGTTTCATAGGTATATGTTCACCTGTGGTGAAATAAACCCTTTGTTGGTAGTTATCCTCCAGTCCCGTTTCCCCTCCGCGTTGTTTTGTCTTAGTGGTGTTATCTAACTGTGTACGAACAAACCCGCATTAAAACCGTTTTTTAGTTCATGTTGCAAGTATTTACAGAGAGATCATGTCTCTTCCTCCGAAGACGACCTATGATGCGGAATGCTTACTTTTTTCAATGTAGAGATAATAAGTGCACAGATCACTGTGGGCATCCTACAAATGTAAAGATCTACTGCTTCTTCTTGTTTGATTTTCAATACATCCAGATTCTACTTTTCAACCCTTTGTACTAAGTGAACTTATTTCTGGTATCCAGTATAATTAATTATGACTGTTGGCATAAATGTGCTCGATTGGTCCGCAGCATTACCAAAGTCCTGTGTTTCCTCTGTTACGGAATACAGTATTGCTTGTATGCTGCACTAGCTACCTGAATAAAGTTCTCCAGTAAAATGAAATGAAAGTACATGTCCTAGTAGTTTCCACATTGTAAGATACGTTTTTCCCAGTGTAATAATATCGTTCATTATCTTTATCCACACTTACATCAAGTTTGCTAGATTACCTACAGCAAGATGTCCTCCAGCCTTCACAATATCCGGTGCAATTACACGTCACCTACGGCTACCCCTTTCCACAGCTTCTTTAGCACTCTTTTTTTCGGTCGCATATTCGGGGCCTCGCTAGTGCAGGTACAGAGGGCAACAGCCTTGTCAATAACACTCGAGCGGCGTGCCGCGGGCTGCACCGGCGACGCTATCGGTGGCGACGATGTGATACCGGGTTCGAGATAGCGTGCATGTGCGCGTGCGCGGCCACCCTGACATGATCAGCTTGCCTTTGTCGGCGGTTTTGGCTGCCGCTGTTACAGAGGATGCTTTGACCGCCGGGAGCGCTGTTAACGGCACCGCTCGTGGGGCGCGCGCAGCGCGTGCGCTGCTGCGTCATTGTTTTTGCGGTGCGTCTGCGCTCGGAAGAAACCGCCGCGTCATTGTTCTGTAACACTGCTACGTGTAATCGCGCGTTGCGAGCTGTGAATTGATGCGCCGGTGTTGGTAGTCGGTCGACGGCGGCGACAGCTGGATTTCCTAAAGCGGCTTTTATCGGTCAAGTGGCCATGATTGGAGGTCAACGAACCCACTGAACGGAGAGTGAGCAGATGGTCGTGCGCGATGATGGAGCGCCCTTATCGCACACAGGGGAAAGAGCTGCTGGAGACCAACGCTGTTTCCATGATAAATTGATGACAGAATGAAATTGAATAATGTGATCAGGACAGCTATTAGATAAAGTGAAAGTTTATAGGTCTTATCGTGCCTTCAACCTTCGCACTCCTTGAGCGATGACCGGCACTCAACATACGTCGTATAAAAAAGCTCCTGGACGCCACCACGGAATTAAAGGCAATTAGAGCGAAGCAGTGAAAAATTCCAAATGAGGCGACGACACAGCGAAATATGGAGGATGAAAAAGACAATCAGGACTAATGTTTGTGAATGAGGATCAATGAAAGTGAAACAACAGGAACAAAAGTGAACTAGGAAGACACGGAGAATAACAGGAATCACTGTCAGTCAAAACGAAAATAGGTTAAACAAAGTGGATAAGCGAATGAATTAGGGTGACCTAAAGTACATACGGATGAAGCAAACTTAATTGGCAGATATATATGTGCACAAAGATGAAACCAAGCGAATTACGCCGAAATACAAAGGAAAATAAATTGTGAGGAATCAAAAGAAAATAAATAAATGAGAGAAATAAGTTACTTTAAGTGCATTAACATGAACCAAACTGAGGTCAAATGGATGGAAGTGAATAACGAAGACAAAGCGAATGGAGAGGAATCGATTAGAATCAAGCCCAATCAGAGACATATCAATTGAATAAAGGTAAATTAAGCTCGCTCACAGAATTAACGCGTATCGAAGGGAATTAAGAGGAACCAAAGTGCATAAACAGGAAACGAAATTGAAGTAATATTGGTTCACGGGAATCCCTAAGAAAGACAAGGACAATTAAGAATTAATGTGAAATAAGAAAAGTGAGAGCAATATAAATGGGGTGACGGGGTGGCCCAGGTTAGGTGGAACGGAATTAACAAGTAGCAATGCCTATCAGAAAGGAGGCCAAGTCAATTAGGAAGGAAGGCACAAAAATGAAAAGGCATCATTGGGAACTGTAAGAAATCAAAGTGATTTGGAGGGAATGAAGGGGCGAATTAACACGGAAAAATGTGAATAACAGGAACTGAAGCGATTGAAACTGAACCACAGGCAAGCACGACACAAGGCAAAAAATGGAGAAGAGGGAATGCGAAATGATAGGAAATAAATTAATGTGGCTGATTTAAAGTGGATTAAAGCGGGTACTCAACGAAGCAAGCTGTATCAAACTAAAGTGAGATGAATAAAACCTATTCAAGGCAACCTAAAGCGAGTTCAGCTGGATTCACGTAAATTAGGATGGAGGAGAAATCAAATAAATAAAGATCAAATTTGAGTTAAGAATAATGAAGGGGAAATAAACCACATAAGTAAGGCTCTTAGGTTACATCAAAATAAAAAAAATGAATCGAAGTGAGTGACAATAAGTGAACATGAAGCAAGATTGATCGCGGTGAGGTAGGAGGGCGGAGTAAATTAAGAGGAACCCAAGGGAAATTAGAAGAACCAACGTGAATCCAAGATTAAGACTGCCAGGGTAAGTTTATATCAAAGTCAATTTACATGGATACATGTGAAATAAAACGAATTAGGGCAGTGAGACAGTGGAGGTGTGATCGAAATAATATAAGCATATGTCAAAGTGAATTGGGGGCAATAACTGTGGGATAAAAACGAATTAGGATTAGACAGGTAGTGGAGGTGTGAGTGAAATAATGATAATAAAATTGATATTCGGTGTATGACAGTGATTGAACTCGGTGAATCAGCATAATAAAATAGACTACCACATAATATAGTAGTCAAGTAACGAAATAGATGAGTTATTCTGCAATATAAATGGAGGAATTCAGGCGGGATGACTGAGCAAAATGTGGGGAACACTAAGTTAATTAGGGCATTTAATTAGAAAGATGAAATAAATAATAGAAATAAAAAAATACATTTCAATAACGAGAACTTCAGTACGTAAGCAGAACAGAGAAACTATGTGATAATTCAAAGAGAACCTGGAGCAAAGTATATCTTTTTTATGTCGTAGATTCGTCTCCCCTCAGGCTGTCCCATTAAATTTGCGTTTCTAATACCCTACCAGGCGGCGAATTTTCAATGCCGCTTATGTATTCAATAAAGCACCAGACTGTGTAACTCCTGGAATATTAAAACGTATAAAAGTAATCCTTTTGGTTAGTGCCAAAAGAAGGTGCATTCGGGGAGCAGTAACAAGCTTGGGCACACTTTCTTCGGAGTGGTAACCCGATCCGCTCTTGCGAGGTGCTCTTGCTGTTGATGGTTATTTTGCCGTGTCGCTACTTGCGGGCACAGCATACATGAAAAGCTGACGGAAGCATTTCTTTATACTTTTGATCAACCTTGTGCCTATGCAGGCATTTATTTTCGAAGAAAATTAATAGCTTACTCTTTGATTGATTGATTGATTGATTCATTGATTCATTGACTGATTGATTGATTCACTGATTGGTTGATTGATTGATTGATTGATTGATTGATTGATTGATTGATTGATTGATTGATTGATTGATTGATTGATTGATTGATTGATTGATTGATTGATTGATTGATTGATTGATTGATTGATTGATCGATTGATTGATCGATCGATTTGTGATGGATATATTGATTAGTCGCAATGCGGGGCCAATATTACCGCAGTAAAGGCTTTTTACAACCATATCACAACCACAGATACTGTCGTTTTGCACTGACGAACCGACTCTGAAAGATGCGAATTTCATCACATTCTTTGTAAAGCTATGTTTTTGGCATGCATAGAAAAATGGGTGAATAGCGGTGCATAGGTGGGGGGTTTAGGTTTTCACCGACGAATCAATTATGATTTATTGGCGAGAAGCAACAGGCGAAGACATAAGATAGACTTTTTTTCAAGTACGTGTACACAATTCCCATCCGCAGGAAAATGTGAGAAAAGCCACAGGAAAACGTATGCTTCGTGAATTACCACTGCAAAATGGCTGTCGTTGGCGAACACATTTCCCCGATATGGCAGCGAAAAGAATAGTGTGTCACAAAATCAAACAGAAAATTTTTTTTATAAACGCCATGATACATTGCAAGAAAATGGTATCACAATTCAGAACACCGAAAGGTGTGAACGAGCCCGTGTTGGGCAGGTTATATTATATTGAAACAAACAAGAAAATATAACTAGTAATGAATTACACTGACTACAACTATTGAGACATAACAACAATAGTAAAAACTAGATGTAATTGAAAGGCTGCAAAATGTCCGTGAGAACATTTGGCCACCTCAAGATGGTACAGCTACTGCTACCGTGCTCCACCGCACACAGCTTTCTTTATTTCCATCATTGACACAGAGAAGGGACTATAGCTGCTTCGAGAGCTCATCAGGTGCACTGAAGTCGATCGAGCAGGGTGTACAGCAGGACGATGACGGAGTCAGGAGGACCGCCTGTAGCCAGATGGGAAACTGGAGCTCCATTGGTGGTGAGTGCGGAAGGAGTTGCACCAGTGTTTATATCTGCTTCGTAAGCAGTGCTTTCCCCTCAACGGAGATGACAGACAATGGTTTAATTTAACTAGCTCCTTTTCTGGCCCGTGTTGCTAATAATGACGGCGGTGGCTTGGAGATTGTGGAGAGGGGGCACCAGGTTTTTTTCAAACCGACGGTGCGAAAACCCCCACTATTATTTTTTTGTTGCGTGGCAAAAACTTTACGTTGACGAAGACATCAACCGGGGCAATTACTGTTTATATTTTGCTTCATGGCAAATTGGCAGCCCCCGTAATGACATCACTGACGATAACGGTGTCGGCAGTAAGCGCGTAGGCTGTGACAAGCCGCAAAGTGATATCTTTAGGTACCCTCCCGAGCAAAGGCATAGCTTCAACGCAGTGATCCGGGACGCATGGTCGTCCGTAGCCACAAAACTCATAGTATTTTTAATAATTGGCACAAAGGAGTGCCGTTTTGGTAGGCACTCTTCGGTGTTGTCCAGGGTCCTTCCATGAACTGTCTTGTTGCACGCCGAAGAATGTCGCGTGCATAGTCCTATAGCAAATCATAATGGCGCTCAAAAGGTAGTCGAGAGCACAAAGCAGGGTAGGCAATGTTGTTCCCGAGTGTGAAGCGTTCAGTGAACAGGTCAGCGTCTTGGGAAAGGAATAAAGGGTCCACCCGGCCAAAATGCGTTGAAGCCTGATTCACGCGTAGAAACAATGCATCGTTGTATCAATCAGACAGCCGCAGTTTCTTATGTAGGTTAAAAATTCCACGTATCTAGAATACAGAACGGCCGGCTGCCCAGGAGATAACAACAGGAAAATGAATTCTCGTAAGGACCCCTTTTTCACGGAACAGCTACAATATACAGAAGTAACTTATTGAGTTGAAAAGTAGTTCGGGTAAACGGCGCTATGGGTAGGATGCGAATAAAGCGCCATTGGAAGGCGAAATGAGCACGCACCACCTGACCAACAACAGTGTCATGGTCAATGCTGGAGATACTCAATGGCCTGTGGCCATCAAGTTCAAAACGTCAAATAAGGACATTCACTGCGGCCCACAGAAGTAATTTTAGCATGTATACACAAGCAGCAATATACGCCATTGGGAGATACGTGCTTTGCTCGTCGCCTAAGTAGTGCGATTGCGCAGTTCCCTAAGCCGAAGTAATGAAGAGAGGTGGAAAAGACGGCGATGGGAAATAATGACAGTGTTGATTCGTAGCCACAAAACTTCACCCGGGCCGTCCATGCAGATTTGGTGTAGTTAACGCGCCACTGTAGGTCACAACAATGCTTTGTATCACCATAAGGGCGCTAACTCAAGAGCGCCACATGTGTTTACATTTAGTTGCTGTAGTGTGTACAGGGAAGCACTCTGAACTGTCTACATCAACACCAGCTGCGATACTTAGTGGCCCGCAGCATTGCAGCCCCGAAGAGGGGAGTGGGTGGCCACCCGCTGCGAAGGGAGCCAAACTAACGGGCTATACAAGCGCCAAGGGACGTCACTTGCCCACCGCGAGCGAAGGAAGGAAGGGTGTAGAAGGAAGGCAGGAATGTTAACCTGGCTAGAGCCTAGTTTGCTATATTGAACGTGGGAAAGAGAAAATGGGCAAAAATCGAAAATACAACAGAGGCGACGGCGGGAACAGAGAACCAGAGACACGAGAGAGGAGAATCTGAGGACACTACGATGCCGATGAGGCGTATAAATCATCAGCAGCTGCAAAACAACTGCCGTCGTACGGCGCTGCCCAAACAAGTGGCGTGAAAATAGCCAGGATGGTGGACACACCCCACGGCGTAACCCCCTATACATCATACCAGAGAAAACAACACTGGCGTACCCCTTTGGATATTAAACCGTAATGTTGTCGCCTTTGGATACGCTGGGTAGCCTAGAGATTTTGTAAAGGTGGTGGACAGCTAACATGCGCGGGAACTTTCTGAGCCGCAACCAACAACATGCTTGGCCCACCAATTGCGCCAGCTTAGGTGGAAACATGTGGGCAACCTCACGTGTACACCACCCTCGCACAGTCTTGGAGGGACCCGCCGCGCTGGCTCACGTGGCTATGGCGTTGAGCCGCTGAGAACAAGGACACGGGTTCGATTCTGGGCCGCGGCGGCCGCTGTTCTGATGGAGGCTAAAAGCGAAAACGGCTGTGTGGTCGAGATTTTGACGCACCTCAAATATCCACAGGTAGTAAGAATTATTCCAGGGAGCCCTCGACTGTAGCGCGCCCCCTCGGCTGCGCAGCGTCGGTGCGTTAAACCTGACAATGAATGAATGAATGAAGGAATGAATGAATTAATGAATCAGTCAGTCAGTTAATCAATCAATCAATCAATCAATCAATCAATCAATCAATCAATCAATCAATCAATCAATCAATCAATCAATCAATCAATCAATCAATCAATCAATCGCTTGGGGAGGAAGTTTATAGCAACGTTCTTGACCCACAACTAGGTGTAATCCCGCCGTCAGCCCTCTCCCAGATACGTGACGTATAAGGAACAATGATACAACCCGCAACAAGAATGGCGTGGCAAAAAAACACATCACTTGGAGTAATCTCTTTTGCGCCCCTGCCGCACGGAAAGGGGCGCCCAAGCACGAGTCATAAACCGCGGCACTTGGTGGAACAGTGTTTGCGGAACTGGGTAGCACTGCACGGGGGGGGGGGGGGGGGGCGCGAAGACGCCGGCGAAGCTAATAACGCGTCGCACCCCCTCCAGCCTCCTTCAAGGTCTGGATTCGCCGGGGAAGGGAGTTGTACAGTGGCTCGACGACCATTGGGTCGTCCCGCAGGCGGTTCCATTCGCGTTGCACAGCCTGCCATAACTGGTCAGGGCTGGCAGCTGTCAGGCCTGGTTCATTGAAAAGGTTCTCCTTCATGCGTCCCCACACATTTTCAATGATGTTCAGGTCAGGGCTCCGGGCAGGCCAGTTAAAAGTTGGTATGCCGAGGCTCTCCAACAGCTCTTGAACAACCATGGCTGTGTGCACAGACGCGCCGTCTTGTTGGAAATGGTAAAGGCCGTCTGGGAATGGTCCGTCCAGCACGTACGGCAGCAGGACAGTCTGTATGACGTCAGCGTACCCCTCTGCAGTCATCCGACCGTTAACTCTGTGTAGTGGACCAAGGCCCTCGTAGCTTAGTGCTCCCCACACCGTGACAGATTTGCGGCCGCTGGAGCGCACGTTGTAGATGTACCTTGGCTCATTCTTGCGTGGTAAGCGTAATAGAAGTAATGATTGCACGGAAGGACTAGCCTGTAATCATAATGTTGAAACCTTCAATTATGAAGGCAGGGATGGAAGGTTAAACAAGTGTTGCTCCCCACCTATCTTTCTCCTCCTAAGGCACTGCACAATGGCTTCCCCATTACGCCTACAAAACCTTCCCCTTCGCGTACTAGCTTTATCCTGTACACACTATCCCCCTTAATTTTGGGTTCTTCCTTTTCCCCAACCCTATGCGAGTTTAAACTTTTCTATTACCATATCTATGTTCCTCTCCCGCCTTTTCTCCTAATGTCTTCGGCACCCTGTTTTCTCCCCTGCTGTACTTCTTTTTCCCTTTCCAGCCCCTTATCATCCCGCTTCCTACTTCCACATTTGCAATTGGCTACTTGCACCGTACAATTTCCGTCTCTCTTCCCTGACCGCGCCCCATCCGCTACACTCATTTCACCCGTTTCCTCCCCGTCATCCTTTTTTCCTCCCAAACAATTATTCCTCCTATTCCCTCTTCTGTTACACTGCTCTCCCCCACACTCTCTCCACCCTCTAACCCCTTTTTCAATTCTGCTGCTTTCTCCTCGTCCTCATATTAGGTTACTCCAATCACTCGCAATCGCATTCCCGGTTCATTCCTAGTTCTTCTCTCCCCATCCCCTTGCTATTGCTTATTTTCACACTATCGTTTCCTTTTACCTGTTCTCACTCTTTACGTGGCCTTCCCTTTCGTTCCATTCCTTCTGCCTTCTACGCACCGCTTCCCCTCACCACTTACCCACCCACCCATTCCCAGTGGGTCAGTAGCCCACAATTGAGCAGGATCACCAGTAAAGTTACTGCCTAACTGTAGTGACATACAGAAAAAAATTTTAACGGCGACTGTCAAGGCAACGTTTAAGTATACTTCTCATCCTTCTGGCATGAAAGTATCTTGCCATGGAAGCAGTAATAGGTGGGTTGAAAGCAAAAAAATAGCGTGAGTATTCGATAATTTAAAATATGCTCTTCAAAGTTCGGCATGCTGGGAAGATGCGTGGATATTGTTGCGAGGTAGGCCAGACTGCGGACCGGTGACGATGAAAGAACGTTTATTCCGGGCTAAATACTAACGAAGGAGGCCCCAGGCCTTTTGTCGTTCGGACGAGCGTTCTGTAGACAGCCGTTCTCTGCAGCTGCCCAAAGACGACTCTCCCGTTGCCCTCTCCTCCGGAGGTCCCGAGTCGCTGGCACCGCCCTGGCCCCGCGGTTCCGAGAAGCCGGCCTTCGCTCTCCTCTGAAGCCGCGACCCGCCGTTCCCCGATTCCGCCGGAGCGCACACGTGTTCCTGTTTTACAGCCGGCCACCCAGCCGGCGGTCTAAACACTCTCTTCTGTTCGACCTTGGGGAGGGCTCCCCCCCTCAGAGTCCCGCACGCAACAGACTCCTCCCCCCAATAAAGTCCTTCGCCGAGGCTGCGTCCCCCCATGCAGGGTCGAGCGAAGAATGTTCACGCGTCGCACCAAACACTTTCGGGCCCACACCGCACGCACACACGCACAAAAACAACGCCAGCCAGCAGTGCCCGAGCGACGCCGCTGCCAGAAAATTCACAGAAGCACTTCCTTGCCTATCCCCTTTTGTATTCAGCTCTCGCCAAGCAGGGCAGCGTGGACACAAAGTAAAAGTCACTACTGTACAAAAATACCGCCCAAAGTATACAAACATTCGCAAAACACTCCGTTTTCTTAGAAGCCTCTGCTAAGGTCATCCGCATTCTTGTTTTCGGCACCTTTCCTGTATTTAACTTCAAATGTATACTCTTGAAGAATGAGGCTCCATCGCAAGAGCCTACCATTCTTGTCAGACATTTGCTTCAGCCACGAAAGGGGACAATGGTTGGTTTCTACGGTGAATTTGGTTCCCTGAATATAACAGGCTAGCTTTTGGACGTCCCAGACGATACACAAACATTCCTTCTCGGAGGTGCTTTAGGCTTCCTTACGGGGCGTCAATTTTCGACTGTGGTACAGCACGGGGTGTTCCTCACCATTTTGATCAATTTGTGACAGAACGACACCTAACCCATGGTTGCTCGCGTCACACTGAACTACAAATTCACGGTCGAAATCCGGTGAAGCCAACACTGGTCTCGAAGCCAAAGCTTCCTTCAGAGATTGAAACGCTGCTTCTTTGGCCGCCGTCCAAGTTACAACCTCAGGTTCTAGCTTACGCAAACTATCAGTTAAGGGACTGGACACGTCCGAGTAGTTCGGGATGTAGTGCTGATAATAGGCTGTCATTCCCAGAAAAGACCTCACATCCATCTTTGTCAACGGCTTGGGAAATTTACGGATGGCAGCAACCTTCGTTGCCATAGGCTCACGCTTTCCCCGGCCTATCGTGTGTCCCAGATAGGTGACACACGCCCTTTCCAACTGACATTTTTCCGCCTTCACAGTTAGGCCCGCCGTTCGGAATCGTTCCAGTACGTTTCGTATATGCTCCAAATGCGTCGGACAGTCCTCCGAGAAAACGGCCACGTCATCGAGATAGGCCAGTGCAAATTCACTCAGCCCTTCCAGGACCCGATCCATGAGCCTTGAAAAACAAAAGGGCGCATTTTTCAAGCCAAAGCTCATGGTGACGGGCTGAAACATTCCGAACAGTGTGATGAACGCGGCGTGCCGGATAGCTCGTTCCCTTAGAGGCACCTCCAAGTACCCGCGCACAAAGTCAAAGGTGGAGATGAACCTTGCTCCACTAACGAGCTCTACCCTGTCCTCAATATTAGGCAGGGGTAAACTTGATCTTTGGTGATGGCGTTTAGTCTCCTGTAGTCGACGCAAGGTCGGGGCTCTTTCCAGGGCACTTCGACCAACATCAAAGGAGAGCAATATTCGCTGTAACCTTTTCTTATCACACCCATCTCCAACATCTTGTTCATCTCCACTTTCATAATCTCCGACTGCTTGGGAGACACCCTAAGGCTTTTGACCGGAAAGGCGCTTCGGCAGTGAGCTCGATGTCATGCATCATCAAATGGGGTTTCCCTGGTTGTGCCGCAAAACATTCGACGAATTCCCTAATCACACCTTCTAAATCCCGCACCTGGTTATCGTCTAAGTCACTTTTGTCGAAGGTGCCAAGCACAATTTCCTCTACCGACGGATTAACTTTGCTCCCACAACTGGGAACCTCGACCGAAAGCTTCGGTAGGGTGTTCAAAGCGATGCTGACGATTTCCTTTCTTTCAAAGAATGGTTTCATCAAATTCACATGGTAAACTCTCTCTTCACGTCTCCGCCCTGGTAGTCTCACTGAGTAATTCACGTCAGAGATGCGTCGGATAACTTCCGCTGACCCATCCCAGTGAACCTCAAGACGATTCTGCCTATTCGGTCGCAGGATCATCACCTTGTCTCCCTCTGCGAACGACCTGCTCTTCGCATTTCGGTGATAATAGCGCTTTGAGACTTTCTGCGCCGCTTCCACGTTTTCTCTCATCAATTTACGGGTCTGACTCATCCTTTGTAGTAGTTCTACTACATACTCTACCACAGTCCGGTCAACCCTTTGATCCTCCCAAAGCTCCCGAATCAGTCTTAGGGGGCGACGGAGATTTCTCCCGTACACTAACTCGGCAGGGGCGAACCCTGTTCCCTCGTGCGGCACCATTCGCATGGCAAACAAAGTGCCCGGAATGCAACAGTCCCAGTCCGCTTTCCTTTCGTGACACAAAGCCTTCAACACTTTCTTGAGCACAGCGTGCAATCGTTCCACACTGTTGCTCTGCGGGTGATAAGCTGAGCTGCGGTACATCCGGATTCCACATTTTTCGAGGAAAGTGGTGGTTAGCGCACTCGTAAAAGTCGTACCCTGGTCTGGTTGTATTTCTGCAGGAAATCCCAACCGCGAAAATATCCCAAGCAAAGCATCGACCACTTCGACGGAAGTCGCTTACTTCAACGGTATGGCCTCCGAAAACTTGGTTGCCGGGCATAGTAGCGTCAGTAGGTACCTGTACCCCGACTTAGTCTTTGGAAGTGGCCCACCGCATCAACCACTACTAGGTGGAATGGCTCGGAAATGATAGGAACACTCACCATTGAAGCCTTGCGCCTATCATTTGACTTTGCCACCCTTTGGCAGGTCTCGCAAGTTCGCACGAACTGCTGCACGTCTCGAAAACACCCTGGCCAATAAAATTCCTGTAGTAACCTTTGTTTGGTCTTGTTTATTCCCAAATGGCATGCCCACGCTTGATCGTGGCACAGAGCGAGCAAACCTTTTCGATACCTATCCGGCACCACTAAGTGATCGTATTTTCTTCCGCGCTTGTCTTCGTATTTGCGATACAGAAGTCCTGTCTTTCTTGGAAGGTGATATTCTTAGATGCAACACCTTCCTCTGAGTTAACAGCCAGAACCTGCAGTGACGGATCACTTTTCTGCTCCGCTATAAAAGCTTCGCGGTCAGTATTCAGCAACTGTTCGTAAACGGGCGCAGTGGGTGCTAACACAGTTGTCTGAAGCTGCCCCTCGCTTACCCTTTCTGACGGGCCCTCTTCCGGAGGCTGGGATGCGCCTGAGTCACCGTCGTAAGTTTCTGTTATCTTAGGAACAGAAGCATCAGATTCTGCTTGCGCAACCATGTCGGCAAAACTCTCCGACTCGTCTACTTCCACCTCACTTGGCTCATGGCTGTAACAAAGCTCATGCGCAAGTTTCCGCGCCTTAGATCGTGTCAGTGCCATTACTTGCGCGTCTGTGAAGGCGCATCCCCTTTCGTTTAGCAACACCTCGGAGCTGTTCGAGAACAGGTACGGATAGCTTTCCGGCAGCCCCTTTGAAACAGCGGCAATAGTCTCCAGGACCCCGAACGCTCCTTCGATATTCACCTTTGCTGTAGGTAAACATACCGAATCCTCACTCACTGCCTGTCTTATCCACGCACACCCTGACACGTAGCCTTCCGCTCTCACGTAACTCGGGTGGACCACGTCCATGGTAGCTGCCGAATCCCTAAGCACCCTACATTTCTGCCCATTTACCATGACTTCCTTAGTGTACGGTTTTAGCAGGTCATGGTTGTTTGGATAGCTGCTCACGCACGCAAAAGCCGGCCTCTCATTTCGGCAATTTCGAGCAAAGTGTCCCGGCTGTTTGCAGTTGTAACACATTACAGGTCCCCTGACAACAAAATTTCTCGGCGGGTCTTCGGGCTCTCTGACGACCGTTTTCGGTATCATGTTCGGTGCATCATTGCTCCCCTGCTGTCCTTTAGCCTCCATGAAGCGGTTCTGTGGTGCCGGAAAGAAATTTTCCTTTCTCAACTGGTCCTGGCGCGCATCCTGACTGACTCTACCTTCTTTGATGTTTCGGCTAGCCACGTATTCATCCGCCAGCTGTGCTGCCCTCTTCCCGGATACGCCAACCTACCGGTCCTTAACCCACAAACGCATGCTTTCCGGCAAGGTCTCGTAAGACCGCTCTAAACACATGAGGTCCTTCAATTTAGAAAAATCCCCATCAGCGTCAGAGCCTTTGACCCATTCTGTGAAGTTATCGCTCAGTCCGCAAGCAAACCCAACGAAGCTTTCGTTTGGCTTCTTTTTGTCTTGCCCAAATCTCCTTCGAAACTCCTCTTGTACTTCGCGAGCAGGCTCGACTTCACAAAATTGGAATCTTCTGCATCTCCAGCACTTAGGCGTGCCACAACCTACGATGCTTCCCCCGGAAGCAACGACAACAACCTCTGTGGCCAGGTATCGCGGCTGAATAATTGCCTCTCACACAATCTTTCAAAATTTACCAGGTAGAGACCGATGTCATCTCCCGTATTAAATGGCTGAAGCAAATTTGTCATTTTAACTGCGCCTCCCTGGGCGACTGAGGAATCCCCGTTTGCCAGCCTAGCTTGCTGAAGCTTTATTTCCTCAAGCTTGATCTGGGCATCTCTTTCATCTTTCTCGTCCTGCCTCTTCCGTTCCTCATCCTGCCTCTTTCGCTCCTCTTCCTTTTCCTTTTCCACTCGGCAAATTTTGGCCCACGCATCTGAAATTTCGTCCTCCTCAAAATTCACCTCCTGAATGGCACTACGAATTTCCGGTTTTCTCATTCTTGCATTCACCTCTAGCCCCAACTCCGCTGCTAGCAGCAGCAACTCATCTTTCGTGCACTTTGCTATGTCCATGCTTGGCGAGAGCTTTCTGCCCGCTAACACAAATTAACTACACACCCGGTGGCAGTCAATTTAGCGCATGATTTGAACCCTGTTAAAAATCGTCTGGCTAAGCGTAGTCGCTCAAGCACTTACAAGCGTGCGGTGCCTGTGTTTCTCGGAGCCACGTTGCGTCGGTCGATCTCGAATCGCCTTTGCCGCACCTTCTCCACACGTCAGGAAGGCCTCGTTGTCTTCCTCCTCGAGTCTTTCGGCCGCTCTTCACTCGCACCTTCTTCGTCGCTCGTGTCTCCCGGAGGCCACGATGATGAATCCGCGCTGATCCCGGATCAGGTGGTTCTGCTGCACGAAGTTCTTTCGTCCGCCTTGGCTTATCCCGCCGCAGCCAACCAGTTTGTTGCGAGGTAGGCCAGACTGCGGACCGGTGACGATGAAAGGACGTTCATTCCGGGCTACATCCTAACGAAGGAGGCCCCAGGCCTTTTGTCGTTCGGACGAGCGTTCTGTAGACAGCCGTTCTCTGCCGCTGCCCAAAGACGACTCTCCCGTTGCCCTCTCCTCCGGAGGTCCCGAGTCGCTGGCACCGCCCTGGCCCCGCGGTTCCGAGAAGCCGGCCTTCGCTCTCCTCTGAAGCCGCGACCCGCCGTCCCCCCGATTGCGCCGGAGCGCACACGTGTTCCTGTTTTACGGCCGGTCACCTAGCCGACGGTCTAAACACTCTGTTCTGTTCGGCCTTGGGGAGGGCTCCCCCCCCTCAGAGTCCCGCACGCAACAATATCTTGTATTCGCAAACAAGCTACACTTGTGTGCGGTGCTCGGTACTACCATGAATATTTCACTCTGCTTGTATTTTTGCCGCAATGTTGACTTCACGCAATATTGAATATAACACGCCATGAAAGTTTCACCTACCGACTTCTGTCTGGGCGCCACACTCGTGCTTGCTGGTCTAAGCACCTGCAGAAGCTCGCTTCGTCGCTGAAGATTACGCACCTCCAATTCTCTGCCGTCCAATCCTCGACAATTGAAGCGAATTCCATGCGTTTCTCCCGGTACGACCTTTCCAGAAGAGTCTTTTGCGCGGCTATTCGGCTCTTCATGCCCGCGTCGTGCAGCCTACACCGAATGGTTGGCGCGGACACTTCTAGTTTCAGAAGATCCCGAATTTCCCTGGCGCTGCGGAATGGGGCATCTACAGCAGCGGCGACGATTAAGAGGTCCTCCTCATGGGTGGTAGCCCTTTGTTATTAACCGCGCACAGCATCCTGTAGGCGGCCGTCTTCCTGAAATGCTCGTAGAATACGATTAACTGTGGGCAAAGGACGCCCTGTTGCCGCGGAAATTGCCCTCTGAGACATGGTGCGTCCCATGTGTACGATGGCTTCGCGTTGCTGGAGCGTCACGCGCGGCGCCATCTTCAGAAGCTTTCTGAAGCTCTCTTTCTTCTTGCGCAGCATATGAACATTTGTGCTAGTCATCATTGCTGCGCGTTCACCATAGGCGTATCGATAAGGTTCCATTGCGCTGAGTCATTTCATTGCGTGTCCCTGCCAGCTTACATGCGGGGCAGCGTAGCCCGCCACGTCGACGTTGAGTCCTACACATCACTTTTAACGTTTAAACACGAAAATCAGCGGTCTTCTCAACCATTGGAGCATGTGCCCTCTATAGGTTTTCGCAGAAAGCAAAAGTATATGAGCCTAACTACAGCCAAAAAGCGATCTAACAACACCCGATTTAAGAACACCCATTACAGTTAAAACTCCTTGCTTCGTCCCTCCCCAGGTTTCACGTTAGTGCAGATGGCCAGGGATTTTTGTTACGCTGACTACGACTATTATCATTACTGTTTTTGCTGCTGCAACCACTACAGCTCGCGCTAGTTTTAGGGTATTATCATATTACCTAATATTATTATTATTATAACTGCGACTGGTACTACTACCAATAGTAATTCCATAACTACCATTAATTCTGTTACCACGCGTGTTGTACGCCGGCTTTAGTTTCGAAATTTCTAGACATATGGAACAAAACATACAGGTACGTAAGCCACTATCAGGCCGGACAAGAAAGCTAAAATAACCTGTAAACTCTAAACATCTGTCCCAAATGCAGAAACGTGTTGCAAAAGTCCGCGTAGCGTTGAAGTCGCTCATTAAAGCTCAGCCTATCGGACTTTTCTACACACACGGGAAGGCCGATTACCAACATGGAGACCATATAAGACTGTAAAGCCACCCGCAAGCTGGCCCGCCCGTTAACAAACGAGTTCGCCTTTTTCAGACACGTTGTTCAATGGGCTCACACATGCGGTAACAGGAGAAAACGAGAGCAGCGTAAGGAGGCATGTTCGTGCTGGCGCGTTCAAGAAAAGTAACACGGATGTGCATGTGTCGACGTAACAGAGAACTTTTGTGTGGTTCCGAACTTTATAGCGTCCCTGCAGAAGTTTAACAAGTTCAAAAGAGACGTAGGCAGAAAAAATTGTTTCCTTTTTTTTTATTTCTTGCCCTTTTTGTTTTGAGTAGAATTCCGCCTTTATAAACTTCTTTTGAAATAAAAATTAAGGCCCTATGATCTTAAATGCTATCCCTGAGGAGACATGAAGGTAATTATTTGTCTGAATAGTGCTCGATGCAGCAAAGACAGACACAATACATTTGGTCGTGTATTATCTGTTTGTACTACAGATTTTGACGTTTTTGTTATTTTTTGCCTCTAACGAAAAAAGATCAATTTCTCTCAATATCCGCATATTAATTTTTCAAATGAAATCATTGCCTAGTGATTAGTGAAATCGCATCATGGCTCCAAAAAGTCATCCCGCTAAATCACTGAGTCGTCCACCCATATCGCTCAATCATCCATCCAAACTCACGTCGAAACATTTTCATTCAATGTTCAGTTAGGCGCCCATTTTATTTCACGCAATTTTTTATTGTGTTTTCCTAACTCACATGTGTGGCGAAATGGAATTGCATTTGTCTTAAATTAACGGCTGAGATTTCAGCTTTTTACGGAATCGACATGGTTTGTTAGAAAAAAAAAAGTCGGCGCGTGAAAGAAAAGACAATAAGGAAGGGAGAGGACGGGCGCAGTCTCACAACTACCTTTATTGAACGAAAGAACTTGACTATAGAAAATCTATTGCACAGAGCAGCCAGCTTTTGCTTTTTTCTTATCAACGCACCATCTTGTTTAAAAATTCGTATTCACTTCGGTACGACGTTACAGATGCCTCGCTCACACAATTTTTATGGTTTTTACGAATAAAAAATTGCCTGGCAATTGCGATACTCCTTAATGAGATATTTGGGCGCAGCAGCCTTGCGCTGAGGCAGCACTCACTCGTGAGTTCTCTCGACGGCAGCGCTGATGAGCCTCTGCGTCGCCGGCGCAAAGTGAGCCTCGAGAAGGGACCGCGAACTGCGCCTTAAGCGGACGCACGTCATAGTCACGCGCACGCCCTCTCCCATTTTCGCCAAGGGTCGCGCCTCCTGCGGGAACAGCGTACTTCCCCTCCTCTACCCCACCGCACACTTTCGGGGAGCGCTGGCTGGCACCGCCACGGCAAACCGTTGCCATCGTCCTCTCGCTTACGCCGATAAGGCGGCTGAGCCCAGCTCAGAGACGGCCACCAAAGGGCTGGGCCCTAAAAAAGGTCTCTACCAACTCGCGGGCGACTCGTTCCCTGCTTCTGCTCAGCACTTTCGTTTCATTCAACAGCGGCTGACGTGCCTTGTCTTCTGATTGAAGCGAAAAGCAAGAACGGCCGTGTGTACGCAATTTCAGTGCAAGTTAGAGATCCCCAGGGAGTAAAAATTAATCCGGAAACCTCCACTACGGCGCGCATCATCGCCTGCGTTGTGTCGGCGCGTTAAGCCCCACAATGATGGCTTGTCTTCGCATTCCCTCTTCTCCATTTTTTGCCTTGTGTCGTGCTTGCCTGTGGTTCAGTTTCAATCGCTTCAGTTCCTCTTAATTCACATTTTTCCGTGTTAATTCGCCCCTTCATTCCCTCCAAATTACTTTGATTTTTTACAGTTCCCAATGATTCCTTTTAATTTTTGTGCCTTCCTTCCTAATTGACTTGGACTCCTTTTTGATAGGCATTGCTACTTGTTAATTCCGTTCCACCTAACCTGGGCCACTCCGTCACCCCATTTATTTACTCTCACTTTTCTTATTTCACATTATTTCGTAATTTTCGTTGTCTTTCTTAGGGATTCCCGTGAACCAATATTACTTCAATTTTGTTTCCTGTTTATGCACTTTGGTTCCTCTTAATTCATTTCGACACGCGTTAACTCTGTGATCGAGCTTAATTTACCTTTATTCAATTGATATGTCTCTGATTGAGCTTGATTCTAATCGATTCTTCTCCATTCGCTTTGTCTTCGTTCTTCACTTCCAACCATCTGACCTCAGTTTGGTTCATGTTAATGCACTTAAAGTAACTTATTTCTCTCATTTATTTATTTTCTTTTGATTCCTCACAATTTATTTTCCTTTTTATTTCGGCGTAATTCGCTTGGTTTCATCTTTGTGCACATAAATATCTGCCAATTAGGTTTGCTTACTCCGTATGTACTTTAAGTCACCCTAATTCATTCGCTTATCCACTTTGTTTAACCTATGTCCGTTTTGACTGACAGTGATTCCTGTTATTCTCCGTGTCTTCCTAGTTCACTTTTGTTCCTGTTGTTTCACTTTCATTGCTCTTCATTCACAAACATTAGTCCTGATTGCCTTTTTCATCCTCCATATTTCGCTGTGTCGTCGCCTCATTCGGAATTTTTCACCGCTACGCTCTAATTGCCTTTAATTCCGTGGTGGCATCCAGGAGCTTTTTTATACGACGTATGTTAAGTGCCGGTCATCGCTCAAGGAGTGCGAAGGTTGAAGGCACGATAAGACCTATAAACTTTTACTTTATCTAATAGGTGTCCTAATCACATTTTTCAATTTGATCTTGTCATCAATTTATCACGGTAACAGCGTTGGTCTCCAGCAGCTCTTTCCCCTGTGTTCGATAAAGTGCGCTCCATCATCGCGCACAACCATCTGCTCACTCTCCGTTCAGTGGGTTCGTTGACCTCCAATCATGGCCACTTTACCGATAAAGCCGCTCTAGGAAATCCAGCTGTCGCCGCCGTCGACCGACTACCAACACGGGCGCATCAACTCACAGCCCGCAACGCGCGCTTACACGTAGCAGTTATACAGAACAATGACGCGGCGGTTTCTTCCGAGCGCAAACGCACCGCAAAAACAATGACGCAGCAGCGACGCACGCCGAGCGGCGCCCGCGCTGCGTGCGCCCCACGAGCGGTGCCACCAACAGCGCTCCCGGCGGTCAAAGCATCCTCTGTAACAGCGGCGGGCAAAACCGCCGACAAAGACACGCTGATCATGTCAGGGTGACCCCGCAAGCGCACATGCACGGTATCTCGAACCCGGTATCACATCGTGGCCACCGATAGGCGTCGCCGGTGCAGCCCGCGGCACGCCGCTCGAGTGTTATAGACAAGGCTGTTGCCCCCTGTACCTCTAATTGAATTCTGCATTCAATGTGGCCGTCGTTTGCAATTTTGTCTCGGAGCGCGTGCTCTATATTGTTTAATAGAGAACTATTTTTTACCGCTAGCACTTGGTCTACCCTTTCAAAATTTCTGAAGTTTTTCCAGATTGTATCTAGCCACATAACAGTTTCGTTGCTTTCAGACAAATATCTAACCCTAATAAAAATATACTGCTTCCTTTTTGCTCCTTCGTAATTCATCTTTGAACAAAAAATCTGTTATATCACCGGTTCAAAAACCTGTCAAACAGACCTTCGGTACAAGCTGCTACATTACATTAAAACCCGTATAAACTGGTCGCTTGGCGAATTGATGCGCGGTCGGTAAATAAAAGAAAATAAAATTTTCTGCACTACGGTCTTTCGAAAATGTAAATATGTCTGCTCTCGTTTCGGGACAACAGAACAGACAAAGGGGAGCCGAACTTATTTAGGTCTAGGCGGAGAAAATATTCTGGGTAACCAGTACAGTCTTTGAAATTGTTTAAATGCGTCTAGAACCCTTACAATGTAGTAGATAAAGTATTGACCACATAATTTTACACGATTCGGGAGTTTCATTTTTAAATGAGCTACTAAAACTGTGAGAGCGTAATTCTTCACGATAACCCTTGCTGAAAGTGAAGGCCACAAAATAAAATTCTTCGGTACAGAGTCTTGTTGTAGGCATACGGGCCGAAAAAGTGGAATGTTACAGGAAATTTAGGTTACTTTCTACAATTCCTGATGGCAAATCTTCTAGGTCTCAACAGGTATAGTCTGTGATGGTTTGGCACAGGCACGCGTTTTGGCACAGGTATAGATTCATAAGCTGCAAATGCACGCACCTTTAACTATACAAAACAACAACTAGGGTATGTGGTGGCTACGTAAAAATATTTTTTCCTTGTTTAGGCTTTGTCTGCTACCAAAAATATATCCGAAGGCGTTAGAGCAAAAATAAAATATTCTTGAATCAACACTAACCCCGTGCCAGCAAAACCACACAAAATTTGCAATAGATGACCGAAAAATAAAAACGCAGAACATCCTTAAGAATTTGACCTGGCACTATGCAACAATAAACATGCAGCATATACTGCTCTTAAGGGTGCTGAAAAAAGAGAAGAACAAATACTTTTACCATAGGGTTTTTTTAAACGCGACAATTCTTTCTTCTCTACGGTTGCTACGACTTTTCGAGGAATTTAGTAGTTGCATAACAAAGCAAAAACAAGAGCACGAACACAATTCTGCTCAGACCTTATACCTTTATGTAAATATTGTTGTTGTAGAATAAAGTCAACTTTCTTTGTGATTAAAAATTTCAAGAATAATCATTGTTTTGGCACAATTGCAAATAAAGATATGGCGGCTATCCGCGGCTGGCCCTTTAATTACTGACCTATAAATGGGTAATTGCATGATTATGGCATAAAGAACGCAAAAAAATAAACTTCAGCCATCTAGGTGGACGCTAGTTGTCCTCAACCAAATGTAACCCGTTAGGTTAACCGGCAGCAGTACGTAATGTTGAGTCCCCTAACCTACTCCACATTTTGCATTCTAGGTTTTCCACGCCATGTAAGATTTTCGCTAGTTTGACTAATTATATAAAGTTCCTTTTAGAAAAATGGTTTAGAAGACCAAGGCAATCGGACATTTTGAAGGATGAAGCTTGAAGAATGTAGTTATACTGTAAGGCCTATCGAGTGTGATAGCAGAAAAAAGCGGCCATGATGATGATGATGATGATGATGATGATTAGGCTTTATTGGCGCAAGTCCGACTATGGGCAAACAGCGCCAAAGAAGAAGTTTCTGAGTTTTGATCAGACCGTAAGTACTAAAACATGTGACTAAAAGTAAAGGTGATGCAAAACAAAAGGCAATGGAGATGGCTGGTGTATAGTGCCAGGGTGGTTACACGGGATATGACAAGAGCTGCAGGAAGTTAACCTCAGCTAAAAACTTAAAAGCACGTTGACTAGAAAACATTGGTTCGTCGGCTAAAAAGTATGACGGGTGCAAAGGAATGTGTCGTCTGTATAATTCAGGGGAATGTTTGTGTCGTGTTGTGTCAAGTGCCTTGCATGTGATTAGTATGTCGACTACGGATAGGCCTTTTCCTCACCTGCTACACGTGGGTCCCGAAGTTCCAGTGAGCAGGTGGGAGTGCGTGACATGTGTGTGGCTTATCGGCAGCCTAGCCAGGGCGACTGCAGTGTATCTGTTGTGTTAGTCAGTTATGTAGCGTTCCAGTTGTGGTTTTATTACGTGTGGTTTGTTGTCTGTTGGTTGAATCCAGCGTAATTGCTGTGTGTTACGAAGCTGTCGTCTGATGTGTGTCTTTTGGTCGGTGTAAGGTACTGTTGTTATGTCAACTGTGGTCATGAGAGCAGCAGCACCAGCCATTTGATCAGCAGTCTCATTTCCAGGGATCCCACAGTGCCCTGGTACCCAGCATATAGGTGTGGCGAAACGGTTCGGCACCGCTTTTGCGCCTGCGGGTTGCGTCGATACCTTTAAACACGGGCGCCGGTGATAAGAACACTCTCGCCCGAAACAAGCAATAAAACTGTGTGTGTGCCCCGATTCAGGGGCAGTTGTTGTAGAACCTTCAGTGCGGAAACATTAAAGTTATGTTATCCCACATCTGGTGACCCTAAAACGAACGTACCACACTGCCATGGTCGACGAGGAAACCCTTGCTGCCCTTCAACAACAAGTACAACAACTGCAACAACAACTGCAGGCCCAACAGCAAGTGATCCAGAACCAAGAGCAGCAGCTCCGGGAACAGCAGCAGCGCAATCAAAATGAAGCGCTCTCGTCCGACGACCGTGCACCGCTCCGCTTGGGCCACGCCCCCCAAAACTTCGCTCCAGCGGTCCCTGCCACCTCGGGCGCCTCCATTGCTGCGGCGGCCCCCGACACGGACGTCTGTCGCGTCGCCGTCAAACTTCCACCGTTTTGGGCACAGGCGCCTGACGTGTGGTTCGCTCAAGTCGAGGCGCAGTTTTCCACGGCACGCATCACCAAGGACCGGACGCGCTACGACTACGTCGTCGCCCATCTAGACTCTCGCTACGCGACTGAAGTTCGCGATATCCTTGCAAATCCCCCGGCTGATGACCGATACCTACACCAGAAGAGGCATATTATCCACCGGCTTTCACCCTCACAAGACGAGAAGGTGCGTCACCTACTCCAGCACGAAGAACTCGGTGACCGCAAGCCATCGCAGCTCCTGCGTTACATGAGTGACCTCTTGGGCAGCACACCGGTCGACGACTCCCTCCTCCGTATCATCTGGCTACAGCGTCTACCCTCACATGCGGAGGCCATCCTCGAGGTGCAGCCGAATCTGCCGCTGGACCAGCTCTCTCACATCGCCCACCAAGTCGTCGAGATTTCTCTGCCAGCATCACCTCTCACCGTCAACGCCGTTGACACCCTACAGTCCAGCAGCGAGCTCGCGCGCCGTATCGACGAAATCACCCGTCAGCTGGACTCGATTCAAAGGCACCTGGATCAAAGCCCGAAACTGCGTCCACAAAAACGCCCCAAAAGCCGAGACAACAATGCCGCTTCATCGCACACAAATAACGGCCCCAGATACTACCATCGCCGCTTCGGGGACAAAGCCCGGAAATGTCAACCACCTTGTTCAGCTGGACGTCAGGGAAACTTCAACGGCAGCCCGTAGAGACGGCCGCGAGCTGCCAACTTAGCGCTCGTCCCAAATTTGTCACCGACCAAGTGACTAAGCGGCGGTTCCTCGTCCACTGCAGCTCCGACATCTGTTGCTTTCCCCGAACCTTCCTGCATGACAAGCGTCCTTGCACGTCCTTTGAGCTCAGTGCGGCGAACCATTCGAGCATCGAGACCTACGGCTCGCTCCACCTTAACATCAACTTCAAAAACCTGTGTCAGGATTTCCCATGGAATTTCGTCATCGCCGACGTCGCAGAGCCGATCATCGGGTCCGACTTCTTGGCGTACTACAATCTTCTACCTGACTGCCGATATGACCGACTTATCGACGCTACAACAGGCCTCTCCACGCCGGGCCAACGTGCGACCACCCAACAGCCTAACGTCAAAACACTCACCATTGGGAACCAGTCGCCGTACCACGCCATCCTCGCAGAATTTCCCGACCTGACTGGACCTAGCGGGCGTCCGCGTGAGGTGCGCCACTCAACCGTGCACTACATCCGCACTACTCCCGGCCCCCCGGTCTCATGCCGCGCCCGTCGCCTAGACCCGGACCACCTACGAATCACACAGGCCGAATTCGAAGCCATGCTCCGCGAAGGTACTGCCCGCCGCTCGGAAGGACCTTACGCCTCAACGCTTCATCTGGTACCAAAGAAGACCAATGGCTGGCGCCCCTGCGGAGATTATCGCGCCCTCAACGCCCGCACCGTCCCCGACAGGTACCCCGTCCTTCATATACAAGACTTTGCTCACCGCTTACACGGCAGCACTATCTTCTCAGTGGTGGACCTCGTAAAGGCCTACACACAAATTCCTGTCAACACGGATGACGTCCCAAAGGCCGCAATTATCACGCCCTTCGGGCTATTCGAATTCCCTTTCATGGGTTTTGGTCTCCGCAACGCGGGAAAAACCTTTCAACGCTTCATCGACAACGTCATCCGCGGCCTGGACTTCTGTTTCGTCTACCTAGACGACATCTTGATCTTCTCCCGCAACGAAACGGAACATCGCCAACACCTTCGTCAACTGTTCCAGCGTCTCGACGAACACGGCTTACTCATAAACGTTCAGAAGAGCACGCTCGGCGCCCCCGTCGTCACGTTTCTTGGCCATGAAATCTCTTCAGAAGGAACTAGACCCTTTCCTGACCGCATCCTGGCCCTTCAAGACTACGCGCTGCCTGCCACGGTGAAAGGCCTCCGTCGTTTCCTGGGCATGTTCAACTTTTACAGGCGCTTCGTGCCTAAAGCGGCCACATATCAGGCCCCTCCCCATGATGCGTTGGCCGGCCAATGCGGCAACCATCCTGTCACTAGGACCCCACCCTTAACGCAAGCGTTCGAAGACTGCAAAACTGCCCTCTGCAACGCTACGCTGCTATCCCATCCCAAGCCAGAGGTGCCCCTGGGTCTTTTCACTGATGCCTCTAGCACCGCCGTCGGAGCCTCTCTCATGCAGTGCGTGGGAAACAACTGGCGCCCCTTGGCGTTCTTCTCGGAGAAACTCTCTTCCCCGAATCCGCCCCCACCTTCCGGCAGCATCGTCGTTGCAAACTCGCCCCCTGCGGACACGACCTGGCCAGCCTACTACAGAGAGCTTCTTGCCATCTACGAAGCATTCGAACACTTTCGCCACATCCTCGAGGCACAGCACTGCACCATATACACCGACCATAAACCTATCACTTACGCCTTCTCCCAACGCCGCGAAAAGCTTCCACCGGTCCAGCAGAACCAACTGTCCTTCATCGATCAGTTCACCACAGATATCCAACACATCAGCGGAAAGGAAAACGTGGTCGCCGACGCACTTTCCCGCGTCTCGGCTGTCGAGCTACCAACCGTTACGACCGACGCCCTCGCCGAAGCTCAGAAAACGGACACCGAACTCCAGCAGCTCCTCGAGAATGGCTCCTCCGTTCAACTTCAAAAAGTTACCATATCTGGGTCGACGGACGCTCTCTACTGTGACATATTAACATGACGAGTGAAACCATACGTCCCTTCTTTGCATCGCCAAAGCATCTTCAACCAGTTACACAACCTCAGTCATCCCGGCATCCGAGCTTCTACACGCCTTGTGACTGACCGGTACGCGTGGCCCTCAATGCAACGGGACTGCCGCACCTGGGCACGCACGTGCATTCAATGTCAGCGCGCCAAAATCACCCGGCACGTCACCTCGCCACTCGGAGAATTCCCCCTCCCGCCGGAATGGTTTCAGCACGTCCACATCGACATCATTGGACCCCTCCCACCGGCCGGCCCTTACTGTTATTGCCTCACCGCCATTTATCGTTACACTCGTTGGCCCGAGGTGTGGCTGCTCGAAAGGATCACCGCAGAAGATGTCGCATCAGCCTTCTTCTCCGGCTGGATTTCACGCTTCGGCACTCCTCGTCGAGTCACGACCGATCAAGGAAGGCATTTCGAATCACAACTCTTCAGGCTCCTCGGGCTCTCCACCGGGTTCGAACGTTCATGGACAACTAGCTACCACCCTTGCGCCAACGGGATGATTGAACGGTATCACCAGCAGTTCAAGGCAGGCATCATGTGTCACCCTCACTCAACCTGGCTCGAAGCTCTCCCTGCCGTCGCTCTTGGTCTGCGCGCAACTTTCAAGCCGAACATTCAAGCCACGCCCGCGGAACTTGTCTATGGGCTGCCTCTTCGCCTACCTGGGGAACTCCTCTCCGCTCCGACTACTGACGTAACCAGCTCGGACCCTGCAGACTTCGTCGCTCGGCTCCGTCGCACAATGGGCGCGCTGCGCCCGTCACCAGCGGCACCCCACACCAAGCCGACCCCGTTCGTGTTTAAGGACTTGGCAACATGCTCGCATGCCTTCCTCCGCGACGACACTGTACGTGCACCTTTCCAACCGCCTTACTCTGGACCATATAAAGTCATTCGTCGCGACGACAAAACATTCACCCTGCAAATCAGTGGAAAGGACGTTCGCGTTTCCATCGACCGCCTAAAGCCATCATACATCCTTTCCCAGGAGACCACCAACTCCCGCACGCCTCCCGTAATTCACCCACAACAGCCCGCAACGCCTAGGCCCACACCCTACACCACCCACTTTGGACGCCAGGTGCGGGTCCCAAAACCTCTTCAACCCTGACGGCTCCTATCTGCGTGGGGGGGTGGTGTGGCGAAACGGTTCGGCGCCGCTTCTGCGCCTGCGCGTCGCTTCGATACCTCTAAACACGGGCGCCGGCGATAAGAACACTCTCGCGCTAAAGAAGCAAGAAAACTGTGTGTGTGCCCTGATTCGGGGGCAGCTGTAGAACCTTCAGTGCGGAAACAATAAAGTTATGTTATCCCACATAGGTATTTGAAGATTTGAGGCACATGCAGTCATTAGTACCTTGAAAAGAGCATTGATCACATAGTTTTTAGATGACTTTCCTGATGACAGTGCATGTACAATGCGCACAGAATCTGTGTAGACGATGGGCTTTGATATTTTATGTTAGAGGATGTGGTTTGAAACGAGTAAAATGCCATACGATTCTGCCGTGTAAATATTGCTATGAAAATTCATTGTTTTAGTAACGAGAAAATTTGGTCCGTGCGCTGCACAAGATAGAGTAAAACCAGTTTTCGACGCGTCTCTATAGAATTCTGCGCACCTGTACTTGTCCTGCAGGGACAGGAAGTGCTGCAGAATTGCACTCCTGGGTACCCTATTTTTTTCTACTAATGTGAATGATAGGTCGCATGATATAGGATGTAGATGCCAGGGTGGAAATAAATTATGCATGGGTGTCTTGTGCGTGTCTGAAAGAGGAACCGTGAGTGCAGAAGCCTCCTCCCTAACTCTGAGAGAGAAAGGTAAGGAAATAGATGGCCTGTTTAAAAAGAGTTGCAAGTTTGATGAATTGTTCATGATGAGAATAAAAGGATGGTTGGTAAGGGACACAATCTTAGGTGCATATAGCAGGTCAACCTACTCCCGCTGCTTCCTTAGACACCACTTGTCGCACTCGACATAAAGAATTTCGACAGGGCTAGTGCGGAAAGCGCGGCATGAGAGGCGAAGGCCAAGATGCAGCACTGGGTCGAGCATTCTCAGTGCGGTTTTTATCGCCGACCCATTCACGACACTGCCGTAGTCGAGCCGAGACCTCACCAACGCTGTGTACAGGCGCAGCAGGAGTTGTTTATCGGCCCCATAAGATTGATGTGCGAGAACCTTAAGACTATTCGTTGTTTTTAGGCATTTGCATTTGAGTTGTTTGATATGAGGAATGAATGTAAGTTTTTCATCGAATAAAATGCCTAAAAACTTGTGCTCCTTGTTAACAGGAATTGGCACATTCGCAAGAGTGGTGTCTGGGTCCGGGTGGACCCCACGCTTCCTGTAGAATACAACACAAGAGCTCTTTCCGGGATTAATTTTGAAACCATTCTTGTCTGCCCAGCCGGCAAGCTTCTTGACGCCGAGCTCCACTTGACGTTCGCAGATGGACATGTTACATGATTTAAATGATATCTGGACTTCATCAACATACATGAAATAAGAGATTGTGGATGGCAATGCCTTTCCAAGAGAGGTCATCTTAACTATGAATTGCGTGCAGCTGAACACTCCACCTTGCGGCACGGCATTTTCTTGCACATGTACCTTTGACAGTGCAGAACAAACTCTGACGCGAAAGGTTCTCTCCGAGAAATAACTAGTAAGAGTGTTAAACATATTAGCAAAAACACCGAATGACTTGAGGTCAGTAAGGATTTTATAACGCCAAGCGGTGTCATAAGCCTTTTCGAGGTCGAAAAACACAGTTACGCAATACTGTTTATGCACGAAGGCATCCTTATAATACGAATAAAGAGCTACGAGTTGATCATTCTTGGATCGCCCCGCCCTGTAGCCTGCCTGGCAGCTCTCAAGAAGGCCGTTGTACTCCAAAAAGCACACGAGCTTCCGGTTTATCATCTTCTCGAGAAGCTTGCACAGGCAGCTGGTCAGGGCAATGGGTCGATAGCTAGCGGGAGAAGAAGGGTCCTTCACTTCTTTCAAGAATGCTACAACTATGGCATCCCTCCAAGACTTTGGATTGTGCCCCGAAAGCCATATCTTGTTGAAAAGGTGAAGCAGTGTTACAAGAGTGTCTGTGTGTAACTTCTGTATCATTGTATATGTAATGTTGTCTGGGCCTGGAGCTGAGGGTTTACACGTGCTCAGAGCACCCCTCAACTCATGAAGCGTGAACTCGGAGTTATAAGAAGTGGCTGAGCTGTCATTGTCATGTAAAGGCTTCTTTTCGGCCACGAGTTTGTGTTTCATGAAAGTGTTTGTGTAGTGTGCTGAACTGTAAATGTGTTGGAAGTGTTCTGCGAGTGTGTCAGCCTGGTCTTCGAGTGTGTCCCCTGTGTGACCAGAGGCAGGCTGTGTGTTTGATGTCCCTTGAGTTTGCGTATTCGTGTCCATACTTTCCGTGTGTCTGTGTAGGAGTAATTGATGTTATAAATGCACGCCAACTATCGCGTTTTGCCTCACGGCGCACACGTTTTCCGAACGCCTTGGCCCGTTTGAACAAGAGGAGGTTACTCGACGTGGGGTACCGACGAAGGATACCCCACGCCTTGTTCTGGGCCTATCGCGCCCGCCTACAGTCCTCATTCCACCACGGCCTCTGCTGGTTGCGCGGGGCAACAGAGGCGTGGGGAATGAACTTTTCGGCGGCGTCGAGGATGTGCGCCGTGAGCAGTTGGGTAGCTTCGTCAACGTGTGGGTGTGTTATGGACGTGTAGTGTAGTTTGGATATCTCTGTAAATGCATTCCAGTTAGCTCTTACTTCATTATACATTTTATGGAAGATGGACTGCTCGGGCCTGTACCTATATGCGGTAATGAAGTGGGGAAATGGTCACTACCATATGGGTCCATGCCCACACCCCATTAAAGACATGGAAAGAGAATTGCAGAACCAATAGCCAAGTCAAGATGTGAGTATGTGTTGTGACCTGTGTTATGGTATGTAGGCTGTTTCTTGTTGAAAATGCATGCTCCAGAGGATGTTAAAAACTTCTCTATCAGGCGACCTCGGGCATCCGTGCGAGAAGAGACCCAAAGAGAGTTGTGAGCATTAAGGTCGCCTGTAAGGATGTATGGTAGGGGCAGCTGGTCAACCAGCGCCTCGAAGTTAGAGCTCGTAAGTGCTACATCAGGAGGAATGTATATGGAGCATACCGTTATCAACCTATTAAATATTATTGTGCGGATGGCTACAGCCTCAAGGATGGTGTTCAAGGTGATAGGGTGGCATGCCAAGGATTTGCGGGTGATTATGGCAACTCCGCCAGAAGAGTGTGCGCAGCCATCCCTGTCTTTCCTGTATACCAGGTAACTATTCAAGAAATTTGTGTGTTTGGAATTCAGATGTGTTTCATGGACACACATTAAACTTGGCTGATTGGCATGCAGAATCTCATACACGTCGTAAAGATTACTCAGAAGGCCTCTGCAGTTCCATTGAACAATATTTTCTCTTCCCAATATTATATGTTCAGAGCCACTGGAGTGTGACTATTTATGTAGGGTCTTTCGGGGCTTGGAATCTTGGAAGGGTTTTTCTGGCCTTCTCTACTGACCTGGACGTCGCAGCCCGTTCCTTCCGCTGCGATGAAGGCCGGAAGGGCTCGACGTTCATGTCATCATCTGAAGGCAAGGGGGTGCCCAGCGGACTGGGCCCCCTTGACGTGGTACCCTTTCGGGTATTCTTTGCCTGCGCTGCCAGTGCCGAAGGCGTGTTGAGCACCACAGATGGCACAGGCAGTGAGGCGAGGGAGAGGGCCGCTGCGACTGCCTCCGTCTCCATCTCCGTGGCCTTGCGTGTGCTTTGGGCCGGTGGTGAGGAAGCAGTAGATGCAGCGGCACCCCCAACAGACGTTGTTGCCACCACAGCCGCTTCTGAGTGAGCGAGCGGTGCAGAGCCTGGTTGGGCTGCCCGGGGCAACCCTGGGGGTGGGGCGGGGCGGAGGCGGGACCAAGTCCGACTCGCGGTACTGGGTCCCCGCCGAAACCAGACGCCGCTCCGCACCCCGGCGAGATGCGTTGGCGTACCTGCCCAGAGGGAATGAGGCGAACCTCTTCCGCGCCTCTGGGAAGGTGATGTTTTCGTTGACTTTCAAGGCAATGATCTGTTTTTCTTGTTTGAACTTTTCACAGCTCCTAGAATAGGCAGCGTGTGGTCCCTGGCAGTTCGCACAGGTGAAGTTCTCGGATTTACAATTGTCAGTTAGATGATCATGTGCTGCACATATTGCGCACGTCAATTTACCACGACAAGACGTTGTACCGTGCCTAAACCGCTGACACTTAAAACAGCGGCGTGGGTTCGGCACGTAGGGTCGGATTGGACATCTCAAGAAACCTGCGTTGACCGACTCAGGAAGGTTTGAACGGTCAAGTGTCAAGATTATGTGTTTGGTAGGAATTATTTCATCATTTCGGCGTATGGTGATTCGCCTCACTGCTGTCACGCCCTGATCTCGGAGGCGCTCGAGCAGATCTGCTTCAGTCTCATTCATTAGATCCTGATCAGAGATCACGCCCTGGCAGCTATTAAGGCTGCGATGGGGCGTGATCTTGATGTCAACATCTACCATGCGCGTTTGCTTGAGGAGGTTAGAGGATTGTTGTTTGTTTTCTACTTCTATCAAAACTTCTCCCGTTGTGAGTTTCTTAGCCTTGTACGACTTTCCGATAAGGCTTTCAAGAAACTTGCAGATTAGAAACACAGACTGGGAAGTGATGGGCTTTGTCTTGTGAACAGATTCCGTGATCAAAAACCACGAGAAATTATCAGGCTTTGCGAGACAGATTGATTGCAACGGAGGAAAAGAAACTTCGGTGCGGGCCCTTTTCGGGGCCGATCACGTTAGGGGGGTTTAGAAAATGCCATATATCATAGTATAGAAGCAGTGGACGCAGGTACTTTCTTCTTTGACTTTACCCTGATGGACAAAAAGGTCCCGGAGCTCCCTGCCTGGTGAACAGAGAGGGAGCCCATCCGCCGGAGCTTGACCAGGGCTCCGACGGCCACCGTTCGTGGTTTCTAACCCTCCACCTATAAACACATCGCCACGGTTGGATCCAGTTTGGGGGCTCGGGGTCCGCGGTATCGCCAGTATTGTCACCAAGATTGCTCAAGGTGCCCCGTGCGGGGAAGACCGGTCATATATGGCTTAGCGTTTGCACCCAGAGCTCTTTTTGTGGGCTTCCCATGCACGCGCACTGTTCCATAAGCCGTGACGAGCAGAACGCCCAACAGATGAATCGACCAATGCTTACTCTCAGGTTCTTCGCAATCATTGAGGTGCCACACCACCACAGTGTTACATATAGTGACACGCATAACCCCGCATATTAATTGAGTAATGCTCGCCCCGAACGTTTTTGTGTCGGTGATTTCTGACACTGTAACAATGTTTCTAACATTACACATTGATTACGTTTATTGTTACGAGCATACACGAAGGAATGGCCGATCAACGGTCTCGGAAACTTGATAGACCTGAGACATTTACGTATAAAATTAAAATGCTTACGTAAAACCATTTCCGCGGTTCTTCAGTTTGTAACCCAGCTCTAATATTTATGCAAATTTCGCTTCTTGAAAAACCAAACAGAATTGGTAATGTGAGCATGGGGGGTCGACTCGGCAGAGAAGCGGGTCGCTGCGCAGCATTGTTTTGCTCCCCCTTTTGTTCCTGTTGGCCGTCGCTTCAGCAATGCCCAGTCCACACGGGCTATTGAGACATTCTTTTCGGCAGCAAAATAGGAACATTGCAATAAATTCTCTTGGTATGGTATTGCGGAGTTGTGGCTACCCTAATAAAGTGGCTATACGGCAAACGGTAGGAATAAAAACGAACAGAAAAATCACTTTGAAATAAAGAAAAGCCCAGAAAAAGGCCCTAAGAATATTATGAAGAGATTACTGGGGATAGAGGATTTGAACAAGTGTTCAGCGGGGTGCGTCCTGGCGTAGAATCTCAGAAAATTTTTTAAGGTATAACTCACAACAAAGATTACAACGAAAACTTGTCAGCACTCTGTTTACAGCAGGTCCCTTCGGTAATGCGGAAGCAGGTAAATGCGGAACTGCGTTCCTGGAAACCGTCCGGGCTAGCCAGGTAACGAAAGGCTCCCAGATTGTGTTTATCGCAATCAAGCCATAGAAGACGCAATTACCGTATTGTATTTTTATGTATTTAAGTATCGCCTCCTATGTGAGGACGAAGTGAGTGAATATGTTTCATCCGGAAATTGTGAGAAAATATTTGGCGACAATCTTGAAGCGCTCGGGTCAAGCGTGGCACGGTGGACGGCAAATATTTACTGTTAGCCCCCGCACGGGGCACCTTGAGTAATCTTGGTGACGGTTCTGGCGATACCGCGGACCCCGAGCCCCCCAACATAAGCTGTGTCCTACCGTGGTGATGTGTTTTTAAGGTGAAGGGAAGAAACCTCTAACGGTGGCCGTCGGAGCCTTGGTCAAGCTCCGGCCGATGGGCTCCCTGCCTGTCTACCAGGCAGGGAGCTCCGGGACCTCTTTGACTACCAGGGTAAGGTCAAAGAAGAAAGTACCCCAGTCTCCCTGCTTTTATACTATGCTATATGGCATTTTCAAACCCCCCCCCCCCCCAAACGTGATCGGTCCCTGAAAAGGGGCCGCACCGAAGTATCTTTTCCCCCATTGCCATCTTTAACATTTCCTGAACCGGATAATTTTTCTCGATTTCTTGTGATAGAATCGCTCAATCCAACCCACCCTCTTGCATCTCAGTCAGTCTTCTTGATCGCCAAGTATCTTGAAGCCATAGTAGGAAAATCATATAAGTGCAAAAAACAAAGGTCTGGTGAACTCCTAATCGAAATAAATGACAAGCAGCAGTCCACGAAGCTTCTAGCTCAGGCTAGACTGGCTGATCTAGACATCAGGGTCACACCCCATCGGAGCCTCAACAGCTCGCAGGGTGTGATATCCGAGACAGATCTCTTGAACGAAACGGATGCGGATCTCCTTGCCGGCTTGAAGGATCAGGGCGTCACAGGGACGTGGCCGGACTATTATTTCATACTCTTTGTTGTACTGCTCCATGTTTTTCTTTTCCATTCAGTTGTGGTATATTCTTTTACATTTTATAGCAGGCCTTGCAGCCCTGTGAAGGCCATATATATGCGGTCGCGAAACCTTCAGATATATACCGAACTATCCGGGAATATCTGCAGAGTGCAGGCAATTAGGCGTGAAAAGAATAGCAAGCATGGTGGCCATTGCAAAACCTTGCAAAGGGGATCTGCTCGTGAATATTTGTTATAGCCATTGGGTTTAGGACAAAGGACAGCATTTAGAATGTTAAGATTTTCCTACGTCATGCGCGTGGTCGCACTGACTCCGGACCGCTGATTCATGCGTCGTCCTTTTGCCATGCGGGTTTACGACAGGTAATTCTCGCAATGATGTAGTTTTAAGCAGTTATGGTAGAATTACCGAATGTTCAAAATGCCCGAATGCCCAACTGCGAATATACAGCATATAAATAACAAAAATCGACGAACAAGTGAATCCTCCTCCGGTTACGTTTAACAGCGGATTTAGCCTGTATACCACCCTTCTTAGAAGAAAATTCCTAAAGACAACAGCATAAATACATTGAGCTTTGTATTCATTTCCAACAGAAATTCATTCGAATGTAAATCCTGCATGCGAAACCATACATCGTTCACTTGGCTTCTGGGCATACGGAATTTATGTATTAGCTAAGAGTGGCCCCGAACGTTTCATTAAATTAAGAGCATCATAGATGGAGAGGTTGAGTGAAATTTTCGCTTCTGGATTCTAGTTTTTCAAATATTTATTCGCTAGATCCTGGTGCAGCCAAATATTAGCCCAGGCATAAATAACACTAAACACAATTCATCTCCCAAGTTTGATAAATGATGCATCGGGCACGTTACCAGCGTTGTGGTAGATTTATTTTCATTTTTCTATGATTTTGTTTTCCGGAACAAAGAAATAAAAGGTAACAACGGTCGTAATATTCTTCAATTGTCGTAGTACATTGAAAAAGATTGTTACTCGGCCAATGAACGCCAGCTGAAGTTGAGTTTGCAAACTAACCACGTGAATTTTATGGAGTAAATTTTCACCAATGGCCTAATGTATTGAGCGAGAAAACGGGAAATAGGGAACCTTCACCCATTGATAAACATTTCGTCTCGTTCGCAATTCATGCAATGTTTAATATTTCGCCTTCTTTAATGTGTCGTCTATTTCGAAATTTAAATTGGATAGTTCTTTAATCACGTTGGTTTTATAGTTAGGCGCAAACAAGCTTTTGACATTTTCTTATGGAGCGTTCCTCCCCGCCGTACCACGCACGTCTTACCCGATTCACACAACGAGAAAACGTTACCGATTGGCGCTCAAAAGTTGACATGCGGCTAGCGAAACCACTGTTCCAACATTATCAAGTTGCACACGTACCTTTAAACGCACATCAGTAGGGTAAATGAAAAGTGTTTAAATCATCGAAGTAGAGTTATAAAGTCTCGGACAAGCAAAAGCCTTCACTAGGATTGTGTGGGAACGCCCTGCCGTAGAGATGGTTTCACGGGCTGATTTTACACAACGTGCTGTTATAACCCTTCAAAAAAATACAAATGAAGAACGCTGGAACAACGTTTAGAGGGAATAAGTGTACTAAACACAGAGAAAGCTACAAAAACGAAGTACAAGTGAAACAAAATAAAATATTGCTGATCCCTTAGGCGTGTCCTGCTGTCTGCAAAAAAAAATGTGTCCGCTTGCAGCTCACCTCGCAAACATATCGAAAACACGTTATCCGAAAGCTAATTGAACAATGCGGCGACATACAACGATTGTATGGCTATCAGATATTTTGTTTAAATTCTGAGAATCACCTAACGTGACGCATGTGGTAGATGTACATATTTTGTGTTACAGACCTTTTATTCCCTTTCCCAAAAATATTTAAAAGAACAGAAAAGCTTGAACCCCTCTCACACTATATATCTTCTCGCGAACTGCCAGCCCTTTTACTTTTTTTTTTCAGCTCAACGCACGCAAAACGGCTTTATATGAGGCATTTCGATTTGGCAACACAGTGCCCAATTCAATTTCTTACTTTTTCTCCTTTCTTTCAATTTCTTCCTTTCTTCTTTTGTTCCTGCCTAGCCTGTTTTCAGTTTGCCTCATTTGAAATATGTTATACAGTAGACTCTCGATACACGAAACTTCAAGGGAACGAAAAAATTAGTTACGTTTTACAGGAGTTCCGTTTTCAGAGATATATGTGTGAAAGTGCCAATTTATGTGCGTACACACCCATATTACCAATTCATAAACCTCTAAGCACTAGAAGATGCATGTAGCTGATGGCTTTTTTTTTTCAGAAAGCAAGAAAGCTGCAACATGTTTAGGCGCCAAATTTACAAAATTGATTTAGCAGTAATGATTCGCTCTGCCCTGAAAATTGCATCAATTATTTTTTTATTCTTTGCAACTGCGCCTTCACAACGGCTGAATGCTTTAACTTTGCGGCTGCTTAGGAGCCACTGAATTTAAAAAACGGCAACGCGGCACTGGAGCGCACATAGCACCACGATGCCACGAATGAGGCGGCAAGATCTGAGACCTGTAACCTCGGCGTCTTGAGTCGAGAAGAACGACTAGAACAAGAACTGCGATGTTGCATTCCTTGCGCTAACACGGCTGACCACTAACGAGAAGAGGCTTTTGAGACCATCGAATCTAAACAAAACATGGAGAAAGAAAAAAAACGAAACTGCCCGAGCATTAAAAAGCTAATTCTCGGGCCAAGGGGTTTTACAGGAAGTTCCGTTTTTGGTTCCGTTTACACAGTGACGACGAAATTTTAGTTCGGACTACCGAGAGATTTTTTTAACCTTGTCTGAATACAAAAAGAACCAACTTACAAGAATACTGTTCTGTTTAAGCGGCAATTCGGTTTAAGCAATTTCTGTTTATTGAGATTCTACTGTACATTAAAATATATAAATGCATTTTTTAAGCACAGATTGCCAAGCTCATATGTACTGGAGTGGATGTCGTTGCTGGCTGTTATACTAAAATTTCGTCAAAAAAATGAAACCTTCGTAGAAATATTGATATGTTCCGACGATCTCAGTGAGACGCTAAAGTGCTGTTGGTGTTCAGAATAGAAAGCAATATTTAACCCCATTCGTATTTAGTCAAAAAGGTTAAGTGCTGCTCTCTCCAAGAACTCTGGGCATGATGTCGTTTTCAGGAAGCGAAAACGGCATCCGCTTTAAGAAAACTAACAGTACATCAAACATCTATGGTAGTTTAAGCTGGGTACCCCGAACTGCCGCAGCGGGTGCCTCAGCCCCGTGCTCCCTTTCACGTTTCCGGGGTTTAGCAAATTAGCATGATGCATGCAAATGTAACATAATATTCCATGCAACACGTAATTGTTACGTCACGACAATAAAATAGGTACCCAGCATTTACAAAAACATTCGATTCCGTAAAGGCACCGGCGTGAAGGCTCTTCAGTCTGCCTATGAAAACTTTTCGACTTTAAAATGAAGAAAAGGAAGCACAAAAGAAACACATACACAATGCACCCGTGATAACTTATTTGATAAGTTTGGTAATAAAAACCCGCAATGACTCGGACTTCCCAGAATATAGGCGGGATTAAAGGCATCGACGATTTTTTGTCGTGTTGTGTTGTCGTGTTACCCGAAGTTCTCTTGAAGGCAAAACTCCATTAACGAAGACGCGTGCGCAAGGTCTGAATTTCATTTCCTCCATTCTCAAAGTCGCAGTTAGCAGAGTACCGGTGTAATTAGAGAATAATGAGGCCGTTGCCCTACAGTGGGTGTATATGGGCTGGTGGTGATGATGATGATGATGATGATGACGAAAAGGCATGTTGACTTGAAGGCTCTTTGCCATGCATTGAAGTCATGGCGCCGTAGGGGCCATCGGTAGTGAAAACTCTGGCATCTGCTTAAAGACCACGAAATGACCACGCTCAGTTAAAAAGGAGCAAATTTATGTGTTCGCAGAATCACTGCCTGCTTTGATTCGCTCATTTCTATAACTGTGGATTAGCCTGCTTGGAATAAAATAGAGGGCGCATGCTTGGCGATTGGTTTTGATGGAAGAAGTAGAAATGAAGCAGAGATTGCATCCCATCAGCACTACAAGGGCGAAACGGTTCATATACTTATGTCGAGCACTGAGCGAATATTTGTTGAATGAGGAGATATAAGGAGCCAAGTTTTCAATTTGTTGCATCCTGTGCTAACACCTTCAAAGGTCAAACACGAAGCTCACGACGATTTGCAGATTTCAACAGCACACACATTACCAAGCCATACCCGAGATAGAAAGTGCATTGCTAAAACAGGTTGTATTGCTCACTCCTCATTAAAAGTAAGGGAAGCCTTGTGGAGTGAGCTCTGTAAAAAAACCTAGTCAATACGTTGTGAAGCAAGCTCTAAAGCAGGTTTTAATTTGCGAATTATTTACAGATGAGGAGCTGTAACGCAAGAAAAAGGTACATTGCGACAGTATAAGTGCATACACTGGCCACCACAACGACTAAAGACATCCAACAAATTGAAACGCTTCGTTCTTTTTGCGGACCATTTTTCGGAGAGGTTTATCAATAGAGCGGTAGTGCGCGTGGAATCAGCGGACAAAACTCGACACCACAGGATCACTGGAAAGAGCTGAAAAGACAACAGAGAATAAATAAAACACTATTAGAAGAAATACCGTCAGTCACCTGACAAAACTGATCACGCTGGTAAAAATACGCATAGATAAACGCAGACAAACGAGCGCAAATCTTTAACCTTACCGATATGTGCCGAAAAGGGCTCTGCCGCGACAATCAGAGGCAGCCGGCATATTCTGTCCCCTTCATGCACCAAAGATATGTTTTTCTCTTGCCCTTATTAGTAAACCACCACAAAATTGTGGTGTCTTTGCCAACAAGAAATAATGAACTCGTTCAAATGTGATAGGGCCGTCTTCTCTCAGACCTAAACGAAAGCGCTCCAAGCTCTGTAATAAAGATCTCTTTTGCACTCCACAAAACTTCAAGCCACGATTGGGAAATATCTGCTTGACTAACCCGTGATCTCCCACAATTGCACTTTTCACCCAGTAAAACGAGGCCATAACAACAGAGCAACAACGACTCTGCTAACGAGACAGTGCCTGAACCCCCGTAAGGAAAGAAGGCATCCGCTGAAGGCTTTCTTTACTTTTCAGTAACTCTGGACGCAAAGATAAATCCCTCTAATTAACATCTTAGCTTGTCTGTCAAAAACTTACTATCGGGGGTTAACACGTGCAACTGTGGCACAGGCCACCAACGTAGAAGAAATGCCAAAGGAAGACACTCAGGTATAAAAATATGCGGCTTTAAGCATATACGTTCAGGTTTACGCCCTGGCAGGTGCAACAAAAAAAAAATGAGTGAAACCATCGCGCTTCTCTCTAGTAATAATAGCTTTGAAGCTCTTGTTCTTTGTCGGCGTATACGAAGAAGCCTTTTCTTTAACTCGCACAATTCAAATTTCGCGCGTAATTTGCCTATTTGCCTTAGTTTCTCCAAACAGTGAAAAATGAGCATGCCAGAATTTTTTTATAAAGAGAAGGATTGGGTTGTGCGTAAGGAGAGAAATCGGGTCTCGTGAGCAGCCTTTTTTTACAAAACACCATGCACCGTGAAAACAAAAATGCCACAAACTACGGGAGGCGACATTAAGGATGTGTAGTCGAGTGTAAGACACATCAGTACTGCTCTGCCTTTACACCTTGGTAAACATAGAATTTCGAGAGGTTTAAAATGTCAGAAAGAAGTTGCAGAGAAGACAAAAATTTCTCGTGAAATCTCATTCGAGATACACGCTTTGAACGGGAAATAAATATCGCTTGCCCTAGCAAACCTTCACAGCCATGTCCAGATGACCTGCGCTGCTTTAAAAAGTTTCCATATTACAGATTCGTAGAAAGAAACATGGAAAACAAAAATAAAATTTGTTCCAATCCATGCTTAAGGGGGGTTGGAAAGCAAAGCTGGAAACGACACCCACAACAATTGCCCATGCGACGTCACTTCAATTCCCACACGTGGCTCTACAAAGCAAAAGTGCGCCCATCTACCAGCGAGAGGGACTCGAGTAAATGCGTCGCATAGGGGTTGGGTATATTGCGTTAACGTTTAGTATTTGGGGGGTTGGTGCTATCACGTGTGCACCACGCAGCTATCGCGCCGCTAGCACGCCGGTGAGTAGGCAATGCACGCCGCTGATGACGTAGTTTGAATGAGGTAAGGATATAAGGCGCGTTCGTAGCATTTGATTCTGTGTCGGTTTTGGGGCGCAGTGGGAAGAGCACCATGTACCTCGCGTTCCGCCAACAGGTAGTGAATGCGTTGTATCAGCAGCTTCTGGACGTTGTTTGAATGATTCAAGGATATAAGGCGCGTTCGTAGCCTTTCATTATGAGTCGGCTTTGTGGCGCAGTGTGTAGAGCACCATGTACCTTGCGTTCCGCCCGCAGGGTCGTGGGATCGAAACCAGGCGCCGGTAACTGTTTTATTTTATAGTGTAGGGGGAGGCTTGCTGCTGCGGACGCCGACGCACGGGTGACATAGTGAGTTATACAAATGCTCTGCATTTAAAAACCAGAGATTCTGCCACCCGTTACCTGAACTTCGTGGGGGCGGCATCCCGAACGCAGCAGCCGCGTCGAGTGCGGCCGGGCAAGAGCGGCGGACGCCGCCTCGTCATCCTGGCCGTGAATCGGCAGAAAAAGAATACAAAAGAGCGTCATTCAGAAGGTGAGACTGTGAAACCTAGATATTTAATGTGCTAGCTCGGGGCTATACCACCGCGCGATAGGAGCAGGGACGCCAGAATAATTCGGCGTGTCAGCCATTTATACGTATTTAAAATAATACATACCATTTATACATACCATTTATACATATTTAAAATAACATTTTAGTAAGTTTGAGAATTGCGCAAAAGCTGAAGGAACTCTTATAATCGCTATTTATCAGAACCGGTTGCTCCCTTTGCCTTTTGCAACACTTGTAAAACAAAACCGAACTGGTGATATGAGGGGACACCGAGGCGCGCAATGTCCCATACTGCCAGTTTCAGTCATGAGATGACGAAGACGACGAAGTGGATGGGTCCTGGAGCGTGCTAACTTGTGGCAGCCATGTATATACTGTATTTAGATCCTTAACCCCATCGCATCGTTTATCTCAACTTTCACCCACGCGAACCTGGCTTCTTCTCCGATGGCGTCCATGTCGAGGATTGTCTCAAGGCCGTATAAACGCGTTAGTTCCCACAACAGTTGGGACCCGACGGTCATGCTGGCCAACGTACAATATACTTAATCGGACCACCGAAAGTCTCGCACGAAACGACAGAGCCCGAGCTCACCATCTGGGGCGTTTGCAAGGCCCGATTGCGAGAAATATTTGGCCAACCAGATGGACGTCAGCTAGCGGCGAAAAAGGAACTCACTACGCGTGCACAAGCAAACACCGAGTCCTACGTGTCCTATATCTAGGACGTGTTGTCCATCTGCATGAAGGCTGACATGCAGATGATAGAGGCAGACAATGAATGCCTTGTGCTCAAAGGAATCGTGGACGACACCTTTTACTTGCTGCTCTGCAAAAACTGCACCCATGTCGATGCTATTTTCAAAGAACGCCAGAAGCTTGTACAGGCCAAAAGTTGTCGCATCGCAATGTCGTTAAGGCTTCCGCCGAACACCACTGCGACATTTTCGTGCGAGGATCCCGTACATTCTCGGCGACATTTTCAGTCTGATTATGCCTGAGATACTCCTGAGGCTTTGACACGCATCATACGAAGCAAGCTCGAGGCAATGGCACCAGCCTCCCTATTTCCCCTCGAATCTGAAAGCAAGCACCCATCTATCCCGATTGTACAAGCCGTGGTGCGTCAGGAGATCGAAAACATCGGCATATGCTCCGTCTGCGCTATGAACCATCCCAGCAGCCACGAAAACATATAACCCAACGACAATCTGAAATACGTATCGCCCTTTGAGTTACAGGAACCTATCTGAACCAAAGATGTGCGACGACCGGCCAAATTGCTTTAACGGGCATCGGTTTAGCCATGTTCCTAGATATTGCCAAAGCCGTCATCTTTGGCCTAACTGCCACCCCTACCCGGATTTACATTACGCCAATTATGCCAGCGGTTCCTTCTCGCCCCGACGCCAGTAACACGATTTGTTCCAAAATTCGACCACCCGCCTCGACCCCTCACCGTCCCCGCAATGTCGCCAGCCGCTCTCGCCGCCGTCAAGCCGCACGTCCTCTCCGACCCCTTACGCCGCTTCGCCGGAAAACTGAGAGATGAAGCGCCTGGAGGTGACGTTGCATTGACGACCAGGCCACAAAATCCTCTACTGATGTTATCTGCGAGGCAAATGCCTATTTACACGTGAGAAACGCAGAATAATCTATGTACAAATAATTCGCAAGGCAGATTCCGGCAGGCCGACAGGTTGGTCTTCTCGTGCATATGGTGGTAGTGGTGGTTCCAGTGAAATGACGCGTACCTACTCAGGGGGATTGCCCAGGAAATGGGCGCCTTACCGTAAGAAGCAATGTAGTTTTGTAGGAAAGAAAAATATTTAAATACCAGGATGAATTAGCAGTAGATGACTACAGAAATAAAAGTAAGAAGATTACAGAAAGAAATAAAAATGGTAAAAACGAACACCATTTAATGAAATTTAGAACTAAGAAACACGAAGAAAGTGCTACAGACGAAGCAGTGAGCTGGGCGTGCATCTCGTTCATATTCTAGTCCAGCAGCGCGTCCTCTTCTTCCTCGACGGCCAGCTAGGCTGGCCACACAAGCACGGCAGATACCCACTTTGGGGGAATTGCACCCTTTGCATGTCGAGTCCCTGGACCGAGCCACTTCTTCGTCGACTTCATCGTCACTTGACGGATACAGGCAGTATGATTCATTGTCCACGTATGTGTCCCGTGAGATCATTTACCAATGTTGAAAAGGGAGTCCCATTCGTGGCAAGCTATGCGCGGTAAGGTAATGTTTGCTTGGCGGCCAGATATCCGTATGTTGTTAATAGATTTTGTTGTCGTGTCCTGCAAACCAATCTTTAACGTATCTTTGCCGTACAACCACGTAATTCCGTAGTGTCCGGGTTAACCAGGAGGTGCTGTCGTACAAATTATACCAGCTGCGCGATGGAGGCCGGCAATCGAGGCGAGGCTGTGCCTAACAGGCCCAAAACAACCATCGCTAAAGCCGGGTCGTGCTGGTGCGCCCGCCGGCATGAGCGCGCCGGGAATGGTGAGTAAATTCACCGCGCCATCTACACTGTACTCCGTGAGTGAATCCCGCCCTTCCCTCCGCCGCCACGTTGGGAGTCTCTTGTCCCGCACGCCAGAAACGAACAGTTGGCTGATAGAGGTAGAAAGCATTGGTTTAAAAAATAAACGCAAAGGAAGACACACGTGCAAATGCATTGCCGCGACATCTGACGTTGCACTTCTGGTGTCGAGACATCGATGTGCGCGTGCGCGTCCAACCACGCTCGCTAGCCTGTCTTTTACTTCGCTTCAAACGGTAGCGCTGATCACATTCAGAGATTGGCGCCAGGGGTCACTTTCTTTGCTCAGCATGTCTTGCTCGTAAACGCTTCAGCGGCCGAGGGTGAGAGTGAAGATGCGAAGCTCGCCCTGCCCTGATATGACAGATAACTAATCTGGCCCGTCTCGCGGTGAAAAAATTGTGTCCCACATATGCCCTCCCACTTCGGTATTTTTAATTGCGACGCTGTTCTTGGGCTGGGCTTGACTACAGCGTGTCCTTGTATCGTTTTACGCTCCCTCCAGAGTTCCCAGCAAAGCCTTTGTGTTTACAGGTAAAGCCGACTTTATGAAGATGGGCGGAAGCTGGCCTTGCGACACTGCCGGTTGCGCAGCGAAGCATGGAAATCTACGCAGGGAGTATGACTAAAGAAAACGGCTTTAACTCATCTGTTAATTAATGTATCTAAAAACAAGTTCTATGAAACTATGCTGATAGGACGATGATACCGCTATGCCGAGTTTTGTTTACTTGTTTTAATTGCGTAGTAAAGTTGTAAACGTTGGAGAATTAGTTTGTTGTCGTTATAACGCAATCTACGGAGAGAAAGTGCCATGTATTGGAGAAAACAGACGTAACTGCGTCTCCGCGCTGTTTCAGTAGATATCAGTCACAATCGGTGGAACGAGTTTTTGTATTTTTTTAGTAAAACATGCAATTGGTTGTTAACTAAGAATGAGCACGCAAACAGAATACGAACTGAAGCGAGAGATAATCTATTTTATGAAGGTATGATGATACTTCACCTTGCACACGTTCTGAAACAATTAAAAAGGGGAAGCGGGAACAGAGTTCGGCGTTGTCCTGGGTTTGAAAAAAATTTACAAAAAAATCAGTGCCCTCTAATCTCTGAAGAAGGATGAGCAGCAAAGCTCCAAGGCATGCACGAAGCAAAACACGTTTGTTGTAATTTGCGATTCAGCAAAGTACCATGGTTAATTGACAGAATGCACTTTTGATTAACTAGAGCTTTCTTCCAGTGGACAAACATGGGGCTGTCCGTTTCCCTCCCCTAGAATCCTATATGTACTGACAGCGAACGAGAATATTACACAATATTTACAATTTCACTGTTAGCCATTCAATTTTGAAAAATATAACACCGGGCTTTGGGTTAGATTCGTCTTAGCGGCTAATTGTCATATAATTTGTTTTGGTATAGTTTCAATAAAACAAGCGTTAGAGCCACTTTATGTGGTGGTATTCCCTCCGAAGATTGACTTGATTAACTGTTCACCAGTCGATGTGGGAAAGCCATCTTACAAAGAGCAAGCTTACAACGATCCCCTGAATGTCTGCTTCACCTCCTAACACAAATGAATTGCTGGGAAGACATTTTAGGAAACAGCCCCTTGGCGCCCTTCTCTGGGCTCAGCCGCATCGGCGTCGTCGTGACCGAGCGAACGATGGGAAGACCGACGAGTGAAGGAAAGCAAAGGAGGAGAATGTCGCGAAATTGGGAGGGGAGTAGGTTCGCCGTGGTGGCGCGAGCCAGCGCTCTCCGAAAGTGTGCGGTGGGGGAAGGGAAGCGGCAGTATGGTGTGCCCGCACGAAGCGCTCGATGCTTGGAGAAAAGGTGAGGGGTGCGTTCACGCGGCAATGATGTGCGTTCACTTAATGCTATGTTCAGACTAAATACGTAACAGCCGTATCGTGCGCTATGCACGTAAAAAACGGCGTTTTACACAGTTCGGTTGGCTGAGACGTCAAACGATGTCATTACTTAAAGATATTACGACAATTGCGACAACACTCTGAGCCCGGCCTAAGAGCAATTCTTGTCTACATTGCTCTATTACCAGAGACGATCTGCTGGATCCTAGCCATAGACACCTTTCTTGTAAAAAAGAATGCAGTATTTAAAGCTAAGATAGCCGTCCCGTTTCCATGTATCCTTTGTCAGAGCAGCGCCGAGCGAGCAACGCATCTTCACCCTCGCCCTCGGCCGCTGAAGCGTGTGCGAGCAAGAGGGGTTGCCCAAAGAAAGTGGACCCTGGCGCCAAGCGCTGAATGTGACAAGCGTTGCCGTTTGAAGCGAATGAAAAGACAGGCTAGCGAGCGTGGTTGGATGCGAACGCGCACACCGGTGTGTCGACACCAGATGTGCAACGTCAGATGTCGCGGCGATGCATTTTGCCACGCACTCGCGTGCCCCGGCTTATTTTGACGCCGGCTGTACAAGTGGTGCCGTGCAGATTTCTTGTCTTTTTGTCTTGATTGTTTCTTCTGGAACGCTATTTTTTTGTCTTGACGTACGACCAAGCTTTGATACATAAACACCGATGATTTACCATCAAAACTTTGGAGCCTGTAGAAAAGCTATGAGTGAATGGGAACACCGCATGACAACAAGCCTCAGCACTAGCTTCAAATCAGCTGTAAAAAATATTTTGTTTACTCCCGTTGCTTCTAGTACCTGTTGTTTCGGCCACCTATGCCTGTCTTACCTCTACACAATTAGCCAACAAAGTAGTCTAACCTCTCCCATTCGAGTTTGCAACTTTTTGAACATATAGTAAAAAGCCAAATAGTGGTCAGTATTCTAAGACGCCCCCCATTTTAAACTCTGCAAAGTTTTCTCTTCCCACATTGGCAACAAACGCAGGCATCTGCCGTGGGAACACTTTTATTCCACTATATTGAACTTTTCGAGAAACACGCAGTTGATTTCAGTGTTTTGCTCTCCTATAGTGTTCGAGCATTTGAAGCAGTTTTTTTTTCGGCATTTAAACTCTACCAAATTATGTTGAAGAGACAGTACGTACAACCAAATTACCAGAGACATGACTGGTAGCCACGAGAAATACCTTATTTTTGAATTCGAAGCGTTCAAAATGCCTCCACGACAGCATTCATAAAGAGGAAGCAACAATCGGCCGCTCGGGTCCATGTTCGCCAGCCTGCCATTCATGTGGAGAAGCAGTGGAGCTGCGCTCGCCTGCATCTCCGAGAGCTAGCTTGCGCGCGAGCCTGCAAAGGGGTTGCAACCAGGCTTTCATCCAAGGACATGGCGGTAGGCTTCAACGTAGCCATACACCAGCCTCAATGGGCGTACTCTTCCCAGGAGCAGGTTTATAGTAGCGATTGTTGATTTTTGCTAGCAGCATGCGCGTGCGGATTTACCTGTCACTTTTTTTCTTCACGTTTTCGAGGAAGACAAATACGCAAAAAGCGTTTTAAAAGAGAAAACGTTCATTGCGTTTTGGCTTTTCTAATTTGCCCTACTGTCACTAGAATATATAAAGAGTAACAAGGGTAAGTCACTCAAGTGAGCGATGGTGGCCATTTTATTGTTTATCAGGGTGGCCAGATTGCCGCTTCGGCGGCCTCACCGCTATCTTTGACGAGGTCATTTGTAACAATGCCACCAGAGACGCAGCTACACGGCATCCTCGGACACAATTCCGCAGCTGAAATTCGGCGAAGAGCGCTATCTTTGATTCGCGTTCGGAAGGGCGCCAGTCGCCTGCCGCCGCAGAACAGTGTGAACAAGCTGAGACTACCAAAGTTGAAGGAAAGAACACTCAGGAACAGTAAAAATGTTGTCCCTTTAAACCATCGCAGTGTTAAAAAATCTCAGGTGATGCGAACTTTCCAATTATTGCTGCGGCGGAACGAAACAACAGGAGAAAATAGTGCTGATAATTGGAAGCGTTATCTTGTGAAAATGGTTTGCCCATTGATACTCGTCATACCTTCATGTCGGCGTAGTTGTTTGGCTACTAGAAATCGATAACAAAGCAGGAAACGGGCTTTGGCACCCTCTTAATCGGTGAAACCAGACTTGTTGAGGTACGACGCAAGTTTCCATTCAGGCTTTCACGGATATACATAATGTAGTGGGTGGTATGAACTAAACACCCTTCTTTATTCGATAACACTGTTCGCGGTCAACGAATTTCCAGTTTCTTCTCGTAATTGCCATTCGCTAAATCAAGCCGCCCTTACCGTTATGAACACAACTACAACCTATGGTTTGGCTCTAGCTCAACCCATTCGCACCCATTCTTGTTTCCATTCTGCAAAGATTTTTTCACACGTTTGCATTAGGCCCTTAAAACCGCTTGATGTGCTTTCATGCTAATACTTCTCTAAATTCACAGTTTCCTCGTGGTTTTCGGCGTAGGTATGGAATAACTGTTTTATGGCGTTCATGGTGCTGAAGATACACTCTGGATGGCAGAAAGGCTGTGGTTTAGGGCTCCTGGTAATTTTCCACCCCCTAGAGATATTTACGTGCGTCTAAATCTCGATTGAGGAACGTTTTCGCGTTTCGCCTTTTAAAAGAAAGCGGGCATCAAGGCCGGGATCGGATCCACGTCCATTCGCTCAGCTTCACTACCACTTAGCCACTGTGGCACCCCGACCTGTGTTAGTTTGAAGTGTGACGTCCACTTTATTGGTAACGTGGCATTCTTAGAAATATTTATTCGTTTATTAGGCACTGCTAAACATCTCTGCCCTGTGTGCCCCTCCCCAACACATGGTGCTAGCAGCGTTGCTTTTTCGCTATATTTATGAATACATTTGGCTTCGAAAACATTCCGTACATAAAGTGCAGTTTATCCACGTCGAGCTAACAGTTGCAAAGCCGGTTTCCACTTCTTTTTTCTTAAACTGGGACGCCTTTCGTCGTTTTCGTTTTTTCTACATTCGCTCATTTTTTTTAATGCCGAGATTTTTGGCCATACGTAGTACAGTTCTGTAACGTCCCGCAACTTTGAACAGTATTGATGCTCTTTGCTGGCATGCTGCTTTTCACGCTCGGGTAATTTATCCCGCAGTATTTTCGCTTGAGAGTTAGTCGCTTACAAGATTCTGGCGCTGGTTTTCTCGGCTCGCTGAAAAATGTTTGTTACCCTTGCGGGCGCACATCGAACGCCCAACTCGTCGTAAAGGGGACACGCACAGCATTTAGTACTTCCCAGTACTGGCACTGCACCACGATTTGTGAGCACTTTTTCTACACAGCACAACAAAACCAACGCCACGGTTATTCCTAATACGGCCACTACACCAAGGTTGCTGACTGCAGTGTTTTGGACCAAGCTACCATTTCCACTCCCACCGGATGCTGCGTTGCTGATTTAGTCAAGGCGGTGTCCTGCTTGGCAAGATTGTAAACAAATTGATGATTGCGGGTTCGTCGTTAGAAAAATAAGTTTGGCAATGCTGTTTATTGTGTGATTGCGCAAATGGGAGTGCCTAATTGTTACCATGTGCATAAGATATCTTCTGCTTGAATTTATTTGCACTGTGACCAGTACCACGCCATTAGAAAAATTGGGATTCTCATAGCTGCCGAATTAACACTTGCACTGAGAGGGACATCTTTCGTAACTCTCAGGAAAGAACACATTCGCCTCAGTGACACTGGCTAGTCTAAGTCAAATTCATCGCCACCACAAGAGCTGAAGGCCGCGGGCAGGAGAATATCTAAGATGCGTTGATGAATCCAGAGGCTAATAAAATCAACGTGTTCGAACTCTCGTCAGAATACATCTCCCCATATCTGGACAGCTTCGAAATGTGCTAATTTAAACTAATGTGGAAGCCATCAGCTTTTCAATGGTTTCGGTGCTCAAAATGAAACTGCAGCATAGGCAATCTCATAACAGCGGATAATAAAATACAACTGAAAACGAAGACCTGCGTCCCATATCAATAAGCGGACGGTTTTTCTGATACAATGGAAAACGCGAACCCCACCCCTAAGTTAATAATATCAGAGGACAATATATACGAGTACGTTGCAAACAATAGTCCGTATCCTTCCACTTTGGCTCTCCACAGACCGTGGCAGTTGCTCTAAACCTTACATACTTTGTTACCCGCTGTGTTTATTGCCGAAAAATGTTGTCTGTCCAAACATTTGAAGCTTTCTTTCGTAGGCAGCAACCTCAATTATTAGGTAAACAGTACATCCACCATGTAGCAGGAACTGTAAAATGCAACGGTATATATATCTAAAGGAGATAGCCCTGGTACGCAGTATTGTACGAATCCAACAGCTTTATCTCATAGTACTTGAGCACCATGTTTGTGCGCCTCACTTATCATCTACCCCTTACCAAAGTGAACTTGGGTAGTGTTTCGACCCACACGCTCAGATAGGCCCTAAGTTGCGTCTAAATTTCTAAATTTCACCACAATATGCCATTTAGCGAAAAGAAGCCTAGTGCAACGCATTTTGAATGCATTCAAAATATGTAGTAAGGGGTTTTATTTCGTATGCTTTAGTCCAAATTCCATGTGCGTTTTAATTACATCAATAATGGGTTTATAATGTAGCGCCAATATACATTAGGAGTGCACCGAATATATATATTCATTGCATTTTAAATGGTATAAAACGCATAAAAAATCCCCTTTTAATATCGTAATGAATGTGCGAATAATGATTGATTGATTTTAGGGGTTTAACGCGCCGACGCAACGCAGGCGATGAGGCGCCCCGTAGTGGAGGGCTCCGGATTAATTTTTGACCACCTGGGGATCTTTAACGTGCGCCGAAATCTCGTACACACGGGCGTTTTCGCTTTTCGCCTCCATCAGAAAAGCGGCCGCCGCGGCCGGGAATTCAACCCGCGACCTCATGCTCAGCGGCGCAACGCCTTAGCCACTGAGCCACCACGGCGGGTAATGTGCGAATAATGCCTTTAGAATTCACGGGAAATTCTGCTTAAAATAAATTGAAAAAATTGACAGTGTGTAATAAATACAACCGTAAATACACTGAGAAAGTTATGTTGCAATATGATTCAGAAGGATTCCTTAACCGAAAGGAACTTCTGTTTTATGGTTTGCAAATTTGTAATTGGTCGGGCCTAACGATACATTAGAGTATGTAAAGATATCTGGCGGTACAGTGAATGGTGCCAGAAATTGACTACAAAGAACGGCACGTATGCGCGCATATTGGAATTTTGAAATTTGCTTCTTGTACACCTCAGTCGACTGACGCATTTAGCCGTTACAATCTGGCATAAATGTCCTTCAGCCATCTCTGTATACAGAGTAGATGCAGCACTATGCAGTTGACATCCCCTTACGTCGGTGCTTCTCAAGCGAGTGATTTGGGTGGCTCCTGGAGTGAAAAAACATCTACATATGTGAGTGAAACGCATCTTTTTATAACCAAATGCTTGATTTTATAACCAAATGCTTACACGTTTTAAAGTACGAATATTTCTGAAGCTTCCCAATAAAAAAAAAACATCTCTCATGCGCCTACAATAACACATTAAAGGACTTAAAGACCGTATTTAGTGTGAAGCATATTTTATATTTCCGGTGATGGCATACGGAGCTGAAACTTGGCGACCTATTATAAAACAGGAAAGCAAACTTAGATCGGCCCAGTGGGCCATGTAACGAATAACGATAGCAGTAACACTTGGGGACAAGAAACGATCTTCATAAATCAGAGAGCAAAATCCAGTAGGTGATATCGTAGTTCAAGCAAAGAGAAAGGAATGGGCTTCTGCTGCCATGTAGTGAGACGAACCGACAACCGGTGGACAATTAGTCTAAGAGAGTGGGTACCAACAAATGGGTCTTGAAGAAGTGGAAGGACAGAAACACGATGGAGGGATGAAATACGGCAGTTCGGTGGCCAACATTTCACTCAAGCCGCGCAGCAAAGTGCTGTTGGAAGTCCATGGGAGAATCCGTCGCCCTGCAGTGGGTCTGAATAGGCTTTCTATGATGATGATGATGATCATGGTGGTGTTGGTGGTGGTGGTGGTGGAAATAGTGGCTTGGAATTAAGAACTTAAGAACGGTAGGCGGGAGGAGGGAGGACAATTTGCCGAAGTCGGGAAAAGGTGCAGCTCGACAGTAATGGAAATGTTATCAATGAAGCCTTATTCTTATCCCAGTACCGTTATCGTCTCTTAGGTGCTTCAGTTATTAACTTCAAAAGCGAGTATTCTAGTTTTTCAACTAAGTTAGGCAAACCTTGTATGCGAACCCACAGGAGCCATAAAGTGTTTTCTGTAATAATAATAATAATATTAACTAGTAATAGTATTGCGTGTTCCATATTTCGGTGACGCTTCGTTAGCGTATAACGTTCCAGAAACATTTTACAACGAAATAGTTCCAAAATGAATGTGCAGTGAGGAAGTATAAGACTTAGATGTCGTTACGAGCCGAGGATGCCGTAGAAAAATGTATTTGCAATATTAGAAACACAAGAGGCTGGGTGCCGCTCGCACGCACTGAGAGATGCGCAAACATCATACCTCGTCCTCTTCTTCCGTGGGAACTCATCCCACGATCCCCATTCGTTTAAACTGTGGCCAATCCCCCCCAAACCACATAGTTTAACAGTCGCCTGTCGGTGCCTCGTTACGGGGTTGGCATGTGCAATAAATATAAATTACGGGGTTGGCATGTGCACTAGCATTGCCTTTCGAGGAACGGCACAGTGGTTCGATTTTGATATAAATAAAACTAAAAGTCTACAAGCTATCCTTGAAATTACAACCGTCTATATCGCAGACACATAACCGAGGTGATTGAGCAAGCAAAACAAAAAAAAAAATTCCCCCGCATTTCCCCGAGGGGGAGAATGTGAAAGTGCGAATGCACGGTTGTCGGCCCGCTTGCGGCGCTTGCGCTCGGCCCCCGCAGCCCACCGCCTCGCCGCCTTCTCTTCCATCTCTTCCATCGGGTTTGTAGTATCACGTGTACACCACGCAGTTATCAAGCCGCTATAACGCCGCTGAGCCGCCAACGCACGCCGCTGACGACGTAGTTTGAATGCGTTAAAGATATAAGTTGCGTTACTCACACTGATATCAGCGTGGAATTAAGGGCAGAACAATCTTTTCAAACATTCATGTGGCTCGAAGTATCCTCGAGTACTGTGATGCAGACCATCGCACTGTAGCTATGGTACAGGTAGACCCTGAGAAAGCCTTTGACCGCGTGTGTCATAGCGTTCTCTTTTCTATTCTGGAGCATGTTAAAGTAGGATCCGTTGTCACCAAAGGGATAAGGATGGCGTACAATAACTGTACCACCAACATCATAGTTAACAAGAAACTTACAGAACAGATAAGTGTTTACTCCTCGGTGAGACAAGGATGTCCATTGAGTCCCCTGCTTTTCGCTCTTTATCTAGAGCCATTGTGTGCCAGGGTAATTGCCAGTGGCAGTATCCGAGGCTTTTGCGTTCAAGCGTGCGAGGTAAAAGTTCTGGCGTACGCTGACGACGTGGCTTTCTTTTGCGCGGACAAAGAAAGCGTTCGAAACATCCTGTCCCTGACACAGAGATTTTGTGAAGTCACAGGTAGCAAGGTCAATTTGAGCAAATGTGTAGGCCTGTGGCACGGTGAATGGGAGGAAACACCATCGGTTTATGGGGGTATGCAGTGGTTCACCACGCCATCCAAGTATTTGGGCGTGCCTTTAGACCGTTATAAGGAAAACACAGCCTACTGGGGGGAGAGGGTTCAGGAGGTGCGTGCGAGCACGTTATCGTGGGGAGGGAGGCAGTTGTCTATTTTTGCGCGGGCAACCGTCTGTAACACGTTTCTAGTAGCCAGGCTCTGGTACGTTATGCAGGTTTTGTCATGTGCCAGAGTCAATGTACAAAAGTTCCACCGAGTATTTGCAGTGTTTGTCTGGCAGTCTTCGTTTGAGCGGACGAGCCGTAGTAATTTGTTTAGAAGACTTGGGGACGGGGGTCTGGGGCTTTCACACCTGTTTGTCAAGCAGGTAGTGTCAAGATTTTTGTATCTAAGGGACCAGTCGGACCCATTTGTTCGCACATGCTTGCAAATCCTGTTGGCCTCGGCACTACCTGATTATGTTGTGTCCACTGTAGATTATATATCGTACAGAGGAGGCGGGTACCTGCGTGAAGTGGTGTCAGCTTTTCGTTTCTTGTCGGTGCGTTTTTCATTAGACTATCTTTCTACTGTGACCCGTAAAAGACTATCTCGGGATTTAGTGGAAACCCTGTTTCAAGAACCAGTATATCGCTCCATGTATAAGAGTAGACACCGGCCTGACGTGCTAAAGAGAGTGAAAAAAATGGCTGTTCCTGGTGGGATTAAGTCTTTCTTTTTCAACCTGCATACGAACACTCTTCCTGTCATGACATGGCAGGAGAGGAGGGGATTTTACCTGCCATGGGGACCTGACTGCTACCTGTGTAAGAAACCAGAGACCATAGAACATGTTTTTCTGGACTGCTGGGACACAGTTTCTTCTGGGACGTCCTCCAGAGAACAATTAAGAAAGAACTACCTTTGACTGCTCAAGGCATCCGCTATCTCGAGTTACAACCAGATGTAATCCCGTACGACCTCATTTTTCTTCTGGGGTTGCACGCAATATGGCAGAGCAGGCTAGCGGTACGGCATAATGATGTAAATGCCCGATCCGTTCATGGTTATTTTATTGAAAACGTGTGCAAGGTCCGTGAAGTGTTAAAAATGTGTTATGACGATGATGTTCTGGATTTATGTAACAAATTGATTGAAATGAAAGTCCATTGGAATATAAATATCATTTGATGTGGTTGTGAAGTGATTGTTTGTTACACTGAGAAAAATGCTGTTTTGAAGTGCTCTTGTTGAGTTTTGCAATAAAGAAAAAAAAAATGGCTTCCGTGGCTTAGTCGGTGGCGCGTCGCGCTGCGGCCGCAAAGTCCTCGGATCGAAACCTGGCGCCGGATGCTGTTTCTTTTTTAAATATAGAGGAGCACTGCGGACGCCGCCGACGCCGCCGCCGGCGGTGGATGGTTTGGGGTCGCTTATAAAGTGCATTTGCACTTAAAACTACACTTTTGCCAATACACATATTTTTCTCATCTCAGCAGCTCGGTATATTCTTTTTGTTCACTTGAACTGCAATCCTTTATTGAAGTGAAAGCGGAAAAAATCCATGTAAACGTTGGCGCTTCTAACAGAAAAAAATATAAAGAACACCTGCTAGCATGACACACATACAAGCACAAATTGTGGGTTTTATAAAGCCTGAGACACGTAAAACATTTTTTTTTAAATACATTGGAGACGCAAAGGAGCAATTGCGGCTGCTAAACATCCATAACTCATCAAGGAACACGCCCGCACTCCCTCTATATTTGCCGTTCTGGCGTGCCTTTGGGCAGATGTTTTATAATTTTCACCCGACTTCAAGCATGGCAAGGGCCATTCGAAACGAGCACAGGTGTTGGTAATGCGTGCACTACCAAAAGAATGCCGCAAGGAAACACAAAAGGGGATCCTTGCAATGCTCTCAGTTTTTAAGAGGCTTTCGGGGACCATTTTATTAAACAACAGCAGACGAACACGGCCGCAGGGAGAACGGTGGAGGAAACTGCTGTGGCCTGTGACAGGACAACATGCCTTTTCACGCATGCCTATTCTCTGTGCTTTCTTTGCTGATTCTTGGCCCTCTGTCAGGAGTCAAGGTGCGAAGACGGCGGAGACGACGACGAAGAAGGGATAAGAAGCGAGAAATTTCTGGAAGCTGGTGGAGAAAAAGGAGAAAAAACGAGAAGGAAGATGACGAGCGGGTGGACGAGGAGATCGTGGTTCGAGGCGACCGAAGGAGGCGGGACCCGAGGTCTGGGAACCCGCAAGGCACCAGCGGCACTGCCCCGGTGGCCTCCTCAAGCATTTGACGCGGGTGCTCCTGGGCAACGGCGGCTCCGCTCCGCTGGCTTCAGCACCGGCGTGCACGGGCACACACGCACCAGCGGCTTCGTCCCACTGGCCCCGTCACCATCTTCACGGCGCTCCGCTCAGGGAACCGCCCCAGCGACAACGGACACCCGACTGCTTCAAGGTTCCAGGACGACGCAACAACAAAAAGTGCGGTAGGGAAATGGCCTTGAAGAACATGTAGATAGAGCGCGAGGACTCTGTTGTAGTTATGAACTGAAAGCTATTTAGGGTTTTTTTCTGTATGAGGGGTATTTCCATCACTTTTATTGTCCTTTTGTTTTACGTTCGCAATACCTTTGCAAACCTTAAAATGTCATCTCAGCTTGATCCCTTTGTGTCCGGAGCCCATTCTTCTACCGAGGTGACGCGTGACACCCTCAGTGGCGGTAGGAATGGCAACTGATGAGAAATAAGGGTGCGCATGCAACTTATGGGCTACCCTCGTGCAGATGACCCATTATAGGTTCCTTGACATACACCACGCAGTGTCGCACATCCAACGGTACCGAAGCTTACGTGGGTCTCTTCGAACACTCTTCTTTGCTTCCAGACCGACGGAATCAATTCTTTGATGAAGGTTAGGTTTAGTTGGCAGAAGTCACGCACTCCGTTTACTCCTGCAGGCTGCTCAGCTTTCCACCCGGCCATGCGCGTTAGTCACAAATGCGCGTATGTACCTAACGGGTCCAGGCCCATTCGTCACAGGGTCACTCGTCATAGGCAACTCGTCGCAGATAAACTGGTCAGGAGTGCAACTTTTTATAGCGCTTTTTGTACGAGGAATTGTCGTGTTACATGATTATTCGTCACACGAAAAGGTCGCATTAAGACCTTGTTTTGGTTTGGACCGCAAAATCGACGGTCCCGCCTGCTATATGTCCCTTTTTTAAAAAAGGTGAGTTTGCATCAGTTTTTTGGCGTAGGATGTCAGGTCAAAATACCGTGAGACCACATGAGTTTATATAGAAATGCCAATCACATTCCAAATTGTATCACGTGACACGCAGAAAAGCAAACAAAAATATACAAATCATGAAGTAAACAGGTTGTATATAAAATGAAAAATGCTGTTTATTGCACTCGCTTTGCACTGTTGTACTATTGTAGTGTTGTCTCGCTCACTACTTGTGTACGCATGTTCAAGGCTGTGGTCTATAAATCGGAACGCCACACACAAACTAAGCAAAAGCATTCTGCTGCGAGCAGCAACAATGGTGAATACTGTGGTAAAGCAGCGCTGCAGAGAGCTTTTCGCATGGCTCAAAGTAATGGCTAATGACATAGGCTCTCTTCGACAACTTCCGGCGGGGAAATGCATCTTGATATTATGAACAGCAAATAAAAGCAATAGCACAAACACACACATTTCCGCAATATTCAATCACACGTGGGTGAGGAGTGCCTTTCGGAAACAGCCGACATCACTAGCAGAACGTTCTTGGCAATGAAGACTGCTGGGCACACTTGCGCTTTGTTTCTTGGCGAAGATTGCTCATAGATGGACATTGTTAGATACAAAAAGACTGCAAGATATTGAATACGCGAATACAGGCCGGTTTCTTCATGCGTATATTGTACTAGACGAGCTACGTACGTTTGAAGGGCGGTCTTGGCGATTCAGTTGCGTGAAATACACCATCGATGAATTTCACGAAGGAGAATTCAATGCACAGGCCACTATCGGGAGGCGCGAAACCAGAAAAATGTGTCAAATGTTCTAAGCAGCATCTTTTGAAACTGTTGGAGAAATGTATATTATTGGGCGGTGCGGCGGTTGTGGGTGCTCCCACAGTTCCCTCTGTATCAATATCCTCCTTTCTCTCAGGTGTGTCTTTGTCCTGTGGAGAGGAATTGCGGGAGTGGCATCGCTCCCGGCGGCAATCGTGCTTACCACATTCACCAGGACTTGAACCCAGGGCGCCCTTCTTGTTTAAACCCGCTCTCAAAACGCCCTTCTCATTATCCGCGTGCTACGTTTGTTTGTACGCGTCGAAATTGAATTGATGCAGTGGGTGATGCATTCTACCTTCGTTCTATAGACATGCGAACCTTGGCTTCTTCATAGATTTGGACATTAAAAGAGGGAAATAAATATTAACACTATATTCTAAGATCAGCTGTTTATTCGCGCTTAAATAAACGTGTTGGATTGATAATGGACCCTATGCAAAATGCGCCCCGCCATCTCACGTCGACTACGGTAACTATGTCCGCCATTTTGGTACGGTCGTTTGAAAGCGAAAACAGTCAGCAAAACAGAAAGCGGGCATTTACCGCTCTTAGTGATGGACTACAATGCCGGAGCATTGCTTCGTGCCGCAGTGCACGCAATGCTTAAATACCGGTCCAAATGGAGAAAATGTAAGTGAAGTTCCACGCTCTTGAAAAACTTTCTGACGAGAACTATGCCGGCGCGAGCAACCTTTGTGACACGCTGGGCGCGGTGCGCTAGGAGCGAATATTTGTCTTTGGTTCGCTAAGCGCGGGGTTCCGTAGTCGCTATCTGGATGAAAAATACACCTGCGTTGGAGTTTTGTGGTCCAGCCTTTGTATTCTAAATGAAGCCTGAGCGTGTGCCACCTATTCATGCGACTGACAGCGGCGCTCGACCGGGAAAACAGTACCACACGTTGCCAAAATTAGGCTGTTTCTTCAATCGTCCCTGTGGTTCTGCACCCGCTTCATTTCATTGTTAAATGGTACCGCTGAGCCCCTACACGAGCGTTTATCTTACCTAGGGCTGTAAACAAACTTTTCTTGCCGCACTACGCCGTCACGGCGCGGTTGAAAATTCCCTCTGTGGCGGGCGCGCACGGTACGTTGCATTTAGCTGCATGTCGTTGTAGAAGTGGCGTACACTGTTTTATGATGATCTAACGGTGGAAAATTCGAGCTTTTGCACTTGGTTCCCGGTTACATCAAGTTGTTGCCCATTGTCGTTTAAGCCACGATGTATTTACTGTCGAATATTTTGCGACTAAAATACACACTCACTCCTCTAGTTTGTCACATGCTGCGTGCATGCCTCCGACGTAATGATAGTGCCATTGATGTAGGTAGCTGAGACAATGTTCAAGTTTTATTCAAATAAAATAAAAAACAAAAACGGCCAGCGTTGCATCAGGCCGCCGCGCATCAGCTTGAGTGTTTTTGCTTTTTTTGTATCCACAGTGAAAATCCCAGTCAATTAAACTACTTCGCTGATTTATAGCGCATGCAGTATAGCAAACTGTGGATATAAACGGAACAAAGGGAAGCATTCGCGCGCCCCTGCATGCCGCAGTCTAGTAAATACGACGTTGCCCAGCCTGTGCGTGCTCGCGAGATGCCCACGGCGTAATGTGGCAGGACTGCTTGCTGGTAGCTCATAGGTGACCCTACAGGTGCCATGCCAGTCCTTGTTTCGGTCACTGTGGGGTGTGAGGCCAGCAAAGTGGGGCAAAAAGCCCATTCCCAAGGCTACCAAGTTTTCTCACAACCTCCTGCACGGCACTTTGTTGCTGCTCGCATTGCTCGTGTACTCGACGCGCATCGAACAGGCACATTGGCAAGGGGAGGGAGGGATAATTTTCTCGCGGGTGTCGCCAGTAAATGTCTTGGAAACGCGCTGGCTTGATGCCCTGCTGTCTCGGACGTCCCCACTGTTGTGGCAGCTCAGTGCACGCAAGATACGGTGACGCCTCTTACAACCTTCAGCTTCCAATAGGGCGAGTAGGTGCACAGCAGCCAGGATGTGACTCCATACTGCACTGCAACCCGCCGGGCACTCGCACGCTGCCTCCACAATCACCCCACTGTCCGTCTCAAAGGTGAGGCACACAACATAGGGACGGCCACTTTTCTTCTGGGAGCGAAAGCAGATGCTGAGCACATGGATGAGGCGCAACCTGCAAAAACAGAGAGAGTAACAGTAAACACCCAGGCAGCACAGGACTGCCCGGCCGAACGTAGGCCGAAGTACTTTAGCCAGTGAATTTCTATACGGCCATTTTCCGGCATACGTTCACGGCCCGTGTTCAAATGTGGGCCTTTTGGCCGTACACGGCCGTATTCCTGTAGCTATCCAACGGCCAGTCTCCGTTAGCCGTTGGACCGGCTTCCGTTCATACGGCCTCATTTCGGCCGTAGGGCTCCGGCCGTACGACGGCAACCAGAATGCGGCTGGACTACGTTCACCGGAGAACGGCTAGCTTACGGCCACCGAAAAAAGGCCGAATTACGGCCACCCAAGCACGGCCTGCTAATGGCCGCCGGATTGCGGCTGGATTATGGTTATTGGAACGTGGCCTGTGACCGGCAGCCACTGTGCGGCCACCGTGCGGCCCCCAGCCGCGGGGCCATTGAACCCACAGCCCTGCTTATTGATCAGTCTCTGTTGACAGCAAAATTTCTTTATTCAATGCTGTTGGCTTTGTCGACCCTTCGCTGGTTGCGGCCGCCTTCACGGTCCGATGCTGAATAGAGCCATCTCTTCACAACAGCATCAACAGTGGTCTTGTCAAGGTCGGGAAACTTCGGGCGCAGTGCAGCTGCATAAAAAGGGGTGGAGGGGAAAAAATTAGGCACTGTGTACTTTTCACATGTACTGTGCCACTTTTTAACTATGATTCATTTAAGGCAGTCCTCCTGAAAATCTTAGAGCCACCTATTTAGCCCGCCTAACCTTAAACTGCATCATTTTAGTGCTCCTTAAAATTCCAAAACATGAATGTTTTGGAATTTTAGGGAGCACTAAAATGATGGAGTACTGCAAGCAAAAACGAGAAAAGGCTGACCGTTCCTACACCCCCTAATGCGAAATTTGTGCACAGCACAAGCTGCAGTCTTCTCGGTAATGGCACATAGCTGCTGCGTCTCGGGAAGTGATTGCGTGATCAGCGAACGCACGATGGCATGTGCTGCCCTCCCATTATCTTGCAGCGTGTCACTTCCGCCAAGCATGTTGTTGTAAATCGTGTTTGAACCTCCCATGCAAACGGCACGTGGTTTGGATGAGCCAATCAACGAGGAGGACGCCAAAGAACCGATGTACTTGTAGCACGCAGCATGTGCTGGGTTTTTGTGGTGCAGCCTTGGCATACTGCCCTCCCCTACACATTTTTGCAATACTTTCATTCTCTGCTTTCGTGCTGGCTCATACTCGGTGATCCATTCCCTCGGTTATCTCGTAGTGCATCACCCCGGGGAACGTCTTGTGCCACCTCAGCATACTGCCCTCTCCCTCACAGTTTTGCTACACTTTCCTCTTCCGTTTTTCTTCTGTCTTTGGTGTCTCTTTTGTTCACTCGGTTACGAGGCCAGAGACGCTGTAAAACTGAAAATCCACAGAGACACACAAGAGTGCATGTAACTGTGTCACAATTATCTGACTTTTATTGCATCCCCAAGCCTTGCGTTCTAGCTATAATGGTAAATAAGGTATTAAATGTTTCAAGTGCTAGAAACTTGAACTTGTTCGACTTTCAATTTTCTAGTTGTTCAAATTTGAACTTTGAATTTTCAGTATATACCTGCGTTTAGAGATACACACGTCTAAAGGTCTATGTCTGTAGCATTATGATCACCAAAGAAACCCCAAATTTCACAAGAATGTAAAGAAACTATTAGTTATCACAATAATAAAATAATACTGAGCGATGTGAAAACCAAACAGGTTAGTAGAAAAATATTTTATACTACGTGAATTGCACGAGCGGGACAGCAAAATAACAAAAAATGAAGAAATTAAAAGCAAAACCTCCCTAATTGCTCACTACAGAACTTATGCCCAAACAAAAAACAAACTGACATATCTGGAAAAGTAGAAAGTATGAAAACCAAATTGATTGATTGATTGACTGATTGTAGAATTTAACGCGCCGACGCAATGCAGGCGATGAGGCGCGCCGTAGTGGAGGGCTCCGGATTAATTCTGACCACCTGGGGATCCTTAACGTGCGGCGAAATCTCATACACACGGGCGTTTCAGCTTTTTGCCTCCATCAGAAAAGCAACCGCCGCGGCCGGGAATCGAACCCGCGTCCTCCTGCTCAGCAGCACAACTGAGCCACTCAGGCGGGTCATGAAAGCCAAATCTTCATATTTAATTCACCAAACCAATTAAGGCCACCTACCAAGAACAAGCGCCAAGATGTTATGATGATCAGCAAATGCCTCCTTCGAGCCCTTCGACCCGGCCCAGCTGCACACCTTCGCCAGAGAATTGCTGACAAGCATGCTCATGATAGTCCTTCCAGCCACTTTGTAGTCTGGACCACCATTTTGGCGAAAGTAGTCGGCCTGGTAAAAAAAAAAAAAGCAATGGGGGGGGGGGGGGGAGGCAGTGGTCGCAGGTTCCAGTCTAACTCTGACTACACAGGCTTAAATTCAAATACGGTAACATGCCATAGGTTTGTCCTTGTTAAGAATTCACCCAAACGTAAATAATTGAACAGAACTTGGATAAAAACCACTGAAATGAAATAAAACTATCACAGTTGCAAAAAAAGGTTACATAAAAAAAAACAGGTCGGCAACCAGATATAAGATCAAGTAATCAAGTTCTTTGCCTCTCAGAACTACAGATAGTTTAGTGCTGGTCAGCTAAATGTGGATCAGAAATTAATTTAGCCTCGATAATTTTGCCCATAACTTGACTGTGATAAAACGCACTTCTTGAAAGCAGGATATGGCACCCACATGTTCAGCAGTTAAAAAACATGAAAGCCACCATTCTGAGTGCGGCCCACACACAAACTGGTTCCTTCCCAGAAAAGCATGTATTGTGAGCCCTGACTTTCCAGAAAGCTCTTATATTTTTACCTTATCTCCACCTTTATTGAATGGGACGGCATGCCATACTTGCAAAGAAACTGAATCAGTATAGGCTCGTGTATAGCACCCACACTGAGCCATCTGTTCCTCACACCAAATAACCGCGGCCGACAATCGAACCGACATTCTTGGGATCAGCAGAACAATGCTTTAGCCACTGGGCCAGCTCACTGCAATACAGTTGATTTAAACCTGGCTACAGAAGTTTAAAGGAACTCCCAAAATTACTTCATACTTTTAACAGGATACATGGCACTTATGCATCCTGTTGGGGGCTTCTAACTTTGCTCACACAACTGTCCGAAGGAATCCTAAAAGGGTGAGCTTCTGATGAAAATAACTGCCCATGCAGAGAACTTTGCACCTTAGCTGTAACAAAAGTTAGCTCATAGTGGGTTTATAGGCAGAGTAATCCACCTAACGAACTAGCCAACTACAATCCGATCCGTTTCCATCAAATTACCCTGTATATTGAACTATTTCTGGTCACGGCATATTCGCAGTTAAAATATGTAGCGAAAATTACGCCTATATCAAACAAAAATACCAGTGACAGCCGATATATTGAACGGCAAATGGCGCAGGTGTGCCCCCCCAAGTTGGTTTTCCCTCAAGGTGGAGGAGAAATTCCACCGGCACACCCCTACCAGTTGTTTAGCCCAGCCACTCATGGACAGTGGGCCACTCTTTCCCTTCCTTCTCGCTCTCCTTCCCTATTGTGACGCCCCAGTCCCGTCTGAGCTGTTGCCCCCCCATTAAAGAAATAATCTTGGCCTGTCCACCATGTTTTTTTTTCCATTCTTTTTGTTTGAGTTGTTCGTTCTTTATGGGTTTTTTTTCGAAATGTAGTTGTGGTTGTTAGCACTAGAAACACTCATTTGACAGCTCTAGCTAGCGCAAAGCTGCTGAACTTGCATTTCGTTGTGAAGCTGGCAATCATAAATCAAGTCAAATATGGTGAGAAGTCACACATCCCCACAGTGCACAAGGGTTGATTCCTCTTGGCGCGATCAGCAGGGAGCTTTGAACGTTCTCGAAGTAGGTTCTGGGCAGATGTTACTGAAGAAACCTCCTGAAATCGCTTCGAATCTGCTGCTTGTGCGTGCCAGTGATGACTTTGAAAATCCTGGGTGCGACAAAGCCATCGCCTGTGTTGCCAAACTGTGGAGCGAGCTATGGAAAATTCCAGACACCATTGCCGGATCATCCAGCGAGTTCGTGGATGATACTGTTGTGACCATGGGAGAGATTGTAAGGTCTTACTTTGCCAACATTGTACCATACCAAGCGCAAGTAAAAGTGGGTTATGAGGAAAGCCACTATGATCCCTTGCTCAAAATGTCTGAGGTGATTTGTGCACTAGCACCAGTCCAGTGCTTCTTTCCAAATGTGAAACGTTGTTAGCTGCATGACTCTTCAAACAGTATGAAAAAGTGCATACTGTCTCAGGCAGTGAAGCTTGTTCAAGCAGAAGATACAAGACTATTTCATGTGAAGGTAGGGCAGTTTCATCAGTAAAATGTGTTTATAAACAACATCTGCTTTTATCATGCCGAATCCCTTAGCATGCTTGTATCAAATGACCCCTGTATCCAATTGTTAGTTTTCTTGTTTTTTTTTTTGATAACCGGGTTTGGCTGTGTGGTTTTCACATGTACCCTTCAATAAGACTTTTTTCAAAGTACAGTGTTTACAACAAACTCACATGTGACAATGATTTTGCAATGAAAAATCCTTGCGATTTCCTCAGTAGCCACCTACCCTCTGTGGTTTATGACAACTCTTTTACATTTGGCAACCAACTGTTACGGTCATCAATGGGCCTCCTGGACTACCAGTTCCAGACTCTGCGGAGCATCCTCGACTGGTAAATCAAGAATGCCCATTAATCTACAACACTGGTTCCTAACCATGAGTGGCCGGGGAAGAGGGGGTGGGGAGCCCTTTTGGGCTTGCAAAAGCAACGGGGGACCACGCAATGATTTGTGTTCATCACGTCATAATGTCAAACAATACTCTTGCAGCTGAAGTTGCCCACATACTTATTCAACATCAATGCCCGCTTTTTGTGTCTGACTTTTATGCTGGTGACTGGTGTATTGCCAAACCATTCCCTCTTGCTGATACAAAAACACTATACACTGCCTTTTGTGTGTGTGCCTTTCCTGCATTGCTAGCTGGTTGCGAAAAAAGCCAATGTAAAAATTAAAAACGGAAGTCAAACAGTGAGGCGCCTTTTGTGTTGCCAACAAGGTTTGGCAGAAAGGACAAAGGGATGTCTGGAAGGGCTTTGCAGACCCCCTGGGGTATGTGGACCCCCATTTGGGAACCACTGATCTAGCATTACAATTCTCTTCTTCCGTCTGGGACATGCAAGGGGGGACCGAAAATTTGCCAAAAAATCAATTTCCTGTATTAATTTTATTTGCAGTCTACAGGTCCCAAAGAATGTACCTGTAAAATATCATAGCTGTATCATAAGTATTCACCAAGCTGTCACCCCTTGAAGTCACCTAAATGACCATTTTTGCCTGTTTGCAAATTTTATGCCGTTTTCTGGGAACCAATTTTTTTCCCACATGGTCAGCTGTTCCGTACAATATTGCCGCGAACCATACATTGGGTTTGTTTATTTGTGTTTTGCTTTTACCGCCCGGCTGCGCCGGTCTGCGTTATCTCTGCGCCAAGGGAAGCGCGTGTTCCATTCTTTCTTTTTGTGCCGCATGTGTTATCTGTTGTGATAGGGAGAGCATTCCGATCTTACGTGAACAGCCCAGAATAATCTTCTTGGATCTACTATGTTCTCGATGCGAATCGACGTTTCGAGAACCACGCGCGCCGAAAGATAAAAAGCCTGCAGTGCAGACGCCGGGGCATTCGATTCTGCGACGCTCGCCGACGCACGTACGTCACTTTGTTGACCACTGCTTCGTCGCCTCTGTATTCTTTTCAGTTGTTAGGGGAGCACAAGTTCGCTCCAATAAACTTGTTTCTTTTCCAAACAACTGCTTCGTCCTTGGCTACGTGACATCTGGTGGAGGTGCGGGGTACGCACCCTTCATGCCCACTACAACCTCTGGAAGCCGCCAAGCCAGTCCAACAAGAGCCAGCCTCCGCGTGCAAGATTTACCACCCGAGTTCGGTCTACTGCCGGAGAAGACGAAGAAGAAAAACGTCGCAACCAGCACCATGCTCAACCAAGCCAACCCCCCTGTCGTTCTGCAGCAGCCACGGGAACCGCCATCATTCCGAGGAGCCCCCGCAGAAGACCCAGAAGAATGGTTGGAGAAACTGGAGCGCGTCCGGAAATTCAACAGGTGGGACGACGCAGAAACGTTCCGGCACGTTTTCTTTTACTTGGAAGATTCGGCTCGCACTTGGTTCGAGAACCACGAGAGCTCCTTGACAAACTGGGCTCAGTTCAAAAGCGAGTTCACTAAGACCTTCACTACCGTCGTGCGGAAAGAAAGAGCCGCCCTTTTGTTGGAAACGCGCACGCAACACCCCAACGAAGGCGTCGTGATCTTCGTTGAGGAGATGAAGCAGCTATTTCGCCGCGCGGACCCCGAAATGACGGAAGAAAAGAAGTTGCGCTTCTTAATGCGCGGAGTGAAGGAGGAACTGTTTGCTGGACTTGTCCGAAATCCGCCCAAAACCGTCGCCGAATTCGTGACCGAAGCCAGCACCATTGAGAAAGCCCTTGAAATGCGTGCTAAGCAGTATGACCGCAACTTTGTTGGCGCGGCCAATGCGAACGACTTTGGCAGCACGCGGATCCCGGCCGACAGCCTACGCGAGACTATCCGCGAAATAGTGAGAGAGGAGCTGCGGAAACTTCTCCCAACGCCGCCGCAGCCCCAAGTCGCTTCCCTCACCGACGTGATTAGAGAAGAAGTACAACAAGCGTTGGGAACTTCTACGCCATCCGAGGTACCCCGAGAGCCACAAGCTATGACATACTCCGCGGCTGTTCGTCGACCCCGCCCTGCTCCAACAAGCCGTCAAGAGGCCCCGCCGTACCGCCGCCCACTGTCACCCGCCCGACCCCCGGTAGCCCGAAACCAGACGCCGAGGAAGACGGACGTATGGCGAACTCCCGATAACCGTCCTCTGTGCTACCACTGCGGAGAGGCCGACCACATTTACCGTCGCTGCCCATACAAAAGACTCGGACTGCGTGGTTTCTCCGTCGACGCACCTCGCCCTCTCCCTGGCCAACGACCACGTGAGATCGACGAGTATATATCTGAAACCAGCCGTGGCCCAGCGCGTTTCAACCGTTCGCCGTCGCCCTACCCCTACCAATCGCCGAACCGCCGTAGCAACGCTGACTTCGCCCGTGGAAGGTCCCCCAGCCCACGCGGGGGAAACTAAAGGCGGCAACTTCTGGAGGTGAAGTTGCTCTACGTCAAAAAACTAGAAACCCTCCAACGACGCAAGGACGCGCTGAAGACAGTGATTGACGACATGCCCTCATCCCGACGACCCGACCTAACCCTGATGAGACTCCCGAACACGACGACAGCTACACGGCACGACGCGTACCCGACCTGACCGAGACGTCCGTTGAGAAGACGACGACAACGACGATGCACAGTGCCCGACCATCAACACGTACAAGCAGAGATACGACGCCCCGACGAACCCGGAACTCGAGGACGACTGCATCTGACGTCAAGGTGTCCATCGACGGCTTTGACGTAGTCGCCCTCGTAGACACGGGAGCTGACTATTCGGTAATGAGCGGACCATTTGCGTCTAAACTGAAGAAAGTTATGACCAGATGGGACGGTCCGCACATACGCACAGCAGGAGGCCACCTCGTGACGCCAAGTGGAACGTGCACATCGCGCGTCACCATAGATGGCACAACGTACCCTGCGGCGTTCGTCGTTCTGCCTAACTGCTCCCGCGACGTGATTCTCGGAATGGACTTTTTGACGGACAACGGCGCAATAATTGATCTGCAGACCAAGTCGATAACATTTTCCTCCAATCACTCCACGACGCCGCAGCCGAACCCCGATCACCGTGCTGCTGTCAGGATCGCCGACGATCACATCACCCTGCCACCCCGCGCAAGCTTGATGATCGCCGTCTACTGTGAGGATGCTGCTTCTGACATCGACGCTATCGTAGAAAGTGATCGAAGGTTGCTTCTCGACCGCGGTGTCTCCGTCGCAAGAGGCATTGCGCACTTTAAGCAACGCCAATCTCACGTTTTGGTCACTAATTTCACCGAAGAGTACCAGCATTTAAATAAGGGAGCTGCAATTGCGTTCCTCGAAGAAACACAAGAAGCAAGTGATGTGATCGCAGTCGCCGACTTTGAACGCACACCCGTACAAACATTCAAGCTCCCGCAGCCCTTCGACGTGAATCCGGCGCTACCACAAGAACAACGGAACAAATTATTGGCTTTGCTACGTCGCTATAGCGAATGTTTTTCGTCGAGCACAAAACTACGTCAGACCCCTCTAGCGAAGCACCGAATAATAACCGAAGATGGAGCCCGACCTACCCGACAGTCACCGTACCGCGTCTCTTCACACGAACGGGAAGCCATCCGGACTCAAGTCGACGACATGCTCAGCGACGACATTATACAGCCATCGAAAAGCCCCTGGGCTACGCCCGTCGTACTCGTAAAGAAAAAAGACGGCACATTAAGGTTTTGTGTTGACTACCGGCGACTGAACAAAATCACGAAAAAGGACGTGTACCCCCTCCCCCGAATTGACGACGCCCTCGACCACCTCTGCCACGCGAAGTACTTTTCATCGATGGACCTGAAGACCGGCTACTGGCAAATTGAAGTGGACGAGAGAGACCGAGAGAAGACTGCATTTATAACCCCAGACGGCCTATACGAGTTCAAGGTGATGCCGTTTGGGCTGTGCACAGCACAAGCGACGTTTCAAAGAGTCATGGACACTGTGCTAGCTGGCCTTAAGTGGCACACCTGCCTCGTATACCTCGACGACGTAGTGGTATTCGCCCGGACTTTCGACGAACACCTTGCAAGGTTGGAGTCTGTACTCGAGGCCATTCGTACGTCGGGGTTGACGCTGAAGCCTGAAAAGTGCCGTTTTGCATACGAGGAACTCAAGTTCTTGGGCCACGTCGTCAACGCCGCGGGAGTCCTACCTGACCCGGCAAAAACTTCAGCTATCGCGAACTTCCCTAGGCCGAAAGACAAGAAGGGCGTGCGAAGATTTCTCGGGCTGTGCGCATACTACCGGCGCTTCGTCGCAAACTTCGCACGCATTGCAGAGCCACTCACGCGCTTGACGAAAGACAGCACCCCTTTCAGCTGGGAAAACGACCAAGAAAAAGCATTCTGCGAGCTGCAAAAACGCCTGCAAAGCCCGCCCGTGCTCGCTCATTTCGACGAAAATACCGAAACGGAAATGCACACGGACGCCAGTGATATAGGCTTGGGTGCCGTCCTTGTCCAAAAGCAAAGCGGCTGCGAAAGGGTAATCGCCTATGCCAGCCGTGGTCTGTCGAAGGAGGAGAAAAACTATTCTGCCTCTGAGAAAGAGTGCCTGGCTATTATATGGGCGATTTCAAAATTTCGCCCATACGTGTATGGAAGGCCATTCAAGGTTGTAACAGACCACCATGCGCTGTGTTGGCTCGCCAATTTGAAGGACCCCTCTGGCCGTCTTGGGCGGTGGAGCTTGCGCCTGCAGGAGTTCGACGTTACAGTCGTTTATAAATCCGGCAGGAAACACTCCGACGCCGACTGCCTGTCCCGCGCCCCCGTCGACCCACCACCACAAGACTCTGATGAAGACAGCGCGTTCTTCGGGATCGTGACGGAGAGCGACCTAGCCGCCCAGCAGCGTGCCGACCCCGACTTACGCGTCATAATCGAGTACCTCGAGGGATGCAACGTTGCCATTCCTAGGGCCTTCAAGCGCAGCTTACCAGCATTCAGCCTGAGAAACTCCGTCCTCGTGAAGAAGAATTTCAGCCCCCGAACAAGAGCGAATTACCTTCTCGTAATCCCCGCGGACCTTCGTGACGAAATTTTGGAAGCGTGCCACGACGACCCGTCTTCCGGACATCTCGGCACAAACCGCACTATTGGAAAAATCAAGGCGAGGTACTACTGGCCCGGCCTTACCTCTGACGTCACCCACTACGTCCGGAGCTGCCGTGACTGCCAGCGACGAAAAACGCCGCCGACAAGACCCGCCGGACTTCTGCAACCGATCGCCGTCCCATCGAGACCATTTCAACAGATTGGAATGGACCTTTTAGGCCCGTTCCCTACGTCACATTCACAGAACAAGTGGATTGTCGTAGCGACAGACTACATGACGCGCTACGCAGAGACCGCCGCTCTTCCGAGGGGGACTGCACAAGAAGTGGCGAAGTTCTTTATAAGCCAAGTTGTGCTGCGACATGGAGCCCCGGAAGTCCTAATCACAGACCGCGGAACGGCATTTACTGCGGAGCTGATGCAAGGAGTATTACGCTACAGCAACACGGATCACCGAAGAACGACGGCGTACCACCCCCAAACGAACGGACTAACAGAACGTCTGAACAAGACAATCGCAGATATGCTGTCAATGTACGTTGACGTTGAACATAAGACTTGGGACGAAGTGCTCCCGTATGTCACGTTTGCGTACAACACGGCTATCCAGGAGACGACGCAGCTGACGCCGTTCGAACTTGTCTACGGTAGAAGGCCGACTACGATGCTCGACGCCATGCTTCCGCACGTAGAAGACGACGATCTCAACGCCGACGTCCACGAATATCTTCAACGTGCGGAGGAGGCCCGCCAGCTCGCTCGAGTTCGTATAACGGACCAGCAGCTGGTGGATGCGGGCCGCTACAACCTCCGACGCCGAGACGCCGAGTACCAACCAGGGGATCGTGTGTGGGTTTGGACTCCCATCCGACGACGCGGACTCAGTGAGAAGCTCCTGCGACGCTATTTCGGACCCTACCAGATTCTACGACGTGTTGGCCAACTTACCTACGAAGTGATCCCTGATGGTGACTGCGGCACATCACGACAACGCAGGCGGCCTGAAGTCGTCCACGTGGTTCGCCTAAAACCTTTCTACGGACGATGACAAACTTTTATTTTCATTGGTTCGGACTGTCGCTTATGTTAGCATCGGGTCGATGCACTCTTAGAGGGGGGGTAATGCCGCGAACCATACATTGGGTTTGTTTATTTGTGTTTTGCTTTTACCGCCCGGCTGCGCCGGTCTGCGTTATCTCTGCGCCAAGGGAAGCGCGTGTTCCATTCTTTCTTTTTGTGCCGCATGTGTTATCTGTTGTGATAGGGAGAGCATTCCGATCTTACGTGAACAGCCCAGAATAATCTTCTTGGATCTACTATGTTCTCGATGCGAATCGACGTTTCGAGAACCACGCGCGCCGAAAGATAAAAAGCCTGCAGTGCAGACGCCGGGGCATTCGATTCTGCGACGCTCGCCGACGCACGTACGTCACTTTGTTGACCACTGCTTCGTCGCCTCTGTATTCTTTTCAGTTGTTAGGGGAGCACAAGTTCGCTCCAATAAACTTGTTTCTTTTCCAAACAACTGCTTCGTCCTTGGCTACGTGACAATATCTTGGGATGTACTGGTTCGATTTACATCATTTTTGCTGCATTCGAAAGCTTATGAACTGAACAGTGCAATAAACCCACAAAAGTACAGAATTTTATTTTTGCTGGCACAAAATTTTACGCAGTTAGTTTTACAAAAACACTGTAAATTGATGACCTGACATTTACAAATTTTACACCGTTCGCAGAAACCATGCTAAAATTACTGAAGGGGTATAGTTGCACTCCCTGGTCCTTCTAGAGCACAAAGGGATAAAAGCTATTTGAGTATTTCATAGGTACATAATGAAAAAATTGCCCAAAACGGAGTGACATAACATGTTGCACAACTCTAAACTTACACCCCTTAGATGAAAACTGACTGCATATTTGTGCTCAAGATGTTGAAATACACTCAATTTGTAAATCTCAAGCCCATAGGTTAAAAAATAACAAAAATGTCCTCAAGACCAGTGTCCCCCCTTAAAATAAACATGTACTGTATTTACTCGAATCTAACGCGCATCCTTTTTTTGGAAAAATAGGTCCCAAAATCACATGCGCATTAAAATGGAGTACGACTCAAAACTCTGCCGCCATATCACCATCGGCGTTTCAAGATGGCTGCTTGACAACTGAACACGTAGCCAGCACTTCGCAGTTGGCGCATGTTTGCCTTTGTTGTCTGAATAGTCTTTTTTGAATTCCTCTGTTCTTTTTGCTGTGGAATTTCCCACTGCGAAGACACGGCGGGTTCACCCCAATGCTACATTTAAGAATGAAGTAAACTTGTGCGTTGAAAGCGATGGATGCCGTGTCACATGCTCAGTGTTCCGGACACTTGTATGTGGGACTGGTACAAACAGAAAGAGAAATAGAAGACACGCTGGCAGAGTACATGCAGCAGTAGCGAGCGGCTCACAGACCCATAACGACAGAACGGCGCTGCCCCGGACCGTCGTCGTGGTGACTGTCTTGCCAGCAAAAACTGGCACATTTCCTTTCGTGCCACCTTTGGAATAAACCTTGCTTGTTCCAAGTGAGAAAAAGTTGAATTTTTGTATTAAGTAATGAAAGTCAAGTAAAGTCTAGTGCGCATTACAATCGAGGACAATCAAAGACAACAATCGTTGTTTTCTTCTTCGGACCGCGAAAAAACGGGTGCACATTACAATCGACGGTGCGTTAGATTAGGGCAAATACGGTAAGCACAAAGTGCGCGCATGCACAAAAATACCATCATCTCCAGCTTCTCTCGGTTCCCGAGGTAGGAGTTAAGTTCCTTCAACTCCTCGGCTGTCTGGACCGGCAGGGGGGGGCAGTCCTCTGGCAGGGTAGGGGTGCCTGCCATTCCTCCAACACGTTGTCGGCTGAGAGAACCAAGCTTGGCTAATATTTCTGCCTGGTTCCGGAGAGCCTTTTCCCAGAGAGCTGCATAAGTACAAAAATTAGTCTAGTTCTCAAGACAGAACTGAAAATGACACTGAGCATTTCCAATCAAAATAAAAAGCAGCTGCCACAAATATCAAAAAAGGAAAAAAGAAGTTGCTGCTACTTGTCATTTGTGTATCTTTCTTCACGTTCGTTTCAACTTTTGGCATAAGTTACTCTGAGAGGATTTGTGGCAGAACGCAAAACTGGTTGGATCGGATAGAAACTACAGTAGAATCTCGATAAACAGAAATCGCTTAAACGGAACAGGAGCCTGTAAGTTGGTTGGTTTTGTATTCAGATAGCGTAAAAAAAACTCGGTAATCGGAACTAAAATTTTAGCCTCACCGTGTAAACGGAACCAGAAATAAAGCTCCTGTGAAACCCATTGTCATGAGAATCAGATTTTAACAGTTCCTTCCCTTTCGTTTTTTTGTTTTGTTCCTCCATGTTTTTTTTTAGCCTCGTTGGCCTCGTAAGCCTCACCTCGTTCGTGGTCAGCCGTGTTAGCGCAACAAAAGCAACATCGCAGTTTCTGTTCCAGTCGTTTGGTCTCAATTCAAGACTCCCGTTGTTACAGGTCTCAGCTCCTGCCGCCTCGTTCATGCCATCGTTCTATTCGCGCTTCATTACCGCCTTGCCATCTTTAAAAATCGGTGGCTCGTAAGCACTCGCAAAGTCGAGTCCTCTAGCCTCCGTGAAGATGCAATTGCAAAGACTCAAACAAAAATAATTGATGCATTTTGTAGTGCACAGCGACTCATTGTTGCCAAATCAACTTTGTGAATACTGTGCCTAAACCTCTTGTAGTTTTCTTGCTTTCTGAAAACCTATGAGCACATTCACCTTCTAGTGCATCCGTTTATCGAGAGTCTACTGTACTAGCTATATTTCTCTATTTATTAATTGACCAAACCATGGAATTAAGTGAGTGCTTATTGATACTGGAACTGCAGAGCCACCATAGTGCACAGTCCATGGCGCCAACACAATGATTGAAACATGCAAACAAAAGGAGTCGTCATAACCAGTGGAACAAAGGCAGCTCCTGCAGAGTTTTGCACTGCATGCCACAACCCCCCCCCACAGGAAGGAAAGCTTTCTGCAGTGCACAAAAATGGCAGCCACAGCAAGCAATTCAACACTTTAACACTTCAATTATTTTCAATAACTGCACAATAACTGCACGTTTTGTAAGGGTGACAAACTGCAAGCATGTGTGCAAAGACCTGCATTTCCAGGTTAGCTACCTGAGTGCTCATAAAATAACAAAATGATTTGCCTTGGCACATATAAAGCAGTGAACATAATCACACCCCTTTATGCACATGAATGCCCTCCTCCTCACCTTCCTCCCAAAATTTGTGGGCCTGTGTTGGCGGTGCAGTATAAGAAAGCTCTGTATGGTGTGATTTAGTAGCGACAAGAGCTGTCCCACTACAATAAGTTAAGTTCAGGTGTCTACAAAAAAATTTCATGCTTCATTTTTACTTTTTTTCTCATGAAGGTCAGGTGTGCAATAATAACGACATATTAGAATCAAGTAATTACTTATAAGCAAATTTTTCATGTGAATTTTCAATTCTGTTTTGCAAAGAATTCCGTACTGTATTCGTAAATCCTTCCTGTTAATTTTGCTATTGAGGGATGCCATTGCATTTTTTTTTTCAGTATGCTTTCAGTTGCGAGTGGCGAGTGGCACTTTAACCACACATCACTGGCGCATTGCGGGAAAGCATGTCTCTGCTAACAGAGGAAGCCGGCACCATAAAGGTCATGCATTTTTTTCCCGGCATTTCTTGTTTTAAACAAGACATAATTTCATTTATCTATGTTCAATGAAACAACTGCCCCCTTTTTAAATTATTATTGAAACACTAAAAAACTTCAAAGTTTTCTAATTAAAAACCAAATCGAATGTCGCATTATTTACTTTGACATTCAAGTCATGAATATTCGCACGCCCCAACTAGCAACCAGTTAAGATGACATTTTATAAAATATCACACATGCTAAACAACATACCGTAAAAACCCGCACATAATACGCTTTTTTTTCCAAATTTTACTATGTAAAATTTGTGCCTGTTTTCAGCCGAATATTTTCACTTTCAGTTTCAGCTGGAAAGTTCCCCCTTCTTGCGGTGGCGTTAGCTGGCTGCTGCTAGTAACCTTAGCTGCTGCTTCTCTCAGCCGGTGCCATTTTGATTGGTTTGACTACGCGAAGGATCTTGGCACGTTCACTGCAAGTCTATCACGATGTCGGTTGCACGAAAACAATATTCGGCTGCAATTAAAAGAAAAGTTATTTCATGTGCCGAGATCATCTGGAATTGCGCCGCAGGACGGCAGTTCGGCGTCACCGAAGGCAGCATTTGTGGGTGGAGGAAGCAACTGCAGCTTGACTGGATAAAGTCTGTGTGGTGTCGGCGGCCTGGAGCATTGTTGGGGATTCCCGTCAGTGCTCGTGTTGGACGCCTTCCGCTGCCACCTGGCCGATTCCGTGAAGTTGTTGCGCGAACCCCACCCCGAACTCATTGTCATGCCAGGAGGAATGACATCCCAACAGCTGCAACCGCTAGACGTTTGCATCAACAAGCCTTTCAAAGACTGCATCAGGTCCTGCTACCAAGAGTGGATGAGGTCAGGAGACCCGTAAGTGACAGCTACCAGATGGCTGACGCGGGTTTCTCCAGTGGTGCTTTGTGGGTGGATCGCGGATGCGTGGGCCAGCATCCCAGAGGAGCTCGTCAGTCGCTCTTTTAAGAAATGCGGCATCTCGAACGCCCTTGTTGGCACTGAGGACCACTTTCTGTGGGAAGACATTTTTGCAAGGCGACTTCAGTAGACAGCGGCAGCGAACCTGACGATGACTGAAAGGACGTCGGGAGACAGTGCCAGCAAAAACTGACAATGACTGAACGGTAACTGCAGTGCAAATAAATCTTTTCTGTGCTCTTTACCTCGCATTATATGCGGATGAAAACTTTTTTTCTGATTTTGCTGTCCCCGAATTGCACCTCGTATTATACGCGGGTTTTTACGGTACCTTCCCCCTGCATGATATGCAAGTCAAACTTGTCACTTTCTTATCATGTGCAATATGGTACGGAGCTGATGTGAGTGAAAGAAAATGATCTACTTGATAAATTGACACTACAAGAGAGATTGCTCCACCTTCCCTGCCAGAACTATGAAAGCATATTGTTACGTTGGTGCAGGACACAAGAAATGAACCATAGAAGATGCGAGCAATGTATTTACACTATACGCCTCGAGCGCTGCCTGTAGGGGCGCCACTGAAATCCCCCTAGCGGCCTGTTTCGAAAGCAGTCGCGGGAGTCTCCCGCCCACTCACCGCCGAGTGATCAGCTGTTCGTTGAAGTCGAAAAACAAAGTAAAAGTGAATGCGCAGCTTGTGTGTGTGATTACTAAAGCAGCCATTCCTTGATTTCGCTCCGCATTTGTACAAAACGATAGTTAAGCGCCCCGTCTGCTCCCCCCCCCCCTTCTTGTAAAATATTATTGCATTTCGCATCTCGTTTGTCTAGTGAGTCCTACCTTGCTCAAGTTAAGACGAACGTCTCTAGCATTTCCGAAGCTGCACTGGGTTTCTTTCATTCCCGTAAGAGCTATTATATTGCTTCCGGACATGGCAGACCACTCATTTTTCCGTGGTTTCATTAACTCTTTTTGGTCTTTCTATCAGGCAGGCGTGGGCACATATTTAACGACCCGCAGACTTGGAGTATACTTAACATGTTCGTGTGACCTCTATTCCTTCAAAAGGCTCAAGTCATTGTCAGGTATTAGGTAATAACATCCCTGAATCATATTTTCTACGACGTATATATTCGAAACAAAGCCGCATTCGTTGACCGCGCTGCAAAACGAAACCAACCTCTCATTGTGCCAGTATCAGGTCCAAATGAGGCGACAATAGAATTCACTTGTGCCTGACGTATTCGTAGGTGACAGTGGATATATGCTGCTGCCATCGCCGACGCCCGAAAGAGCGGCCAAGAAGCGCGCAGTACCACGTCCCTGCATAGCTCTTGTTGGTGTTCGAGCACTCTATCAGGACGCGGTGGTTTTTGAAGTGCCCTGAACGTACTGTTTTCTTAGAGACGTGGCCGTAAGAAGTTGTTTAGGGCGCAGAAAAGCAAAAAGAAGCGAAAGAGAACCAAAACACTGCATGAGCCACTACCAGCTGCACAACCCGTCATCCCGTACGCGCCGCAGAGAAGCGGCGGCGGGCGGCGCAGCGATCGCGAAGCTCGAGGCGTATATACACAATGTCGGCGGTGAAAGAGCCTGCACAGATGGTTCTTCTCCTTCTGCTCAGGAAGTTGTGCCCACAGCTATGTCCTTCCACCAACCCATCAGTACCTTGCAAGGATGGCCTTCAAACTTTTGTAACCCTTCTACACCAATCATGTTAATGTTTATTGAGTTTGCTTACCTGCTTGTTGGTCCAGCATGACCTGGCACGCTTCTGTTTGTTGCATCATGATCTCCCGGCAGGCTTCCATTACCTGTTGCTTTACATTGCTTGGGCCAGCTGCGATTGCATTGTGAATACAATGGTTATGACATATTTATGCCACTCACAGTATAAACAGCTGTTATACAAATATTGCAGAAAACAAATGGAGCACTCACAATCCAGTTGCCAACAGTTCTAATTTTTGTGTATTCAGAAGCCTAAGCTATAGGGACCGGGCAGCTAGATGCGCAGCACCACCCCTTGGACTGAAATGTTGCAGTGGATTAGAATGTGCACTTTGTTCTGATTAAATATAACCAGGTAAACGAAGTCTATTCTAATGTGTTGTTTTTGGCGGCACTAACAGCTATGGAAACTTGCCAAGCTCTTCTAAGCAGATTCATTTATATTGGTTTCCGTCACAACAGTTTCCACACCAGCATCCATGGCACGACACCTCCATATGATTGGTTCGACGAGAGGGACAAAAGCGTTTGAGTAATGTGTGGTTGTAAAAACACTGCGGCAGTTTGCAATTCTTTTCTTTTTTCCTGCAACCGAAAGCCTTCTGAATTCTGCTTTCCAGTAGTGACAACACAAGAGCCTGGGAGCAGACGCTGCACTTGCACGTCTGTCTCTCCCATTTTATCGACAATGGGAGGAATCAAACAGCCTAAGCTACAACCACACTTAACCCACTTTGAAAAACAAAAGTGGCACCGATATGATAGACTGCCAAGTGCATTAAAAATGCACTGACAATCACTATACATGTGAAATTTGTGCACAGCACAAACTGCAGTCTTCTTGGTCAGTCTTCTTGGTCATGGTGCCTACCTGCTGCGCCTCATGAAGTGATTACGTGATCAGAACGCACGGCGGCGTGTGCTGCTCAGCCATTATCTCAAAGTGTTGCTGCACCCGGTGACAGTGTTGTTGCAAATCGTGTTTGAACCTCCAGCCCAAATGCCACGTGGTTCAATTGAGTCATAAACGGAGTAGTGTCTGGCAGGGGAGGCAGTGAGAGAGATATCATAGTAGCGCGTGCCATTTTCCCCCTAACTTTCCCCCTAACACCTTTGCCACACGCTCCAACAAGCGTCTCGTGCGAGCTCAGCATACTGCCCTCTCCTCACCCTTTTGCCACACTTTTCTCAGCCATTTTCTTTCTGCCTTAGCTCACTCGGTTACGACGGTGCCACCATTGCCGCTACAAAACGCAGTAGCGGCCACTAAAGTGCTTCCGCACTAAAATGTACGAGCAGCGAAAAAATGAACGACGACCTGTGGGAAAAAACGCCTTCATGCAAAAAAATTCTTTGGCAATTGTACCGCAACGTGAATTGTACACCCTTGTTAAGCCATCTAGTCATTATAATTAGGGAATACTGAATAGTAACCTGTGAGCCGAATATCGGATCGAATTAGGAAACAAATATTGAGCCAAATATTGAAAATCAATTTTTTTACAGGCCTCGATATTTCATAGGTTTTTGTGCAAGAACAAGCTAGTACTTCGCATGTTTGGGAGTCCTGACGTTGTTTATCAACCCGAAGATTGCACTTTTCCAATCATTCGCAAGTCTAGTTGCTGAACCACTATGAGGTGGTAGGTAGTCCAGGAATCTGGAGCGGGCATGATACACATTTGAAGAACGGCTTGCACCATATTTGCTGTACTGCAATCGTAGGCAACAACTAGACAGCGCCTCGTAACTCCGAAGCAAGCACTTTGCAGCCATTAACAATATGGCACGAAAGCATAGCACAACCACAATCACGGACCACAATAGGGTCCTTCTTTGGAACGACATGGGGAACATGAAGCGTGAACATCAGGTTGCAGAAGGAAAGCTCAAACTAAAGTCACCCTGCACGAGCCTGCGCTATACTCTGTGTTCTAAAGAAACAAGCAAAAAAAAATGAATAAGCATACACCAACTGCAATAAAAGAAGCCAGAACCTCTTCTGATTTTAAATAATGGAGATGCCAAAAACACAACAAAAGCGGCAGTGATTTCTTTACCGGAAGCTATCCTAACATGTGAACATCCACTCGCAGAATTCAAAATTGTGGCCAGAGTTGATGGCGACAGCATGAAGGAAATATCTTGATGCAATCACAAATTACTCCATGCTGCAGGATGAAATTTACGGCCTCTGCAAGGTGCGCTCACCAAAAGCACAATTTGAATTAAACTTAAGCAGCAGTGTGTCAGCATGTGCCAACATCTCCTGCTTTCGCACGACTCGAAAAATCGAATAGTGGATATTTGATTCACCCATCAAATAATTCACGGAGGTACTAGGTATTCGATTTGTATTCGAATATTCAAGTATTTGCACACCTGTAAATATAATAGTACGAGTGTGCACAATGCTGATTTCTCTTTATCAATGATGAATGTTAGGGCCATAGCCTGCTTGAATGGGCTGTCTATGCTAGCTTTGCAGGTGCATTTAGCCTCAATGATGTTCCTGGATGCACCAACCTGCATGCAGTTAATAATAACAAATTTGAAATTTGCTTTGTGCCCTGCAACAGTTACACGGAGGAATAAATTCGCACTTCCAGCTTCACATTGTAGTTTGGTGCATTCGGTGTCATCTGCCAGGCTGCGGTATGCACTTATGAATATGCGTGTACGTGTCTTTGGCACTGGCACGAATAGTACACGTGATGCACCTCGTAAAGGCTGCCTGGCATTTTCTCAACATTTCCTGATCTAAAAAACCTCTTATCATTGTGTAGGCTTTGCAAGCTACACCGTAGAACAAGAGCCAGGCCCTTTTTTTTCGGCAATATTTTTTCACTTCATAAATTGGACTGCAGTTTTGCGAGCACAGTAGCAACCAAAAGAAAGTAATATAGTTAATACTCACCTAAATCATTGGGAGCACACCAGTCTTGGTGCACTGTAGGAACGAGTGGCAGCTGCTGCTGCTGCTGATCCGGACCTTGCCATGGTCCTATAAGTTTTGAAAGAAATATCTGAGTACCTTAAAGAGAGGAATTCTGTTTTTACTAACAGCCCATCTTCAATTTTAAGGGAAAAAGGAAACTGCATTATCTAATACAGTTAAACCTCGATGTAACGAACTTCAAACAAACTTTAATGTAACGAAACCCTCGATGTAACGAATCACGGAATTTTCTGTAACTTCAAGTGTATGCACACCATGCATTTTCACTCTCTGTGTAACAAAGTCCTGTTTGCTGGAATTTCAATGTAACGAAGTTTCGCAGAGAACTAGGAACGAAATTTAAGTTGTAGGGGTATATTTTGGGAGACGGAAGCGGCGAAATGGGGTCTCAATAAAACGTGAACGGCAACACGGGCCGCCCAATGCAGCGAGCCCCTTGCCTACAAACTGTGTGGCGTGCATACACGGCTGGTGCACTGTTTCTGTAGCTGTTGGAGCTTAACGATCTGAGAGGGTATCAGCGTGAACCGCAAAACGCGCCCCGCAAGCTACAGGCGTGCTGACGCTGACGCTGCCGCGGAGACCACTCGCGCGATGTGGGGAGCTGCAGCGACCGCTTCTAACCACTCGCTGAAACGCAACTCGAAGGGCACGCGAGGAAAAAAGCGGACAACGTGGGCGAAATTTTCACTGTAAAACGTCATACACGCCGCTTACGAAAGCACCCATCAAATATCCTCCGCGGCGGTAAGCCTAATCGCCTCTGGCGGGGCCGCCACTGCCGCCGTATGCGACTGCTTCGCCCTTCGTTCGAGTTCGCTCATGCTTGTTGGGTTTCATCGTTCCAGCAAGTATTTGTGAATCTTTATGAGCCTTGCACGCGCGTTTTTTTTTCACAGCTGCGTCTGCGATTGCGCACTGGTGCCGCCTTTTTTGTCTAGGCCAGAAAGCGACTCGCACTGCGTGCGGCAGTGGGAGGAGCCTGACCAGTTTCACCAATGGGGAGGCGCGCACACTATGGCGGGAGCTTCGAAGCGCTCGGGGATGCCGCCGGCTGTATGGCATTAAACGTCGACACATTGCGAAACTGCATTATCACACTGTGCTATAAATGTGCATGTAAAAGAATTATGTACGGGCAAACTTTGCTGACCTGCCTCGAAGTGGCCTCCATCATCCAGATTGTGATACACATGCGATTCATAGGGATCTGGCTCTGTAAAAAAATTGGCAGATGTTCCCCTCTTTAATTTCCACCAATGAATGCCCCTGTATTCAACAATGTACCAAGTGTGGTGTATGCAAAGAGATTGCGTAAAATTTATTTCGTAAAAAGCTATACCCTAAGAAATATATACAGTAATCCCTCGTTATAACGAAATCAGCGGGACGGCGAAAAATTTCGTCATAAGCGGTATTTTGATATAAGCGATCACACAAGAAAAGCTTAAGTAGTTGAGATTCAATTGCACTACAAGTGCGAAGAATAAAAACCCAATGCATTCAGTAAAGCAAAACTTTACTCAGGTGCAAAAAAGGCAATGAGCTTTGCCTGCTTCATGTTTTTGCCAGGCGCAAGCAACCCCTGCTCCAATTGGACCAGCAGTGACTGGCACCCGAACGCCTCGCATATACTGCTAAGCGCATGAGGAGGGGAAGGCAGTGGCCACGTTTATAGGGGGTAGGTAGGGGCGTCATAGAACGCTATGAGTTTCGTACTAGAAAGCCCCGCAAATGCCGTGGCTGGAGTCTGACGCTGTGTTTGTTGAGCTACAAAAAAAAAAAGATTAATGGCTCATTGTCGGTACACAATGCAATCATTAAAACTGACCAGTTTTGCACTAGGGGCCTTGCAGGATCACTGGGCAATTTTTTCCCGGAGTGTACAGCTGTGAAATTTGCAAAACAAGTTTTTTTCGGCGCCCCCTTGTCGACGGCACTGCTCATTCCGCACTTCGAGTGTCAGTGATCGCCCACCGTTGCATCCACACTATTGACCAATGTCTAGGGATAGAATTCAATCACCCTACCACGCTTTTGGACCGTTTGTCTTAAGACGGATGGCGCGAATCAAGCATGACCGGCTTGAGAAAATCTCCCGGGAAACACCAGCTTATTTTAACCTACCACGTTTACCACCCGACTCGCTGCTGGGTCGCCGCCGCTTGGCGACGCCTCCACTCGGCCCTTCGCTCTAAGCGTTAGGTCCTGCTCTTCATGTGCTTCGAGTAATGCGGTCTAAAATGCATGCATTTGGGTTGGGACCAGAAGAAATTTTGAATAAAGTGGTATTTCGAGTAAAGCGAGTTCGTTATAACGAGGGGTTATAGTGGGAGTGCATAAAATTGGAAAACGGTAAAAAGGAAAACAAATTACTGAAAACTTTTGAATAGCACAGAAGGAGCACATAACTTCCACATGATCTCCCAATTTATTTTTTTTCCCTACGTGGGTCTTGAAAATGGCTGACCTCCATGGTCACACCACAGGCCAAAACTGTATAAGCTTAACCAAAACACAATTGCAACTGAAAAACAATTATTGGCATAGTTGTTATTTGATATCAGTCAGCAGAGTGGCTCTGGCCTGTGTGAGTTGGTACATAATCAGCAGGCAATCACTTTGAACTCAGATGAACACCAAAAAGACAAGAAATACATGACACACCACTGGTCGTGTATTTCCTGTCTTTCTGGTGCTTCACCATTCACCCCGACCCTAAAACTTTGCCCTTCTTTTGTGTGTGTAGACCAGTGGTATATAGTACACGCACCAAAAAACTGCCGACAAGTGAACAGTGAGGTTTCTGCGTTAGAACGGTGGTTTGGGCTAGTTGGTGCATGCTGAAATTCAAAACAGCGCAAAAAAACGGGACAAGGAAACGACGACACAAGGCGCTGACTAGCAACTGGTTGGTTTATTCCGCGGCTTGCGAAATAAACCCAAGAAAGGAAGGCGAAGTGCGAAAAAACGAAAAAAAAAGGCGAAAAAACGAGAAGTGCACGAACATTGCACACAAAACATAAGATCGATACACGTGCATTGATTAAATGATAGCAACACTGACATGAGACGTGGCCAGAGGCGCGAGGCAAGGAAATGCAATCCTGAACAGTCGAGCTTTTTATGAATCCAGATAGCGGATTTCCTTACTTAGTAATTCAATAGACAGCTTACTAACACAATCGCCGCCTGCTTTGTGAAGGTGGTAGGCTTCATAGATTTCACGCTTACGCTGACCCTCATACGTTCTTGCAACACACGTGTCGTGGGACCTGGGCGAGCAGCCGTGGTCGTGACAATGTGTGGCAAGATTGCTGCCTGTACCCGTTTTTAGTGTGTTTGCATGCTCGCGGAGACGATCGTTCAAACAGCGCCCGGTCTGACCGATATAGGTCTTCCCACAAGACAAAGGAACTTCATACACAACGGATACATATGGTTTCGTGTGGCCTTTTCGTGTGGCCATTTTCAAGACCACCCTAGCTGGTCTCACGCTTACAAGGAAACTTCCTTTGGACAATGAGCTGTGGTTTTTGGACCTCCTCTTGCATTTCAGGCCAAGCCATGTTTGTTGGAGGTATGCGCCCCGATCCAGGAAAAGCCTTCTTTCGTTCTCGTCTGCCCATTCCAAAATCGTGAAACGGAGCATTCTCTTAGCTGCTTTAAGGGGCTCCCTTAAGAAGTCTTGCCCCATGAAAAAGAGGCCAGTTTTGATTCGCAGGTTCTCAGGCTCTTGTCGGCAGGCTTCCCACTGGCCTTGCTACGTGACTTACCTGAAGTGTTGCTAGGGCAATTTCGCAAACGCAGCGAAGCTGGATCGTTGAAGGACAGGCCGGCGAAAATCGCTGTCGTTCCCTGTGTGCATGTGGTTTCGCATATGCTGAAAAAAGGTAATGGGTCGCACAGGTGTAGGAGTAGTGTTTTCTGCACCAAACAAACTGGGTGGCCTTTGTAGGCGAGTGAACATAAATGAGCCAAGGGGCACCTTTTGTGAAATAGGCCACACAAAACCATTTGTAGAATGTAGGTGCTCCGTTGTGTATGAAGTTCCTTTGTCCTGTGGGAAGACCTATATCGGTCAGACCGGGCGCTGTTTGAATGATCGTCTCCGCGAGCATGCAAACACACTAAAAACGGGTACAGGCAGCAATCTTGCCACACATTGTCACGACCACGGCTGCTCGCCCAAGTCCCACGACACGTGTGTTGCAAGAACGTATGAGGGTCAGCGTGAGCGTGAAATCTATGAAGCCTACCGCCTTCACAAAGCAGGCGGCGATTGTGTTAGTAAGCCGTCTATTGAATTACTAGAAAGGAAATCCGTTATCTGGATTCATAAAAAGCTCGACTGTTCAGGATTGCATTTCCTTGCCTCGCGCCTCTGGCCACGTCTCATATCAGTGTTGCTATCATTTAATCAATGCACGTGTATCGATATTATGTTTTGTGTGCAATGTTCGTGCACTTCTCCTTTTTTTATCGTGTTTCCTTCTCGCCTTCCTCTCTTGGGTTTATTTCGCAATCCGCGCAATAAACCAACCAGTTGTTAGTCAGCGCCTTGTGTCGTCGTTTCCTTGTCCCGTCTTTTAGCGCTGTTTTGAATTTCAGTGAGGTTTCACTGTACAAACAAGTGAAAACACTTTTTTTGTAATTCCTGTAGTACCTCACAGCTACAGGCAGGCACAGCATGTGTGTTAGGAGTAGCAGAAATGCAAGGAAAGCCATTCAATGCAAACCTCTTGGAAAGGTCAGTTTGTTTTGAAACCAATTATTTTTTACAAGCTCACCTGTAGCTGGAAACACTGGTAGAACCGGACCTAAGTTAAGGAACAAGAGAAAGGTATTAGCAATCAGGGTAGTTTACAATGCTGATTTTTTTTAAACTGAAAGATGTATTCGGCTTTCAAAGACACATGAAGAATGCACACATTTTCAAATATGCCATAATGGCAGGTTTTAGATTATTCTAGACTCCCAACTTCAGCGGTTAACAATGCCGTTATGAATTTTACAGCAGAGCCCTTAAGCGCTCGTTTATGTGTTAAACACATTAGAAGCACCCTAAGCATTGCCAGCATCGCAATCGAGCAAACAATGTATTTCCAGAGGGGTGGGTGAAAGACAGTGAACGTGGAGAGCAGGAGTCAATAAATTAATGTGATAGCCACGGACATGCATGGGGCAAAGCAGGGGAGGAGAAAAATGAACACGAAAACACAGAGCTGCAAGCATGGAGGTCCACTTTTGGTGGCTATAGGAGTCTTGAATTCACAGCGCAAACACGAAACGAGGACGATAGGGAGGGCACTACACACAGGCACTGACTAACAACTAAAGTTTATTGCTGTGACGTCTGGCATATAAATACAGCGGAAATCAAGGCAACAAAGAAATTGACACATAACATGTGAAAATAAAATATAACAATTCCGCCACGACATCACTACCACCACGTGCTTGCAAACCGTCTAGATAGTCGATTTCTTTTGATGATAGCGCAACAGAAGGGACGCTTACACACTTTTCTTCTCTTTTTGCTATCTTATGAGCCTCAATAATTTCCCTTGTCAGTTTATGCTTATTTCTACACAATATTGCGGTACTACTGAAGATAGGCTTGCACCCAGGACAGTCTCTACAATGTACTCCTAAATAGCCGCTTTTGCCTTTTTCCACGTTGTAACTATGTTCCTTTAGCCTATCATTACCGCATCTCCCCGTTTGCCCGATATATTCTCTGCCACACACTAAGGGTATGCTGTATACTACGTTTGTGGCACATGGGATGAACTGTCGTCGGTGCTTCTTCCTACAAGCCTCAGAACTTGGGGTATCACTGTTCACGTGTCTACATAGTCTGGAAAGTTTATCTGGAGCTGAAAAAGCAACACTTACATCGGCACGCTTGGCAATTCTTTCTAGATTATGCGACACTGTATGTATGTACGGCAATACTGCAACCTTCCCTTTCTTTTTGTTATTGCGATCATTTTTTTTTTGCCTAGTCTTCATTTTCTTCAACAAACCTCCGGCACCGGACGTTAATAGATATGTAGGATAACCTGCATTAATTAGGCGATTAACCTGATCCATGAAACTAAAGCGCATCATATGAACGCATGACTTAACAAGTGAATTTTTCAGGCACAGATTCGCAATTCCTCTTTTTACAAGTTTCGAATGCACAGAGTCATACGCAAGAAGCGACTTCTTGCCTCGAGGTTCGTATTTCCAACAAATGTGCTCATGATTAAAAGAAAGGTGAAGATCGAGAAAACGAATACATCCTCCAACGGTTAATTCATGGGTTACTACTAGAGGCTTCAAACAGTCATTAAAAATTGTTAGGAGTTGTTGCATCAAAGTATTAGTGCTTTGTTTGTCACATGGAAAAGAGGAACTTGTAAAAAGAGGAATTGCGAATCTGTGCCAGAAAAATTCACTTGTTAAGTCATGCGTTCACATGATGCGCTTTAGTTTCATGGATCAGATTAATTGCCTAATTAATGCAGGTTATCCTACATATCTATTAACGTCTGTGGCCGAAGGTTTGCTGAAGAAAATGAAGGCTAGGCAAAAAAATGATCGGAATAACAAAAAGTAAGGGAAGGTTGCAGTATTGCCGTACATACATACAGTGTCGCATAATCTAGAAAGAATTGCCAAGCGTGCCGATGTAAGTGTTGCTTTTTCAGCTCCAGATAAACTTTCCAGACTATGTAGACACGTGAACAGTGATACCCCAAGTTCTGAGGCTTGTAGGAAGAAGCACCGACGACAGTTCATCCCATGTGCCACAAACGTAGTATACAGCATACCCTTAGTGTGTGGCAGAGAATATATCGGGCAAACGGGGAGATGCGTTAATGATAGGCTAAAGGAACATAGTTACAACGTGGAAAAAGGCAAAAGCGGCTATCTAGGAGTACATTGTAGAGACTGTCCTGGGTGCAAGCCTATCTTCAGTAGTACCGCAATATTGTGTAGAAATAAGCATAAACTGACAAGGGAAATTATTGAGGCTCATAAGATAGCAAAAAGAGAAGAAAAGATTGTAAGCGTCCCTTTTGTCCCGCTATCATCAAAAGAAATCGACTATCTAGACGGTTTGCAAGCACGTGGTGGTAGTGATGTCGTGGCGGAATTGTTATATTTTATTTTCAAATGTTACGTGTCGATTTATTTGTTGCCTTGATTTCTGCTGTATTTATATGCCAGACGTCACAGCAATAAACTTCAGTTGTTAGTCAGCGCCTGCGTGTCGTGCCCTCCCTTTGTGTTTGCGCTGTGAATTCAAGATTATGGAGCACCAACTCATCCAAGCATCAACTTTAACCGGCTATAGGAGGCAGTGCTGGTACCCTCCTCTTTGCATATTTTATCCAGAGAGTGCGAGAAAGAGAATATTTTTATTCACAAGCCATTTAGTGCACGATGATGGGGTCATATAAGTAGCTGACAAATAAACCAAGGCCAAAACCATCATTATGAGGACAGCATGTGCTCCACAGGGTGACTGGGAGGGGTGTGCTGTTGGGGTAACACAGTGGATGTCAGCAGCCCAGAATGCTATACGCTTCCAGAGGCTTGGTGGGTGGGGGGGTCAGGAATTTCTTGTTTTAATAGGGAATCTAAGGGGAGATTTTTAAACAGCGTGTTTAAATTTTATTACACGATTGCCTTTAAAATCAGCAGTCAAATCTTTCAGAGTAAGCGTGGCAGTACCAAGTAATATGTTTGTCTGGCTTTAGTTACAATACATTTTCAATTGTGCCACAAACAAAATTTCATGACCAGCATCCTCCCACAATTACCAATATAGTGTAATTAGACCTTTTCGAGGCGCTGTCACACTAGGCTGATACGATGCCGGCGAGTCAGACTTGTTGGTTGACTTCCAAGTTGGCAGACCACATTGCCCCAATATGCAGACAGCAACACAAACACATCGGCCAATCGAAAGTCCACGTAGTGTTTGCTGACTGAAGACACGGTCAAAATCAATTAGCCAACCAGTCAGCCGACGGGTCGTCAGGAATTGATAGAGTAGCACCGTGACAACATGTGACTCTATTTTGTTACTTTCTACAGTTCAAAAAACTTAGCAAGGTCCAGTAAGCTCGAACAACTCCACCAGTGCACTAATGCAAACTGTGTTTTGGCTTGCGATGCTTTGGTCGTGCGCTTCTGTCAGGTCTTGACACAGGCAGTTGGCCAACAATCAGCTTTAGCATGGTGCGACATGGCCACCAACAGCTTGTTGACATGGTGTCGGCCAACTAAATCAGCTCATGGTGTGACCACACCTTAATTCTCATAAATATGCAGCACTAATTTTTGCAACTTGCATACAACTACCAGTTTGTAAGCCATGACCCTGTTTTTGTTGCTCTTGTGCCGTTAGCTTCAGCTATTTGTTCATAACTAGGATAAACCTGAAAATATAGTACAATAAAACAATGAGCCTTCTGGTTTAAAATGAGTTCTGTTGGTTGTCCTTCTATAAAAAAAATGCACGTAAAATAACTTTTCTGCAATTTCTCCCAGTAAACTAATTGAACCCCAGCCTGCACTACACGAGAAGATGGCTAGCAAAGCTGCAAGGTGACAGGGCTGCTTGTTCCGTACTTTCTACATCCCGTTCCTTCTCCATGCTTGCCATCAGGCCAGCCAGTAGTGGTCAAATGATCAGCAAGTGGCTGTGCACGTGCTCATGGCATGGCCTCGAGGTTTTTGTGGTACAGGTTTTCTTTTGGCATGCTAATGGGGAGGAATACTCTTTGACCCCAAGAGGCACAAGAGCACCTGTGTAGTGCTCATTCTATTCTTGGTTTGTTTCTCTTCTTGTTTTCTTGCTTTCTGGGGAACATAACCAATAATGCTGCGTTCAACATAAAAATCCCCAAAAAATCTAGAAAACCTGCTCAGTCTGGATTGCCTTAATTAGATGGAAATAATTTGGCACCTCAGAGGAGTGTTTCCAGATCTTGCTTAGTGAAATGTGCTGAGTATACAAATAATGGAAAGGCATATCCTGAATAGAAATTATTTCTGCCCACATTACACGCAGTAATGAGGTATGGCATACTGCAGTGTAATGTGCACTGTTTCTTCTGCTAAAATGCCACTGCTGTGCTTCTGAGAATACATGTGGGAGGCAGCGATGTCGCACCTCCTAAATGTTTCTTTCTCCATAACCAAAATTCATTTCACCCTTTCCCTCCTGTTCATTAAAAGCTGAAGTTCCCACCCACCTCCCCCTCCCTCCAACCATCAATTTACTCACTCCAGGCTCCCTCATCTGAAGTATGAATTGTGCCTTCAGACTGTTGCCCCAGACCGAAATGGTCCCCTTGTTTGTCATTTTCACTGCTTTTGCTGTAACACCGTACCCTCGCTCCACTCTCTTCATATCAGATATCAAATTCAGCCCTACCTCAGATAAATAGTTAGGCAAATACACACCAACGAAAATCTCAGGGAAGGGCTACGAATGCTAATGGCATTCAATCGAAGGCTCTGCAATGCCAGACACATCTCTTTAGTTACGCAATGCATGGCCTACCAACGGAAGCACGTGGCTGTACTCCGGGTGGAGGCCCCCCACGGGTGTACACCCGGGACCCCCTGGGGCGCTTCCTGATGGGCTCTTCCTCGTCATCCGAGTCTAGGTTCGACGTGAGCTCGGCGTCCTTCAGCTTATCGAGTGCTTGTTGTAGAGTACCTGTACAGACAAAAACTGGGCCCTTATACGGAAAGTGGTGAGTGATTAGACTTTTGTTGTCAGCAGTTGCACACGAATTTTCTTACACACCGCATTGCCTACCTTCCTTCTAGCATTCCCCTTTGTATAAATAATGGTTTTCCTAGTTACATGCTTTCAAAGGCATTAAAATTCAAGTGACAAAAATGTATTACCACCAATCCTCTATACAGGTCAATCGCCTAACTTTAAGTCGAAAAAATATGACAAAAAACACCTTACAGAAAATGTTGCCAAAATCTTTTTTCTGGTCCTCATTCACCACTGGAATTCTCATCTACTGACGTCACCCATCAGAGCTGCCACACTTTCCCCGAATGTAAGTTCTTTTCATAGTACTCGGGAAGTTATACTCAGTACTTGGCAGTGCTCCGTAACCTGTAGGTTATTTTCATAGTACTTAGCCCATGAACCCAGGTACTCTGCAGCAGATATCCTCAGATGTGACTGCTACCTTATCCTGCAACCTTGCGTGTACTTCATAACATCCGTGAAGCTACCTATTTCTTCTGTGGGTGGCTCCATGGCAACTTCAACGTCCAGTTGCTCCACCATCAAGCACTTTTATTAGGCACACTAAAATGGCACTAGGCCACTGTACTGCCCTTTGCTTTGATAAACTCTCGTCACTTGCATGCCGGATGCAGCAGTGAACTGCTATGAATTTCTAACAGTCGCCACAGGGTGTTGACACACTACAAAACATGAAACAAGAATTAAGCACACCAACAAGACAATTATAGAGAACACATAACAAAAATCAACCCGCATAATATAGGTAGCTTTGTCGTGCAGCAGCAGACAGAGGTGATGGTAGATAGTAGGACCATAAGATCCATACTTATATCATCATGATCATCATCACCAGCCTATCTACACCCACTGCAGGGCAAAGGCCTCTCCCATTAATCTCCAATTACCCCGGTCCTGTGCTAACTGCGACCAATTTATCTCCACAAACTTATTGATCTCATCTGCCCCTCTAACTTTCTGCCACCCCCTTCGACACTTGCCTTTTCTAGGGATCCACTCTGTTACCCTTAATAACCAACGGTTATCTTGCCTTCGCATTACATGCCCCGCCCACATTCACTTCTTAAATTTCTACTACTTAATATGTCGTTCACACGTATTTGTTCCCTGACCCACTCCGCTTTCTTCTTGTCCCTTAATGTTACACCTATCATCTTCCGCTCCATTCCCCACTGAGTCGTTCTCAATTGAAGTTGAACCCTCGTAGTGAGCCTCCAAGTTTCTGCCCCGTAGGTGAGTACCGGTAAGATGCAGCTGTCATGCACTTTCTTCTTCAGGCACAATGGCAGTCTGCTATTTATTATCTGAGAATGCCTGCCGAATGCACTCCACCTCATTCTTATCCTTGTAATTATCTCTGCCGCATGGTTGGGACCCCGGGTCACAACTTGGACTAAGTAGATATATTCGCTTACGACTTCCACTGCCTCGCCACCTATCTCAAACCGCTGTGCTGTTCCGAGGTTATTAATCATTACTTTAGTTTTCTGCATATTAACTCTCAGGCCCAGGGTTCTACTCTGCTCGTCCAGTGCGGAAAGCATGCTTTGCAATTCGTCCCCCGGGTTACTTAGCAAGGCAACGTCCAAATCTGAGGTTAGTGAGGTATTCTTCATTAACCCTCACACCCAGCTGTTCCCAATCTAACGTTCTGAATACTTCTTGTAAACATGCTGTGAATAACATGGGGGAGATTGTGTCTCCTTGTCTGGCGCCCTTCCTTATAGGTATGAATACGCCAATTAACCCGTACTTAAGCTAAGGTCCTTGTGAGCCACCTTTCAGCGCAAGCATGCCATCATGTACAGTGACGTGTTCTAAATTTACTTGCCATGCCTCATTAAGAAGCTTAAATGTCGTATGTGGCTGCAATAAACCCCTACATTGCTTTTTTAAGGCTGTCTGAAGTCATTCTGATAATACAAAGGCATAGCTCTTAAAAGATATACATTTTTTCAGAAAATTTTTAAGAGCTTCTTGGGAGGCCAACAAGAAAAAAAGTGTTGCCTTTAAGCTTGTTGATTTTAGAGTAAGTAGAAAAGCTATTATGCAACCGAGTCGAAGTAAGAAAAGAACGTATGACATCCCTCGTGGCAGCGCGAAACTTGAGTGGCCGTTTTCCGTGTAGCACATACTAGGTAGTATCTGAGCAGGATGCTTGTGCTCTAATGGTTGAAAGACTGAAATTTACTTTATGCCAATGACCGCCATTTACCCAAGGGGCAACTTTCTTATGCATTCTGGGACAATGGGGGGAAACACGGTTTACATATACGATGCTTACCCCCCGTGGAAGCTCACAACTTAAAGCATCCTGCTGAGAAAAAGAGCTTCAGTTTGTCCCTTGCCTCAGCGGATTTCTTTCAAAAAGCAAAAACAAAAATGCACACGCAATGAGATTTCAGGGCAGGTTGAATCTTTTCAGTTGGTCTAAATTTATAGTACTCTGCATGCAACATGCCTCATTGCCCATGGGCAACCTCGGTGCATAAAACCCCAGAATTTGGGGGGATTATTTCCCTCAGAGCAAGTATAATGCAAGCCACCTGCATCTACATTAGGGTTATTCACGTGTATAAAATTGTCCCTCCTTGGTTGTGCTGTGATATCATTTTAAATATTACGTAAAAAAAGAAAAATGTAACTTACTGTACGAGTGCAATATTTTCACATCGTGCTGAACCCAGTGCCTTGTAATTGGCTCACGTCTTCGCATGGCTTGGATGACTTGTTGCTTGGATGAAAAAGGTGGCCAAAAAGCAGTGATCCCGGTTTCATTCCTTTGTAACCACCACTCTGGCACAGCATACGTGCTCTTGTCCTTCAAAAATTCGACTACATGGAATCTGTGGAATAAAATTTATTTGGGTTAGGCTTTTTACTGTGACCAGCATTTCAAAACCCCATGAGAGCAAATGTACTTGTAGGCGTGTATTTTTTGTTTTTTCAATTTTTTTTCATGCACGTGCTGGTGAATAACCTAAAAGTGAACTCCATTGTTTTGTAACCTTTGTACTTCGCAATAAAAAAATTTGAAATGCATAAGCAGTGACGGGACGTTCACAGTGGCTGCAGTTTTTCCCAACTTTGTGGCTTTATGCCTGGAAAGATGCATGAGACTTGTCTAAATATTGAAAGGTACTGCGGTCGAATGGTAACAAACACACACCAAATCTCGCATCCTGAAATGAATTAACAATTCCTTAAAATACTGAAAACGATCCACACACTATATCAGAGCTTTTTGATGCCCCCTCAGTACCTGAAAAGTGACCAACATCAGGGTGATAGGTAATGTCAGCATGGTATTTTTATATGTCCCAGCAAAAGAGTGCTGACCTAGAAAAATAATGAATAGAAAAAATGATTAGCTTTAATGCGTACAGAAAAACATCAACATAAAAAAGACGTGTCTCGGTTTTCTTCAAATACCGAAAAAAAAAACGCTCCTAGGGGCTGTGAAGGCAAAATACAAGTTGGGTTCATTGAAAAGACTGTTTTATTCTGATAACAGCGATACCAATTTCATTACAAAATTCAAACAAATGATGTACATATTAAAGAAAGCAGAAGAAACAGTCGGAACCGCCCAATTCCTTTCTCACCACGCCGCTATAATATCATAACATTGCGTGTGTAATCAAGGGTAGCCTACCAAAGCCACTGCTAAGATACATAATGGGGCGCTCGTAGTGGAGTGTCTGGTTCTGTTTGATCCTGTCACTTTCATGCTAACGTGCAATTAACACAGTGATAACTGTTTGTACAGCTGGCCTCCATTGCGTCACACCTGCCCTTTAAACACTGTTGCATTAAATTGGAGTTTAGTGACATTTCTTGCCTCCCCCCGCCCCCCCTTAATGGTGGCTCAGTGGCTAAGGTGCTGTGTTGCTATGCTGCTGAGGCCAAGGACCCGGGTTCGATTCCCTGCTGCGAGCCGCTTTTCTTGTAAGGCGAAAAGCGAAAACTCCCGTGTGTTCGATATTTCTGTGCCGTTTAAAGGTCCCCAGGTGGTCACAACTAATCCGAAGCCCTTTAATACGGCGCGCATCATCGCCTGCGTTGCATCGGCGCGTTAAGCCTCATTATCAATTAACCATTTGCTGCGTTTTTCTTTTTGTTGCAAAGCATCTTTCGAGGCTGGAATGGCGCTGAAAGAATTAGAAAGAGCTATGGTTCTTATGAATGAACAATGTACATTGTATTTTGTCTTCACGGCCTTTTTGAAAAAGCCTAACAATAGAACTGCAGAAAAACTATCTTCTGTTCAGTTAAAAGACCCACTGAAAACCGTAATGCATACATGAGACCTAATTATCATTTTAACCTTACGTGGTGCGGATGTGAGAAATGCGTGTTTTTCTTCATTCATCACCATCATCATCATCATTTATTATACTTTTATGGGCCCCTTGCGCGGTTATTACATAAGGGGGGAGAAAGTACAGAAATTCCACAGCAGGTGATGGTCGATGGTACAGGCGTAGAAGTGAGGCAGATTCATAACGAAATGGCAGCAACACAGCAAATATATATACATATGTACCTAAAGGAACTGTAACAATAAAAATAAGGAGCGATGACCCCTTTCAAAATAATTGATATGAGCCATTGATTGGCCACATGAACCAATTCAATCCCACACATGTCCCCACCCGCGGTCACGTCACCCAGCACTCACTCTCATGCACTCATAGACATAGAGTCACTGACCGCGCGGAGTGGTCAAACCATTTCGCCAGGCGGGCGGCACATACACAAGGCCACTGCCGAACGCCTAGCGCAGTCCTGGCGCGGACAACATCCCAGTGTCCTCGCCTCGACGCCCCGCAGTTGTCCGCGCGCGCTCGCCGGCACAACGAGGGAGTCGTTGCTAATCCCCTGAGGAACGCCGCCGAACCCGAGCATGCGAGTACAGAAGGTACACACGCACAGAGCGCAGCAGCTTGTTAGGGACAGCTGCATTCTTTGTTTCCTCTTTGCCCTCGCATGCTAGGACTCCTGAACTAAGGAAAACACTTATTTCTCACACTAGTACCACGTAAAGATAAAATGACCCACTTGTCACGCCAATAACACGTAAGGGAAAATGAGGGCGCCGTCAAACATAATTAGGCCCATGGTTTCGTAATTAGCGTAGCAAGGCAGACGGTGCGAAAAGAACTGCAAATACTCACGGCTTGGCCATCTGGAACTGCAACGTTTCCTAGGATGTCGAGGCCGCAACACCTTCCCTTCACAGTTGCACAATGGTGGTGGCCGCTGCCAAAATGGACACTCCCGCGCTCCCGCCAACGACAGCCCGCGCAGGGATCATGAGTCATAACATGTACAGTTATTCAGTTCGACTCCTCCTTATCAGCCGGGCTCCGCTGGTTCACCACAAGTGAGAGGGCGCTTTAATCGGGGGTAGCGTAAAGCATATCTATCCGTCTACTGCCAGTGAAAGGGCGCTTCGATCGACAATTGCATATAGCACCTAAAATAAGTAAGTACTGCCACTGCTGTCCGTGGTGCAGCCAAATAAACTAAAGGGTGTTGTCAGCGCACAATGGATCTTGACAATACGTTCCTTTATTTGTTTGCTTGCCAGGTTCTGCGCGATAATTACGGTTTTTTTCGAGGATTTATTCTTTTGGGGGATACCTAAGCTTGAAAATGCCTGTTACTCATATCACACAAAATTGCGTACTGGCGGGTCTGCTCACAAGTGGATTGCAGATGGCTCAAGTAATTGATGAGGGGAAGATTGGGATAGAGATAGAAGAAGCTGAAATGTATCTGCATAAGTTCGAGCTCTAATGCCTTGCTTTTTGATTGATTCGTTCTCACGAGGGCTACTGGGTTTCGGTGTTTTCTACACCCTGAGGTTAAGAACGGTACAATTTTCATCTCCGGATTTTAATCATACCACTTTTAAACGCTCATATTGTTTAAACACGAAAATACCAGGTCTCAATGTAAGGCATGATTGCAGAACTCGTGTGTAGGTAGTCCGCATACGTAGACCAAGTAGTCGCTTCACACTGCCAAGGCTCTAACCTGGAAGCAACTAGTCATTTTTTTTCACTTTCTGCGATATAGAAGCTATCACTTTTCATCTCTGTCTTCAAGTTTTAACCGCTCTCATTGCCTACATCACGGGGCACATGCAAGAGTATCCACCGCCCTTTATTACACTTGCTTAGGGGAATCAACCCACAATGTGTTCTCAGCGCGATGTCAAATAAAATTCTGGTAACCTCAAAACAACTTATCGAATGAGCAAGAATTATAACAGCCACATCATTCTATGTATTTTAAAAATTGCGCTAAAGGAAAGGACTACAGTCTTACCGCCCGGCACGAGCGATAGCTGATCGAGTTACCAAAAATGGAACTCGGTAGTAAGATATTGTTTAGTTTATTTCTTTACAAGCAGCCCCACTATAAGCGTCCAAGACTCGCGTAGACATGTGAATGTTAATACAGACACACAAAATATTAAATGGGAGCCAGCAGTGGGAAAACGGCGAACGCGTTAGGTACGTTAAAGTAAAAACGGCCGCTAACTGCAGTCACTTTTGCTTACATTTATTGTTTCCTAATCCTGCATATGGAACTGGCACACACCTGGGGAAAAAGTGGCCTATAGTGGCCGTAACAACTTGGTGGTGGCGATGTCATCGTCGGCGCGTTTAAGCCTCGCCATGGATTCTTTCCCGATTTTTAGTGTCTGAAGCCATCGTCTAACACCGTGAATTGCGATCATTTCTGCAAACTCGATCGGCTGTCCAGAACCCAACTGCAGGGCAAACGTACAATAAGCCCATGTGCGTCCTATGCACGTGACAAGGCCCACGGAGCCGCCAATAGAAAAACCACTGCTTCATGGTTGTTTGGCTGTCTTTTAACTGTGGGGGGTGTTTTTGCTGTTCAGCCCGCCTTCCATTGAGAGCTGTGACAAGAACGGAGACAGATCATAGATAGATAGATAGATTTTATATATATAAATATGAGAGAGAGAGAGAGAGAGAGAGAGAGAGAACTTTATTACACATATAATGTGAGCGTGGCTCCTCAATCCAGGAGCAAACTGTTCAGAAGCAGGAGCCGTTCCTCAGGTCGACAGCTGGATAGCAGTTTAATGGGAGACCCATTAAACTGTGCATGGGGCCGATGGGGTTTATTTCCTTGCCCGTTGCAGACGTTCTTTCAGAGCTTGGATAATTTAAGCTGGGGTGAGGGAACTATAGTATCTGCACTCAATAGGATCGAGCCTGTCGCGAGCGAGGTCCTCTAGCGCATTGATGTTAGCGTCCGACTAATTAGAAGTTCCCTGTAGGAAGCGCTTATAATGCCAGGTTTGTTGAGTATTTCCAGCTTGGCTAGAATTGAGTACTGTTAGCAAAAGGAAATAAATGGTGTACAGCACCCATGACTAAAGAAAGCTTCGGGGTAAACAAACACTTTCAGTAGAACGTATGCAGTCCCAATTAAATCTCGCGCTTCACGCGATGACGTACATCAGCCGCAAGCACGACTTTAATCACCGAACAACGTTACTACCGACACATACATATGCTTTCGCACTCATTACATGATTGCGTATCTGGCTTGACGTTATTGTAGGACATGCTGACAAATTTCTTTTCGCACATTTTTAACGCTGTGCAGTGCCAGTGCTGTTGCACGGCTTTCGGGATTCGACATTCTGAAGTCAGGCACAGTGTACCTTTCATTCAAAGGACGCGGAACAACCGCGGCCGTGGTATACGCAACTGCCAACAAACAAAAACCATTGCGAAAATGTTTCAACACAGCACAATACTAAGAAACAAAATAATCAGTGAAAGGCTTAAAAAGAACGTATTGTCATGGGGAAATGCGAATCGTTGACGTCACTTTGCGACCGAAACCGAAAGTAGCAAGTAGCAAAAGCGCCGACAGCATCAGTTTGTTTACATCCGGCGTGTTGCAATGGCGGCCGGCCCGTTCTTTCAAACTGACGTTGCCCTGCAATGAGAGCTTGCTTCTGGGCTAGTTTGTACATTACTACTGCGCTAACTTGACACTGACGAAGACGAAGGACGGCGCAACACAAGATGCACAGACACGAAAGCGCAACTTGCGCGTAGTTGCGTTTTCGTATGTGTACATCTTGTGTAATGTCTATGTAGCGCAGTGTTTTATAAGTAGTTGCCCTGCACCGCAGTTTGTAGTCAGCGTGTCTATGTGGTCAACTCAAAGGACAGTGTGGAAATCTTCAGTGCGTAAAAACGTGTTTCGTCGTAGAAGCAAGCAATTTTCGTGGATATGAAAATGAATGGCGAGTGATAGATCGATTTGCCAGCTGTTTTGTGCCTATCGGTTCTACGGAGACAGAACCTTCTGCGTTGATGAAGAGAAACATCCAGTGTGTAGTAGTACGAGTGCTACGCTGTGAATGTAAGCGTGAGTATTGTTGCTGCAATAATATGTTGAAAAGAGTCGGCTTCATGTCGTTATTTTCGGCTCATCCTCTGCTACATTCATATATCTGGGTAATTTAGTAGCATATATGGGCTGTACATTTATTTGTACCAGTTCTTGGGGCGCTGGCGTAATATGTTTTTAATCTCTGAGAGCAAGTATTTGTTGGAAGCTCGAACGAGTCGCATCACCGCTGTTCTAAATAGGCGACGCCCGCTATCCCTCTCTCTCCGTCACGAAAGCGTGTTTTGTTTGTGTTTGCATTTTTTGCATTTCGACGTCACGAAGGGTAACCAATCAGGATGTATTTCTTTGGCGCCTTTTTTTTTTTTGAGGCATTGTGGTAATAGCGCGCGCAAATTTCAGTCAACGGTAAGCATTTTCCACTCAGTTTTCTTGGCTGTGTGCTTCGTTATCGCGTGGTTGCGGCAACAGGTAGAGTCGGGAAACAAATCGTCGCTCCGGCTGGCATCACTTCTTTATCTGTGGCATAACCGTCAACATCCGCGAGTTTCTCTGCCAGCTGCGATGTTGCGATCCGCCGCTGATCGCAACGCAAGGCGGCGGGAACTTCGGTGGGTCAAAGCTCGCGCCGCAAGTCAGCTAAGAGATGCTCAAGTCCCCTACTTCAGATACAAGCCTACCCTTAGCTCTGACTGCGATGATCCTGGGAGCCACAGCAGCCGGGAGGAAGTTTGCTCTCCATCATCGTGGGTTTTGTCTGAAGGTGATTGCTCTGACGAAGGACATGGGGACACTTCTGAGGACGATGGCACTTTTGAAGAGCAAGCTAGTTCATCTGTCGCTTCCGAGACCAGTCTATTAGACAAGCTACATGATTGGGCTGGCTCCCACAACATTTCTCATGCCGCCCTGAACGACTTGCTGCGGATTCTTAAAGAGCTGAAACCGGACCTCCCCTGTGATGCCAGAACGCTGTTAGCGACACCAAGGGAATCTCCTATTCGCCGCCTTTCGAATGGAGAATATGTCCACTTTGGACTGAAGGCAGGACTTGCCAAATGCCTGTCTTCGGGTTTGCGTGTGGCTGACGTGCAACAGCTTCACGTAACTTTGAACATCGATGGCCTGCCACTGTTCAAGAACTCCAGCCGCTATCTGTGGCCAATACTGGCAATGGTCGAAGAAACCAAAGATAGTGGACCTTTCCCCATTGGAATTTTTTGTGGTGTAAAGAAGCCTGCCAGCCTGGATGACTACCTCGATGAGTTCATGAAAGAAATGTGTGAAGTTCAACGAGAGGGTGTTGTGTGCTCTGGAAAGCGGTGCCAAGTGATTATACGGGCTGTAGTGTGCGATTACCCTGCAAGGGTATTTGTGCAGTGTGCCAAGGGTCACACGTCGTACTACGGGTGTGACAAGTGCACTCAGACAGGAAAGTGGCTGGGCAGAATGACTTTTCCCGATTCGAACGCACCTCTCCGGACTGATGCATCATTCAATGCACAACTGCAAGAGGAGCATCACACTGGAGTTTCTCCAATGCAGCAGCTTGGTTTGAAAATGGTCACGCAGTTTCCGATAGATTACATGCACCTGGTGCTGCTTGGTGTCGTTCGAAAGTTTGTGAAGTACTGGGCTGAGGGGCCGTACACTGTCCGCCGATCAGATGCCCAGCTGACTGTTATCAACGAAAGGATCTCTTTGCTGCACCCGTATACGCCTTGCGATTTCAGCAGAAAGCTTCGGCCAATGAAAGATGGGGAGAGGTGGAAGGCAACGGAAGCCAGGCTGTTTTTGCTTTACATCTGCCCCTGCGTGCTAAAGGGAATGCTTACTGAGGAATCTTATGAGCACTTCCTAGTCCTCCATGTCGCGATCCGAATCTTGTGTGCAAAAGACTCCCCCAACAACCTGGTTTCGTATGCTGAAGAACTGCTTAAGTTCTTCGTGGAAAAGGCGCGATCAGAGAAACTTTATGGTGAGACTGTTTTGGTGTACAATGTGCACGGACTTATTCATCTCGCACAAGATGCTCGAACATTTGGTCCTTTGGACTGCTTCTCAGGCTCCCCATTTGAAAACTATCTGGGAAGCTTGAAAAGGGCTGTCCGCTCTGGGAACAGGCCATTGGCTCAAGTTTTCAAGCGAATAATGGAGAAGAATTCTGTAACCAGCGAAGCAGAGGATGTACGGTAACTTTATCACGAACACATTCGAGGCCCCATTCCAGCAGGGGTCAATAATGCAAGGCAGTTTGGAGAAGTAGTGTACAATGGGTGCACCTTGAAGACAACTGAACCGGACAATTGCATCCTTCTCCACACTGGCAAGTTTGCGATTGTTGAGAACATACTGAGCTGTGACGGGAAAGTGCGCATTGTGGGGAAGCGTTTTCGCTCCGTGGAAGACCTATACACTTATCCATGCAGGTCAAGTTTGCTTGATGTGGCAATGGTGAGCCGACTGTCCCTCAACAATTTTGTCTGCGAACTTGACGACATCAAGGCCAAGTGCTGTCTCTTCCCAAGTGGTAATGCCTACGCCTGCTTCCCAATCCTTCATTCTAGAAACTCGTGAACTGAAGTGACAAATTCATTTTTGTGTTTTAGGTTCCAAAGGTCACCTGGGCAGCGAGGCATAGTAATTTGAACCACTTTTAGATCTTTAATTAAGCTGATTGGTGAGGAGGTTTAATGAGCAGACGCTTCACAGGTGATGAGGCGCACCGTAGTGGAGGGCTCCAAATTAGTTTTGACCACCTGGGGTCTTTAACATGCACCGAAAGCTCGAATCTACAGGCATTTTCGCTTTTTGCCTCCGTCAGACAAGTGGCCACTGCAGCCAAGAATAGAACCCACATTTTTGGGCTCAGCAGCACAACGCCATAGCCACTGAGCCACTGTGGCGGGTGATCTTTAATTAAGTTGAAATATTGAACAGAAGTGGAGCCTAGATAATAATAATAAAAGGTGCAACAGCAGGGATTCCAATCTGCAACCTTGAGCCCAGCTTTGGGCTAGTGAAACGACGTTAATTGCTTTTGTACTTGGGTTTTAGTTGCAATATGTGCACGGTAGTCTATTTCAGTAAGCTGTTGTGACAGGCAGTTTGGCTGTATACCAATGGCACCAACATAAGCAAAGCCTCAATTACAAAAACTGAGGCATTCAATCCATTCAGTGTACGGTTCTCAAAAATGTTGTTTTCAGGACACTAGATGTCTGTTGAGGTTGGAGCGTTTCAGGGAGTGGACTTGTGTGATTTTCGGCTTGATGAAACAAGGTTTAAAGGTCCAGACCAGTACATTGCTGTGCATCATGTGGTACCATGAACAGCAGCTTGAGCGAGCATTTGATAACATTGAGTTTTTGCTTGATTTGCAACAGTGAGAACTTGGAAATGTTTAGATTAAAAGATGAAAAAAAAATTGTTTTGAAAGAGAATGAAAAGAAACGCACGAGCTGAAACCGCATAGCGGTCAACGTTAGTCATGCATTGCCAATCCCAGCTTTGAAGGGGTGCAGTAGACTGTGCCATCAACAGCCCTCCATTCGGGGTCTGCTCACTGCTGATAAACAAAGCCAGCAAGCATTGTTTGCTTACAGGTAAACTACACGCACCGCTACATGAGGGCAAGTTTAGAGTTTTTTGGGCTTTTAGACGGTGACAAGAATTTTTGCGACTTTCTTTTTCTCATCTATCTCCTTTCACACATAAGTCATAGCTATGAGAAGCACCTCTCACTGGGCAAGTGAATGCCTTGCCTACACTATTGAGTGTGAAAAGTCAGTTTGTTTTTTTAGGTAAACAGACTGCACTAAACACATGTTTGTTTTAATTGTGCGACTGCTTGATGGTGCACATGGGGATTGTGTCAATCAGTTTGTTGGAGAGATATGGTGCTAGAGTACTTCTGCCTTGGAAGATTTTTAAAGGGCCATGAAGAGCGAGTAAAACTTTAATTTCAAAGAAGTCATCTTTGACACCACACTCAAGTTGATTCCATCTCCAAAGGATGTGTCCTTTACCGAATAAGGCAGGCAGTAATACTAAAAAACTCCCAAGTCTTGCGCTGCATGGCACCAGCAGTGTTTAGCGTTAACACATGACACTGAAAACACAATTTAGCAATAATTGCACATTTGTATTTAAGTGATAAGCTCAAAAGGAAGGCGATTGCACTGCTGCAGTTGCCTAGTCATGTTTTTTGTCAGTGGCTTTGGTCTATGGCTGCCAAGTGTCAAAAGAAATCTTCGCAGTGTAATAAGTCCCAACAAGGGCGTGGTAAGTTGCCACTACTTCACCTGTATTCTTTAATGTCTTGATGACTTGTTAGGAGTTTGCATTAATGTCATATTGGTCAATACAGCCTTATGATTAAACAAAATTTATATTTGGTCTGCATGGGCTCTTTAAGGGATAGTGTGACGGCAAGCCCCCTGCTCGTAATGTGGATGGTTTGGGATGGACTAGACAAAAAGTCACATTGGGCATGTTTTTTGTATTGTGCTTGTGTACACGTTTTTGAAGTGATGAATTTGTGTAAATAAATTCAACATTCATTGATTGTCTAGGACAGTGTGACCATCTTTTCCCTCTTGATGTTAGCCCAATGCACACATTTTTTTCAGCTTTCGTACACCAAACAGCACGCTACGTGTCTGAGAGGTCAGGTTTGCTTATTTTAAATGTGGCTTTGGCTGCTTGTCCCTCCTTCTGTTACCCATCAGTATCAGCATTTAGTCAAACTTCCCACTTCTTCCACCTTTGCCACCCTGCACTCGCTCCAGGCTCAATTCCATAATGCTCACAAGCGATTGTGGGTGCCGCAAGAACCGTCAAGGCACAAGCAGCATGCATGCCGCGCTTTTACATGTCGGCGCTGTTGCTATGGGGCCAGCATTGTGAGGGCAGCTCGCTCCATGCACTATCTGCACCCTGTTGTTCTGTGCTCCCCTATGCTCACTCTGCTGACAGAGCAATGCAGAAATAAAAACAGCACTCTGTGAAAATTGTGCAATGTTGCTCATCAACTGCTAATACAATAATAATAGTAATGACTTGAACGGGAATGATACAAGACAAGCACTGTACATGTGGTTGGTAGCTGCAGTACTTAGATAATTGTCTTAAATTCTACAGTATGTTTCGTGCTTTTGAAATGGGAAATTAGCAAGTTTACAGCTTATGCCAAGACTGCTGCACGTGTTACTCTTGTCAGCAGTTGCACGCTGCTTGACTGGATGAAAACCTACGTAATTTTGAATTTTGTTTCCGTCAAATGTGCTACATACATTATGAAAATGCTAAATGTGTTCAAGCTGACTTTTTCATTTGCCATTTACTGGTTTGCAAGGCAGTCGGGTACATTTGTTGTGTGTCGGCTTTCTTTCTGAGCTCCTGTGGTACACAGCCTCATTAGAGTACCATTTCGAACAAGCCTAGCTCCGGTTTCTTGGAAGCCAGCTTTCGTGCTGGACAGCTTTTGCCAGAATGATCCGAAGCTTGGCGCACATCAGAAAGAGACAGCAGCAGACTGGTAATCTTGATAAAGCTCAAGCAGCGTAGTTGCAAACCAACTACCACCCACCACACAGCAAGCAGCCCGTGTCAGCTTGATCTGGGAATGTCACTAAACAAACTAGATGTGGCCGCAGGCAATGTGTTGTGACATTAACAGTATGACATAGTGGAAAAAGGACTTAGACCAGCAGGAACTGCTTCACTGGCTGTGTGGTGCGGTTGGATGGAGCTAAATTTTGAGATTTATACGAAGGAGTGTAAAAAGTTTATGTCCGCACCATTCATTGCGTTAAGCAACAGCATGGTGAACATATGCAATTTTTACTCAGTATTGCGAACACGATAAAATTTCTGGAGCTGCCCTTTAGAGTTGACTGACACTGAAGTGCCAATTTATGACATAGCAGTGATGTCACTTGAGGATGAAACAACAAGCCATAAGAGATGTAAATGATGAAAAAAGTGCCTCTAAACAAAGTTACAGTCAATATTTTGATGGTTCGGGTGCAGCTAAGGGACAAGGATTGTGAAGATGGGACACAATTGTGCACTTGTGTTGCATCTTCACCACCCCATTAACATTAAACATTAAATTCCAACTACCTTAGGCGAATCGATCAGGTTATGAAATGTGCAAGTAGAAAGGAATTCATAATAAGGTTGGATATGCGCACTTGAAGAGGTTTTTAGTCAATTGGTGCAGTTAGTGATGGGTGCAAAATATATAGGTAAAATACAAAAACATTGTGCATGTAAATTTCATGAATTTTTGACATTTGAGAATCAGCAGAAGTTAGGCGTAAAAGGTTGAAGGTTTTAGTTTTCCTTTTAAAAGTCACTTTAGTCACACTTGGCTTTCACAGTCTTATCTATACTAGGATAGCCATGTTGGTGACAAATGCAGGCACCGTTGAAACCGTGCTAAGTCGGGCTCCACCAAAATGCGAAAATTTCCCTCGGTCTGTCACCTACGGACCCGGCCACCTGAATCAGCCCGTGAATGTCACACGGTGAACCGGCATGCTCTAGTATGGGACCCTGGCCCATTTGTCATTGGTGGGCCAGCAAATGGTGGCCATCAAGCAGTAACCTGACTTAAAAAATCTGCACTGACCGACTGGTCACTGACTGGTTACTATGTAGTGACCTGTGACTTTGTCATTTGTGGGTGGTGTGACGCTCAGGTGAATCACTTGATGGGGCAGCGAGAGAGAAGCATAGTAATATGGAGAGAGGGGAAGAGAGGAGTTTAGCGGGATAGGAGGAGGAAAAATGAAATGGACGAGGGAAATGAGAAAATGCAGCAGGAGGAAATTGGTGATAGAGGACACGGAGTGCGGTAGCAGAAATAGCAGGAGCTCTAGATTACACACGATAGCGTGGGAAATAATAGGGGGAGTGTGAGTGCAGCGTAATGGAAAAGGAAAGCACTAAAAGTGGGATGAAAAGTGTTGTGAGGGGTGTACGAGGGGAAGGGCAGTGGGAAGAGCTGGAATGTTAAGGTGAAGGTTGGGTGGAAATTTGGGTAAAGTTGAAATACGAGGGCGAGCAAGAGAGAAAAAATCGATGGTGGAGAGAAATGGGAAGAGAAAATGGGTGAGGGAAAGGAGTGAATAAAAGGAGGCGATACTGTTGAATGTGAGGCGAAGGGGATGTGGAAGGGAGGTACGGCAGATCGATGGGGTAGTGAAAACTGTGATGTGGAGAGGGAAAATGCGAGAACAGGAGAGGGAAGTACGAGGCGAGGTGAACCCGTTGGCATGGCACATTCTTGTGGCGATAAATGTATTAGGATGGCCTAAAAGGTCAACTGGTGATGTCCAATAAGGCCTTGCACCTTGCCGGTTCACCTGCTACCACTCATTGCTGTGTTACAAATGAAGGTCGTTCATTAAAGTGTAGAAACACCTAGCAGATAAAAATGCGTCTGCATCGCTCGGCCACAGCGGCCTTTTCGTCACTGAAGGAAAACCCGACGTACTATCGGCGTCAAATGAAACACGAACACGAAAATATGAACCAGACCGTGCAAAATTGAAAAATACTGTTTGTAGACTTCATATAATGGCACGCTATTGGAATATTTTGAAATCCACTTTTCCCATGCCATGTTTGTCTTTCCTAGCAAAAATCATCAATATACAAAACCAATAGCTTATTGGGTTATTGACACCAATAGCTAATGGTGTATCAGTCTATAGGTGTATTGGTATATTGGCCTAGTCCTATAGGTGTATTGGTACCTATTGGTGTATTGGTCTAGTCCTATAGGTGTATTGGTCTAGTCCTGTAGGTGTATTGGTATCATGAGCCCACTGCAGCACCAGTTGAAATATGGCCAAATGCATGCCAAGGCCTTTAGTTCATTGCATTCATTTGGCCATGTTAGCAAGTTTCTAAACACAATGTGGTCCCACTATCCTTCACATACCACAAAGCTGTAAGTGCTGGTTGACTGCAGTTTTATTGCCCAACTATGTTCCACAGGCTGTCGAATTTTCGGTGCATATATTCCTCGAGTCAGAGCTGCAAGACCTGCAAAAACAGTATGACAATAATTAGGAACTTTCGCAATAATTGCACATTTTTATATGCGAGTCTAGCATTTCGTCCAAGCGAAACAAACCACTGTTCGGCAGCACGCTGCTAGACCCCAACGAACTACGGTACGTTAGTACGCCGATGTGGACGGAACGCTGCGAAAGCTAGACATTCCGTTTCGATTCCATCTGCATGAAACATTACCCGCGGAACTTCGTTTCATCAGTACGAAACGCTATATGCATAGTCGTTAACCGGAACACAAAGTCTTGCATGTAGTTGTACTCAGTTCGGCAAGGTCCTCGGAGGCGTTGCCAAACCACCCCCCTACCCGGCTGGGTAAAATCAAGACAGACTGATCAGTTGCAGTTGCTCAAGACAGACTAATCAGTTGCAGTTGCGACACGACACCAGCGAGGATAGCTGTACTGGATGGGAGCAGTCTGTCTTGATTTTTACTCAACCGGCCAAACCGCTTCCGCTCACTGACTAGCCAGCGTCCCTATCAATAATTAACAGTGACGCTGGCCAGTCAGTGAGCTCGGTTCACACATGGTTGCATCGATAGCGGCTTTTCCAAAAATTAGAGCGCCGCTTGTTGACTTGCTTTGCTATTTATAATAAAAAAAAATTATCAGGAAAGCGAAAGCTTTTACAGCATCATGGTGAAAAAAAATGTGTACGTACCTTCAAATGCAAAAATCCGAGCTGTGTAATGCGCGCACGTTCGTCACCTCGGCGTGCGTGAAGACAAGAATCCTTGAATACGAGCGACGTCGAAGGGGTCTTTACGTTCTAGTGCTCCACAGATGATGTCCTCGTAACTTCTAAACTAGCAAGTACAATGTGTGGCACTAAAATTCATAAACACGGTGGCTGGCCGCTGAGATGAACGCCCGTGCTGGGGATCGTGCCAAAGCGAAGCGCCGGACATGGAAGAAGCCATTTTGCTTTGTCTTGCATACGAAACCTTCGCCAGCTCCGCCGTGTTCATATTGTCAGAAAAGCATTATTGAGCAGTTTTAATTAATGTATTTTATCTTAAATTTATGGCAAAACTTTATAATGCGGGCTTAATTATTTGTGATAATTTTGATTATGTAGGCTTTACTTTCCGCAGACATATGAAGTATGACACTCATCCTAAGAATCGGCCGTTGAATCGGCACCCAAACCAAATAAGGCCTATCCGCTAGCTCCGTGGCACTAGCGGCACAACGAGATTAGAAAAATTAGAGGTAATGGTTATGAAGGCGAGAGCTGACGCTCGCGAAAAAATATATAACTACTGTAGGCACAGAATCATACGCGCGGCGTTTTTGCTTGTCGGAAGAATTGCGGGCATCCAACATGCGCCGGCGGGTGCAACTCGTTAATTCTACAAGGAAATTTTTAAGCTCTACAGGGACATAATTTTTGAGGCGTGCTAAACGCAAAATGCTTGCAGGTTAAGTTGATCGAATGTCTTCGGGCAGAAACACTGCTTGCAGGGCTGCAGATTAATTTTGACCACCGGTGGTGTATACCGTGCGCCGCATAGGCTGCTACAACCAATAGCTATTGGTTCCACTATCCCAATAGCTATTGGTCCCAATAGCTATTTGTCCTGAACCAATACGAATTGGTCTATTGGACCAATACATGTCATTCTATCGAACCAATAGATTTTGTATTGGTCCTATAGATACTCAAATAGAACCAATAGCCTCACCTATAGGACCAATACATTAGTTCTATTGGACCGATACAAATTTCTACTGGAATTTTAGCTTTGGAACTAAGCCACGCGTTATTTTGGCTTGCATGGAAACAAATCGCACTATTTATGCGTTAAGGTTTATATTTTCCTTTTCGCGTTTCATTTGACGCCGATAGTACATCGGCCGGTCTCCTTCAAAACACTGGTTGCCAGGTTCTCGGCATCCAGACGCTTGCCGAGACGGATAACCTGGGGCCTTACGCCGGCCGTTATCCTTTTGAACACCGGCTGCCAAGTATTCGGCGTCCGGTCGCTTGCCCTGATTCTGCTGAAAACCGCTCACCCAATGCAAAACGTACGCTCTGCGGCCGTACGTCGGCCGGTTATCCGGTTGCCGGAAGAACTGCCGCCGGACGTTTGCCGTTCACCGTAAGAAAAGCGAATGCACGAGGGCCGCACTCCGGCCGGTCTCCAGCCGAAAACCAACTGCCACAAGAATTCGATACTCGGTGGCCGGCCGCTTGCCGTGCTTCGGCCGATTACCGCTTCCCGAAGAAAAAACGGATGCCCTAAGGCCGTACTTCGGCCGTTCTCTTTCTCAACATCGGCAGCCGTAAGAGAACTGAATATCTGGCAGCCGGTTAGCTGCCGTTGTCCGTCCGTACACGGGCGGACGGAAAAATACCGAAGCGCTGGTTGCCGAATGTTGGCCGTTCAACGCATGATCAGTGGCTGCCAGAACCTGGATGCTGGCCGGACATGCCAGAAAGCGGCCATAGACGGGCCGGCCTTAGGACACACTTTCTGTGCCGCCTGGGTAGTACCCCAGGAAGAACAGGACTAGTCCACTACAGTTTATGGTAAAGGGACAGAGCAGAAAGCAGTGGCCGCAAGGAACAGACACAAAATGACCAGATCTTGTGTTCTGGTTAGCACTGTTTCAAGGGCAATAATCCACACCTCAAACAGCAATGATGTCAAAATTGTTTTTCAAGTTCGAGCGTGCAAGTATCGCTGCATGCTTTGATTATGTATTTTCAAAAAAAGGAAGTTTAACATTTATAAACCTCACCATGGGTAATGATACCAGTAGCAGCATAATCGTGTTCCTCACAACTTAAGCAAGCAATATTATGGTTATCTGGAACTCACTTCCAAAACCTTTCGAGATAAACAGGTAAACATTCGGGCTATACCGATGACCCATCGAATTAAAAAAAATCTTTGAGTTCAGTGAGTTCGAGCTAATGAGGTTTTACTGTATTATCTGTTCAGGCACACCAAAAACATGCGCTTTAGAAACAAACACAACCACCCCACCACCAAAAAAGGAGAAGAAAGTCACACAAACAGATTTTTGCGGCAGAACTTGTGCAATAAATAATGAAAACACACAAAAAAAGAAAATTCAAGGTGTTAGTGCACTTTTGTTGTTGACTTCGCCGCAAAGCGCAATTGCTTTGCGGCAAACGCGCGGGCGGACGACGGTCACGGAAAACGGCCGCAACCTTTCCGTAAACTTCTTCGCCAAAAATCATCCCGTACATTCGATGTACAGCATTTGAAAATAACTAATACATCCACTAGCGGCACGGTCTGGCGATAGTCGCTTTCCTCTTTCAGGGTTACTGCAACATGGTCCCCGCTACGCATTTGCATGGTAAACAACGGTGAACAAAGTGCTATACAAATGCTCATACCGATTAACTCTCGTCAAGAAAAAAGCAAAGAAGAATTTACTTACTGCGAGTCGCACGTGTTTGTCCGCACCGATGAAGGCGAGCAATGCGCCTCGGTGGCTAGGCGGCATGTCCTGCTCCGCGGCCGCTCGGATGGGTCTTTGGCGCGGCACCCCGAGTGGTACGAGTCCTTAGACACAGTCGGCAGCGCAGACAAGTCCTTCGTCCACAATCCGCGGTGGGGAGCCGGAATACGCCATCCAGTTTGAGCCAACCTGTTAGCGTCACTTACTCTTCCACAGTAAACAATACAAGACTTCCCGATCGGCGCCCGTACCAATATGGCGGACGGTCTTGTTTGTATCAGTGTTGCTAGATAACCAAGCAATACATATGAATATGAATATATGAATATATGAATATTGATATATGAATATATGAATCTTTTTTATTGTTGTTTACACTGTTTTGTTATGCATGTTAACTTGTCTTTGTAGTTGCAATAATATGCTTATCAGTGCAATGACCTCGTGGTTGCTATTGGGTAGAGTAAACAAACTGGATTGATTGATGTATTTACGAGTTATAAATATCGTTATTATTCTCTGCTACAACAAATCATCATCATCGTCATCATTATCTCTCAAAACAACGCCTCACATCCCCGAGAAAAGCGGCAAAAGCTCCAAAAGGTTCAGCCAAAAGAAATAACGAATGCTTTGGCCAGTTGTGGACTCAAGCAGTGCTCGACACGAATGGCTAGAAGTCATCATGAGAGGCCTTCGCCCTTCTGTTCACCCGAGTATACGCTCTTTATGACACGGCACATAACTTGTGCAGAATATAGGTCATTATGTATCGCCTGATTTGCCAGCAACCATGCATATTTTTCTGCTTCATGGATTCAGTCACATTTTAGTGTCAACGTTACCAGTGCCAAACAAGGCGTACTAATTTAACAACAGCACAATGCTTGATACAAAGAATATATACAGAAAGGCGGAAGCAACAATGTACACTCAATAAAATACGTTTTATCGCCGTTGGATGAAGTTCTTCGTAGACGTTTTGCAAACGGGAGCGAACCAAGAGTCTTTACTAAATTTTTATGGGTGGCTGGCCCTAATTAAACTCTGTTTGTAGAATATAGCATAGAAATCACGTATACGGGATAAGAAACCTCCCGAAAGCAACAAAAGAAACAGTAATCAAATGTTCTATCGTTGCTCTTTAGGTACGCGTAAAAAAAACTTAGCTTAGAGAGCAGAGTGAGACCTATGTGCATGTTTATGTTACATTCATGCATGCACACCGATATGTAAACGCATATCAAACAAATCTGAAAAACTGAGTTCTTGAGAAATGGAGCCCACAGAGGAGCCATTTTGAATTTCGCAAACACGCCATTCGCTACCAACATTGGGAAATCTCAGCGCTAGTAACAAGCAAACATTTTTGAAAGGCCTAAAAAAGACAATATTGTAGAAACATCAGGGTTCATTTTCACGATCTAATCATACTGGCCTTTTACAAATATGCTTGATCGGAACTTGATAAAACTCCTAATGAAAGCAATGTTACACTTGCTGCCAGAGTTGTTCGTGTTGAGAGAAAACTACGAAAATGATAGAAAAAGCTTCTTGTCAATGTTTTTCTGGCGGTGGAATTTTCCAGTACCATAATGTGAAGTCTCTCTAATGATCATAGGAAAACGCCGCGCCGCGACCACATAAAGACAGGAATAAAAAAGGCCGCTTCGCATGAAAAATCTCTGTGTGTCACCGCCTACGGCGGGTACAATTTCCATCCTATTTGCTTATGCGTGGCGCCAAAGTTCTCTGTCCGGGACGCCAGCCGTAATGCAGTGGTCGCTTGGGTGCTGAGTATACGTTTCAGCGAGGACAAAAATGTGGGCTTGTTTATACCACCGTCTGAGAATTTCATCTTTCTCCATAAACCATGGGATGAAAATGATAATTTCATGCGGTCTGTTTCGCAATCTTGCTTTGGGGACGAAATGTGTTTGATGTAGAATTCCGAATGAACGGAAATCCCAGCCTCAATATCTCGTCGTAATGGCTTTCTAGGGAAGGCACTTACGGAAGTATGGGGACTGGCATCGTGCAGTAACGTTATTGAGAGCGGAACTGTTTATCTTTACATAAATATTACTTACCCCAAGGGTTGTGTGCGGTAGAAAAAGACGGCCCTTTTTATTCTCAAATGTGTCCCTATGAAAGGCTTGCTCAAGGGAGAGCATTTTAAACCCTACCTTTAGTCTGCTTCATGAAGTTGTCTGTAGTCCGTCTTAAATGAATAGCTGGTTAGCCAACCTTTTCTGACGATACTGATGATCGTAGGACAGGTGAAGTAAAATAGTAAATTCTTTCTTTTGTCGGAATCGAACCTAGATTCCTCGCGCAATGAAGCCGACGCCATTCTGATGCGCCTTTCTGGCACGGTGGAAGCACTTTAGATGAGAAGAGGGGTGCCGGAATAAGAAATGTGTAGAATTGCAAATATGGGAATAATGATCTCTTTCATCTGAGCGAGAAGGAAGAGCTTCCCATTTCTCGTACACGCCTAGCTTCATGGAGAAAACAAAATCCTAAATTTGTCAATGTTAACGTAGCCCTTAGCGCTCCCACTAAGCTCCGTAAGTTCACTATGGCTACTATTAAGACAGGTGGGAAAAATAATGGGCACCACACAAAGCATCGTGCTCCGGCCACTTCATAAAGAGGGTGATGTATAACGTTCTGCTAATTTTGGAATCAGCGTAGGCTGGTCAAACCTACAGGGAATAAAAGGACTGGCTCAGGAGCCTGACCACATATTCCGAAAGTCAATGCTCTTTTCCTTCCCATACGTTGCAACAGTTACAAGTACAAACGAATGCTTCTGATTTGCAGGGCCAACGTGGCTTGTATAACAGGGCCTATTGCGGCAGCTGATACTGGCGATACAGCGGCTGTAGTGTTGCCCCGTCCTCCTTTACTCGTTTGTTAGCATTTCCGCATGCTGCCCGTTGTAAAGTTGTCTTTCTCGTAGCTCGCTTCAAGATAATAATTACGAACGATTTACAGGGGTCGTGGAAGCTACGCATAGGTGGCCGTCCTACACCTATATGCTTATCATTCCTAACCCGCATTATTTCTCCGCTCAGCCGTGGTGTGGCGTGCGCTGGTGGACATCTCTAAAGTATCTTTACTTGTGCAATTGTAGATCCTTAAGGCGACAGGCAATGTTATAAACGCTGAGTTGTCAGGGCGAAAGGAAGGAGAAAGCATCATGCTAGTCGAGAGGTAATAAATTCGCTTTTATTTAACCGGATTCGTGCCAAATGCGTTAGCAATTTGTTAGTTGTGCTGTCTTGCAAAGAGCGTGATTTTTAAAGTTTAGTGTAACTCTAGTGTGATATATACTAGTATCTGTAGATTGTGCGCAAATTGCGTGATGGTGTCTTTGTAGTGCCGGGGTGTGGTATGTTCTTTGAATTATGTTTATATTTTATTTATTTATTTATTTATTTATTTATTTATTTATTTATTTATTTATTCATTTATTTACAAGGTGTCACAGGAATGAAGACTAACAAGTCGTGGTAACGGCAATAAAAACAAAAAAGGTACGCCATTGGGCATGACATCAAATGTTATAGCAATTCCTTTGTAACGACGTAAAATTAAGTGAGTAATTTTTCAACTTGTGGTGTGGAGGCGAGGCCGCTGTAAGAGGTACCACGGAGCGCCTGGCCGCACTTGTTGTTCCGGCACTATCGGCACCGAGAATACCTTGTGGCACATGTGGGAGAGAGAGTAGGGGAGTGCAATAGGAGAGACAGCTGCACGTTGTCGGCTACGGCTCTTTCCTCGTTACACAGTGCGGCGGAAGTGCACAATCTATCTATGGTGCGGTAACAAAATTAATTTCAAGTGTGTTATAAAGTAGGCATTGCTTCGCAGAAATAATTTTTGATAGCCTTTCCATTTTAGCAGGTGACCCTTCGTTTGCCGGGTTCGCAGTAAGCTATTTAACACGAAAGTATTTTATTCCGGGATACACAAACATTTTAGTCACGTCATATCGGATGTACAACAAGCATGCGGTCTGCAAAGGTTGCAACCCTGCGCACAAGGTCTTCATGCGGAAAAGTAACCTTTAGTAATAAAGTGTACGTTATACTTGCGGTAGCTCGTTTTCGGGATTTATATTTTAACACCAAAGTGTTTATGCCACGATACACCAAGATTTCACTGACGACATATCCGTCATGGAAGTGACGCCAGTACACCTTTGCCGGAGCAACCTACCAGCATGACCCCGCGGACCAAGCACACCCAAAAGACAGCCGGAGACCCGCCAATCATGCTCTGCTGCAGATTTTGCTGCACAATTCATTTTATGTTTTAGTGATTCCTATGACACAGCAAATAATCACAGTTTCTTTCTCTTGCAAAGTAAAGAATGACACGGCAAAAAATGTCGATTTGGTATATGGGTGCTTCAGCTTTGTTTAAAGCTAAGTTATAGAACTATTGAGAATTTTTGCGGGCATCTTGCATGCAAAGCTCAAAAGGCATACTTTAAGACTATGCTATTGCTGCAGTTCTTTCTTGAGAGAGCGGGCATCGAACTGGAAGGAACCGTAGCAGACGACGCAGAGCTGTCCCTGGCTGTGGGGCTCAGTCCGCATGTTTTGAAAGATTCATGCCATGTTGATCGTGGCGCTCCGCGAAGCGCTGCCCGGCGCTGGTTGTTACCTCTAACAGTTGGCGCACCTGTACATCTGGTGCGACATACCGTACTTGTGTATACATTGCCATTTTTGTGCCTATTGTTATCTTTTTTTGTTATCATGATGCTGCTTCAAGTTGATCCAAGCTAATTTCATTTGGAAGTCAGGGGCTTGCCCTGTCGTCCTTCTGGTCTCTTTTGTCGTACTGTTAACAACATCAGAATAGGGTAGCAACCATACCCATTCCGCACTTTGCTAATTATTTTATTTACAATGTTTTACTGCCAACTTTGTGCTTCTGATGAGCACTACTGGTGCCTGCCAGAGAAATTAAAATTAATTTCTTCCGTACAAAATTTCTGCACAGTACTAAGGATTGCAAGAATATTTAAGAGAGTACATTCGTTAGCTCCTCTCCGCTGGCAGCCTGACAGGGAGTTCCCACATTATACGAAAGTCATCAAAGCAATCGCAGCTACTCTGCCTCTTAAAACTATGCCTGTCCGTGAAATCCCCTATATTCATTGGATATTTAAGCATTTCTAGCCTTGGTGGTACTCATTGGTCGGCGTACTCACTCGTGAGTACACTCATTTGTGCTCGTTTGTACTCAAACTCACGAGTGAGTACGATGATGATTGAGTACACACCCAGAAAAAAAAGGTGAGTATGATGACGAGTGAGTACAGGGGTAAGTCCACTACTCGTGAGTACAGTACTCATGAGTACACTACTCATGAGTATGAGTACTCATGAGTGCAATATTCATGAGTTTGAGTACTCATGAGTACACAGTACTCGTGAGTACGCAGTGCTCATGAGTACACAGCACTCATGAATACACAGTACTCATGAGTACACAGTACTCATGAGTACAATACTCATGAATACTGGTTTTGCGAGTGCTTGCACTCTTGAGCATATGCACTCGTGAGTACAGTAGTGCAAACAAGTTTTATCGCGAACTCGAGTCCGGACGCGCGTTTACGAGTCGCAAACATTTAGCGGTGCCGCTGTGCAGCTTAACAGTCAATTAAGGATGGCAAAATTAGACAACGAAAACTGCACCTCCCCCCTTTCCCGGTCCCTGTTTGGCGCTGTAGGCGTTTCTCGGCGGTCACTCGCAAAGGGGTCACGGTGAAGGGGGAAAAACGAGGGGTGAGGGCCCGGCGGGAAACGCGGCCTCAGTTGCTCTTCTATGGCACTTGTTGACTGCCGCATTAATTTTTGTTGACGCGGCTTGTGAACACGTGGCGGCTTCATTGCGCTTGCTCCCTTCCAGTTGTTTTAGGGGAGAGGCGGTGGAGGCTGATAACAATGCACGCACTAGGCGTACTGAAGTCCCTCTTTTTCGGTCTTCAGAAGTTTCCGTACGCATGTCACGCTGTGTAGTCGTTTCGTGAGCCGAACCGCTCATTTCAACAGTCGCAGTTAATTTACGTAACTCGCGTGAAACCGACTGCTTGGTTTGTAACGTTTGTCTCACCGAAATTGTCTGGACCATTCCGCTGTGCCTATTCAAGCGAAAATTTGGCTGATGTACGTGCGCCCATATGGTTTTATTAGGTTCCCGTTTTGAAACATTTTGCTCAGGTTCGCTAGTAGTATGGTCTCGTGTAGTGCCATTTACAAGTGAGCGTATAGCCCACCGTACAGGCGCGGCGGTGGAAATTTGCCCCAGCAATAGAAATAAAATATCTGAGTACACCTAAGCACGTTTGTGAGTTGTGAATCGGACATCATAATATCCAGTTGAACGCGTGCGACGCCTTGTGTAGCATCGCATAATTTGTTTAGCCTCGCATAATTATTTAAACATTTTATTTTTTTCTGTTTAGCCTTTCATTCGAGCCACGAACTAGCTAAGATGCTGCAGTTGACAGGATCAGGATTTGAGGCCATGAGAGGACGAACGGATGAAGAGACGAACAATGTGGACGAACCGCAACACGAATATGAGAGTACGGCACGTAGACGTGAGGCACCGACGGACTCCATGTCAGTGGTGGTCGGCACACTGCTGTCTTCAACGGAACGCTACGTCCTATGCTCTTCGAAGAAACAGCAGTTCATGAGCGCACTACGATTACGAAGGCTACCCTGCTCTGGCCGTAAGGACGACATCGTCTTGCGTCTTCTAGAGGACAACGGAGAACGTCGCCATCTCTCCAAACAAACGAATGTGCCAACGCTACTTCAGGCTGCCTCTGACACCAAACGGCAGAGGTCCCTGCAATCGGCGGTGTTTGAGAGCAGGAGGCTGGGTGAGGAGGAGGAGGGCAAGAGGAGGAGGAAAAACTTTCTTAATGTACAAGGCAGAGTAAAAGAGAGGGAGAGGCGGTTAGGCCTTTCTTGTGTGGGTGGTAATCCTCCGTCCGGGATGCCATTGGTCGAGGCCGCCGCCCGTGCCCGTTGGACGAGAGCCCGCTGAGACTCTAGGTCCGAGCAGCCGGACAGGGCCGCCTCTTTCCCTCGTTGGCTTCACTTTGACTTTTAACCCTGGATTATACTGGCAGGCCCATACCATATTATGCGTGTCTACCCACCGACCGCAGAAGTTACACGAATCCGAAAAGGACGTGTTGATGTGTTTGAGCATTGCGGGGCTATAGAATGAGCCCGTCTGCAGCCGGCGAAGATGGCGCTCCTCAGTTCTACCCAGGCCCTTGGCGGGCACCGAGAAAGCCCGCCTACCGTGGCGCAAGTATGTTGCGACCTCAGAAAATGTGGTGAGCGGGTAAGGTACAAGTGTACGGTCAGAGCCTGGGAAGTCAGAGGAACTCCGGAGGAAACACGCTCGGGCGGCTGTGTGCGCAGCCTCGTTCCCCTCTACTCCCTGGTGGGCAGGTACCCATATAAGTTGTTTTATGGTGTCGGATATTTCTGGATTGACATTTGTGAGAATTTGTTTTCTAGCTAGGAGTGCAATCCGACCCCTGATAAAATTTCGGCAAGCTTGTTGCGAGTCAGACATTATGTGCGTTGCGTCAGAGTGAGTGGCGGCCAAAGCTAGAGCCGTCTCTTCAGCAAACTCAATTTTACTCGTTTTCAGCGATAGTCCACCCACCTGTATTCCCTCATGCAGGACCGCAACCGTACAGATGCCCTCCGGTGTGGGCCCCGCTGCGTCTACTTAATACACGCCTCTACGGGTGCCATATTGTTTTGTTATGGCTGTTGCTCGGGCTTGCGTTCTTCCTGAGTTTTGGTGAGGATGCATATTACGGGACAGAGGTTTAACGATTACTTTGCGGCGCCAAGGGGGAGGGATATCCGCTCTGTCTTCAGTGGTAGGGGGTAGAACGATGCGGAGATCTTCAAGGAACTTCCTGCCAGTAGTTGTCATTGACAGTCGCATGATTTGACTCGTGTACTGAACCTCTATGAGCTCAGTGATTGCATTGTGCATCCCGAGCTGTGTTAAATGTCCGGTGGACGTTTTAGAAGGGAGTAATGCAATAACGCCATTGCTTTTAAACTTAAATCCACGTGTGAACAAATCAGCCGCATGATTGGTCGAGTATAAGGCAAACACGGGGGCCTCCAGGAATGCGAGACGCTCCGCCTAGTGCAGGCCTTCGTCATTAGCCGCATAACATATGCAGTGCCCTATCTCAAGGTACGACAAAAAGATCTTAAGAAACTTGTCAATACGATCAGGTCAGTTGTTAAGAGTGCGTGAAGAACGAGAAAGTTTTCAGAGACAACTGGCGAGAGCCGGCCGCACGCTTCCCACGGTGCCTCGACTGCCCGAGATCCGGACACAGGCAGAATGCACGACGGCATGCACATGAACAAGACGACGCATGCAAAATTGTTATTGCGTGCTCACCGGACCTCTCCCAGGTAACCGCCACGATTACAGAATCGCATCGAAGGTCAGTGCATTTCTGGCGAGATAACGAAGATACGTTCCTCTGCTACATCGCCCACGCGCAGGTCATTTCCGCAACGAGCAACGAGACGCGCAACGTACACAGCGTGCACGAGCCAGAAGGCACCACGTTCCTGGCACCCGCTATTCCGGTACAGATGTACACGAACGGAACGCTGAGAGCACGGAACGCAACGGAGCCAGTACGTACATTTTAAATGCAGAGCATTTCTTAGCCTCGCCTGTTCCTGCGTCGGACGGCGTCCACAGCTCCGCGTCCGCAGCAGGTGCGCGCATGCGTCGTAGTTAACCCGTTCGCTCCTTCGCGGTCTCTGCGTAACAGATGCGTGATAGCAGCGCGGTGGCGCGTGGAAGGGCGCGCGCTGCTTGCGCAGGCGCGCTCTCCCCCCGTACAGCTCTCCCTCTACTGCGCGCGCTGCAAATAAAAATTGGCTAGCGGACGCTCGTGCTTCAGTCACTGCGTTGCTCCTTCCTTCCTTGGTTGACGCTCGCTCCCACGTTTACTCGTGTCTGCTCCTCCAGCATCATGGAAGAAGTGATGGAAGCAACACTGCCTTCAACCAGTACTGAGGCCCCAATGCTCTGCATTTACTCGTGTTCCCCTCGCGGGAAGGCGCGGGAATTTTTTTTTCGCTCGTGCTGTCCCGGCGCCGGTCCACGCAACCAACGACATCACATCCGGATTGGTGGATATGGCCACGACAAGCGAACAAGACGCACGGCGGCCGAAATGCACAATACGTGGCGAACAACCGCCCACGAATTATAAGGGAGTTTCTTAGATAAAAAGAGACGCACAGAGCACGAAACGCACCAGAGGCGACGAACCACATCCAACTTGAACCAGTGGAGCTGACCACGGCGAACGAAATGCACAGCGTACGAAACGCCACCAAGCCAGCACACACGGAGGAAACTACTATTCACGACATCCTCCACTCCCACTGCTGCTATCCGGACTTGGCCAGCGAATGTTACAACCGCAGGAATAACCTGGCCACAAGCAACAATAGACCCAGCGCATGCAGTTCAACCCTACCGGAACGTATGAGCTCTCCACACCCGCTGCTGCAGCCCGAAGTCCAGCGGACGAACGACATAACACTCGTGCAGGTAGGTCCGTCAACGAGCAACGACACGGCCAGCGCATGCGGCATGTCCGAGCTAGAACGAACAAGATCCCCGGCACCCACGCTCCGACCGAGACTCGTACGAAATGGTGTTTGTCGTGTAAGAGGACGCAACCGCGAGCAAGCGACTTGGGACGAACGTTGCCTGCTTGTATGGGAGAGATAGCGATTATAGCATATTCGAAACAATGGGCAAAAGACGAGGGCTTGAGTGAAGACACGGACACGGCAAGAACGGAAACAAATGAACCCGATCCAGACGAAGGCATCGAATGCCGTAACGATGAAGTCGCGCTTGCGACGCCAAGGAATGTGGGACCGAATGGACGGCATGAACCACGCCTGCTTCCCCACCACAACTTCCCCCCACAACCACAAACAAGTGGTTGTTTCACTTCCGAAACAACCACTGCGACTGCGAGCACGGAGCCGCAACGACCTTGGCCGATCAGCTATGCCACCCTACGAAAACGCCACGCTACCGCACACAAACGAAAAGCGAAACGGCTCCCGCATCATACGCAACGCACACGACCATTGAAGCAACGTCCTCAACGCGCCGAACTATGACATCTCTACACAACGCAGCTCGCCACCGGACAAACCGGACGTCTACTCCCCCACATGCATCAAGCACGCGACGAGCTACACGAACACAATCGCTGACGGAAGCAGCGCAGCTAACGCAACGCCGTAAACACTGTCAAGTTCAGGTCTGACGAAGGCAATCCCACGCCACACACACAATAAAATCAAGCAGATTTGAAATTCACCGAAACTCAACGAGACGAACACCCTCTTAACGAAGTTTCTAGTATCCGGAACAATAAAAACAAACGCCAGCATCGAGCATCTCTGAATAAGCGGACAGTGATCTGGATACAAACGGACGTCAATCTACGCGTATGTTTCATTGTGCCTGCGGTCAGGCACAATTCAAATTTGGTGCACGTTTACGAGAGTATCAGCGCGCCCGGAAACGAAAACAGACGACAAAAGCTGCCACTGGAAGACACGCACAAAAGCGCAGTTTACGGCCACGGCCGCACCGACAAGTCCCGCGCTCCCCTGAGCCCGACCCGGCCTAGACTTCGTTGTTTTATTCCTGGAACCAGAGGAGACGCCAGACGCGACGCGAGTGCTTACGTTCCGTTTCGCTCTCTCACATGGACGTGCCTTCGCGGAGTAAGTCGCCCTATGACAGTGCACTGCGTCAGACGTTTTCTTCTTCTGTCCTGATATATATGTAACCTGTGGTTTTCTAATCAATTAAACATTTTATTTTTTTCTATTTATTCTTCCATTCGAGATACGACCTAGCTAAGAGTGCAGAGAAGTTGATTATTCGTAATACAGATTGAATACTCATGAGTACAGATTGAGTACTCATGAGTGCAGAACGAGTAGTACTCATGAGTGCAGAATGAGTAGTACTCGTGAGTGTAGAATGAGTAGTACTCATGAGTACAGAAGATTTAGTACTCATGAGTACAGATTGAGTAGTCATGAGTACAGAGTGAGTACTCAAGAGTACAGAGTGAGTACTCATGAGTATAGAGAGAGCACGAATACTCGTGAGGACAAATGAGTTTGAGTACAAGTGAGTATGATTACAAATGAGTATTTGATGAGTGAGTACGAGTCATTTTGTGAACAGATGAGCTTTTTGAGTCTGAGTTTGATTGAGTACAGCGTGAATGAAAAAAAATGTGATTGAGTTTGAGTGAGTTTTTTCTGTTTTGCCGACCTATGGCGGTACTGCACAATTTTGCGCTGTCAAAATAGCCCAATGGAGAAAACGCAGGAAAGAGCAAACGCGAAAGCGTCCGTGTCTCCAATCTGGTGCGCGGAAGATTATAAGGTGGGTAAAATAATGAAGCCCTTATCCCTCTATTACAGCGGACCCTTAAGCTTAGGTGAAGCTCGGTCGCCGTACAAACTCGAAGTTGAATTTCTTCCCAGTAAATCGCTTTTGAAGACATGTCATTTTAGTGTCCGAATGGCAGACACTTAATTTGGTATTTCAATCAAATCACGCCTGTGAATTGATGTGGTTGACCGAGAGGTCACAATAAAGGTGAGGGAGGAATTGACCTAAGGGCAAGGGTTAGGAGGTGATTAACTTTTCTCTGGTAAGGAAGCCAAAGGCATCCGGCGGCAATAGTAGCACTGATTTAATTATTTTTCAATGTCAATTCAACATTGTTAAGCCCAAAATTGCACAGCCAAGCTCTCGCCCGACATCAAAGTTCGTTGCACTCAAAGAAAGGTAGGGATCGGTTAGTGTTTGCCCTTTTTTTGTAACACAGAGGAGCGGTTAACAAACAAAATAGACTACGAGCCAACTTGTGGACGCTTTCTGCTGTACGCAAACTCAAAAGATAAGGAATAGCCAGTCTTCAATCTCCGTGCAGCATAAACGAGTTGTAAATTTGTTTCAGATGCGCCCGAATTCGTCGACCGTCTGTGCGCGGATTGATTACTTTTAGCGTAGTACTTCGGCGTGCTAGATTTTCTACGCTTGTTTTTTGCGGGTATGTTTTGTATTCCTAGTGGAGCCGCGAGTTGTGGGTCAGCGCTTTTGTTGTTTATTCTACTGAGCACGGTATTACCCTAATGAACATGATCCCAGTCACTTTGAAAACGCAGCCAAAAGGAACGAGAATCGCAATCACAAGCAACAGCATATAAACTTCATATTTTATTGGTTTCAGTGCGCCACGCTTTGCCGGTTCCTCTACTTATTCCTTTATAGGATCCCCCGTGCAGGTTTCGTCGTTTGATAGTTCAGGGGCGCTAGTTCTATTCAAGTAAATTAAGAAGTACAGTATTTTGTCGCTACCTATTCTCTGCGACGGTATAAGACAAATAAAACGTAAAACGGTTCGACATGAAGACGTCTTTTGTAGATAGCGATTGAATTTTTCAGTGCAAACAGTAATCCTGCTTGTCTCGGTAACTGGCAGGAAGATTATTTTATACTCTCTGTTGCGCTGCTCTCTGTTTTTTTGTTCTTCTATATTCTATTGCATTTTATAGCAGGCCTTTCAGACTTGTGAAGGCCAGATATATGCGGTCGCAAAATTTTATATACATATCGTACTCTCAGGGAATGTCCACAGAGTGCAGGCAATTAATCGTGCAAAGCAGAGCGAGCATGGTGGCCATTGCAAAATCTTGCAAAGGTGATCTGCTCGCGATTATTTGTTATAGGAATTGAGTTGAGGGCATAGGACGATATTTAAAAGGATGAGATTTTACCACGTCATGCGCGTGGTCACAGTGACTCCGGACCGCTGATTTATGCGTCGTCCTATTTCCATGCGGGTTACTACACGTAATTGACGCATTGATGTTGTTTTAAGCAGTTATGGTAAAATTTTACACCCCGCTAATGGTATGCGAGATTGGCAGATACATTTTTTTTTCTGGCGAAGGAGGAGAGTCGCGGCCTATGAAGAAAAGATGAATGAATTAAAATGACAAATCAAGTGCGAAATCAAACAACAGAAAAAAAGTCAAGAAAGATTTCTATTAAATGTCCAAAATTTAAAGATGAAGTGACGGAAAGCACAGAAATGTCCTATTGTTTTGAGCGTTTTTTCATCTGGGGCATTGCAAAATGACCATAGGTCTCTGCGGTGGCCAGATGAAAGTGTCGTCAATATCGCTGAAAAATATATATTTTTTCGGTTTTTTTAGGGTTGCAAGGTTGTAAACACGTTCATTCTACACCCCCTCAGAGATAAACAAGCGATTGGGTTGCGTCCGGAGCCGCCTCTAGCGTATTCTAGTAAGTGGAGATATGTAACCTAAGTGAGCAAACACTTGCGAGAATAATCAAAATACAAAGATAACTGCGCCTAATTGCCCCTGCAGTTTGCTTTGGTTGAATAATATTGCGACAATTTTGGCCTCTAGGCAAGGAAATGTTTATATTGTAAATAAATGTTAAAACTACGTATTTACAAGCTGTTAAAACACGTGGTAAGTCGCGCTCTCTTCCTAATTTGTGGCCGTCTCTATGAAGGCAATGTGGTTTACAATTGAAAGAACGTCATTTGAGTTAAACAGAACAAAAGATCTCCAACGGTGGTTGGCCTTGTTGACATTTGGTTAATTGGTTATTGCATTGCATGCGAAGTTTTGTACCTGTTATTCTGTTATGAACATAGTTGAATTTATTGTAGCTTGGGTGAACCTTACTTGATTCGTTCAAAAAACGCCACAGCAACAAAGGTACTAGTTATATTTTGGGCGATTTCGTGCAAACAACGTCCGCAACAAAAAATAATAATAACCTAATAGTGGTCTCAGTATAAAGCCACCTTTTACATAAGCATCTCGTTTCGCTTATGTCGTATTTTAGGAAAACGTTCTCGGGAATTTGTTAAACCTCAATATATTTCTCGAAACACGTGGCACACTCGGCCTGTGGAATATTATGCACCGGTAAACGTACCAGCCATTGAGTGATTAGACCGGCGAAGTCCCCCTCTCTTCGTAACTACATTTGACTTGAGCTTCGCTCAAAGCGCATTGCAACCATGTATTTTTGTGAAAGAAGGCATAGCAAATCTGCTTTCCAGAGTGGTTGCAAGGAGATCCAAGCAGCTCTGATAAAAAAGGAAGCACAAAAACCCAAAGGAAAATTTGTTGCCAGTAATACTGATTGTCATGTCAGAACTAGTTGAAATGTGGCGGGTAGCTATTTGAAGTGCATTGAAATTGAAATCAACCGCTAATTTTTGTGTTAATCTACTGACAGAGATTCAAATAAACTCAGCGTACCTGTCAGTTTTATTTAGGTATTCTGATGTGCTTTTTTAAGGCTGCAATTTTAGGACTGACGAGTTCGAGGGAGTGTTTCGAAGGATGCCGTCAAAGACCGGTTTTAAAAGAAGGCGTCTAGAGTAAACGTGTAGTCGTGCTAAGAAAGCAGTCTTACAGCGTTGTTTTAGTGACTCCCTAATGTGGGATCATACATATCTTACTCTTTTCTCACTGACGACCTAGGTGTTTTACAGTCTTCAGCAATTTTACGCATTTTGCCGACTCGTTTACCTGCTCTACAATTAGTTGAACAGTTTGAGCGCAAGGCACAACTGGAGGAAGGAAAACCGACAGGAAAGAGGCACACTAACAACTGAGATTTATTCGCTCCGAAAGCAATTATAAAGGCACGGAAAACACTGTGTGATACTAGTTGCAGTGCCACGTGTGAAAATGATTACAGCTGCACCACGTGTGAAAACCATTACAGCTGCCGCACTCGCCTAACCAATCATCCGGGTAATTAACCTAACTCGCAAGAACGTCGATTGAAAGATCGGTCCCCCATCGTTTTTTATGACGTAGGCCTCGAACACTTCCCGTTCTTCTTTTTTAGATGCGACTGCATCTCATTCACTCGCCTTGTCCATGCAGCGTCGGCGTCGCTGTCGTCGGCCCCTTCCCCATTCTCCTCGCCGCGCGAGCTGCGCACTCCGCCGCTCACCCCCTCTCCTCTCCGATGCCCCTCTCTCGTCCACACCCCTCCCCCTACACTATAAAAAAACAATAGTTAGCGGCACCCGGTTTCGACCCCACAACCCTGTGGGCAAAACGCGAGGTACATGGTGCTCTTTAAAAAAAAACTGCGCCACAAAACAAACACAGAATGAAATGCTACGAACGCGCCTTATATCCTTGCCTCATTCAAACTACGTCAAGAAGCTACTGATACAACGCATGATGGGGCAATGATTAACATTTGTAATAAAAGAAAAGAAGCTCCCACTTACAGCAACAATGATGGAGTAAACGTCGTTGCGACTGCGAAGCCCCAAGCATACCACGTAGAGAGATTGACCAAGGTTGGCCAATAAAACATAATAACAATAATAAAACATGATAATCAACCGCGTTTCCGACACGTTCCACGTGATTCCAAAATCAATCTAACGGAAACATCAAGTGAACCCCACTGCACAGGGTTCCCCTCGCGGGGAGGTGGGCGCAATTTTCGCGATATGAATGCAGCACTCGGGTACTCTCGAGCACCGGTTTGCAGCCCCTTGGCTTGCAGTCAGTCTAACAGCTAAGCGCACATTGCTTCCTGTTCCCGCTTTCAGCGTCGCCGCATGTTCACGCAACCGGTCGTTGAGGCAGCGCCCCGTCTGTCCTACGTATACAAGGCCGCAGTTTAAGCATATCTGATACACTAAGTTTTTTGGACACTCCACAAACGCAGTGGCATGCATCTTGCTGCAGACAGGAGGCCTAGGTTCGCATCGGTTAAATATGCGGCACATAGTCCCGAGTTTGTTGGGAGCTCTGAAGGCCACGCGCACACCGGCACACTCCGCATTTTTCTTTACGCGATGCGATATCCCACGTATGTATGCGATGACGACGATCTTCTGCCTTTGATTCTGTCCGATGTTCGACTGGCTCGCTCCTTCGTGCTGCTCATTTAAAATCTTTCCTGCCAAGCCGCAAAGCATCGATGCAGGGAAGCCCACCTGAAACAGTCTTCCGACCAGCGAGACAAAACTCTCCTGTATCTGGTGATGGCAGGACCTTACAAGGGCGTTCCTTAAGGCAGCGACCGTTATGCCTCGCTTGACCAACTTGGAGTACACCAGAGGTAAATGGAAGCAAGGCTTTCTTGGAGTGGGGCGAGTACACCCAGCAAAAGTGGCCCTTCAAGAACGTCAGCTCCAGGTCGAGGAACCTCAGGCGACACTCAAGTGGCAGCTCCATGGTCAGTGTGAGGCAGTCAAGCGCCCCTTCGAAAACTGCCAGAACCCGTCTAGCAGATTCTTCGTCCGATGTGCTGGCTGACGACTTGAAAAGAACAAGGTAGTCGTCCACGAACCGGAAAACGCGCACAACACCTAGGTCGCCAAGTTCGTGTTCCAAGCGCCGGCCAAATCGGGTCATCAACATGTCACTGAGCGCCGGGACTAGGCAAGAACCAGTGCAGACTCCTTGCTTTTGCTGGTAGTAGGCTACTTCGAACTCCACAATTGAAGACTGGAGATAAGACCCCAGGAGTGTAAGGAAGCAGTCGACGCCCACACCGCAGTCGTTCTGAAAGCAGAGACACCCGTACTTGTCGATGTCCTCGCTAACCACTTCCAAAAGTAATTTCTGGGACAGGGAGTAGTACAGATTTTTGAAGTCGAGCGAAACGCCACTCACATTTGCGAAAATCATGCCACCAAAGAATTCCGATACTTAGGCCGGGCTTCGCACCAAGTAAGGGTCATCAACTCCGAGCTTGTTAAGGTATCGCTGTAGGTACTGCCCCAAATGACGCTACCAGGTGCCACGCTCGGAAATTATCACTCTAAAAGGCGTCTCATACTTGTGCGTCTTGACCCAGAAAAAAGGCTGGAGGCTCAGGCACTCCGCTTTCACGATTGAAATCTCACGTTTGGTCACACCCAGCTCTCCGCAGTATCCTGCAGCTTGCTTCCTGACCCGGGTAGGGGTGCGGTTACCTCGGCGAAAGTGTTGCTGCATTGTCAACCTGGATCGTTCATTGTAGGCACCTGCTGTCGCGAAAACAAAGCCTCCCTCCTTGTCGGAAAGAAGTAACCGGAGATCATCCTTACGAAGTGCTACCACAATCTTCCGAGTTCTTACTTGAGGCTTCGCCACACGAGTCTTAGGCAGTCCCTCGACCGTCTCGCGTACACACCTGTCCGCATCCTTAGGACTTGCCCTGGAAGCTGCGGTCCTAACCAATGCCAGCACTTGAGCCTTGTCGGTGGTTGGTGCCGCGCAGAACTTCGGCCCCAGCGGCAAGGCGTCGGTTACACGCTGAGGAAGGCTGGGCGGGAGCACACCAAGCACCTTCACATCTTGATTTGGTGGTTCTGAGAGCGCTTCTTTTTTGGAAGCCTCACCGTCATACTATTCAAGTTAAAATCAGCTGATAACGACGCCTTTCACAGCCTTTTGCGGAAATAACGATGGTAGTGTCCAGGTGGTGTAGCCCGAGCACAGGGCACAAACAGGGCATCCTTGACCAACCTCACCTGCCTCTAATCTTCGTCGCGAAGAATACGGGTTAACGGCACACCGTGTGCCTGTGAAAGAGGAGACGGTCCGACGGAGAGTCTTGATGGAGAACGCTAGGAAGCGTGCCCTGCACATGGCCGCCGCTAGCTTACTGGTGCAGAAATGGCGGTCCTGGAGAGCAGGACTCGGAAAGGGGCCCGATGAACGTGCAATGAAGGGAATTAATGTGTCGATGAGACCTAGTTGGTATTTCATCATGGGAACAGGTTAAGCGCCAGGCACAACAGGAGGAAGGGAAACCGACAGGAAAGAGGGGCACTAACAACTGAGCTTTATTAGCTCCGAAAGCGATTATAAAGGCACGGAAAACACCATGTGATACTAGTTGCACCACATGTGAAAACGATTACAGCTGCCGCACTCGCCTAACTAATCATCCAGATAATCCACCTAACTTGCAAGAAGGTCGACTGAAGGCTTGCTGACACATCGGTCCCCCATGTTTATTTTATGACGTAGGCCTCGAACACTTCCCGTCTTCTTTTTTGCGATATGAATGCAGCACTCAGGTCATCTCGAACACTGGTTTGCAGCCACTTTGCGTGCAGTTGTCTTACAGTGAAGCGCCATATAGCTTTCTGTTCCCGTCTTCAGCGTCGCCGCATGTTCACGTAACCGGTCGTTGAGGCAGCGGCCCGTCTAATTTACGTATATACGGCCGGCCTTCAAGGAGATCTGATACACTACGTTTTTTGAACACTCCAAAAACGCAGTGGCATGCTTCTTGCTGCAGACAGGAGGCCTAGGTCCGCATCAATTACTATGCGGCACATAGTTCCGAGTTCCGTTTGGAGCGCTGGAGACCACGCGACCACCGGCACGCTCCGCATTTTTTCTTTACGCGATATGCTTTGTGGCTTGGCGGGAAAGCTTTTAAATGAGCAGCACGAAGGAGCCAGCCACTCGAACATCAGACCGAATCAAAAGCAGAAGATTGCCGTCATCCCATACATACATGGGACATCGGATCACGTAAAGAAAAAATGCGGAGCGTGCCGGTGTGCGCTTGACTTCATCGCTCCAAACAGAACTCGGAACTATGTTTTTAGTATCAGCACTGTGTGGGAAGGCAAATAGGACGGTGGAGTGGTTTACAGACACAATGCTTACAAGGAATCGCCGTTAAAACTGGTGTTACCTCCACTTTGAAGTACCTAGAAAAGTGCCGGGTACCTGTAACAATTACCTATAAAAATTACCGTCAGAGCCGGAACACCGCTCTTGGTTTAAATCATCTATTGACTTCAGCGACAGATATGAGATGTTGTAGGATATCTCTTATTTCATTCTTGAGGCTTGGCATACAGTCCAGGTACATTACCCGGTTGGTACACATACAAAGACTGATTATATTTAAAGTAGAACTGGTTGATGTCGTTTAAATGAGTTGGCAGACTCCAGTATATTTCATTTCGTCGATCGTGTTTCTTCGAGCAACAGAGGCTTCTAAAACCAAGTGGTTTATATAGGCATACCCGTTCGATACTTGTAAATTGCTGGCGCTTCTCATACATAGCCCCGTTGCTTAGCGGAAAGAAAAGTGCAGGCTCATTTCAGGCACAATACATGTAACTAACCGGCAGCGGCAGCGTTCATTTGGTTAGGTGTCCTGTTGAGTTCGTTTTTACGATAGTAATCGAGAAAAGGTGGCAGTGCAAGAAACAAATTGCGCGCTACAATCGGCACAGTAAGGCGTTAGCTTCGACACCACGTGCGGGACGAAATGAAAGCACACAGCGAACAAAACTGCCGGGGTCGCTGTTTCAGGAAAGGGGCGCGCAAGCACTCCGAAGGCGGGAAAGTTGAATTGTATTGGACAAACCTCCGTTTCATTCATCAAGAGAGGAGCAGGGGAGCTACACATGCGATGGGTGGTAGCAGTGAGCAGAAAACGTCGTCCAGGCCCATTACGGCGATTCCCTGGTGTGCACTTCCGGCTGCTTTCGCTTTGAGTGGAACCGCTTTACTTTCTTTAAAACTCAGATCTTATTACTTAATTGTACATAATTATCTAACCGGAGACGTACTCTCCAAATTATTTAGGCGTTAGTTTGGCACATGTAGGCACCCAGGAGTGGCATCTAATTACGGTAATTTTAGTGATGAACAGAATGCGAACTGATTTATTCTCTCTGGTAATCAGAATCCCACGAAATATAAAAAGTACCACATTGTAATGCTCCCGCCCACCTTGTAAAGTAATTCCCTCACACAGGCTGCCTCTGAGTTAGCTAGAATGACACAAATTAACAAGAGAGCGAAGAAATAGCGGGTTAGTTTGTGCCTTATCTGCCACACACGGTCCGCGAATCTTGCTGTTCTTGCTCCGTCCTGACATGCCATTATCAAAGTAATGCGCCACCTCTTGGGAAAGGGCCAGAACCAGCAGTTGCTTGCAATCAGCTGATTTGAGGGCACTGCTTCATGGAACACGCGCTAGTGCCGTCACGTGGTATTGTCCTTATTTCGAGGGTTTCTTTTATCAGTCAGAATAAATAAGTGCGCAATACGTTAGTCGCTCAAAATAGCGCCAATACATGCCTCTCGTGGGTACCTACAAGAGCCTTTTTCAAACTTTATTGATTCGGGGAGTACCTCCGGAGTAAAATACGTAATTACAATTAATTACCGCCACACATGCGCTGGCGTCCTCCAGCCTGAAAAATCAATAACAGTCCCAGTGCGAGCTCATGCCCGCCTTGTATAGCTGACACGACGTTAGGCTGCCGCCGAACTCAGAGAGCTATAATGAACCTCAGGACATGTTCTGCTTATTTTTGAACAGCTAGCTCTGCGTTCACATGCCGCAGCTGTCGAGATGCCATGACCCCTCTAATCTTCAATTTGCTTGTTTGTAGCTTTCCAGATTAACTCAGCCCGGAATACGCCCACAAGTGCAAAGCTAAGCCTAGCAGCGGGGAATGACAGGGGGTACAAAACTGCACAAGTGGCATTGACCTTGGAAGCAAGAAGTACAGACCGTGTTTGTTTTCTTGGTGAGGGTATTGATTTACCGCTAGCAAGCGGGAAATTACCTCATAGAAAAGGTGTTCTTTTTACTGGTTGTCCATTGCTGTGAGTGTCGAGAAATATATTTATTCTTGCGCTTGTATATATAACAATGCTTGCGCCTGTTTTTATTTTAGCCGAGTGACCACTAGGAAGAAGAAAATTACCTCCCAGAAAAGGTGTTGCTTTTAGTGGTTGGAGATTTCTGTGAGTGCCGGGAAATATTTTTATTCTTCTCCTTGTCTACATCGAGATGCTTGCTCCTGTTTTTATTTCTTCCGAGTGACAGCAACGCTTATCAACCGCCAATGAAGCGTAAATTGAACGGGTTTTGAAAGTGGTTTTGCCGCTCCATGGATGTTCACATTTTCAACTTATTCAATGTTACAGTAATCACTTCCTTCTAGTATTTTGTTAAAGGGATGAGTATTAGCGGAGAGTTAATGAAACAAAACATGGCCTTTCCCCCCGCGAAGCGATTCTCCGTCCTTTCGTCCACCTCCTCGCAGCACGAGCGCGTGACAGCTCATGATGACTGGCTTCGCGGTCACTTCTCTAAGAACATCCGCTTACGGGCGTCATCTGCTGCGGCGAAGTTTTTGCGGTGCAGCACCTCTTTGAGACGGGGCCGTCTGACTTGATGCGTCCAGTTTCAAGCAGTTTCTTATCATATTGGTTATGAATCGTGCCCTCCGGCCACGGAGGGAAAAGCTGGAGGAAGTAATGGGGTGGGACTGCTAAGCTTCTACACCACGCCGAAAGATCGCCCGAAAACCGACCTACCTTGTCAGCGCCCACGTGGCGACTACATATCTTGGTAGAAATGGGAGCCTAAAATATGTGACCGAATGACGAAAGAATCGCCTCAAAATTTGTTACAGTAACTGTGTACATGCGTTCCTAAGTGACCTCGGTTGACATGTTGCTGATTTACATCTCCTTCGCGCCAACGTCGAGCTTGGTTGTGTTGCGGTAACGCAATACATGCACATTGAGCGGAACTAGTCATATTTTATTCAGTTATTACAATCGGCTCTAAACATTTATAAGCTTAACAAAAAAGCAGCCGAGGGGTTGCACAATAGCGGACTCTTTTTAGGGTGTGTCGTGCGATCAATTACTCCTGCTGCGGCTCCATCCCCATTAACCTCTAACCGGGAAGCTTAGGCAAACCCTTTCTTTATGAACTATACAAGTGCAACGTCACCACTACTAAGAGTGGTTCTGAAACAGTAGCCTCAATTGGGTGCAAGGTCTGCCTCTTTTAATCCACCTGCATTTGATTGCACAAAACAAATAATCCACCCTCACTTCCACCCTCGGAGGCCGTGTTTTCTTTCTGTAAAGGCTCTTCGTTCATGTTTTTACGTGCTCAGGTCTGCCAATTGCGATATGATGCGGGTTTGGTTGAGGTACTGACGCGGCGAGCGCAGACTGTAGGGCCGCTTTGAAGTCCCCTAGCGTCCAGTTTCGAACGTAGCCTCCGGAGCCTCCTGCCTGCTCCCCACCTTTGCCGCTGATTTTGCTGGATGTTCACAACTTCAATTTAACGTTTGTATGCGCTGGTATATATAGATATATATATATATATATATACCAGCGCATACAATATATATATATATATATATATATATATATATATATATATATATATATATATATATATATATATATATATATATATATATATATATACATATATATATATATATACATATACATATATATATATATATATATATATATATATATATATATATATATATATATATATATATAAGAGAAGAAAAACTTCGAACAAGGTAAAAGCACGATTGTGGCCTACGTTTCAGCAAAGAGAACTTGCTTTCCAAGCTGATTGTCATTCCACTTCTATGAAATTCACAGTCTCCATAAGCGACATTTCCTCAGATGGTCATGCTACAGCTATACGCCACGATGTATTTCGGGTTTGTGTGGTTGCATAAGGTAGGAGAGCTCGCCCACTCAACACCACGGCAGCTATGCTTGCCAGTATCATACATAAGATATTGACCACTACCCTGGACAAGCTGGACGTGACATAAATTTTATGAGCATTCTACGAAAGAAGGAAGATGGGTAATAGAAAATTGATAATGGCTGGATGTTTATTGCACTAGGTCACCTAGTGCAAAAAGCGCCAAAACAGTGGTTTGGTAACTGAAAATTACACTCGCGAATCAGCAGAAAACTAAAATTTAATGTTGGGTTGTATTGCCGCAACGTGAGCGCTCGCAAAAAATTTATCCTCCGAGAGCAGCCCGGAGATTGACTTATAGAGCCACCCGCTTCTGAGACTAAACGCTTCTTCTAAACATCATCCTATTGCACAGAGAGCCTGCAGAATCTAGAACAAAATAATACAAGAAGGGCTCAGATGCCACAGTCTCCTAACGACACCTTTTGTCGCTGGTGAACTGATTACCCTGTATACTTCAAAAAATGCTTCCTTTGTGTGATCAGGTGTTAGTTAAATTCGGAAAATGAAAGTAAAGCGAACACGCTGCTTGGGAGTGTAATCACCAAAACAATCATTTCTTGATTTGGCTGCACATTAGGGAACAGTAAAGCGAACGCGCAGCTTGGGTGTGTAATTACCGAAACGTTCATTTCTGATTTCGCTCCGCATTTTTACACAGTAAGGCAAACGCGCAGCTCGGTTGTGTAGTCACCAAAACGTTCATTCCTTGATTTCGCTCGCATTTTTACAAAGTAAAGCGAACGAGCACTTGTGTGTGCTATTACTACAATGTTAATTCCATCATTTCGCTCCGCATTTGTACACAACGTCAATTAATCATTTCCCCTCTCCTCTTGATGTTTTGCTGCAGAAATATGAAGGCGCCTCTAGGGGCGTCAGAACACTGAAGCACACATCTCGCCGTATGTATAGCAGCTGTGATTGTGCCACCTTTGCTGCCGCTTATCCCGTGTGTCCCTACAAGAACTGTGATTACAGTTTGTAACCTTCGCGCAAGCCTCCTCATCATTATTTTGTAATCAACGTTTCACGAAGCGATTGGTCGGTACGACGTTAAACACTTTAGTTTCTCCGTTTCTTCCGTTATCGGCATCAACCCTGAGTGGGTGAACGAATACGACGGTGGAGGGGTTTTCAGTCGAAATACTTCCAAGAACACCGCCGTTAACCGGTAATAACTTCACCTTGAAGTACTTGTAAAAGGCCCTCCTTAACCCGTCTGGGCAGGGCAACTCCTAAGGGTTTAGTTTACCAATTCTTGACGACTTCTGCGGTCGAAATGGGCCGCTCTAAGCTATCTCTTCTTGCATCTTCAATGCTTGGCATTCAGCCTAGGTACTCTTTTCAAAACCCTCCACATTAGGTGGTCGTTATCCCAACAGAGGCTGATAATATTAAAAATAGTGGTAGATGTAACCTACCTCAGTTGACGCGCGTACGTTCTATTCGATTTCATCGATCGTGTTTTGTCTAACACCTGCTTTTTCGATTCCACGCGCCCGTTTAGTTCGTTTCTGCCGCTACACTAATCACTCGGATCTCCCTCGAACGAGTGCCCCGCTATACCGTTCCCCGTCTAGTCTTCCTAGCTGCTGTTTGAGCTTGCGTATGTTCTCTTTAAATAACCGAGGCGGTTTCTCTCGTTCAAAGTTATTTACTTGAACTTGCCCTGCAACGTACTTTTTTAATTTTCTCCATGCTTTAAGCAGCTGTATATTTGCATTGATATAATGGTATACCCCTTTAGGCAATTCCGTCTGTTCTCTAATTTTACCCCCTTTATGTTTTATCTCTTCAGTTTTTTTTTTGCAGAACTGTATCATGGAACATTTCGTTGTTTAGGAGTTAGGCACCTAATTTCCAAAGATCCAGCGAGTAAGCAGTACCGTGCTTGCGTGCCCCGACGCTACACTTAAGCAGGCAGTGGTCAGAAAACGATGCTGGGTGTGCTCTCTAACCTTAGCATTTGGGAAATAAATAAAGTGACACGTATATTCCCGCAAGCCTAGCGGGACGAATACCCTGAAAGTGGGTGAAACTCACTTCTCGTCCACACCCAAGGCACTCCGCCACGTCGAATACACCAAATTCATCGACACTCTCCGCCAGTAATTCGATGCTTGCGTTCGATAAGGACTACTGCTCGTTTTACCCTGCTAGGAATTACAAACATGTAAAGTCCCCGATGAGGCACTGGCGAACATTTTGAAAAAAGAAATCTGCCTGCCCTCTGCCCTGTTCGGCGCATAAACACAGGTGTCGTGCCTTCCACATTATTCAATGTGAAATCGCACACAACCGAGCCACTAGATAAACACATTGCACACTTCATACACATGGATTTAACCGCTATTTCAAAAAAAGCATGGAGCCACCGGAGCATCCAACAGCATGACTAACACACGCATAGTACCTGAAAGTACACCTACGCACCATGCTGCCGGTCTCTCCCACCCCTAGATACTTGTCTCTTGCCTTTCCAGTACGTCTAGATCCAGCTCCGTAAGCAGGCGTTATAGCTGACATTGCTTCGTCTTGTTTTCAAGCAACCGCAAATTTAGGGTATCAAAGGTCGAAGGTTCGTCAGGAGACATTTAAGAAGGGGGTTGGCGGATAGAGGCTAGGAGCATGGCGCTTACCGTTCTCGTCACCACCTCGCTATGTGTCTGTCCGGGGCTTATTTGCCTCTAGGTGGATATCATTGCACCGGCATTGTGTCCACCGGCTTGTGGCCAAGCAGTACAGGGGGAATTAAAAAGGAACACGTACAACGGAGCCTACAGCCTCCGGCGCGCGCTACACCATCTAGCGGCAAAGTCAGTAAACACTGCGCATGCGGACTTCATTAAAAGGGAGGGTGAAATAACCTGATACTCGTCCTTGTTGCTAACCTACATCCTGTTTCCGCTGCTTGGCTGACCCGCAATTGACGCCCGTTTGGAGCACATGACCCCGTGTAATTTGTCTGCGGACACTGTACAGATCGAGATCGAGACACACTGAGGCCAAGATCGAGACCCACCAGTTCCAGCTTGGTTAACTGAACATTTTTGTTGAATACTAGTTGCGCAGTGAGGTTCTATGAAGCCCTCACCATACCTCTTTCTGAGCCACAGCCCTGTTTCGGCTGCGACTGAAATTTCACCCTGTGGAAATAGTCCTCACGATGCTTTTGTTTTAAGCTTTACGCTAAATATTTTGGTCGATATGGAATATTTATTAGCTAATAAACCTTTCGTACCTCCTCTCCTAAGCTTATATTTTCTACGAGCGGTATTGCTCTCACGTGAATATGCAGTTTGCAACTCTGGGAAACAAGTTTTTGCCACAGCGAAGCATCGAAGCGTAGTCAGTCCCGATAGGCTGTGCATTAGCGCTTGTGTGGTATGTCAACTTCATGAATTTTATATGTTTATTACACCATAGGAAATAACACAACAGACCCGCTTTTATTACAGCTCGAATGTCATATGGGCGTAGTTTCCGCTTCACGAGAATTGTCGATGACCGTTCGGCCAATGATGATAGGTGCCTTTTAAAGACGATAGTCTTTCTTGGGACACCTATACCCAGACATTTTGGCATTTCTGTCTGAGTCTTCAAGAAAATTTATTAATAGCCGATACAGAGACCCGCTGTGCTAAATACTACACGGGTCGCCTAAACCATACACACTTCATGTATCTCTTCACTCACTACACCACTCACTACACACGCAGTTCACTCCCCAGTTCTCTAGTACACACACTACTAGAAGCCCAATTACTCTGAAACATCACTGTAGATCATATCCTTGACAGTTCACGCCAACAAGTCAGGATCAATACAGCAGTCAATAGGGTAGAATAGACAATTCTATTTGTTTGTTTACCACACGAATAAACTGAGTAGACCACTACTGAAGGAACTCTTCATCCCCCAGCGCGGCGAGCTCAGCCTCCCCGTGATCGAATAGACGCAAGAGCATTTTTCGAAGCATTGGAAACATGCACTATTGCAGCCGTGCTGTGAGCGCCGCAAAACCGCTCCTTTTCCAGACGATCTGGGCCCCAGCGCACAGTAAAAACAGAACCAATGCGGCACGCGACTTTGTGCGTGCTTCGAGACTGTGTCCAAACATCCGAGCTGTTACTCGATTCAAACTCCCGGCCAAAGCAAAGTGGGTATTGCGCAATATTCTTATATACTTAACGCCAAAGGTAAATGTTTAGCCCGGTTTATATGTTCATACTTGTCAACTTTGTTGATTAAGAACAAGACATTACGCAAATACAAGAAAAGAAATTATTACACAGTTCGGCGCACGTTAAAGATCCCCAGGTGGTCAAAATTAATCCGTAGCCCTCCACTACGGCGCGCTTCATCGCCGGCGTTGCGTCGGCGCGTTAAACCCTACAATCAATCAAATTATTACACAGGGAATATTTACAGTGTTCCTTTATTAAAAAATTCATGGATGTTTGGTTTTTTGATAGCAAATGATATTCTACATCTACTGCACAAGACCACCGACGGCTGTTGCCATGCATTCACGCACCCACACGCACGCAACCAATAGGCGGGATTGGGCAGGGCGAAATCACTTTTCCCGCTAGCTAGGTTCCACGTTCTGCTGGGAACGCACGTGGAGCGCGGCCACACGGTTCTATAAACGTTGAAGTCGGCCACCGCGATTCACGCACGTCACTGCCGTACTGCAGCGCTGGCATCGAGCGACCAAAAACATTCCAAATCACCATTATTATCAAAAACAAGTTGATTTGAGTTTAGAAAAAAACTAAATTAAAAATTAGTCCATAAAGTAAAAACAACGAGGATAGACCAGCTGGGGCTCGAACCCAAGCCGTGAGCGCCAGTACTCAGTGCTCTACATCGAGGCTACATAGCTCGAACAGCTGGTTCGTTGTAGCAGGCGCACAAAAGAATTGCGCGCTCAGTGACATCACACATGTCACGTAAACGTGAACGCTTCCAAACATCCAAGCGCTTGGAACCACGCCACCCGAGTTGCAATAGTGGAACGCGCTAAATTTAAGTCGCCTTGAACAAACCATTTGTTTGTTTCCTTGGGATGAGCGCGACGGCACAGGAACAGCACGAGAGGTGATCGGGAAAGCAAAAGGGGGCTTTTCCTTGGCAAATTGCTACAAAGCCTATCGTCTTTTGATGACATTTGCAAAAAAAGGAGCAGATACACGGAAAATTTTTTCTGTCAGTGGGCCACTCACACCTTGCGGAATTTCGGTCGGTCGGCGTGTTCCCGTACCCGTCAGCGTAATGCGACAAGGCGGTCTGCCAACTCGGAAACCGGCATCACCATCGTATCGTCATCTTGTTGGCCTAGCCAACGCGGCTTTATGAAAAGCTTGGTAATAGAGTAAACTGTTAAATTTGGACGAACAAGATAGCGTTAGGCACGCTTCAGGGATCGGTAAATAACCAAAGGCACCACCGCAACCCATCAACGCTAGGCAGGCGACGCTTATATTCACCGAAAATTCGAGAAAAAGCTGTGACATAGCAATATTTCTGCTTTGTGACGCACGTGGGAGAATCGATGACGTATCTTTGTCTTTATCCTAAAGTTCTTTGTGGTCACGGCATGACGAAGGCCTATGCAGAAGATCTCCAGCAACGTCTACGCAGTCCAAAAAGCCGATAGTGTGATTCTACAATCATTGGGAGGTTTTGAGCAAATGTCCGTAACTAGGGTTCCCCAATTTTAGTCTGGTAAGGAAATGCTGTTTGTGTCCCGGGAAGCATCACCCAGAGTCGTTCAAAGTATCTAGTACCGCCTCTTGTAGTATCATCATCATCATCATATTTATGACCACCACCAGCCTATCTACGCCGACTGCATTGCTAAGGTCTTTATCATAATTTATTTATTTATTTATTTAAAATACCTTACAGGCCCGGAGCATTGAGTAAGGGGGGTTACATGAAAATTACAGGAGGTGCAAGCAGCCAACACTCGGCAAAAAAGATTGTAAAGAACTAAAAGTGTCAGTACACACAAGGCAAAATCAGAGAAAAACAAGAGAAAAAAACGCATATGTACATTGCAGGGCAATGACGCAGAAAGTAGTACAATGTTCAGAGCACACAAACCACATGAAATGAAAGGTGGAAATCTCGCAATAACATTTGACAACAGAAAATGGGAAAAAAATTAACATATTTGCGACAGATACCATGCACACGACACGCACAGAAAAAAGCTGAAGGCAAGGGGAAAAATTGATTAGATTGAAAAAACCGCAGCACTTCGAAAAGCTTGCCCAGTGAAGGAAACAAGATGATGCCTAATTAAATGTGCTGCTCTGCAAGTGCTCGTGTAGGAGATGACGAAATTTTTCCTGATTATTTTATGCAGCAATGCTATCAGGAAGGCTATTCCATAGGCGAATGGCCACAGGAAGCGCAGAAAAGTTAAATGCAAGTTAAACATTCGCCCCAATTATCCCGTGGTATCAGGCGACATTATATACCGGACCAGGTAGCTTGTGGCACCTGGTACAACGCTCTAGAGGCATTGCGTGGAAGGTGCACAGAGCACGCAAGGAGAGCGACAACACTTCTCCCGCGCTGTATTCTGCCACAAAGAGCTTTGTACACTTCTGCTTTGCGTAATGACCTGGCCATCATAGAACATACCATTCCACCCGATGCGTCAAACGAATATCTGGCAGCTACAGTGCGAGGCGGCGGCTTGTCCTTCACTATTATTGCTGCCTATATACCCCCTCGTGTCGCACTGGACCTACATCGACTTGAAGGCATTATAATGCTACCCCAGCACCCCACATTCTGACGGGGGATTTTAACGCCCACCACCCGTCATGGGGAGGAAGAAAAGTAACAGCTAAAGGGCGGCGGCTTTTGGACTGTGCTCAACGGTACGACATGTTTGTACTCAACACTGGAGAACCAACGTTTTTCCGTGGAACCACGTCAAGCGCCCTTGACGTCACCATTGTGTCATCGCAGCTACTAGCTGGAACGAGTTGGATATCTGACAGTGAAACGCACGGCAGCGATCACGTCCCGGTTTACGTCACTGTTGATGGCTTACAGGGTAGTCGTTCTCAACGGACACGGCGTTGCTCTGACTGGACGTCTTTCCAAACCAGAGTAGAGGAGAAAGTGGACTGTTCGTCATCTTATGACGACTTAGTACAAACACTTTTATCGGCCAGGTCTGCCTGCACTAAGTATTTGAGGTTATAGGAAAGGTATACTACCGCCGATGCAGAGTATGAAAGACTTCGTGCAGTGCGTCGGAGAGCCGAAACAAGAGCGCGCCGGACGCAATCACCGGAAGATATCCGAGATGCTAGAAGAGCACAGAAGGCCATTCAGAGGCACATGAACAAGTTGGCCAAGCGCGAGTGGACGTCTTTTTGCTCTAAGTTGGACCCCAGGAAGCCACTCTCGGGAATATGGCGCCTGGTTCGAAGTCTCCGGGCACCACCGACCCAACTTCACCCCTTCAACTCTGTTTCGTTAAGCATGAACATCAGTGACCTGGACGCTGCAAACGCATTCTGTAGAAAAATTACCTCTTCGCCGACATCAAACGTAAGACCCACGTCGCCCACAAGTGCCCTTGCCCTAGCCATAACATCACCCATGGATGAACCGTTCTCCATGGTAGAACTCGTCGCTCCGCTGACCTCAGTCAAGAAAGCTACATCACCTGGTCCGGACAATATCACCTACACAGCCCTTTCCCATTTGGGCGAAAATGAAAAGAAGTGCCTTTTAGGCATCTTCAATCGTTCCTGGGAAGCTGGCCGCCTAGAGCAAAAACGGAAGCACGGGCGAATTGTGGCTGTACTGAAGCCAGGCAAAATACCGACTTCCATCGAGTCCTACCGTCCTATTGCCCTCCTGAGCTGCGTCGGCAAGCTTATGGAAAATATGGTGCTCCATCGCCTCGACTGGGACCTGACCACTCGCAACGCATACCCGCCACAGATGTCTGGCTTCCGCAAGGGACGGAGTAGCATTGATAATGCCTTAGCCCTTGCTAACAGCATCAAACAAGCCAAAACACAGCGCAACATTACAATCGCTGTGTTTCTTGATATCAAATCAGCGTATGACTGCGTGTACCATGAAGCTATACGCTCGGCCATGAGGTCTTCGGGCCTTGGGGGTCACATGTATGCATGGATCTCGGACTATTTAACCGATAGATGCATCTACATGTCACCAGACAGCGGCGACACACCGCTATACAGAGTGACCCGTGGTGTTCCCCAAGGTGGTGTCCTCAGTCCAACGCTCTTCAACATCACTATGATGGGCATAGAGAAGTGCTTACCGCAGTCAGTGGAAATATCCTTGTACGTGGATGACATCTGCATATGGAGTGCTGGACGCAACAGGCGAGTAATGCGTGCGAGACTGCAACGGGCAATCAATTCCATTGCGGCGTTTCTAGGAACCCGAGGCCTAGATATATCAGCTAGCAAGTGCACTGCCATCGCTTTCACAAAGCGTGATGTATCAAATTATGGACTCACCGTTGCAGGCTGCACTATTCCCTATGTTCCGCACCATAAGTTTTAGGGTGTGACATTTGACAGGTCTCTGACTTGGTCAAAACACGTCCGCTATATAAAAGACAAGCTTGCGTCCTTCGTCAACATTTTCCGCATGTTATCTAGCAACGCCGGCGGATGCAACGTCCAGTCTCTTCTTCGGCTGTATGACGTCATGTGCGTAGGATTGTTACGCTACAGCCTTCCTGTTCTTCTCCCCCCCTCAAAAGGAAATGCCAAAGCCCTGCAAAGTATGCAAGCGCAGGTCCTGAGGGTGTGCATTGGAGTTCCGAAGACCACATCCACGGTGGGAACTATGGTGGAGTGTCGACGACTGGCACCACTTGCTCTTGGCACGCAGGAGGTACTTCGGGTACAATTGAGATTTGCAGCACGGCAGCAAGGTCACCCATTAGCACTCAGCTCAGCCACTGAATTGCGAGACCTTCTGCCTCTAGCATTTCCAGCACCCTTCTCCGTCGCTACAACCGCCTTAGATGTACCCGCCTCTGCAAATTACAACTGGAGTGCCCAGCATTACCCGCAAACAGGATATCGCCACCCCTGCCTTAAAGTTCTTCGCCTTGGAACTGCTGTTCCAAAAATACAGGGCCCATACCCATCTATACTCGGATGGGTCTGTGACAGCTAGCTCATCGGCTATAGGAATCTGGTTCCCGTCCTCCTGTACCGCCTTCAGCGCAACGCGTAGCCACAGGACGACATTCATGGTCACCGAACTTGCCGCTCTGCGGGCTGCTTTCGCCTACATCATCGAGCAACCAGCACGTCAGTGGGCAATCTTTACGGATTCTCGGGCGGCCCTTCATGCTTAAAATCGTACCGAAAGAACAGCTTGTTTTAGACATCCATGCATTGCACTTACAAGCTCTAAATGCACACCATCATGTAGAGCTTCAGTGGATTCCTGCCCACTGCGGTATAACTGGAAACGTCAAGGCGGACACTGCGGCATCGATAGCGCATCATCTGCACGGGCCAGTGATACCGATACCGTTCTCCAGAAAAGATGCTTCTGCCCTTGCGTCCAAGGCTGCCTGGAGATTTCAGCGATCCATGTGGGCTGTTGCGCCGCATAATTACGTGCCGCTTCACTCCATCGACCCGCACGGGACCTTTAGGATGCCTGAAGGACTTTCCAAGAATGACGAAGCGGTTCTTAACCATGTGCGGCTAAATGTCGCTTACACCAATCACTTTCGATTCAAGACGAAACAGGCCGCTTCCCCCTTGTGCACTCTTTGTGACGTGTGCGAGGACTTGAACCACGTGCTATGTGAGTGTACGTGGTATAGAGCCGCCAGAACGTCCCTTTTAGTGTCCTTGGGTCTTCCGCTGTCCAGAGGCCTAACTCTCAGTGCCGTGCTAGGCCCTTGGACGAACTCTAAACGAGCATCTCGAGCGACAAAAGCTCTACTGTCTTTCCTGCGAAGCACAGGACTTGATCAGACTTTTTAAACAGGACTCTCTTAATGAGCGCGTCATCTTCATCACAGTCATTATCATCATCTCTTCATCGATTTCATTTTTTTATATACATCTGGTGTAGCAAGCTAGGCGCCTTGGCCAGGCTAACCTCACCAGTATCATTAAAGACTATTCTCTCTCTCTCTCTCTCTCTCTACTTGACACTCTTCGACCTATATTGCAGAAAATGCTAGAGACGACAAACACGCAGGAAACGGAGGGACCGCAGCAAAAAACTTTGCCATGAAAGTGTGAGCATTCAGCAGCACGTAAGAATGTTACACTTCGGACAATTGACGGAGATGACCCAACCTAGCGATTGCACTTTTTCATTTAGTGTGCTTAAAGCGCCTTTCAGCACTACTTTAGGCATTAAAGCAAAACAATGGCCTTACTAAATCTCCTTCGATATTAGCACCGACTATGTACTAGTCAAAATAAGGTTTTCGTTTTTAATTGCCCCGCGTAGTTCCGAATTACGTCGCGTTCGACAGCGGCCAATTCAAGTGGGACACCTTCAGACAGCGCCACGGGCGGTGTACAAAACCTCACGATTTCAAAAGCCCCTTGCTCATAGGCCGCTCACACATTTTCGTCTTGCAGATTGCCCAGCTGCAAAAGGTATGTCTTTTGGTTCCGTCAATAAATTGTAGGCCCAGCGCATTCTACGCTAGTTTCGTTTTGTATTATTTATTTCTATTTACTTATTTATTTATTTAATTTTTTGTTTTTTTTTTACTTTTATTTATTTATTGATTTTATGTATGTATTTATTTAATATTTATTTATTTATTTATCTACAAGTACCCTCAGGGCCGAAGCAATATAGAGGGGAGTGGTAAGTACAAACAATTAAAAAAGAAAACGGTGAGCAGTGAAACATATATATATATTTAGAGTAGGCTCAAAACCAATAACATTCAACATCGAAGAGTATTTACGCAGTGCTACTCTAAAACATACAACAGGGGTAATCGGCAAAAAAAAACTTTTCACTGATGGTAGCAGAGCTAAATTTATTGCGTTATCTATTGCAGATGTGGTGGGGGAAAGTGGTTCCAGTCAGTTGAAGTCCGTGGATGAAATGAAGTACCGTAAAAACGAGAGTGACACGAGAGGACAGCAACTTTGTGCGCATGATCAAGTCGCTCAGACACGTAAGCGGGGGCATTATTGAATTCCGTTTTCAAGAGCGGGGGATGGTAAATTTTGTGGAAGAGACACAGATGACAAAATTTTCTATGGAGCGCTAAGTTCTCTAAATTAAGTGTTGATTTCATAGAACGTATGCTCGCAGCTCTAGTGTACTTGCAAATAATGAAACGGGTAGAATTGTTTTGAATCATTTCCAGTTTATGAATAAAAAAGCGGGGTCAGTATCCAAGATTGAGGTGGCATATTCAAGATTTGACCTCATAAGTGTTTTGTACAGAAGTTTTATGAATGATGGGACTTTGGAAACATTACGTCGTATAAACTCCAAAGATCGTTTAGCATTAGCGGTAATGTGATAGATGTGCACATCTCACTTCAAATTAGTAGTGGTATGGACTCCTAGATATTTATATGACGCGACTGGTTCTAATGGTATCCCTTTAAAAAGTACATAGGAGTTAGCGTTGAAGTAGGAGTTATTCTCATTGCCTTGCATCTAGAAATGTTAAGTTCCATTCGCCAGTTATCCCACCATGTAGCTACATTATCTAGGTCTGCCTGAAAGGTAGTTACATCAGCGCCATTTTTATTTCATCAAAAACAACACTATCGTCAGTAAACAGATGAATAGGGGATGAAACACCATTAGAAAGGTCGTTATGTATAACAAAAAAATAAGATAAATAATAACTGAACTCTGTGGGACTCCAGGTGTTACTATTGCTGGGGAAGAGTTGAAATTATCAGCTGAAACAAATTGGTGCCGTTTAATAACAAAACCTTCTATCCATTTGAGTAAACTACTGTCGAGGTTTAGGCTACGGAGCTGTAACATTAGTAATCGGTGACATACCTTGTCAAATGCCTACGACAAGTCCAAAAATATGCAATCTGCGGATGAACGCGCGTCAAAAATAACATACATTTTCTGGGTGGATGATACGAGTTGCGATTCGCAGTTATGGCGTTTAGGAAAACCATGTTGAGTGGAATGAAATACCGAATTAGATTCGAAAAATTGGACAAAGTTAGAGTAAATTATGTGTTCGAATATTTTACAGGGGATGCTGGTGAGCTATATCGGACGATAGTTCCTTTGGGATACAATGCTGCCGGATTTAAAGACTGGAACCACCTTAGCTATCTTCCACTCAAAAGACTTAGACCCTGTGTCTAAGCATTATTGAAAGAGCTTAGCAAGGAATATCAAAGAGTATTGGCATGTGATTTTTAAAAACTCACAGTGATTTCTTCAATGGGAACAGAAGAATACATTTTCAGAGATTTAATTATGTGTATAATGCCTTCTGGGTCTATCAAGAGGGGCAGCGTAAAAGAGTATTCATAAACGGGAATCTCTGGAAGTTGATAGGCATCATTACAAGGGGAGTGAGATTTCATTTCATTTCATTTCATTTTATTACCTTAAAGGTCCCCGGAGGGACATTACATAAGGGGTCGGGTTACACAAAAACGTACAAAAAAGCCATGGATTAGTTTGAAAAATGGCTTGTGACGCTATGCATAAATGTTGATGGACAGGTGTTTGCTGCAATATGGTGGGGGAGGTCATTCCAGTCTTTTGCTGCACGAAGAAAAAATGAGGCAGCAAAAGTAACGGTGCGGGAACGTTGACGGGTAACTTGAAAGATATGGCCAATGCGATGTGATCTGCGAAATGGGGGGAGATGTAAGGTTCGATTGCAAGTGGACTGTGAAAAAGTTTATGAAACAAGCAAAGGGTAGCAATGCGGCGGCGGGAAGACAGAGGGGACAGGCCAATTTCCACTTTTAAAGATGACACGCTAATGTGATAGGCATATGAGGAATGAATGAATCTAGTAGCCCGGTTTTGAAGTGATTCGAGTGCAGTGATTAGATACGCGTGGTGTGGGTTCCAAATTGACGACGCGTATTCGAGCTTGCCTCTTACGAGGGATTGATAGGCTAATAATTTTACATGGCGAGGTGCGTTGCGCAGATGACGTTTTAGGAAGCCGAGAGTACGATTAGCAGCCACGATGATAGTCCGGATATGCTCAGTCCAAGTTAGGTCACTGCACAAAGTTAGGCCAAGGTATTTGTATGATTGCACAAGTTGAACATTAGTGTTAGAAATTATGTAGGAAGTGGTCAGCGGGTTATGGCGACGCTGAAACGACATAAGTTTACATTTGTTAGGATTAAGTTCCATTTGCCAGTGTTCACACCAACGCTGTACTTGGTTAAGGTCACATTGGAGGCTAATTTGATCGGATACATTAGTTACTGTGCGGTACAAAACGCAGTCATCAGCAAACATGCGTATGTTACAAGTTAAGTTCGTTGGTTGGTCATTAATATATATTAGAAATAACAAGGAGCCAAGGACGGAACCCTGAGGGACACCTGATGTTACTGGAATAAAATTGGAGAGCTGATTATTTACAAGGACAGATTGGGAATGGTTATTTAAAAATTCTTGGATCCAGATTAAGACTGCGGGGTGTAAGTTTAAGTGGGAAAGTTTCAGTAACAGGCGTTTATGGGGTACCTTATCGAATGCTTTGGTGAAATCTAGAAATATGGCGTCGGTTTGAAGGTTATTATCGAGATTGGAATGAAGGTCATGAACAAAAAGTGCTAGCTGTGTTTCGCATGAAAATCCTCTTCGGAAGCCATGTTGTGCAGGATGAAAAAAATTAACCTTGTCAAGAAAACTGATAATGTGAGTGAATATGACGTGTTCCATGATTTTGCAAGGCACCGACGTTAAGAAGATTGGACGATAATTTAGAGACGAGTTTTGGTTACCGGTTTTGAAGACTGGAATGACCTTCCCTTTTTTCCAATCGTCGGGCAGTTGGCCTGTTGAGAGTGACTGTGAAAACAATAAACATAAGTATTCGGCACAGACATCTATAGTGTTTTTAAGGAACTTGGAGTTAATATTGTCTACACCAGCGGAGGACGACAGCTTTAGGTTGTTTATTATAGATGTTATACCGGACACGGAAAATGTGATGGATGGCATGAAGAATTCGATAGTGGAAGTCGGCATGAAAAATGGAAGGTCTGTTTCTTTTGTGAACACTGATCCAAATGCGTTATTAAAGATGTTTGCACAATCGACGTCACTCACTGGTCTGCCGGCATCATCGGTGAAGTTAGATAAATTGTTTATGAAAGTTAAATTTAAGAGTGTAGGAGAAACCTTGTCTTAAACCTTGTTGCCGTCACCATCTATTAGTGAGATCACTTTACTGTCACAAGGATTTATACAATTCCAAAACTTTCTATCGTTTTCTAAAAACATAGAGGACAACGTGTTTTGTAAGAAGTTAACTTTGGCTGTCTTAACACTATAAATGTATTACTTAGATGCATCATCATACACCAGCCATCGCCTATTGGTTGGGGAATTTTTTTTCGGAAAGGTAAAGACGTTTTTTTTTGGTTAGCTAACCATTGATATTCCAGTTACGCCAGGGGGCATTGGTATTTTAAAATATTTTTATTAGGGGAATACAATTATTTGTTAGTTCTTGAAACTTTCCTTTAAACATATCCAAGTTGTCTTGAACGCAACGTGCTTCAAAGCCAGCAATAAAGATATCAAAAAATGAACAAAAGTTGGTGTTAATTGCATCACAGTCAGCTCCGTGGTAGTCCTTAACAAAGTTATTGGTATTTTTGGAAGGTTCAACATTGGCACTAACAGTAAAGGTCAAGAAACAATGCTCACTAAGGCCAGGAATGTATGTTAAGTCTGAAGAAAGGTCAGGGTCTGTGGTTAATACTACATCCAGAATGTTGCAAGCAGTCGCAGAAGTCCTGGTTGGCTCAGTGATAATTTGAGAGAAATTAAATACCGAGCAGACATGAAAGAAGTCCTTGGCCTGTTAAGGACATGATAGGGGAATGGTTACATTGCTTGCCCATTGAATCTGGGGAAAGAAAATCTCCCAGAAGAAAACATTCCCCCGCATTTCCCCGAGGGGGAGAATGTGAAAGTGCGAATGCTCGGTTGTCGGCCCGCTTGCGGCGCTCGCTCGGCCCCCGCAGCCCACCGCCTCGCCGCCTTCTCTTCCATCTCTTCCATCGGGTTTGTAGTATCACGTGTACACCACGCAGTTATCAAGCCGCTATAACGCCGCTGAGTCGCCAACGCACGCCGCTGACGACGTAGTTTGAATGCGTTAAAGATATAAGGTGCGTCACTAACGCTGATATCACGTCGCGTCCGTGGCTTGGTCGGTAGAGCGTCGCGCTGCGGCCGCAAAGTCCGCGGATCGAAACCTGGCGCCGGATGCTGTTTCTTTATAGAGGAGCACTGCGGACGCCGACGCCGCCGCCGACGCCGGCGGTGGATGGTTTGGGGTCGCTTATAAAGTGCATTCGCACTTAAAACTGGAGAAGTCGGAAAGCGGGTGATGGCCGTATTAATTACGTCATTTAGCTCGTCTGGCATTTTTTCTCTCTCTCATTTAAAAAAAACATGCAAACACTGTAGAGGAATGCGACAGGAACACTCTAAAAAAAGGAAGAGGGGGAGGGGGGGGTTACGAAAGGATACAAAGCCTATTCGTAAGCCGGCAGCACGTGGCCGAAACTTATAGCCAATCAGACAGGATATCCGGCGAATGCACTATTCAGGGTGAATTCATGATGTTAAAAATAATGTCCAAGGTATTCGAGCGCAAAGCGGGAGTGTGATGTATTAAAACAATGTCGCGCATGTGCTTTCGAAACTTCTCTGTAGCAACGGGAGTTCAGAAGCGCGAATGGCTAAACGGGCCATCAGAATCTAATGTTCAACACTTCGTCTTGCCTTTCTTAAGCATGCTCTAATTTGTAAATTTGTATACTTGCCTCTTTGTAGATTTGTGCATCCCTTTCGTCTCCACAATTCCTTAAAATAGCGCCGCATACTCGCATTTGTTAATTTTGCCAACATCTGCTCACAGCAGTCAAATTTTCTTTGAGATAAATGCCTTGCGTCTTTCGCAGTGCGAAGCATAAAAAGCGGCCATTGAAAAAAAGGCATCCCGTTGTTTGACAGCAATTCGGCTATATGAAAGAAGAAAATTCATTTCTCTCTGCTTCCTCTTGTCCTAGAACAAAACTTGCCTTCCTATTTTTTCCTCATTGAAATAGTGCCACCAAACGTGTTTGCTGCGGGCAGAAAAACAAAACCGACAATATCAGAAGGCCAGTGCGGAACCGGGATCACATGCCCTCATCGCACTCCTTCTGCGAATAACACGGACTTGCATTGCGCCCCTGGAATGCATCCGTGTTTTTGCAGCAGGGTGGTGGGTGCATTTTTGCGTATCGGGCACGTCTTGCCACCCAACTAAGAGGAGAAGGTGTCAGGTGCAGCTGTCTTTCGTGCATCGCTGCAGCTGCGAGGTGTCGCTTCAACGAATAGAGTTAAAGGAAATTGATTTTTACACGGGGTGACTTTTAGCATCCGCCTTGCTTGTTTTTTTCCGCTGTTACTCAGTTTTCTATATCTTCAGCGAGCTCTTCTTGGGTCAGTTTCAGGGTGTTTGTTGTTTGTATCGTGGCGCAAACAGATATTTCGCGGTGCAGATAAACGACCGTAAGACCAAAATATTCAAGGCCGGAGTACTAGCTTCATTTTTACCCAGTGGGGGAACGCAGTGGTGCGGGTGGCACCAATACTATGAAAATAGCGCTTTCGTGATAGCTTGTTCTAAGTTCGTCACTTGCAGGGATATTTTATTATTACGTATACATTCTGATTGATGAGCGGTTGCATAGGATGCTTAAGTTTGGTTACAAACTCTGTTTAATGCAAGCGAAATCGCCGTATAAAATAAATATACCACTACTAATTTTACACCTATTACTAATGAGAAGAATGGTTGTGTCCATATGTGTGTGTTTTATTTTTTAGCAGTTTTAAGAGTTATTTAGAATGAATCTGTTTTATTTTTTTAGGGAAAGGGTAAACGCTATAGAAAGCCAAGAAGAAAACGTTTGTTTGGCTGTTGAAGTAGTAATTGGTCCATATTTCAGCAAGCCATACGTGTACAGTGCCGTCGTAAGCCTTGTTAGCAAGAATTCTTGGTCCTCTAGGCAACCGCTCGTCAACAGTATCACCCACTGCTTAGGCGAAGAGAAATATAACAATTGATTGGTCGGAATTTTTCTTGCACTCAGCAACGATATGGTGGAGCTCGAATTTCCGACTACAGAATTTGTACTAAATGGTGCATCGCATCGAGAAGAAAATAACGCACTTTTGCTCGGTTTAATACACGGCCTGTTTTAAAATGATGTGTGTGGTCCTCGGTTTGTCTCTCGAAATCCTGTTATATTGCGTAATTTTTCATGTGTAAGCAAAGGTAGGAGGCTGCTGAAAACGGGCAGCTCGATGGTCAAGGTTCAAGCCCATTTGTTGGGTGAAGAAGTTACTCGCCATTGACCAGTACGCAGGTCACCACACCACGCTGATGTGGTGTTTTGAATGCTGTCTGAAACACCCACAGAGCGTTGTGGGAGCCCCCTTCCGACACAAGCATCCGACAACCCACTTGGGAGTGTGTGATTGCTCTCTTTGCAGAGCATTGGTTCATGGCCAAGGCAATGGTCACGTCTTCATTCCTCGCGGAGGACGTTCGCAATGAGGCATAGTTTATAAAGTCATACGACATCCATGCATATCACGATGAGCACATCTAGCCCAGCGCAATGCAACACGGAGTATGTAAATAAACAACTTCAAAAATAATAAAATGCGAGCTGATTGGTATATCAGTGCTCACCTATAAATACATCCCCCGGCTTCGCTATGTCTGAAGTTTTCCGAGAATTAGGGCAAGCATGGCCAGTGCACCTGATGGAAGTACACAATGCCCAGGTTGATTGCGCATCTACCACTCGCATCGAAGAAGACGACCACCTCTTCGATTTATGTGACGACAATTTCTAGCACCACAACTATTAAAATAAACAATGACACTGAAACTGAACTATGTCTCCCGAAATAGTTATCCACAACTGCTTCACCATTGAGCCTTGCATATGAGCGCAAGTGTCCCTGAATTTTCTTTAAATAAGCCAAAATAAATGTGCAGTTTCGGGGAGACTTTATCAGCCTCGTGGGTACATTATGCGACTGTAACAGGATCTTAAACTTAGATTCTTAGACTCTGACAGAATCTTTAGTGCTTCTAGCACGGCTGTGGTAAGTACGGAATGAAGCTCTTTCTCCTAGAGCGTAATTGCTATGTGACGGGGTAAGTGCAATCTGCGAAATTTTCTATCGGGTGATTGACAACATGGTTGCTACCCTTTCTTAAACCTAGGTAGCCATCTGGGTTCTTGGAAATCCAGTCCCCTAACTATGCGGCTGTATATACCCTTTGTATGTTTGTGATGAGCTCCAGGAAGGAAACCGGCGCAGAAAAGAAAACAGTGGAAGGAGACGGGGCCAATCACTCGCTAATGGGTATGCGCCTCCAGAGAAGAGGAAGAGGAGGAGGAACGGAACCGGGCTCTTGGGCGGACGAGCGTTCGGGGTGCGCCTACATCAGCGGCGAATACACCCATCGACGGCGCCCGTGATACCGCATCGGGACATCGCCAGGTACCTCCTGGTCACCAGCCGGATCCGCTACTGCACCGGGCAACAGCGCCGGGATCTCTCTCCTGATGTTTTCGCTGCGCCTGGTGGCTTCGCCTTCCATTCCGGTCACCGTGATGCCATCGAGCCACTCGCGACCGAGTCTCAACGGACTGCATAAGTGAGACTATTTAGTTTTGCTTCCCGCTTGTGCTACGTCTCGCAAATCGCCAAGAAACTGCGACAGAGAAGGACTTATTTACGCTTTCCTGTCCATTTGAGTTTCATTCTTTTATTTCACAATTTTGTTCTTTTTTTCCCCGTCCCATTCTGCGCATCGCAGTTTTCCCGCTCTCTGCAATACATCGCTCCTACGTTTCCCCTTCGTGTTGTGGCCTCTGTCGTCATTGATCTTGCGTATACGTCTCGTGGTTCCCACCACCGAACCCTGAGATCATCACAATTGGCGTCCGCGACAGGACCTCTTCAATAACATCTCGAAGAGGTCACGAGGCTTGTCCAAGAGGCGTGGTGACAGAGGACTGACATGGTGGTGGAAAAGTTAGTGGCCAGCGGAAAGGAGCTGGGACTCCGCGATGCCGAGCTGCGGGAATGGGTCAAAGCGGAGCAGGATCGGTTGCGCGATGAGAGGGCGGCAGAACGTGAAGCTCTGAAGGCCGCAGCAGAGCTGGAACGCGCAAAGCAGGAGAGCTTGAGGCTCAGCTTAAGGCTGCAGGAAGTCGCACAAAACAGCCCACAAGCTGAAGGCTCCGTGGCAGCCCAACATAACCCCGTGCCTGTCATGTCGACGAGCCCACATAACTTTATCCCCCCATTTGATGCGCACAGAGACGACCTGGACGCATACCTCCTAAGGTTCGAGAGGGTCGCTGCAGCTCAAAAATGGCCGGAGGATAAATGGGCCGTCAGCTTGAGCACATGCCTCACCGGAGACGCGCTCTCCGTCAGCGGGAGGATGACGCCAGAAGATTCTCTCGACTACCAAAAAGTCAAGCTGGCGCTCCTTCAGCGGTTTCGTTTTACCCCTCAAGGGTACAATGACAAATTCCGCCAGGCGAAAGCTGAGGACGGCGAAACCGGAACTCAGTTCGCGACGCGACTTTCCGGTTATTTTGACCGATGGCTCGAAACGGCTGGTGTTCCCAAGACGTTCGAAGCGTTACGCGACAAGATGATCGCGGAGCAATTTTCCAAGTGTTGCTCATCCCAGCTGGCCATTTTCATTAAGGAAAGGGACTGCAAGTCGACCAAAGAAATGGCAGAAGCTTGTGATCGCTTCCTTGAAGCACAAGCTCTCACAAACTTGGAAAAGACCAGGGACGAAATAAAAGAGTCGCAAGCAGACCTGCCTTCCAAGAGAGCTCCCACCTGCGTTTTATGTGGAAAGAATGGGCACAGCGCGCCTAACTGCAGAGTTGCAGGCCACAACATCCGCTGTGAAAATTGCGGAAAACAAGGCCATCACGCAGACCGCTGTCGCTCTAAGTCTCCTGATAGGGAGCAGGTGTCGGCTTGCACTATTGAGAAGGGTCATCACGACAACGCGCAACGGCACCACGGTAATACAGGCACATTGGCACCAACACGTGCCCAGCGTAAAAAGCAACGCCAGCTCCAAACGAGCAGTGCTGCAAGGCGTATGCCTGTTGTAACCGGTGAGATCTACGGACAACAAGTTTCCGTTCTGAGAGACACCGGCAGCAACGCCGTCATCGTGCGACGAGACCTCGTCCCTGATAGTTGCCTTACAGGCCGTGCATCAACCGTCCGTTTTGTGGACAATACCACAAGGAGACCTGAAGAGGCTTTTATCCACGTGGATACACCTTACTTCACTGGAAAAGTCCTGGCCAAATGCATGATTAATCCCTTGTACGACCTCACACTTGGAAACGTACCAGGCGTTAGGGACCCGAACAGACCTAACCCCGCATGGAAGCCAAAGCAACGAAGACATCCAGCGACTCCAGCGGTGCTCGGTGGTGAAGCATATCTTCCTTCGGCCGACGAGAACACCAGCCACGTCCATCACAAAGTGCAGCATAACCGGCCAGAAAGTCCCATCATGTTCGCCGGTGTTACAACAAAAGAGATGCGCCAACAGCAGCAGCTGGACAAGACGCTACACAACTGCATGAAGATGGCATCGGCAGAGTCCTCTTCGGATAAAGAGAACCCGTGCAAGTTTGTTTGGCAGAAGGGGCTGTTGTACCGTCGGTACTCGTTGCCGTCTGGCCGCCCCATACAGCAACTTGTAATTCCGCATCCTTTTAGAGACGCGGTAATGAAGAAGGCCCATGAAGGAGTACCAGGTCATCATAGATTCCTAAAAACAACTAAAAGAATTCTCCGGGAAATTTATTGGCCAAACATCTACGCCGACGTCCGAAGATTTCTTAGGACCTGTCAGCCGTGCAAGACAGGAAATCCAGAAAGTGAAGTGGGCGTCGCTCTTATGAGAAAGCTGCCTACCGTTGGCCTGTGCGTAACGGAAAGTCTGTTTCCAAGCAGAACGACAAGCCATAGTGCACATACGGGCCACGATCAACATAAGCATCTGCTTGGAGGTCAAAGTTTTCAACATTGTTTTGGCGTCTCAGCAGTGAGGTGTCGTGGTCTCCAGACGATGCTACTGCCGGTTCGCAAAATCTGTTGACTGTGCAAACATGCTTTTGTTTTCTTTTCCTGCACCACCTTTCGCCCACCGGAGTCTTCTGAAAGTGTGTCTGTGGCGTCACCCCAAAACACTTTCTAAAGCCGGGGGTAATGTGATGAGCTCCAGGAAGGAAACCGGCGCAGAAAAGAAAACAGTGGAAGGAGACGGGGCCAATCACTCGCTAATGGGTATGCGCCTCCAGAGAAGAGGAAGAGGAGGAGGAACGGAACCGGGCTCTTGGGCGGACGAGCGTTCGGGGTGCGCCTACATCAGCGGCGAATACACCCATCGACGGCGCCCGTGATACCGCATCGGGACATCGCCAGGTACCTCCTGGTCACCAGCCGGATCCGCTACTGCACCGGGCAACAGCGCCGGGATCTCTCTCCTGATGTTTTCGCTGCGCCTGGTGGCTTCGCCTTCCATTCCGGTCACCGTGATGCCATCGAGCCACTCGCGACCGAGTCTCAACGGACTGCATAAGTGAGACTATTTAGTTTTGCTTCCCGCTTGTGCTACGTCTCGCAAATCGCCAAGAAACTGCGACAGAGAAGGACTTATTTACGCTTTCCTGTCCATTTGAGTTTCATTCTTTTATTTCACAATTTTGTTCTTTTTTTCCCCGTCCCATTCTGCGCATCGCAGTTTTCCCGCTCTCTGCAATACATCGCTCCTACGTTTCCCCTTCGTGTTGTGGCCTCTGTCGTCATTGATCTTGCGTATACGTCTCGTGGTTCCCACCACCGAACCCTGAGATCATCACAATGTTGTTTTTTTGTGATAAATAAACCACCATCGAATCGAACCGAATCGAACTATAGCATTGCTAAACAGCATGTAATCAGCGCACGGGAAGCTGATGGGAGGGTAATGTCATTGATCTTTCTCATTTTACATCATATGAATTCGGGCAACGTTGCCGTTTTTGGGGCTATGGGAAGTTTTGAGTTATAAAGAATATCTGAAATAGTGCAACAAGCATTTCTAGTAAAACATCTCCTACGTCCTTTAAAATTAAGACCGTCAGTTATGCCATCGTCCCCTCAGCTTTTCTTGTTTTCATATCTTTTGGATCCTTTCATACCTTCTCTTTATTAGTGGCGGGACATCGCAAGTTGCGCTTGCCGTCTCAGCAGTTCCCCCTTGTCCAACGCCGCTGGCATGAAGCCACGTGTAGAATCATTCTGCTACCTCAATTGTGTAGTCGATTTAAATACCTTGAGATCCTGAAATTTCAACATTCGGTTACGTCTAGCTAACATCAAAGTCACGGATAAAATCGGAGGTTCTGTAAGCGCAATAAAGTTTGTAACCTGAACGCTGAATACAGACAAAACAAGCAGGAACAAACGTAAAACGCACCAATGGGGACAATTTGGCACTGCAGTGTTGAATACGAAAGTGCCCAAATATTCATAAAACGAGCTGGTGGTGAAAATACAGCTGCACATTACCAGAGAGAACAATAACAAATAATTTATCCGTGAAATTCGCCGCACGTGCCAAAAATAATGTAGATGCAGATACATATTGTTGATTTACGCTGACGCCCATAATTTCCAAAGTGCCAGCGCGCACATTTTAAGTCAGGACGCACTTCAACTTTCTTTTTAGGCCATAATAAAGCAGCTCTGATGCTTTTCTTGAAAACAACACTTTCGTTTCTTCAAAACAAAATGTCAAAGGCATGCCATGTTACACTTAGAGCTTATCCCTGTACGTTGGGAAGTGAGAGGTGTTTCATATTTGGGCGTGCAGCCACCGCCAGATGATGCGCAGCTCTAACGTACCAACACAAAAACTGCCTGGAGCCGGAAGATACGTGAACTGCTTAAGGGCTCTCCCACGGCAATTGACGATGTCTAAACAGGTAAAAAACGGCTAGTTTTGTATACATTTCCAAATTGCCAGATCTGCTAATCGGCCGAACGGTGCCTTTGTTTTTTGCCTGAATTATTCGTAATACACCTTACCTGGAGCCCTTTGCCTAATGATAATAAAGCAATTTGAAATCCTAAAAAACTGTTATCACAAAAACAAATTCTTTCCAACCATTACCAAGCGTCCTTTGCTATTTCGGTATAGTTCTGATCTGTTTTTTTTTTTTTCATTTCGGTGAATAAACACTACTGGGATTACTGACGCTGGCAGTGGAACCTGCCGTTATATGAGATGGTCGGGAGTGACCAGTCTGTGTGAGACACTGAAGCGGAGACGAAATGGAATGGAAGAGATGGGAATGAAAACTGGTAGATAATTTTCTGGGGAGGGCGAAGTGTGCGGAGGTGTGCAGGGAACGACTGGCAGGGAGAGAACGTCAAGTGGGTTATTTATCGTTCGCCTAACAAACAACTAGCGAAGGGCTTGATTGCGAGGAAAATACCCTCCCGATAAAGCTTCGAAGACAGGCCGAGTCCGCAGAGAACAAACATACATGCACCAACGAAGGATCGACGACGTTATGGCCGCAGCGACAGAGAACCCGGCTGCCTAATATTACTGAAAAAGAACGTTCTGCGCTATAACCGCCAGCCAGGCCGTTATAGCCTGCGCTATAACCGCCTGAGGAATTTCAGGCTGTTGAAGAGGAGAATCCGGGGTTTTGGCGAGCAGCCACGCAAGCAGGAATAGCTTGTCCCATGTGGCCGCGTTGCCCCTGGATACTCCGCGATACCGCTTTTAAAATTGCTTCTGTCACGGCTCGTTAGGGACACAAAGCAGCGTCAGGCCTTGGTTAGCGTGAAAAGTGTACCACATCTGTTATTCTTATGAGCTTTCAACTGCTGCACCAAAACTTTCAGCTCTACATTGCGACAAACAAAACTTGTGGCATGATTATTGCGTAAATAAATGTTGCCCCAAGGTTGTTGCTACAACTATTTGTCGGTAGTTATGTTTGGTAATTTCGATTCAATTGTGCAAGAATGGACTTTTTATGACGCCGTTATAGTGCCCATACGACAGCGAGTAATGGGAATAACTTATCATATTTTACTTCCCAGTTTTTGTGCTTGTTTGTGAACTGAAAAGTTCGCGTCACATTCAAGGAATGCGGCCAAGTAACCATCATCATCAAAAAGTACAGCTGCCTTAGGGCTATGTGACAGGAGCGAGGTGATGCCGCCCGAGGAAACGCCGACAGCCGAAAATACAATTTAGGCCAGTGCCGATATTCTGTGTAATTACTAGGCGAGAGATACCAGGAGTGTTTAAATAATGACACATGACCCCGGGTATTGAGCATGCAGGTGTGTTGGCGATGAAAGTTACAAACGGCCAACTGCCATTTCCCATTCCAGTTCGTTGTTCGTGACAAGTACATATCAAGAGAAAAAGCATCAGTTCACAAGTCATAGGCGTCCAATATTAAGGTAATGCCAAATGTATCACGCTGTATTCTCAAAACGGAAGTTACGACATTACTACACGCTGTTCTTCACCACACCGCCGCAGACTCTCCTCATCGCAAGACGTAAATATTTTTGTTTCGGATTTCTTTTGGAAGTATTTTAAACATACCTTCCTAATGAGTTTAACGCTCCAACTGAAGAAAAATTGACATGTGGCTCTAGCTTTATTGTAAAGACGCCTCATACCGAAGTAAAAAAATGTCCAGTGAGAAAAAGACGTCGTTTTTTGGCGAGTTATAGTTATTGAGCGAAGAAAAGTTGTACTTGTTTGGTGTTTTTCTTGGACATCTAATCCTTGTTTAACGCCTGCCTGCCATCTACCCTCTGACAGTTTCAAAACACGCTGCCTGTACAATTTGATATATCTCTGATTTCGGGCCTGCAAATAGTGGCCGGTGCATTCAATCGCCTTCGTGAAAGTCAACGATGGCGTTGTTCACGCCACTGGATCATCAAGGCCAGTATTTACACCTAGAGAGCTCTATGCGTACGATATGATCCAGAAGAAACCAGCCTCTATTCGCGTCGGCAAAATCTTGCAGCCTTTTGCCCTTAACAACATCCTTCTATGCACGATCTTCGCGCACAAACGAAGTGCAAGTTGGTAAAGAGTATTATCTGGAATGTTCTTCTGCTGCTGTCGGCTGTGTCTGCAAGGTGACTCTGGTCCACGTGCGATTGCAATAATGCAAGAATGTGTGCGTTGCTGTCTATTGGTGTTATTTGCTGTTGATAATATCAAGATGCATTGGCCCGGATGAAAGTCGTCGAAGAGAGTCTATGTCAATAGCCATTAGTGGAGTATCTTGCGCAATTCTGTCTGCAACGCTGCATCGCCACATTAATCGCAGTTATTCCTTCTGGCAGTGGGTGTTTTTTACTTTGTTTGTGCTATGCGTTCTTTTATTGCGACACTAATGGCAGTGCACATGTCTGTAGAGACATGAAGCCAACATTCATCATGCAAAGCTTAACTAAGGAGGTCCTGAGGAAGCATGACAAGACGAATTATACCTCCAAGCGTAATATCTATAGCGTGAAGTGAAGGCAGGAAGGTTCTCCAGTTTAGCGCCTGTTTGAAGAAGAGAAAGTAAACACATGGTGAATGCCTGCACTACACAACAAAAACTTAGCAGTGGCTAGATCGGCTATGCCAAGATTTACGTTGCGTGAGCTAAGTTTCAGCTGGTTATTCAGGTTTCCTGGTTGTTTAGCAGCACGGCTGTCCAGGAGCCACACGAAACGGCTATCAAGCGGATCCGGCCCAGTGACAGACTTGGCTACTGCGCAACGGAGCCGAGAGCTGGGCACGCTCCGGCGCCGGTGCGTCTGCCGCGGCTATGACGTCACTCCTTTGGAATGCGCAGACTGGCGAATGTGGAGACGAAATTTTCTACACCCCCGTACTACATTTGTAATGAACTTTTAATACAATCCAATTTATTCCAATCCAATTCAATCCAATTCAATCCAAATCCAATCCAATTCAATCCAAATCCAATCAAAGCCAAGCCAAGCCAAGCAAATCCAAACCAAATCCAAACCAATCCAGTCTCATGCTGTTCGCGCTTGCACAGTACGGCCCTCCACGGCCCACACGAAACTGCTCAACCTTGGCCAGTGTAGCTTACGCTATAAAACAGAAACATTTTTGCTTTCAGGCGAAACAAGAGTTGGGCAGCTACACGTGGAAGTCCCATGTTTTGGCATTGTTTCTCATGGCGCCCTTGTCATTCTATCTACAGTTTCTATCCACATTTATTTCACTATGACAAACAAACCTTGGCATTAGGATTGATGGCATTGGAACATCTGGAAATAGAGAGGTTGGTTTCCCGACACAAAAACGCACGAGTGACACGATGTACGAGAACAGAAAAGCTAGGTGCGATCTTCTCCTTATCTATCCTTGTTTCTTAAGTTCGGGGTTCTCCTTTGTGTCCCGCACTGGTATTTTACATTCCAAAATCTTAGACGGGTATTGAGTACTCTATTTATAGGTACGAAAGCACGTGGTTTTGCTGTGCTGGTGGCTCTGACAGCGTCCGTCTGATGTGGTGATGCAAAAAAAAATGTGAATGAAAAGTTGCAAGCCATAAAGTTTTCTTCCTCCTTAAAAACAACGTTTTGAAATAAATATGCTTGTCTAACAGTATTGTTTTGAAAGCCTCCATGCTTTACTCTTTAAAACAGGTACTTTAAGAAGGCTTTGGAGTTGATTAGATGAGAGCTACTTTCAAGCCCCAAAAGGTTACACAGAGCGGTGTCAGGTTACGTAAGCGGCTGAGGAGCACAGAACCAATATCGTGAAAGAGCAAATGGTTTGTCCCTCTTTCCCTGGCAAACATATATATATATATATATATATATATATATATATATATATATATATTGCCGCGAACCATGTACGAGTTTGTTTATTTATTGCTTGTTTTTATTGCCCGGACGCACCCGGATCTGTTATCTGTGTCCCATTGCTAAATAACACGCCAGTTTGGAATGGAAGACAGCAATACAATTTGAGGTGAACAAACCGTATAAACACTAATTCTTCAAGAACTGGAAGTACGCGAAAAACAAAGATAGGCACAAACACAATCGCATGGAAAGTGAAATCATTATATAATACTAGCGGATCGAGAACGCGTCAGTACTTATCAGAACTTATCAGTACGCATCAGTACTGAGTACACAAAGTGAAAAAAAATGGTTGCAGTGGTTTACAAGAAAAAAATTCACTTGGTGGTGAAATGAGCGAGAGCTGTCTAACGATTTTATATTGAAAGGTAACGAGCATTTTGTAGATGGTAAAGGCACAACAGATAAATGATGTAGGAGACTAACAGCAATGAGATGGCTATGGAGAAATGAGTAATATAAAGAACGAAAAATATGCTGCGGAAAATACCAGTGGGTTTTGATAAAGACACACATGCGCCAAGACACGTGACCGAGTCTGACGGGTTAATTGCAAGGATATAGAACAGAATAGGTGGTATCGTGACAGCTTCTTTAGAGTGAGAAGAAAAAGCCATGAAATTCATGTTTTTCGGATAATTTTTAGTTGATTCATTTGGCACCAGTTGCCAACATTATTTATATAATTCTTTCAAGTTACATTAGTTCGTTAATATTATTGCTTCACTAAAAGATAGCCGTATTATCAGCATACAGAAGGGCCCATCAAAGATCCCCTGTTCAGAAAAAATGAAAAAAGAAAAATTCAGAAACATAATATGCAATTCTTTTTGACTACTATCCATTGATTACAGGATTGAAAACAAATAAAATATTAGTGAGCGATATTGATGCGATAAAAGTTAATGAGTTCTAAATCCTTCACACGTGGTTTAGTGCTGGCAAGGTCCAAAAAGGCATGTTCCACAAACGTTAGAGCTCTGTGTGCCTTCTTGGGATATTGAATGTTGAAAACCTAAAACGATGCAAACAGACTACACAGTTCTCCCAGTAAAGATGATGCAGTCAAGACACGCAGGCCATTGATGTGGAGGCTAACTTCCCCGTTCACGGAATGCAGGCAGGGAGTCAAAGGAACATCTGACTGAAAAAGCAAAAAAGAAAAAAAATGCCCCACACGTAAAATTTATAACAGACACTATGGTTAAATGAACCTAATAATTCGGTACAGTAATAAAATTGTGGGCCAGGTTCCCTGTGAATTTCAATACTTAAATTAGGAATGCAAAGGCTTCATAAAATCAAGTGCCAGTACATTAACCTTCGTGGCTTTTGCAGCAATAAAAAAGATATTACTTCCGCACAACGTAAATGACAGTGAAGTTAAAATGCAAGCCTCTTTAGGTTGAAAGATTAGCTCAGTGAGAACACTAATATACCCCTTTCACACCTGGATCTTTTTAAAATAAGGTTGACCTAGCAAAAACACGTTTCACCGGAAGGGCTTAAGTGGCCTGACGAGCGCAACTTCTTTCTTGGCTGCCGCTGGATGATGCTACTCGTCCATACTTGGGGTGACAGTACAGCTTTCTAAGGGACCATGCGAGCTACGCACGAGAAAATTGTGTGACGCCAACACTTTCGGGGCCTCAAAAGGCCAATGTTTTTCTTCAATGAAGCGTAAATACTGATCACGGGTTCAATGGAGAAACATGTTGCTTAGTGGTCTCGAACGGCAAATGACAGGGGAGTTTGGGAAAGCAAGAGCGATCTGACCGAAATTGACCAAACTGTTTGGTACGTGGTAATGTTGTATTCAGTTGCTTCTATACTGCTATACAACACCGTTGCTTCACTTGCTTCCGGTTTATCCTGATGCAAACAGCGACTGCAATCGTGTTTGCTTCACGTTTGATGAGCATTTGAACAGCGATTTCTCAGCACTTAAGGCATCTTGGCACTAAATCAATGCTGAAATGGCTATGGGGAGGTCCGACTTCCGTTTGAAAGCAACTTGCTGCTTGCCTTCAGTGACCCTTTAAGAACAACAAGTTACCCTTATGCATCATCACTGCAACCGATTGTTCCTCCGTGCGGTGCAAAGTGTGTTACTGTAAGTATTTTCAACGTGAAACAAGCCGTTTCTGTGATTTGTAAGACTAATTCTGCTATTAATTACTGCAGTGACAACAAACTATGCAAGAAAAAAAAATCCCACCCTTTCCATGAAGTGAATGATGATGAGAGGGGCGAAGCTAAAATGCTTATGAGCAGGCAATGTGACGCATTAGGTGCAAGCTGCTTTCATAGTGAGTGCATTGACATTAGGATATGGCCCCCTGGCAAAATGATGCGCTGCGCGAGATTTCGCCCTACCTAAAATGACAGGCAACTTATTTTTACGGAGTATAGGATCTACATTCGAAATGAAAGGTTTTACATTGAAACACCTTAGACCATAACGTTTTCCTGATAGGGATCTAGAACATTTGAGAGTGGAAAGAGGACAGCAAGTTGGCTTCAAATGAAACAGACCTTCTCATAGCCATTTTAGTGTTAATGTGATGCCGAAGGATGCTTTGATTGCTAAAAAATCTTTATTCAAACAATGCATTTCCTTCATTTCCTTCGCAGCAGTTTTATGATGCAGCCCCTGTTTGCATTAGAATAAACAGGGAGTGAGCCAGGCAGTTGTGATGTATGGCGGTAAAGGGCAACTGAATTCAACGTTACCATGTACCAAGAGGTTTCGTCAGTTTAAGCTAAACCAGTCGTTCTTCCCCAAACTCCCACGTCTTTGGCTGCTCTAGACAATTACAAAAAAAATTTTAAAGGAACCCATGATCATTAGTATTGACGCTTTGTTAAAGAAAAACATGTTGCCCTTTTGAGGCCCCATGAATGTTGAAGCCGATCTAACAGTGGCCCCCACACAACACCTGCCACAGCCACACAGCCATTCTTAACTTGTGCCCGAGTGGAGGCGCATTTATGACCAGTCTCAGAGGCTATCTTAGCTTGAAATGTAACCACAGAATTTGTTGAATCCTGTTTCTAAGCACAAAAGTTTATTTTGTACGGTATTCCCCCAATATGTCGACTGTACCAATGCAACCTGATATTCACAGAGAGACGACTTGCCCCTATGAGAGGAACACGAGAAGTAAGATCGCTATGCTTTAGGAGAGATAGTGACAGGTAGTCTCTGTTTCGCTCGTTAGTTTCATGAGAATCAGAATCACGACCACAGTTTTGATTGGTCAGTGACTGATGAGCAGGCGGCTGATGACGATGAATATGACTAGCTTTGTTATCTCTCGAGATGCAGGATGGCAATTATTATTTATCTGGATGAAAAATCTTGATACCTCTTCCGCAACGACATCCCTTTCCGAGCAAACAACTGTTATTTTGAGCCATTATTGAGTGACCAGTCAGCAATCCCCAGCTGAAGCCCAGAATCTATGCTTCTGTTACTGTTGTTTGTGCTACACCTGTATGAAATGGATGATTGGCTTTTTGTTCAGCCTAGTTAATGGCCATGCCTTAGCCATTTGGAATAATCGTTGTCAACAGCCCATCACGTTCGTCGCAGCAGGGCAAATCAGTCTACCAGTTATGCTAAATTTAGCTAACAGCATCCTTTTAACTCTGTCCTGAACTTAGTTTTTTAGCCTTGGCTCAACTGTTACCTAAAACTTACCTCGGTCAAAATGGCCTCGAATAAATTACCACGTCGACAATGAATGCCAGCAAGGCCCGAATGCCATTCTCTGCAAATGTTTTGAAAGGCAGTTTTGTAATAAGAATAAACTTCATCAAAATGTTCTAGTTGCAATCGTGCCAGGTTATGTACAGCAAAAAACAAAAACAATGGCTTGTCATATTTTAAAAAAGCATGGCATCATCAATTCCTCTTTCAAAACTGAACTCCATATCGCTGATCTATAACAGAATATAAAACAAGCATGCACCCATTGCAGTGCTTGCTTGTAATACTTTGCAATACAAAGAAAGCAGTTTTACTGTTCCTGAAAAATCTTAAAGTTCTTAAAAAGCCGCAACGAATCTTCTAAGCAAGTCGGCAGGCAAGTGAAAATATGTGAATGTCTATCAGCAACAGAATGCAAGAAAGCAAGCCATCAAGTACTCATGCCAGCAAGAGGAGCACGTTTTAGAAGATTCGTTAGGAGCTCAGGTGTGTTAGTAAAGACAGCATGACCCAGCCTGCTTGTACTACCCCCCCTCCCACCCAAAAAGAACCCCAGCGTGAATTCAAACCCACACAGAGTGATACCAGATGCCTAGTACTCCATATTGACTAAGGTGTGGGCACATGCACAACCCCTCAAAGATAACACATATACATGCCAAGGCCTATCCAATGTTGCACATTGCTGTTTACTTGTTCACCTTTAGCACTCCGAGGTTCCTATCTGAGGATTTCTGGAACAATGCTTGTGCAGTAAGCATCCCTATAGTAGGCACAAATATCTGATTACAAGCCAATGCATTCCTTCAGGCAGTAAAGCATCACAAATGTGTGGTCGTGCAGAAGCTGGTCTGCTACTTCACCCCGCGAAGAAGTGCTTCTCATACTTAGGTTTTATGCCTCATTATAAAATATTCAGTTTATTTTAAATCCTTAGTACCTAGATCAGTGGTTCTCAACTATGAATGTGCTGTGGAGCTTTCTCAAGCTTGCAAAACAATGGATGGCTCCACGATGACTATATAGATTTAATTCGTAACCTAGAGGAATTCGCAAATGCAGCTGAGGTCACCCACGCAATTTCATGTCTGCCTTTTGAGGCTGACTTCTATGCTGATGCATCTCAAATTGCAAAAAGATTTGCTGTTGCAACTAACAGTTGCCCAAACACCTATATGCTGCCTCCTCTGTGTCTGGCTTTTTGCACCGCTGGCAAGTTGTGCAAAAAGCCAAGTTCCCAGACGCACTACAAAAATGTCCAATTAAGCAAGGCAGAGAAAAAGGACGGCAAATTCACAGCCCTTGAAGGTGCGTGCAAGAAATTTTTCCATGATTTCGTCCCACGTTTGGATGCAAAAAAAAAAGTGCAGCGCTGCAAGTATGCTCTGAAATAATACCGTGATTCATGTCTATTTTGGCCTGACAATTTCTGCCAGGCTTGTTTGAGACAAACGTGCGTTATCATTTTCGAGGTTGCATGGGGTTCATTCAGAACACGTGCAAGTTTTTCTGTTTTTGACTCAAAAACACTTTGGTATTGCATGATTGTGTTAACTGCTGTTTCTTGCTTTAAGATGCCAGCTTGCATCTATTCAAGTCAGTGGGCACAGAGTTAAAGATGTAAACCCTCACACTACCTCTCTCCTACAATGGTGGCTCACTTTCATAAAAAACGTGCAGCTTTTGCGAGCTGGACGGCTGTTGCGAGCCGTGGCAATACTCACTTCTTCTGGAGGGGCCAACCTGGTTTCCAAATGCAGCTTTGCCTTGTACAGCACAGCCTGCCCTGCCTTAAGATCTCTGAAGTCATTCAACTCGATCATGTATCAGGATCTGCAGAAGAAAATCGTGTCAGCAAACAATGAATTCATGCCGTACAGGCACACAATGTTTGAGTTATACTTGCAGATACCTCCACCTATTTCCCTCGTGGTGTTACATCCAAAGCCAATTTGTTACGGCTTGTCTCATCAAGTATGGTCATCTGTCATAACATAGCTAGTCATACAGGAAAGTCCTTCACTGGGTCAGAAAACACTTTCTTTTTTTACAGTAGTGGCAAGATAGGCGACTATCTCATCCGTATTCCGAAACCTTAATATTCTGTCACCGTGCTGACAAGCATCATTGGTGCGTAATGTCATTTGTAGCCGCAATCGTTACGAGAGCCTTGTTTTCGAACATAAACCTCGTTCATGGCACCAAATTACTTATGCTTGCATGGCAACAAAAGAAACATATGAAATGGAAACACTATTCTCGAAAACTTACCAACCGTGGAGGCCACACAAACCTGCCTTAGTTAATCTTAACGTCATTGTAGAAGGTTTCGTCCCGCAAAACCCCAGTGCATTTTTTGGAGCTGCAAGCTCCTTGTCAAAATCGAGTGCGAGATGATTCGAGTAGTTTTTGTGTATGGTCTTACTATTGATTACGACATAAAGTTATTACCAACAAAAGAAGAGTGTGTGCATTGTTCTTCTAAAAATTGATATCCCTTTTTATGCCCGGCAGACTTGTTTCATGCTACGGCAAACTTAGTTCTCTTCCATGAGGGCATGAATTTTTGTTTTTAATTACGTGGCCTTAGCTGGCGACTGAAAGGCCCCGATTGTATACCAACCCCTCATTATCATCCGCAAGGGAATAAAAACATTTCGGGTTCGAACCACGTCGCCGTCGTGGACCGCACTATGTGCATTTAATCGTTCGATAGGCTCATAGCACCTTTTAGGCATGTCACCGATTTATTAATAGGGTGCGCTGTTAGAAGATGTGAAGAGTCGACTCAAGCGAGCAAACAACCCCACCGAATCTGCAGGGCACAGGTGTCGAAGGGAGTGGCCGTCTGATGTGCGGCTTTCGCCGACCAGAGCGGTAAGAATGAGTCAGAGCCTTGAACGCGTAAACAACACAAATACTTTTATTTAGACAGGCAAACCATCAGGAGCGTTAACAAATAGATATTACAAAGTACAGCAGTTAACTAAAAAGAACACGAACAGTTCGATGCATATGAGAGACGGAGTCCCACAATATTCACCGACCGGGCCGGACCATGCACCGCTATCGGAGGCGATTCGGCTACCTGTGAAGCGTGGCTTCATCGTAGGATAGGCCGTCCGAGACGATCACGGTAATTTGAGGCCAGGGAGCACGTTGGAGTCCCCCAGGGCTTGCATTACACGTTCTTTTAAATATGAGCGCCCTCTTTCCCGACCTATCTGCCTTCCTTCCCGCGTCCGTCTGACAGCGCTGATTTTCGCCAGCACGAAGTAACCGTCATGTTGCTTTGAAACGACGCCACGCGCGACAAACGATTTTGCCTCGAATGCCCTGTTACAAACCGGCCTCAAAAGAATGCGAATGCATACCCCAAAACCCACAAACAAGTAAAATAAAAATTTCACCGCATTTCCCCGAGGGGAAGAATGTGAAAGTGCGAATGCAGGAGTTGAATTTGCGCGGTTCGGTAATGTTCGCCAAAGAGAGATCACACACACACACACAAGTACAAAGAAAGAAAGATGCATTTATTCACAGACACCTATTTGTGTTGTCGTTGTACTTGATTGCTAGAGCAGATCTCAGCTTTGAAATTTCGTGTCAGTACTCCTTTAAGCGGGTGCATTAGCCCTTCTCACGCCCGATTCCTGGCCAAACCCCCACGTGGGTATGTGCCATGCACAGACACCTATTCGCGTTGTCGTTGTACTTGATTGCTAGAGCGGATCTCAGCTTTGAAATTTCGTGTCAGTACTCCTTTAAGCGGGTGCATTAGCCCTTCTCACGCCCGATTCCTGGCCAATCCTCCACGTGGGTATGTGGCGTGTCAGCGGCCAGGCAGCGCGCGCCCATCTCCCCCCGTCGCCAAGGAAGACGAGGAGATTCCTGGCCAATCTCCCACGTGGGTATGTGCCATCTCCCCCGTTGCCAAGGAAGACGAGGAGCGCGCGCACCCACAGGTGTTGCTATGTGGACGGACGGTGGTCAACGGAATTCAGGGTCGCCTATAAGTGCATTCGCACTTAAAAGGAGTGGGCGCATTTTTCTTTGCCCGCGCGTGTACGTGCTGTGTGCGGCACGGGTACCCGGGTACTTCGCTGTTAACCCTATCCAAACGTTTGACAAACGCATCGACTGATGACAGACCACTTACCAGTGAGCTGTCCACAGCTGTCGCCGAATCCAAATGCTGTTACGGGCCGTTCCTCGTGTGACAGGGGCACGTGAAGATCTTTCCACCAAATGGCCCTGCTAGTCCTTCTCAAATAAGAAAAAAAACGATGGCCCAAGGCGAGGCTTGAAGCTCCGGCCGCACCGACTCACCTGCCGCACTGCGTTGATAGCACGGAGGTTGTTTACATACGGGCAGCAAGTCGTGCCACCAGGGCAAGTTGAGTCGCTGCAGTCGGGTGCGTTGGCGCGCTGGCACGAGAATTTAAATCGTCTATATTTGCGCAAGCAAGCAAAGTAGATGGCATTGCAATTGTTTGCAACGGCGAGAACTATCTCTTTGTTAGCAGCAGAGTTTGACCTATCGCCAAAATAAACAGATTGAAACAACACGGCCGCGCTGTCTGCCGGTGTTCGCGCTGGCTGAAGCATCTATACGGCTATACGTACGGTATCGGTTTTGTAGCTGCATGCATCCGCCGCGTCCTGCTTACTCGTTCTAATTAGCATTAGTTAGGCCACGGTTGAAGTGCTGATACACGGAAACAACACAAGACTAACATGGCGACCGCCCGCTTGAGATGATTACCTCAGATGGGGAGTTTATTGTGGACGTGGTAGTTTATAAGGAACCGAACGCCATCTCACAAATGGTGTTATGTCATTCTAAATCCTCCCTTTTGCTACACGGATGGGCAACGGTACTGCCATGGAGATTCGTCCACTTTTTTAGACCATGCCCAGGGAGTACATTTTTTGCTATAGGTTCTTTTCAGGACACATTACTTGCTTAAAACTCCATTTCCGGCTAGTTTGCGTTTACAGTGCCGTCCCATCAATGCGCTAGTTGCGGACACGATCGATGCCGGGGCTCTTAGCTCTGACATACTACCTGATACAATCCACGCTATCGCCGGAGAACTGCGGAAACTCTTCCCAACAACGCCGCAACCCAAAGTAACCTCTATGAGCGACGTGATTCGGGAAGAAATTCAACTCGCTTTGGGGACTTCTACGCCTCCCGAAGTACCACGTGCGCCTCAAGCTATGACCTACACCCGCGGCTGTTCGACGACCCCGCCCTGCTCCAACCCGTCTTCAAGAAGTCCCGCCGTAACACCGTCCACTGTCGCCCGCCCGACCCCCTGCACGCCAAAACCAGGCGCCGAGGAAGACGGACGTATGGCGAACCGCCGATAATCGTCCGCTGTGCTACCACTGCGGAAAGGCCGATCACACCTACCGTCGCTGCCCGTACAGGAGACTCGGACTGCGTGGTTTCTCCGTCGACGCCCCATGCCCCCGACCCGGCCAGCGCCCTACTGAGATCGACGAATACCTGTCCAACACTAACCGAGGCCCAGCCCGCTTTAACCGATCGCCGTCGCCCTACCCATATCAGTCGCCCAACCGCCGTAGCAGTGCTGACTTCGCACGTGGAAGGTCCCCCAGCCCACGCGGGGAAACTAAAAGCAGCAACTTCTGGAGGTAAAGTTGCACGATCGCGGAAAAATGGAAACCCTCCAACGACACAACGACTCACGGAAGACCGTGATTCACGACATGCCAACATCCCGATGACCCGACCTAACCCTGACGAGACTTCCGAACACGATGAAAGCTACACGGCGCGACGCGTACCCGACCTGACAGAGACGTCCGCTGAGAAGACGACGACAACGACGACGCACAGTGCCCGACCGTCAACACACACAAGACGAGATGCGACGCCCCGACGAACCCGGAACTCGAGGAAGGTGGCATTCGATGTCAAGGTGTCCATCGACGGCTTTGACGTAGTCGCACTCGTGGACACGGGAGCCGACTACTCAGTAATGAGCGGACCATTTACGTCTAAGCTGAAGAAAGTTATGACCAGATGGGACGGTCCGCACATACGCACAGCGGGAGGACACCTCGTGACGCCAAGTGGAACATGCACATCCCGCGTCACCATAGACGGCACGACGTACCCTGCCGCGTTCGTCATCTTGCCTAACTGCTCCCGCGACGTAATTCTCGGCATGAACTTTTTGACGGACAACGGCGCAATAATTGATCTGCAGACCAAGTCTATAACTTTTTCCTCCAATCACTCCATGACGCCGGAACCAAACCCCGAACACCGTGCAGCTGTAAGGATAGCCGATGATCATGTCACCCTGCCACCCCGCGCAAGTTTGATGGTCACCGTGTACTGTGAAGGTGCTGCTCCTGACGTTGACGCTATCGTGGAGAGTGACCAAAGGTTGCTTCTCGACCAAGGTGTGTCTGTCGCAAGAGGCATTGCGTTGTTTAAGCAGCGCAAATCCCACGTTTTGGTCACCAATTTCACTGAGGAGTACAAGCATATAAACAAGGGAACTTCAATTGCGTTCCTCGAAGAAACGCAACAAGCAAGTGACGTGATCGCGGTTGCCGAATTTGAACGCGCACCCCAAGATACCTTCAAGCTTCCGAATCCCTTCGACGTGAATGCGACGTTACCGCAAGCAGAACAAAACAAATTATTGGCTTTGCTGCGTCGCAACAGAGAGTTTTTTCGTCGAACTCAAAACTACGTCAGACACTTCCAGCGAAGCACCGAATAATAACCGAAGATGGAGCCCGACCTAGCCGACAGTCACCATACCGCGTTTCTTCCCACGAGCGTGAAGCCATCCGGAATCAAGTCGACGTCATGCTCAGCGACGACATTAGACAGCCATTGAAAAGCTCCTGGGCTGCGCCGGTTGTACTGGTGAAGAAAAATAACGGCAGATTAAGGTTTTGCGTCTACTACCGGCGACTGAACAAAGTCACCAAAAAGGACGTATAACCCCTGCCACGAATCGACGACGCCCTCGACCACCTCTGCCATGCGAAGTACTTCTCATCGAGGGATCTGAAGACCGGCTACTGGCAAATTGAGCTGGAGGAGAGAGACCGAGAGAAGTCCGCATTTATAACCCCGGACGGCCTATACGAGTTCAAGGTGATGCCGTTTGGGCTCTGCACCGCGCCTACAACGTTTCAAAAAGTCCTGGACACTGTGCTAGCTGGCCTGAAGTGGCACACCGGCCTCGTACACCTCGACGACGTTGTGGTATTCGCCCGGACTTTCGACGAACACCTTGCAAGGTTGGAATCTGTACTCGAGGCCATCCGTACGTCGGGGTTAACGCTGAAGCCCGAAAAGTGCCGCTTCGCTTACGAGGAACTCAAGTTTTTGGGACACGTCTTCAACGCCGCGGGAGTCCTGCCTGACCCGGCGAAAACATCAGCCATAGCGAACTACCCAAGACCGAAAGACAAAAAGAGCGTGCGAAGATTTCTCGAACTGTGCGCATACTACCGGCGCTTCGTCGCTAGCTTCCGACGCATCGCAGAGCCACTCACGCGCCCGACAAAAGATAGCACCCCTTTCGCCTGGGAAAACGCACAAGAAAACGCATTGTGCGAGCTGAAACAACGCCTGCAAAACCCGCCCGTGCTTGCTCATTTCGACGAAAACGCCGAAACAAAATTGCACACGGACGCCAGCGATATAGGTTTGGGGGCCGTCCTCGTCCAAAAGCAAAGCGGGTGCGAAAAGGTAATCGTTTATGCAAGCCGCGGTCTGTCGAAGGAGGAGAAAAACTACTCTGCCTCCGAAAAAGAGTGCCTGGCAATCATATGGGCCATTTCAAAATTTCGCGCATACGTGTTTGGTAGACCATTGAAGGTTGTGACAGACCACCATGCGCTTTGTTGGCTCACCAATTTGAAGTTCCCCTCTGGCCATCTTGAGCGGGGGAGTTTGCGCCTGCAAGAGTTCGATGTTACAATCGTCTACAAATCCGGCAGGAAACACTTCGACGCCGACTGCTTGTCCCGCGCCCCTGTCGACCCACCACCACATGACTCCGATGAAGACAGCGCGTTCTTCTGAGTTGTTACGGAGAGCGACCTTGCCGCCCAGCAGCGTGCCGACCCCGACTTGCGCGTAATGATCGACTACCTCGAAGGACGAACCATCGCCGTGCCCAGAGCGTTCAAGCGGAACCTACCAGCATTCAGCCTCAAAAACTCCGTCCTCGTGAAGAAGAATTTCAGCCCCGGAACGAGAACGAATTATCTACTTGTCATCCCCGCAGACCTTCGTGACGAAATCTTGGAAGCGTTCCACGACGACCCGTCTTGCGGAAATCTCGGCACAGCTCGCAATATTGCAAAAATTAAGGCGAAGTACTTTTGTCCCCGCCCCACATCTGACGTCACCCACTACGTTCGGAGTTGCCGTGACTGCCAGCTACGCAAAACGCCGCCGACAAGACCTGCCGGACTTCTGCAAGCAATCGCCGTCCCGTCGAAGCCCTTTCAACCGATTGGAATGGACCTTCTAGGCCCGTTCCCTACGTCAGGATCAGAGAACAAGTCGATTGTCGTAGCGACAGACTACATGACACGCTACGCAGAGACCGCCGCTCTTCCGAGGGGGAAAGCACGAGAAGTCGCCAAGTTCTTTATAAATCAGGTTGTGCTGTGACATGGATCTCCTGAAGTCCTAATCACGGACCGCGGAACGGCCTTTACCGCGGAGCTGATGCAAGGAATCTTACGCTACAGCAACACGGATCACCGAAGAACGACGGCGAACCACCCCCAAACGAACGGACTAACGTAACGTCTGAACAAGACGATTGCGGATATGCTGTCCATGTACGTCGACGTTGAATAAGACTTGGGACGAAGTCCTCCCGTATGTCACGTTTGCGTACAATACAGCGACGGAGGAAACTATGCAGACGACACCGTTCGAGATTGTCTATGGAAGACGGCCGACTACGATGCTCGACGCCATGCTTCCGCATGTAGAAATGACGACCTCAACGCCGACGTCCAAGGATACCTTCAACGTGCTGAGGAGGCCCGCCAGCTCGCTCGAGTTTGTATAACGGACCAGCAGCTGGTGGATGCCGGCCGCTACAACCTCCGACGCCGAGATGTCGAGTACCACACAGGGGACCGTGTTTGGGTTTGGACCCCCATCCGACGACGCGGACTCAGCGAGAAGCTTCTGCGACGGTATTTCGGACCCTACCAGATTCTACGACGTGTAGGCCAACTCGCCTACGAAGTGATCCCCAGTGGTGATTCCGGCACATCACGACGACGCCCGCGACCCGAAGTCGTCCACGTGGTTCGCGTCAAACCGTACTTCGCAAGATGACGAACTCTTTTTAAGTGCGAATGCACTTCTTACGCTACCCTGAGTCACGCTTCTGCCGCCGTCCGTCTTCAGCCGCAGGTGTTATCGCGCGCGCGCCTCCTCGCCCTTAGCAACGGCGCGGAGCGGAGGGGACAGCGTGCGTAGCAACGGCGCCATGTCGTAGTACGCCCGTGATGTCACGCGCTCTCGCCTCCTAACCCCTTCCGCTCGCCGTGACGTCACGCGCTCTTGCCTCCTCTCCCCTCCGCTCGCCTGCCGTTTGCGCGCTCTCGCCTCCGTCTCCCCTTCGCTCGCCTGCCGTTTGCGCGTTCTCGCCTCCCTCTCCCCCTTCGCTCGCCTGCCGTGTCGCGTTCTCGCCTCCTCTCCCCTTTCACTCGCCTGACATTGCGCGCTCTCGCCTTCTCTCCCGCTTCGTTCGCCTGCCGTCGCGCTGCGCGAGGGTTTAAAGGCGAGGCTGTCGCGCCCCGAACGTGATCACGCGGGGTTGTTAATGTAACTAACGAGCAAATGCCACCAAATTTCAACAAACTCCCCCTCATAGCATCACTCGTGCATTCGCACTTCCTCATGCTCCCCTTCGGGGAAATGTGGAGGAATTTTTTTGTTGTTGTTTTGTTGTGGCTGTTTGTTCGGACTGTTGTTTTATTTTAGCATCGGGTCGATGCACTCTTAGAGGGGGAGTAATGCCGGGAACCATGTACGGGTATGTTTATTTATTGGTTGTTTTTAATGCCCGGCCGCGCCCGGCTCTGTTATCTGTGTCCCATGCGAAGCGCGTGTTACATTCTTTATTTTTATGCCGCACGGCTATCTCATTCAGATAAGCAGAGTGTTTCGCCCAAACGCCGGTAGCCGAGAATAATTGTCTGTGATCTACAATGTTCTGGTTGTGAATCCACGGTTCCAGAAACACTCGCGCCGAAAGATAAGAAGCCTGCACAGCAGACGACGCGGCATTCGATTCTGCGACGCTCGCCGACGCAAGTCACTTTGTTGACCGCTGCTTCGCCGCCTCTGTATTCTGTATTCTTTTGAGTTGTTAGGGGAGGACATGTTCGCTCCAGTAAACTTGTTGCTCCTTCAAGACAACTGCGTTGTCCTTGTCATCGTGACAATATATATATATATATATATATATATATATATATATATATGGTAAGGCATATATATACATATATATGCCTTACCAATTCGAATTGGTAAGGCATTAGACATGTAATCGAAAGACGTGGGTTCGGTCCCAACTCTGGGCGCGTGTTTTTCTTTATTTCTTTCTTCTGTATATTTAAAAAAATGTGTACTTCATTAACCGTAGTAAAAAAGAAAAGAACCTAACCACACCCCTATGCCTCCTTTGGCGTTGTAGACTGCTGACCTATCTTTCTGTATATATATATATATATATATATATATATATATATATATATATATATATATATATATATATATATATATATATATAAAGAGAGAGAGAGAGAGAGAGAGAGATTTCTGACAAAATGCGAGGGCGCCTTTCTTGTTTGTACAAAACAAGGCCTTAGAAAGCTGTCAGTTCATGTTTTTGGTAAGCTGCCTCAGGCTTTCTGTGACTCCGTTCGCTTTTGCTCATCATAATCATCATCGTCATCACGAGGCTGTTTACGCCCACCGCAGGGCAAAGGCCTCTTCCAGAGATATTCAATTATCCCGGTCGTGTTCTAACTGCGACCACTGTATCCGCGCCAACTTCTTCATTTCATCGGTCCATCTCACTTGCTGGCGCCACATACCACGCTCGCCTGCTCTGGAGATCCACTCTGTTACCCTTAATTACCAACAAACATGTTGCCTTGGCATTACGTTATCCGCCCACACCCATTTCTTTTTTTAATTGTTACTAATGCCCTTAACACGCATTTGTTTCCTGGCCCACTGCGCTCTCATCTTTTCCATAATGTTAAACCTACCATATTTCATTCCTTTACTAGATCAGCAGTCCTCAATTTAGGTTGAACCCTTTAGGTGAGCCTCCATGTTTTGCCCTGTAGGTGAGTACCGGCAAGATGCCGCTGTCATACATCTTCCCCGTGAGGGACTACGGTGGCCTGCAATACATTATCTCACCATGGCTGCTGAATGCGCACGACCCTTTTATTAATATCTGCCTCATGGTTGGAATCCTGGGTCAATGCAGGTCCTAAGTATATATATTCGCTTAAAACTTTCATTGAATCACCACCTACCTCAAACTGCTGTGCTCTTCTGAGGCTATTGAACACTGATTTCTTTTCTGCAAAATATTGTGAGGCCCACGATTCTACTACGCTTGTTTAGTGGGGTAATTTTGCTTTACAACTCGACCCCCGAGTTAGGTAGCAAGGCAACGTCATCAGCAAATCTGGTCCTACTGAGGTATTCCCCAATAACTCTCACACACCCTGTTCCCGACTCAATCTCCTGGATACATCTTCTACACATGCTTTGAATAACATTGGACAGAATTCGTGTCCTGGTCTGACACCCTTCCTTATAGGTATTTCACTGCTGTCCTAATGCAGGACGATGGTAGCTGTGGGCGCATTGTACATACCCTCTAGTATTCTGACGTAATGCTCTTCTATACCCTGATTCCACGATGTCTGAATAACTGCTGAGGTCTGGACCACGTCAAATGCTTTGTCATAATCTATGAAGGCTATATATAGCCGATGAGGCTACTCGGAGCGTACCACCAGATTTATAGTGAAAATATGGGGCATTTTCAATAACTTTTACAAAACTCTGCCTGTTTATCACCGTGACTGAAATCTAAGGTGACAGAAATTTTGCGAGCAATAACCTTGGTACGTAGTATGTAAACGACTGACAGGAAGCTGATCCGCCTGAATTTTGAACTCCTTCATGCCACCTTTCTTTTAGATCAGAATGATGTTCTCATTCGTCCGAGATTTCGGTACCCTCGTGGTCATTGAATATCAATGAATGAATGACTTTATTGTTAACAAAAAAAGAACCTCCAGCTGGCGTAGTTTGCCTCACCTAAGGGTGGACGCCGGAACGCACACTGGTGGGTGAGGGGGCTGTGGGGAATGGGAAACACATTGTTACTGGAAAGGGAGGATACAGATGAGAGGATACATATATGCATACACAAAGGTCAAACAGGACACATATGTACAATATATACTAGCGAAACGGTAAAACACGAAGGCAATAAAAGCACACACACACACATTTACGGAAACAATGCGTCCACTGTTCAGTTTAGATGGGGAGAAAACGGAGAGCCCGGAGGAGCCCTGAGGCGTTTAGGTAGGACCTCAGGGCCTTATGGACTACGTCCCGATCCCTGGCACTGCCTGGGGGCCACAAAAAATATTCTAGGGGCCGAGTCCCTCCCCCGTAGGCGGCCAGCAGTTTGGTCCTCCCTGTCGAAAACTGGGGGCACTCCAGGACCAGAAGCGGCAAGGTCTGGACACCCGGCCGGCAGAGCTGGCATAGCATGTCTTCGATGAGCTCCAGGTGGTTTTGCGCTAGACCGTCCACGTGCACCCCACGCGGAGTCGCATTACAGCCGAGCGTTGAGGTCGCGGCGTCCGTTTGGCCCCCACGGGTGGTGGGGCCCCTCCAGCGGCCAACCTCGGGTCAGGGTGCTGTGCCCGTACATGCCACTGGATGAGCTGGGGGCGTCCTCTGCAGCTACCTGAGCTGCTGTGGGCGAATGGTGCAGCTCGTGGGCGTCCGCGGCCAGTTCAGTTCGTCTGCACTCTGGTTGCCCTCCAGCCCGATGTGGCCTGGCACCCAGTGCAGCCCCATGCGAGCTCCCCCCTGAGCCATTCATGCCACCTTGTCCTGCATGGCCCACACCGGGAGGGAGCGCTGGTCGCCGTCCCGGATCCGAACTAGGGCCACTCGGGAATCGCAAAGAAGGGCGCAGCGCTAGGGGGCGGCTTCTGCTTCAGTAGAAGGTCCACACCAAGGCCTACGCCCACCTTTCGGCCATACGGATGATGCGGCGTAGTGCAGCCGGGCCTACCTGGTGGCCGACCCAAGCACTGCTGCCGCCGTGGCCAAACCCAACCGCTGCCGCATGGAGCCATCCGTGTATACGAGGGTGTAGCATTCCAGGTCACCCCACGCGACTCCCCAGATAAGCTGCAGGTGCACGCGGTGCTACTTCTGCCGCTTGCTGCGCAGTCCCGGAATGGCTATGTGCATCTCGGCGTCCAGGGAAGGGGGGCAGCTGGAGCATACATAGGATATTTCGACATGCCTAGACGCCCCTTAATGTTTCAGGCTGTCTCCGTTTTTTACGGCATGGTGAATCCTCTCCGCATTATACTTTCGTATGTCAGCTGCCTTACACTTATTAACTTCAAACGCTTCGCTAGATCTATTCGGTCAACTACGGTGGAGAGTATCATGCTTTGTCGATTCCTTGTGAAATCTTCGTCTACTAGGAACGTTTACCACTACCCTGCTGAACCATCGTTCCCACGACTTTTACTGCGCACTCCATGTTAATGCGTGTACGATTGTTGCTCGCTTGCTGTGTCGTCCGCTCTCCTTCCTCGGTTTGAGCCAACAGCAAGACGGAAAGTTAAAGAACTCAGGATCGCACTGCAGAGCAGATATTCAACTCTAACGGCCCACGGTATTACGTTCTAAACACTAATCTTGCAAAGTGATCCCGAGACAAACATTTTTAAGGCTACACGCGAATATCTTGATGTGCCTATATGTCTGTCTGTGTGTCCCCTGATTCAGCCGCCGAGCCGAAAGTTCAACGTAATTCCTGAACGGAATGTTTCGGTAAGCAAATCGTCTCCACACCACTGAATCTGAAAACACCCTTCATAATTGTCAACAATATTGAGTAAAAAAAGACATTAGGCATTTTTGAGGCGGGAAATCAATACATGACGGATATTTGCGCTGTTCTTTCGTTAAAAATACATGACTCGAATATTTTTGGGATTTAAATAAAAACATAATACTTGTTCAATTTTTAATTGAAAAGTATAAAAATAGCTCATATTTTGGTATGGCTTTCTATAATGTTGAACTGTACCAAAAGGCTTCAATAGATTGCGCCCAAAGAGTGGAACGCAGTAAAGGCAAATTGCCTTGAGCCAACCTGCACCGCGTTTATTGTTGAGGGAGTGATATTGGAGAGAAAAACAGTGAATTGCGAGCGCTAAAGACAAGCAGGTGTGTTCGTGCCTGGGGCGGCTAACAAATATTTTCTTTCGACAATATCGGCAGTGAAGTGAGCCTATCTGCGAATATTTTGTGAAGTTTACGACAATAGTGATATTAAAAAAAACTCATTCAACTTGCAATCAGGAAATCAGTCTGGAACTCTTTCCGCCTATGTTACTCAGAGAAAACCTCTGTAGAGATATACGTAGAGATATACATGAACCTTACAAAATCACAACAAAACTTATTACGAATAAAACGCCCCGCTGATCCGCACTGGGTAAGGCTAAACGAGACCGCCGAGGACCAAATATTTCTCTTTCTTTGGTGCATTACACAAAATCTCTCACGTCTTTATGTTTTATCGTAAACCAGAGCACCTAAAAAAAAAGTATAATACTTCGATGCTCATTTATTTATTGATTTATTTATTTAATTATTTATTTATTTATTTACCTTTTTACTTATTGATTGATTTTTTTACAAGTACCTACACCACCCATTGGGCATTGTTGTAGGGGGTTACAGTAGAACATAAAATACAAACTGCAATTTACAACCAAACTAAAATCATGCATGACATTATACAAGAAAACTCAAAGCACTTAGAGCGCAGCATTCTAACAAAAGTAAAAAAAACACAGGAGTACAGCGAAAGTAGGAATTATAGATAATGCCGCGAACCATACATTGGGTTTGCTTATTTGTGTTTTGCTTTTACCGCCCGGCTGCGCCGGTCTGCGTTATCTCTGCGCCAAGGGAAGAGCGTGTTCCATTCTTTCTTTCTGTGCCGCATGCGTTATCTGTTATTATGGGGAGAGCGTTCCGATCTAACGTGAACGGCCCAGAATGATCTTCTTGGATCTACTATGTTCTCGATGCGAATCGACGTTTCGAGAACCACGCGCGCCGAAAGATAAAAGGCCTGCAGTGCGGACGCCGGGGCATTCGATTCGACGACACTCGCCTGTGCAAGTCACTTTGTTGACCGCTGCTTCGCCGCCTCTGTATTCTTTTGAGTTGTTAGGGGAGCACAAGTTCGCTCCAATAAACGTGTTTCTCATTCTACACAACTGCATCGTCCTTGTCTTCGTGACATCTGGTGGAGGTGCTGGGTAGCACCCTTCATGCCCACTACAACCTCGAAAAGCCGCCAAGCCAGTCCAACAAGAGCCAGCCCCCGCCTGCAAGATTTACCGCCCGAGTTCGGTTTGATGCCAGAAGGGCCCAAGAAAAGGAACGCTGCAACCAACACCATGGTGCAAGAAACAACGTCGCCAATCGTCCTGCAGCAGCCCCGGGAACCGCCATCGTTCCGAGGAGCCCCTGCAGAAGACCCAGAAGAATGGTTGGAGAAACTGGAGCGCGTCCGGAAATTCAACAGGTGGGACGACGCAGAAACGTTCCGGCACGTTTTCTTTTACTTGGAAGATTCGGCTCGCACTTGGTTCGAGAACCACGAGAGCTCCTTAACAAACTGGGCTCAGTTCAAAAGCGAGTTTACTAAGACCTTCACTACCGTCGTGCGGAAAGAAAGAGCCGCCCTTTTGTTGGAAACGCGCACGCAACACCCCAACGAAGGTGTCGTGATCTTCGTTGAGGAGATGAAGCAGCTATTTCGCCGCGCGGACCCCGAAATGACGGAAGAAAAGAAGTTGCGCTTCTTAATGCACGGAGTGAAGGAGGAACTGTTTGCTGGACTTGTCCGAAATCCGCCCAAAACCATCGCCGAATTCGTTACCGAAGCCAGCACCATTGAGAAAGCCCTCGAAATGCGTGCTAAGCAGTATAACCGCAACTTTGTTGGCGCGGCCAATGCGAACGACTTTGGCAGCACGCGGATCCCGGCCGACAGCCTACGCGAGACTATCCTCGCAATAGTGAGAGAGGAGCTGCGGAAACTTCTCCCAACGCCACGGCAGCCCCAAGTCGCTTCCCTCACCGACGTGATTAGAGAAGAAGTGCAACAAGCGTTGGGAACTTCTACGCCATCCGAGGTACCCCGAGAGCCACAAGCTATGACATACTCCGCGGCTGTTCGTCGACCCCGCCCTGCTCCAACACGGCGTCAAGAGGCCCCGCCGTACCGCCGCCCACTGTCACCCGCCCGACCCCCGGTAGCCCGAAACCAGACGCCGAGGAAGACGGACGTATGGCGAACTCCCGATAACCGTCCTCTGTGCTACCACTGCGGAGAGGCCGACCACATTTACCGTCGCTGCCCATACAAGAGACTCGGACTGCGTGGTTTCTCCGTCGACGCACCTCGCCCTCTCCCTGGCCAACGACCACGTGAGATCGACGAGTATCTATCTGAAACCAGCCGTGGCCCAGCGCGTTTCAACCGTTCGCCGTCGCCCTACCCCTACCAATCGCCGAACCGCCGTAGCAACGCTGACTTCGCCCGTGGAAGGTCCCCCAGCCCACGCGGGGGAAACTAAAGGCGGCAACTTCTGGAGGTGAAGTTGCTCTACGGCGAAGAACTAGAAACCCTCCAACGACGCAAGGACGCGCTGAAGACAGTGATTCACGACATGCCCTCATCCCGACGACCCGACCTAACCCTGACGAGACTCCCGAACACGACGACAGCTACACGGCGCGACGCGTACCCGACCTGACCGAGACGTCCGTTGAGAAGACGACGACAACGACGATACACAGTGCCCGACCATCAACACGTACAAGCAGAGATACGACGCCCCGACGAACCCGGAACTCGAGGACGACTGCATCTGACGTCAAGGTGTCCATCGACGGCTTTGACGTAGTCGCCCTCGTAGACACGGGAGCTGACTATTCGGTAATGAGCGGACCATTTGCGTCTAAACTGAAGAAAGTTATGACCAGATGGGACGGTCCGCACATACGCACAGCAGGAGGCCACCTCGTGACGCCAAGTGGAACGTGCACATCGCGCGTCACCATAGACGGCACAACGTACCCTGCGGCGTTCGTCGTTTTGCCTAACTGCTCCCGCGACGTGATTCTCGGAATGGACTTTTTGACGGACAACGGCGCAATAATTGATCTGCAGACCAAGTCGATAACATTTTCCTCCAATCACTCCACGACGCCGCAGCCGAACCCCGATCACCGTGCTGCTGTCAGGATCGCCGACGATCCCATCACCCTGCCACCCCGCGCAAGCTTGATGATCGCCGTCTACTGTGAGGATGCTGCTTCTGACATCGACGCTATCGTAGAGAGTGATCGAAGGTTGCTTCTCGACCGCGGTGTCTCCGTCGCAAGAGGCATTGCGCACTTTAAGCAACGCCAATCTCACGTTTTGGTCACTAATTTCACCGAAGAGTACCAGCATTTAAACAAGGGAGCTGCAATTGCGTTCCTCGAAGAAACGCAAGAAGCAAGTGATGTGATCGCAGTCGCCGACTTTGAACGCACACCCGTAGAAACATTCAAGCTCCCGCAGCCATTCGACGTGAATCCGGCGCTACCGCAAGAACAACGGAAAAAGTTATTGGCTTTGCTGCGTCGCTATAGCGAATGTTTTTCGTCGAGCGCAAAACTACGTCAGACCCCTCTAGCGAAGCACCGAATAATAACCGAAGATGGAGCCCGACCTACCCGACAGTCACCGTACCGCGTCTCTTCACACGAACGGGAAGCCATCCGGACTCAAGTCGACGACATGCTGAGCGATGACATTATACAGCCATCGAAAAGCCCCTGGGCTGCGCCCGTCGTACTCGTAAAGAAAAAAGACGGCACATTAAGGTTTTGCGTTGACTACCGGCGACTGAACAAAATCACGAAAAAGGACGTGTACCCCCTCCCCCGAATCGACGACGCCCTCGACCACCTCTGCCACGCGAAGTACTTCTCATCGATGGACCTGAAGACCGGCTACTGGCAAATTGAAGTGGACGACAGAGACCGAGAGAAGACTGCATTTATAACCCCAGACGGCCTATACGAGTTCAAGGTGATGCCGTTTGGGCTGTGCACAGCACCAGCGACGTTTCAAAGAGTCATGGACACTGTGCTAGCTGGCCTTAAGTGGCACACCTGCCTCGTATACCTCGACGACGTAGTGGTATTCGCCCGTTCTTTCGACGAACACCTTGCAAGGTTGGAGTCTGTACTCGAGGCCATTCGTACATCGGGGTTGACGCTGAAGCCTGAAAAGTGCCGTTTCGCATACGAGGAACTCAAGTTCTTGGGCCACGTCGTCAACGCCGCGGGAGTCCTCCCTGACCCGGCAAAAACTTCAGCTATCGCGAACTTCCCTAGGCCGAAAGACAAGAAGGGCGTGCGAAGATTTCTCGGGCTGTGCGCATACTACCGGCGCTTCGTCGCAAACTTCGCACGCACTGCAGAGCCACTCACGCGCTTGACGAAAGACAGCACCCCTTTCAGCTGGGAAAACGATCAAGAAAAAGCATTCTCCGAGCTGCAAAAACGCCTGCAAAGCCCGCCCGTGCTCGCTCATTTCGACGAAAATGCCGAAACGGAAATGCACACGGACGCCAGTGATATAGGCTTGGGTGCCGTCCTTGTCCAAAAGCAAAGCGGCTGCGAAAGGGTAATCGCCTATGCCAGCCGTGGTCTGTCGAAGGAGGAGAAAAACTATTCTGCTTCTGAGAAAGAGTGCCTGGCTATTATATGGGCGATTTCAAAATTTCGCCCATACGTGTATGGAAGGCCATTCAAGGTTGTAACAGACCACCATGCGCTGTGTTGGCTTGCCAATTTGAAGGACCCCTCTGGCCGTCTTGGGCGGTGGAGCTTGCGCCTGCAGGAGTTCGACGTTACAGTCGTTTATAAATCCGGCAGGAAACACTCCGACGCCGACTGCCTGTCCCGCGCCCCCGTCGACCCACCACCAGAAGACTCTGATGAAGACAGCGCGTTCTTCGGGATCGTGACGGAGAGCGACCTAGCCGCCCAGCAGCGTGCCGACCCCGACTTACGCGTCATAATCGAGTACCTCGAGGGATGCAACGTTGCCGTTCCTAGGACCTTCAAACGCAGCTTACCAGCATTCAGCCTGAGAAACTCCGTCCTCGTGAAGAAGAATTTCAGCCCCGGAACAAGAGCGAATTACCTTCTCGTCATCCCCGCGGACCTTCGTGACGAAATTTTGGAAGCGTGCCACGACGACCCGTCTTCCGGACATCTCGGCACAGCCCGCACTATTGGAAAAATCAAGGCGAGGTACTACTGGCCCGGCCTTACCTCTGACGTCACCCACTACGTCCGGAGCTGCCGTGACTGCCAGCGACGAAAAACGCCGCCGACAAGACCCGCCGGACTTCTGCAACCGATCGCCGTCCCATCGAGACCATTTCAACAGATTGGAATGGACCTTTTAGGCCCGTTCCCTACGTCACGATCACAGAACAAGTGGATTGTCGTAGCGACAGACTACATGACGCGCTACGCAGAGACCGCCGCTCTTCCGAGGGGGACTGCACAAGAAGTGGCTAAGTTCTTTATAAGCCAAGTTGTGCTGCGACATGGAGCCCCGGAAGTCCTAATCACAGACCGCGGAACGGCATTTACTGCGGAGCTGATGCAAGGAGTATTACGCTACAGCAACACGGATCACCGAAGAACGACGGCGTACCACCCCCAAACGAACGGACTAACAGAACGTCTGAACAAGACAATCGCAGATATGCTGTCAATGTACGTTGACGTTGAACATAAGACTTGGGACGAAGTGCTCCCGTATGTCACGTTTGAGTACAACACGGCTATACAGGAGACGACGCAGCTGACGCCGTTCGAGCTTGTCTACGGTAGAAGGCCGACTACGATGCTCGACGCCATGCTTCCGCACGTAGAAGACGACGACCTCAACGCCGACGTCCACGGATATCTTCAACGTGCGGAGGAGGCCCGCCAGCTCGCTCGAGTTCGTATAACGGACCAGCAGCTGGTGGATGCGGGCCGCTACAACCTCCGACGCCGAGACGCCGAGTACCAACCAGGGGATCGTGTGTGGGTTTGGACTCCCATTCGACGACGCGGACTCAGTGAGAAGCTCCTGCGACGCTATTTCGGACCCTACCAGATTCTACGACGTGTTGGCCAACTTACCTACGAAGTGATCCCTGATGGTGACTCCGGCACATCACGACAACGCAGGCGGCCTGAAGTCGTCCACGTGGTTCGCCTAAAACCTTTCTACGGACGATGACGAACTTTTATTTTCATTTGTTCGGACTGTCGCTTATGTTAGCATCGGGTCGATGCACTCTTAGAGGGGGGGTAATGCCGCGAACCATACATTGGGTTTGCTTATTTGTGTTTTGCTTTTACCGCCCGGCTGCGCCGGTCTGCGTTATCTCTGCGCCAAGGGAAGAGCGTGTTCCATTCTTTCTTTCTGTGCCGCATGCGTTATCTGTTATGATGGGGAGAGCGTTCCGATCTAACGTGAACGGCCCAGAATGATCTTCTTGGATCTACTATGTTCTCGATGCGAATCGACGTTTCGAGAACCACGCGCGCCGAAAGATAAAAGGCCTGCAGTGCGGACGCCGGGGCATTCGATTCGACGACACTCGCCTGTGCAAGTCACTTTGTTGACCGCTGCTTCGCCGCCTCTGTATTCTTTTGAGTTGTTAGGGGAGCACAAGTTCGCTCCAATAAACGTGTTTCTCATTCTACACAACTGCATCGTCCTTGTCTTCGTGACAATATACAAAATAAACGAACAAATAAAGCTTGTCCAAGCAAATGCAAACATTAAATATATGGGTTATTACATCAACTCAAAACACTGTTTAAATGGTTGATAGGAAATTAGAATCGGAGAATATTGGTATTTTTAGCGCACTCCAGTCACTAATAGAGTTTAGAAAGAACTATTATTTAAACACATTCAGACGACAGGTATATTCTCCAGTTTTATATACGTGATGTTTGTGTTCCAACATATAACTAGGCGACTTTATATACCGCTCATTGCTTATTTCAGTCTTACCATGATTTACACTAAAAAGAAATTGAGGTCTTTGATCTTTCCGTCGTTCATAAAAGGGGTTTCCATCCCGAGGCTTGAAGAATTGCCGAACTCCTTAACCTGAAATCATAATTTCCTGTTACAAACCTGGTATCCCTTTTTTGCATCCTCTCCAACTTTTCTTTCAGTACATTAGAAAATGTTCCCAAGAAACACAACCGTACTCTAGGATTGTGCGCACATTTGTAGTACACAGAGTTTTCTTGGGTGTTTGCGGAGCGCCGTTGACATTTCTTTTAAAAAATTGAATTGCATCTCCGTGACTGGTCAAATATAGTGCTGCCAATCAACTAACCAATCAATCAAACTAGTTTCTACCAGCTTATCATACCGTGACATCATTCAGGCAGGGGCAGTATGCTCCTCAAGGAGCTCAATTATTTACAGGATAGAGATTGTGCTAAATAAGGTGGTGGTCACCAATATTTCAGGTAATATTTCCCGGTTGTATTTTTAGCAGGTGCTAACAACTGTACCATTGTATCCCATACACTATCGATGTAAATTTGCATCTAGAGATGTAATTTTTGCGTAAATTGGTGTAAGCCATGTTTCATTTTCATGCATTTGTGGAGCTGTCGTTTTATAAATAAAATTAATAAAACCTACGACCACGTAAATGCTGTAAAAGCTCGTTATTGAAACTAGGGTAATTCGAACCTATGGTTACTTCACACCGATAACCTGGTCTCGCACAGCCCTGTATATTTCATGTGCACAAAACTCGTGATAATTTGACCACGTCGGTATACAGATCGGTAATTTCGAACTCGGATCCCCAGGTTTCCATGCAAAACAACGAAATAGAATAACAACAACGTAGAGCACACTCTACGCTGCTTGGCTGCCTTCGGAGCGGGCCTCTCGCCGCTGGTGCCGTTCGCTGTTTGAGCTTAATAAACATTATACACAAACTCACCTGCCACAAACGTGTTTTAGCGTCTAATTGGCGATAACGAGTCTAGAGGTAACTTCTTTGTGTTCTGCCCGGCAGTGTGGCGCGATGTCCATTCATTCTAGCGCATGCCCGCTAATTCAAACTCCCCCTAATTCGAACACTTTTATGGTCTCCTTCGAGTTCGAATTAACAAGCTTTTTTTATATAGGTTTTTGAAAGCTTTTAACTTCCCAGAAGAACGCACATATTGCCCCCCGAATGTCCTACCGCGATTATACTGCACATCAATAACAAACACCGACGAACGAGTGAATCCTCCTCTGGATACGTTTAACAGCGGATTTTGCCTTTTTACCACCCTACTTACAAGAAAATCCCAAGGGGCTACAGCATAACAATATTCAGCTGTGCGTTCATTACCAACAGAAATTCATTCGAAGGGAAATCCTGCATGCGAAACCTAATATCGTTCACTGGGATTCTGGGCATACGGAATTTATGTATTAGCTAAGAGTGGCCCAGAAGGTTTATTAAATGAAGAGTTTCAGAATTGGGGTGGTTGAGGGAATTTTTCGCTTGTGGATTCTACTTTTTCAAACATTCAATCGCTGTTGTTTGGTGCGGTCAATCTCTGGCCTAGGCATAAATACCACTAAACACAATTCCTCTCCCAAGTTTGATAAATGACGCATTGGGCGCGTTACCAGCGTTGTGGTAGATTTATTTGCATTTTTCTCTGATTGCGCTTTGCGAAAAAAAAAACAAGTAAAAGGCAACAACGGTCGTATGAATCCTCAATGGTCGTAGTACAAAGAAATAGTTTCTTACTTCTCCAATGAATGCCATCTGAAGTTGAGTTTGCAAACTACCCACGTGAATTTCATGGAGTAAATCCTAACGACGGGCCTAATGTACTGAGCGAGAAAAGATAAATAGGAAACCTTCACCTGTCGATAAAAAATTCGTCTGGTTCGGCAGTAATGCATTATTTAATATTTCGCCTTCTTTGATGTGTCGTCTATTTTCAAATTTAAATTGGATGGTTCTTTAAACACGTTGGTTCTATAGCTCGGCACAAACAAGCCTTTGACATTTTCTTATCCATTGTTCCTTCCCCGCCGTTCCTCGAAGACTTAGCCGACTCACGCGACGAGAAAACATTATCGATTGCCGCTCAAAATTAGATACGGGACTAGTGAAACCAATATTCCAACGTTATCAAGTTACAAACGCACGTCTAACGCAAATCAGTAGGGGAAAAAAGAATTGTATAAATCATCGCAGTAATATAGTCTCAGACAAGCATCAGCCTTCAGTAGGATTGTGTGGCAACGCCCTGCAGTTGCGATGGTGTCACAGTTTGTGATGGTTGTTGTTCGGTAAGAAAAAGCCTCAATGATTCGGACTTCCCAGAATATAGGTGGTATAAAGGACTAGACGATTTTTTGTCCTGTTGTTGCAAGTGTCACAATGACCGCCACAATTCCAGAAATTGTCTTGAAGGCGAAACACCACTAATCTCTCCGTTGTAAAAGACGTGCTGACTTAGAGAAGGCTCTTTGCTTTGCATTGAGGTCATCACGCAAAGGCCTCGTGGTTGTTCTTGGGCACAGTAAACAAACCGGTTTGATTGATTGATTGACGGATTATAAATACCGTCATTGTTCTCTACTACAAATAATCATCATCATGATCATCTTCATCACCATCATTAATAGCACAGAAAGAAACCCCCAGCTTTACAAGAAAAGCTGCAAAAGCTTCAAAATGTTCAGCCAAAAGAGACCACAAATGCTGTGGCCAGTTGTGAATCGAGCAGCGCAGGACATGAGTGGTTAGAGGTCATCGGAAGAAGACCTCGCCCTACAGTTCACCTTAGTAAACACTGATGATGACAATGACAGCGGGCATGAGCCAGCGCAAAAGTTCTTGAAAATATAGGTCATTCTGTATCGCCTAATTTGCCCGCAATTATGCATATTTTTCTACTAGATTGATTCAGTCACAATATGGTGTTTACATTATCAGTGCCGAAAAAGCGTAACAGGTATTCTCACCACACAAAGATTGCTACCAAGAATATGACAGAATGGAGGAAGCAACAAAGCACTCTAAATAAAATATCTTTTTGCGCCCTTGGATGCCGTGTTTAGGAGCAATTTCGCAATTGGGAAGGAACCAAGTGTCTTTAATAAATTTGCAATGAACGGCTTGCCTTAACCAAACTCTGTTGGTTTTATATAGCACAGAAAGCACGTGTACATAATAGAAATACTGCAGAAAGAAACAAAAGAAGCAGGAATCAACTGTTCTATCGTAGCTCTTGAAGTACTCGTACAGAAAAAAATTGAGCCTACAGAACAGAGTGAGACGTATGTGCATGTTTATGTTACATTCATGCATGCACACTGATGTGTAAACTCATATCAAAGAAATCTGAAAAACTCAGTTCTTGAGAAATGGAGCTTACAAAGGAGTCGTTTTGAACTTTTCAAACACGTCACTCGCTACCTACATGGGGAAATCTTAACACTAGTGACCAGAAAACATTTTTGTAAGGTCTACGTAAATACCATATCGTAAAAACAAAAGGGTTCATTTTGACGGCGAAAGCATACTTCCCTTTACAAATCATTTTTTTTTTGTATAATCTGAATAAACCCGTAATGACAACAATGCTACACTAGGTGCCAGAGCAGTCCGTATTGAGGGAATACTTTGGAGATGATAGCAAAAGATTCATCTGAGTTTTTTTTTTGGCGGCGGGCTTTCCCAGAGCAATATTATGAAGTATCTCCAATCATCATAGCGAAACTCAGCGCCCCAAGCAAATGAAGACACGAACAGAAAAGACCACTTTTCATGAAAAATTTCCAGGTTTAACCATCTAGGGTGGGTACAATTTCAATCCTTTTTGTTTATACGGCTTTTGTTTATTCCTTTTAGTTTATACGGCAGACGTTGTAGGAGACAACGTGACCAGTCGTAATGGAGTGGTCACTTGTCTGCTGAGCATACGTTTTAGCGAGCACGACAAATTCGGAACTGTTCATAACTTGTGTGGGAGAATTTCACCATTGTTAAAAACGATGGGATTAAAATGACGATAATTTTATGCGGTCTGCTTGGCAATCTTTCTGCAGGGAAAAATGTATTTGATATGCAGTTAAGAAAAACAGAAACCCCAATCCCAATTCCTTCCGGCCAGTGTCTCCCAATTTCCCAATTTCTCCCAATTTCATCCGGCAGAAACATTATAGAGAGCGGAACTGCTAATTGTGATAGTTATTTCCCACCCCAAGTATTGCGCATGGTAGAAAAGGACGGAGCTTTTTTTTTCCTAAATGTGTCCTTATTAAAGGCTTCCTCAATTGGGAGCATTTATACCCTACCATTTGGGTTCTCCGTGAAGTCGTCGGTAGTGCGTTCTAAACGAACTGCTGGCCCGCCAACCTTCTCCGCTAATGCTGATGATCGTAGGTAAAATGAAGTAAACCCAAAAATGCTTCCTGTTGTCGGAATCAAACCTTCATCCCTGGCGTTAAGTCGCCGACGCCATTCTGATGCGTTATTCTTGCACAGTCGAAACACTTTATATATGTAGAGGGGTGAAGGAATCAGGAATGTGTACAATTACAGAGAAAATGCCACCCTTCCGTCTAACGATGACGGTGGTCGAAGGTTAGTGGATACAAATTATCGTTAGCAAATACTGCTCGCTTGCTTTTGACATCTTTATTTGGTGTTGGACTCAATTTTGGTACTGTTTGTGTTCCCTGATCGTTGTCTTTTCACACGGAAAAGATAAAGTTTATTTGTGACCACGTTCTACGATAATGAGCGGACTGTTTTAAAAGACACTAAGGCTCCCCCATTCGCAGTAAAATAAAGCGGTATTGAATGCTCGAGGAAATTCGTGTTCCCCTCAATTTCTGTGGTATCAGAGTTTGTAAATCCGTGGTGGCATGTTTTTTGTACATAACAGTGGCGGTGTTCTCTTGCCGAAGCTTCAAGACGAAGTTTGAAATGTCAGACACCGAAGAAAGCCGAATAACTGATTTAAATAAAATACTCGACAATATTACATGCTTTTCTTTTCAATAAAAGTGGAGCAACAGCCGAGCGTGTCGTGTTCGCGCGGTAGCCAATAAGAGACTAGAAATATGGGAAGCTAAGAAAGCAAAGCAACAGAAAAAGACACAGACAAGAGGAAAATTATTAACCAGCCCGAACCAAATACAGAAGTCTGAGGAGCGGGAATGTTAAAAATAAAAACCTCTTTCCTGAGAGAAAGATGATTAAAGCGCGAAGATGTCCCTCATGCAACTGGAGTCAAAATTGAAGTGAAAATCAAATTTGCTTCCACCGTTTTAGAGTGGCGCAACAGGACTGTCGTTAACTTCATAACGCAGGGAAAGAAGGCTTGATTCCTACCACGGGAACCACGGGATTCATCTATAGGCTTTGGCGACAGATATGACCTGTTGTATGCTTTCTCTTATTTCATTCTTAAAGGAGCCATGAAGACAAAATACAAGTTGGGTTTATTAGAAAGACTGCTTAGTCCCGATAACAATGATACCAATATCATCGCAATCTTCGAACAAATAACGGAGATATTAAAGAAAACGTGTGAAGCAGTCGCGACCCCCTAGCCAATTTCCCGCAACTTTTCTATGACGTCACGGAACCTTGTTTGTGCGATTGGCGGCCGCCTAACTGACCTGTCGCGACGACACATGACTGGACGTCTGTAATGGGGCCTCTAGTTCCATTTTACCGCATCACTTGAATGCTAACGTGCAGTTAACGTACTGAAAATTATGTTTTATTGTTGGCCCGTATGACGTCATTCTTGCTCATAACACGTCACCGTGGCGCAAAATTTGAAAGTTTTTAAATACTTCTTGCTTTTTTTTCGTTAAAAAAACATCTTTTGTGGGTGTAATGGAGCTGAGTGAGATACTGAATCCTAGTTCTTTCAAATTAAACGAAGTTGTATTTTCTCTTCATGGCTCCTTTAAAGGGACACTGAAGTGAATTTGTCAAGCTCCCGTTTTTGCTTGCACTGCGTAGACTGGCTCAAATTAGCACACTTTTCATCGTTTGTCCGGTTGACAAATCGGTAATTATTTTACAAAGCGCGAAAGAATAAAAACTACCATGCGCGGTTTGCGGCGGCCGCACCAACTAAGGCTGTGACGTTGGGAGGAGGGGGCACCGTGATTGGACGATACCCAAGGTTAGCAATCAAACAAGTTTCGGTTTCGGTTCTGTAAAACACAACCGATGGTGTTGTTGGATGGGCATTCTCAATATCTCAGTAATCATCGTACCGCGCTTCTGCCATGTTGGCGGCTGTAAAATGCATAAGATAAGCCTCCCAGGACGGCTTGGAATCGTAGCATTCACTAGCCGAGGCCTACGCAGTGCATGAACGCCCTCCGCGTCCCCGCAGACGCTCAAATGCCACGCTCAAATGCCATCGTTAAAAGCGTGTTCGTACCAGGCCAAGGGTCCGTTGATTCTGGCCTGTGCCCAATGCCCGCAAGCAGTCGGTGCTTATGGCAACAGCACGCCAACGAGAACTCGCTAGCACGGCAGTGCCAGTGGTGGAACTGCTAAGCTTCTACACCACGCCGAAAGATCGCCCGAAAACAGAACTACCATGTCAGCGCCCACGTGGCGACTACATATCTTGGTAGAAATGGGAGCCTAAAATATGAGACCGAATGACGAAAGAATCGCCTCAATATTTGTTACAGTGAGCACGTACATCCTTTCCTAAGCCACCTGGGTTGATATGTTGCTAATTGGTCATCTCATTCGCGCCAATGTCGAGCTTGGTCGTGCTGCGGTAACGACACACATGCACATCAACAGGAAATAGTCTTATGTTATTCGGTTATTACAATCGGTTTAAAACATGTATAAGCGCAACAAAAAAGCAGTCGAAGGGTTGCACAATAGGGGACCCTTTTTAGTGTGCGCCGTGCGGTCATTTACTCCTGCTGACCCGCCGCGGTGGCTCAGTGGCTAAGGCGTTGCGCTGCTGAGCACGAGGTCGCGGGTTCGATTCCCGGCCGCAGCGACCGCTTTTCTGATGGAGGCGAAAAGCAAAAACACCCGTGTGTACGAGATTTCGGCGCACGTTAAAGATCCCCAGGTGGTCAAAATTAATCCGGAGCCCTCCACTACGGCGCGCCTCATCGCCTGCGTTGCGTCGGCTTGTTAAACCCTATAAATCAATCAATCAAATCAAATCAATCACTCCTGCTGCGGCCCCATCCCCACCAATCACTTACCGGGAAACTTAGACACACCCTTGCTTTGTGAACTATACAAGTACTACGTACCTAGTACTAAGCGTGGTTCTGGAATGGTAGCCCCACTTTGGGGCAAGGTCTGCCCCTTTTTATAACCCTGCCTTTGATTACAGAAAATAAATATTCTAACCTCGCTTTGTTTCTTGATGGCCTTAAGGCCCTGTTTTCTCTCTGTAAGGACATCCCGTTTATGTTTTTACGTGCTCAGTGCTGCCCATAGTGCAATGAGGGGGGTTTGGTTAATGTAATGGCGCCTCGAGCGCAGCTTGTAGAGCCACACTAAGCCCCCTAGCGTCCAGTTTTGAAAGTTGCCTCGGCAGCCTCCTGCCCGCTCCCCACCTTTGCCGCTGCTTTTGCTGGATGGTCCCGACTAGGATTGAGCTGAAAATCCATATATATATGTGGAGCAGTCACTCATTTCGCTATCGCGTAGCATCTACGCGAGTATAAAGGTTCCTTAAGCGATTTTATATGTGGTACATTCGCTCTGCATAAGCCGCAGATGTGCGCCACAGGCAGGAATCGCGAACCGAGCTTATGCAGGCAGCTGATTGTCATTCCACTGCCGTCCAATTCACAAAGTCTCCATAAAAAGATGGTCATGCTACCGCTTTACACCACAATGAAATTCGGGTATGTGTGCTTGCATAATGTAGCGAAGCGCTCCTACATGGCACCACGACAGCTATGCTTGCCAATATCATCCTAAAATATTGACTTCTGCACTGAACAAGCCAATGTGACATAATTTTATGTGCAATATACGAAAGAAGCAAGACGGGTAATAAAAAATGACACTTGTGAATCAGCACAAACTAAAATTTATTGCTGGGTTGTACTGAGGCGACGTGAGCGCTCGCAAAAAAATTATCCTTCGAGAGCAGCGGTGAGACAGGCTCCGCATCCGAGTTTAACGCTTCTCTAAACAATTTCACATTGCACATGGAGCATGTAGAATCTAGAACAAAATATACCCAGACGGTGTCAGATGCCACACTCTTCCAACGACACCTTCTGTCGCTTGTGAACTGCCTACCCGGTATACTTAAAAATTGCGTCCATTGAGTGATCAGCTGGTCGTTAAAGTCAAAAAACGAAAGTAAAGCGAACGCTTGCCTTGGGTGTGTCATCCCCAATACGTTCACTCCTTTATTTCGCTGAGCATTTGTGTACCATAAAGCGAACGCGCACTTGGGTGTGTAATCACCAAAACGTTCTTTCCTTGATTTCGCTCCGCATTTGTACACAGTAAAGCGAACGCGCCATTTGGCTGGGTAATCACCAAACCATTCATTCGTTGATTTCGCTCCTACAAAGTGAAGCGTACGCCCAGTTGTGTGTGTAACCACTAAAACGTTAATTGCTTGATTTTGTCCCGCATTTGTACACAACGAACGTTAAGCGTGCCCCTCCCCCCCTTTATTCCTTTATGGAGAAACGCGAAGGCGCATCCAGCGGCGTCACAACACTCAAGCACACGTCTCGCCGTATGTATAATCGTTGTTATTGTGCGACCTGTGATGCCGCGCTTCTCGTGTGGCCCTACAAGTAGTGTGGTTACAGTTTGCAACCTTTGCGCCAGCCTCTTCATAAATATTTTGTAATCAACGTTTGACGAAGCAGTTTGTCGGTACGACGGAACGGCTTTAGTTTTTCCTTTTCCTCCATAATCGGTGTCAACACTGATTGAGTGGAGGAATACAGCGGTTGATGGGGTTTCAGCCAAAATGTTTCTAATAATACTTCCATTAAAGCCGGTGATACGTCCTCTTTGAAGTACTTATAAAAGGCCGCGCTTAACCGCTCGGGACAGGCCAACTTATCTCGATTTAAATTATCAATTGCTGACTTAAATTTCTGCGACAGAATTACGCTGCTATGAGATATCTCCTATTTATTCCTCAAGGGTTGGCATACAGCCCAGGTACTCTTTTGGAAACCCTTCAACATTATGCGGTCGGTACCCCAAGAGGTACTGATATTATTTAAAACAAATGGTGGATGTCATCTACCTAACTTGACGCCCGTACATTGTATTGAATTTCATCGGTTTTGTTTCGTTCAGCACGCGCTTTTTTTATTCAAGCTCCCGTTTCCTTGGCTTATGAGCCTACACTAATCGCTCGGATCTCACTCGAACGAGTGCCCCGCTATAGATCTCGGAGTCTATTCTCTGTAGCTGCTGTTTGAGTTTGCGTATGTTTTCCTTAAACAACGCTGGAGCTTTTTCTGGTTCTAAAGTTATTTACTGTATATTGTGGCGCAACGTTCTCTTTTTATTTTTCTTCGTGCCTTATGCAGGTCGATCTTCCTTCTGATATATATTTTTAAAGCTTCTTTAGTAATCCCGAATGTTCTCTTATTTTACCGAATTCATTTTTTATATCTTCAATTTTTTGCTTAACATTATCAGGGAACTTTTTGGTGCTTAGAAGTTTAGTAAGTAATTTCTAAAAGTTCCGCGAGAACGCAGTACCTTGCTTTCTTGCCCAAACGCTGCTCTTAACCATGCAGGGGTCAGAAATCCATGATGTGTGTACTCCGTAACCTTCCCATTAGGGAATTAAATCAAGTGACACGTATATTCCCTCCAGCCTCGCGTGACAAATACCTTGAAAGTTGGTTGAACTCACTTCTCGGCCGTACCCAAGGCAATTCGCCACGTTTGATAAACCGAATTCATCGACAATTTCCGGCATTAATTTGATGCTTGCGTTCAACAAGGACCCCTCCTCGTTTTGTCCTGCGAGGGTAACACACAGTTAAAGTTCCCCGTCAAGATAACTTGCCTGACGGATATTTGAAAAAAAACCCGCCTGTCCTTGGCTCTGTTCGCCGCATACACACACATGACGCGCCATTTGACGTTAATAAATGTGGAATCGCACACAACCAAGTGACCTGGCAAACAAGTTCGACACTTTTTACGCACAGACTTATTCGCTATTTCACAAAAACAATGCAGCCACCGGAGAATCCTACAGCCTGACTAATACACGCATAGTACCTATTGATTGATTGTGGGGTTTAACGCGCCGACGCAACGCAGACGATGAGGCGCGCCGTAGTGGAGGGCTCCGGATTAATTTTGACCACCTGGGGATCTTTAGCGTGCGCCGAAATCTCGTACACACGGGCGTTTTTGCTTTTCGCCTCCATCAGAAAAAGGCCGCGGCGGCCGGGAATCAAACCCGCGACCTCGTGCTCAGCAGCGCAACGCCTTAGCCACTGAGCCACCGTGGCGGGTACGCATAGTACCTAACAGTTTAACGCTGCACCATGCTGCTGGTCTCACCCTCCCCCTTAAGTTTTGTCTTCTGCACTTCTAGTACGTCTAAGTCCAGCTCAGTAAGCAGGTGGTACACCTGACATTGCATCCTCTTGCCTGCAAGCACCTGCAAATGTAGCGTGGCAAAAGGTCGAAGGTCCGTCGGGAGGTGTTTAGGAAGGGGGTGAAGAATAGAGGCTAGGGGCATGGCGCTTACCAGTCTCGTCACCACGTCTCTAGGTGCCTCTCCGGTGCTCGGCATTTAGGTGGATGTCAATGGACCGGCATTGCGTCCAGCGGCTTATGGTCAATCTGTACAGTGGGAATTAAAAGAAACACGAACCACGGAGGGTACAGGCTCCGCCACGCGCGGCACCGTCCAGCTGAGAAGTGAGTAAACAGTGCGCATGCGCCCTTCTTGAAAAGAGAGGGCGCAAAAATTTGGTACTCCTCCTTATTGCTAATTTCCATCCTGTTTCCGCCGCTTGGTTGCGCCGGAGTTGACGTCTGTTGGGAGTTCATGATCCTATGTAATTTCACTGCGGACACAATGGGCCGTTCAGCCGAAACAACCTGTAACTTGATCGAGACCCACCCGTTCCTGGCTGGTCAACTGAACATTTTTTGAATAGCAGCGGCGCAGTGACGTTCCCTGAAGCCCCCACCATACCTCTTCGCCATCACCGGGACTGCTTTGTCTGCGACTGCAATTACGCCATGGGGGAATTGTCTTCACGGCGTTTTCGTTTTACCCTATGCGCTAAAAATTTTGGTTGGTATTCAATACTCTTTAGCTAATGACCCTTTCGTGCCTGCTCTCATTACCCTATATTTTCTACGACGGTTGCAGTTCTCACATGAATATGCAGTTCGCAATTCTGCGAAACAAATTTTCGCTACAGCGATCCGCAGAACAGTAGTTAGCCCAAGCTCTGTTTGCATTAGGGCTTGTGTGGTGGGCGAACTTCGTGGATTTTAATATGTTTTTACACTCTAGGAACTAACAGAACAGACGTGCATTTATTACAGCTGGAATGTTATGTGGGCACAGTTTACGCCTCACGATCATTCCCGATGACCGTTCGGCCGATTTTGAAAGGCGGCTTTTTCTGTCAGCGAGCCAGTAACACCACGCAGACTTTCGATCGGTCGGCGTGCTCCTGTCGCCGTCAGCGTCATGTGACAAGGTGTTCTGCGGGAAGCTTGGTCTGGTCTTGGTCTGCGGCATTACGGGAAGCTTGGTAATAGAGTAAATTAGTAAATCTGGACGAACAAGCTATCATTGGGCATGCTTCAGGGAATAAAAAATAACCAAACGCACCACCGCAACCCATCTACGCTGGACAGGCGACGCTTAGATTCACAGAAATTGTGAGAAAAAGTTGTAACATTGCAAGATTTATGCTTTGTGGCGAACGTGGGGCAATCGATGACGTATTTTTGACTTTATCTTAAAGTTTGTTGTGGCCACGACCGGATGAAGGCCTATGTAAAAGATATCCAGCGACGTCTATCGAGTCGATTTGATTGATTGATTGATTGTGTGGTTTAACGCGCCGACGCAACGCAGGCGATGAGGCGCGCCGTAGTGGAGGGCTCCGGATTAATTTTGACCACCTGGGGATCTTTAACGTGCGCCGAAATCTCGTACACACGGGCGTTTTTGCTTTTCGCCTCCATCAGAAAAGCGGCCGCCGCGGCCGGGAATCGAACCCGCGACCTCGTGCTCAGGTCTATCGAGTCTTAAAAGCTTATAGTGCGATTTTACAATCATTGGCAGATTTTTATCAAATGCCCGAAACCCGGGTTGCCAAATCCTTGCCTGGTGAAGATATGATGTTTGTGTCCCTCGAAGCCTCACCCACAGGGGTTGAAGGTATCTAGTACAGCCCACCGTGGTACCATCATCATCATCATCATCATCATCATCATCATCCCCACCACCGCCAGCATATCTATGCCGACTGCATAGCAAAGGCCTTTATCATTATTCTCCAATTATCCCGCGGTATCAGGTGACATAATATACTGGACGAGGGAGCATGTGAGACCTGGTGAAACACTCTACAGTGATAGCAGGAAGGTGCATACAGCACGCAAGGAGCGCGAAAACACTCCTACCGCGCTCTATTCTGCCTTAAAGAGCCCTGTGCTGTTCTATTTGACACTCTTCGACGTACACGCCTGAAACTGGCAGAGACGACAAACACTTAGGAAATGGTGGGAACGCAGCTACGAACTTTTCAAAGAAAGTGTGAGCTTTCAGCAGCATGTAAGAATGTTACACTTCGCACATTTGACAGAGACCACCCAATCTAGCGATTACATTTCTTCATTTAGCGTGCTCAGAACGCCTTTAAGCAATTCTTTAGATGTTAAAGCAAAACAGTTGCCCTACTATATCTCCTATGATATCAGCACCGGCTACTAGTCAAATATTGCTTCCGTTTTTTGTTGCCCCGCATAGTTCCGATTTACGTCGCTTTCCGCAGCGTCCTACACAAGCTGGGCAGCTTAAGACAGCGCCACGGGTGAAAGTACAAAATCTCACGATTTCAAAAGCCCCTTGCTCAAAGGCCACTCACACGTTTGCCTCTTCCAAATTGCCCAGTGGCAAAAGATGCGTATTTAAGTTCCGTCACTATATTGTAAGCCCAGCGCATTCTCGCTTGTTTCCTTTTGATTTATAATTTTTCTTTCTGGCATACCAAAAAAATATGCGAACACAGCGGCAGAAAACGAGAGGAATACTCTAAGAAAAAATGGAGGGGGGAGTCTTAAACCACACGTCGGGCGGGACCACGCTTGCTGCAAATTCACGAGGCTGAAGGTCAGTGAAGCTTTTTCCCGTATCTTGCGGCGAAGGCAGCGCCATTTTGAAGCTGCTACGTAACATCACTAAGTTTTTACGCTGGCTAAAGTAATCAATTTGTGAATGAAACGCTTCCGCCAACTGTTTATATAACGTCACATCTTCTCAGCCAATCACAAATAGGGCACAAATTCCGAATCATATTGTTGTCGAATAACAAAAAACAGTGCTACGTTATCATGCCTGCTGCATTTATTGCAGATTTTTAATGCAGGCCCAGATCTATGCGATTTCAGCTGAGGGAAAGGATTCAAACTACAGAATTGGGGACACTAAACCTCATGAAACGTCGCAATTACGAAAGCATAGAAAGTCAATCCTTCAGCCGGCAGCACGTGACCAAAACTGAAAGCTAATCAGACAGGGGAACCGGCGAATATCGAAATTCACGGTGAATTTTGGATGCTCAGAATAGCGTCCAGTGTATTCGACCTGAAAGACGGAGAGTGATGTATAAAAACATGTGGCGCGTGTGCTTGTGAAATTTCTCTGTAGCAGCGGGAGTTTGGAAGTGCCAATGGCTAAACAGGTCACCAAAATATAATTTTTAACTGTTGGTCTTACCTTTCTTTAGCATGCTCTAATTAGTATGCTTGCCTGTCTGTGGATTGGTGCATGCCTTTCGTCTGCACAATTCTTTATAGTAGCACCGTGTTCAAGGCTTCGTTAGTTTCCCCAACAGCTGCCAACAGCAGTCACGTTTACTTTGGGATGAATGCCTTGCGTTTTGCGCTGTCCGAAGCCTAACATGCGGCCGTAGCGAAAAGGCGTCCCTTAGTTTGCCAGCAGCCGAGCTGTATAAAAGAAGAAAATACATTTCCCCCTCCTTGCCCTTCTTATCCCAGAACAAAACTTGTCTTCCTATTTTTTCCCTCCTTGACATTGCGCTACACGATTTCTGTGCTGTGGGCGGAAAATAAAAGCGATAATTAATAGAAGGCGAGACAGGAGCCGCGACCACTCGCTCTCCTCGTACTCCTTCTGCAAATAACACGGCCTACCGTTGCGTCCCTGGAATAAGGCTCTGTTTTTGCAGGAGGATGGGAGGACATTTTTGCGCAGCGGGGACGTCTCAGCCACCCTACATAGAACAGAAGGTGACGGGTGCAGCTGTCTTTCGTGAACCGCTGGAGCTGCGAGCTGTCGCCTCAAGGAATATACTTAAGAAATTGCTTTTGCTGGGGGTTACTTATAGCAGACGCCTTGTATTTTTTTTGTTCCGCTGTTACTCAGTTCCCTCTTTAATCAGCGAGCTCTTGTGTCAGTTCCAGGGAGTTGGTTTGAGTTTCTATCGTTGCGGCAAAAGATACCTCATGGCGCCGACAAAACCACCATAAGACGACAATATTTGATGCCGGAGTAGAAGTTTTCTTTTCACCCAGTGTTCAAACGCAGTGTTGCGGTGGTACTGATTTCTATGCAAATAGCGCTCTCGTGATAGCTTGTTGTAAGCTCGTCACAAACAGGGATATTTTATTATTTCGGGAACATTCTGGTTGGTCAGCGGTTGCATTGGATGCTTAAGTTTAGTTGCGAACTCTGTTTTATGCAAGCGAAATCGCCGAGTAAAAAATTTATCACTCGTACTTTCACGCCTATTAGAGTGGTTGTGGCTATCCGTCTGTTTGTTTGGTAAAAGATACAACAGCGACTTTAGAAAAATCTTTTGCTGCATTTTTTACCAAAGGAAAAAGTGTACGCTATAGGCGACCAGAAGAAAAAGTTTGTTTGGCTGTTCAAATTGCAATCGGGTTATATTTCAGCAAGACATATGTGCCGTTCCTGAGTAGGCCTTGTTACAAAGATCTCATGGTCTTCCAGGCAACCGCTCGTCAAAAGTATCGCTCACTGTTTAGGGGAGGAGAAATATTAAAAGATGATTGGTGTGCTTTTTCCTTGCAGTCCGCAAAATTATGGTGGAGTGCGAATTGTTCACTACAAAATTTCTATTCAACGGGGTATCGCATCGGAACAATAAACGCATTTTTACTCGGTGTATAATTCTGCCTCCTTTGAAATGATGTGTGCGGTCTTGGTTGTGTCTGTCGAAATCCTGTTATATTGGGTAAATTCCTATATGTAAGGAAAGGCTGGGGCTGCGAAAACTTGGAGCACGATGGGCAAGGTCTAAGCCCATTGTTGGGTGCAGTTGTTACTCGCCATTGACGAGTAGGCACGGCCCCACACCATGCTGATGTGGTGTTTCGGGTGGTGTCTCTACAGCTCACGGAGGGTCGTTGGAGTCCCCGTTCGACAGAAACATCCGGCAACCTAATTGGGAGTGTATGATTGCTCTCTTTGCAGAGCTTTAGAGGATAAATAAGGCCTGCAGAAGGTCAGGTAAGGTCAGGTCTGCACTCCTCGCAGAGGACGTCCGCAATGAGGCAAAGGTTATAAAACCATTTTAAGAAAGTTGTCACAGCCACAATTACGTCATTCCAGATGCGCCAATATAGGCCTTGTCAAAATGGCGGCCGTACGTTCGCTTATGGGCTAGGCCTTGATCTTGCCCTCGACCTTGATAGAGGTACGGGAGCCTGTGATAACAGGAAGCTGTTGTAAAAGCAGCAAGATTCGTGCTGCAACAAAAACACCAAGACATTGCAAAGCGATTGTGAGTTCGTGTCACGCAGCGAGAGCCAAGCGTTCGGCACACGTAGTGGCTTTGGAAAAAGAAACGGGAAAAACCAAGTGGAGCGAGGTACTTACGAGCTCTTGTGAGCACGTTCCTCGTGGCCACCGCCCAGTCGCCGGGTCAATCGGTGGCGTTAAAAAAGTCGCTTTCATCCAGCAGTACCACGCGTGTAATGGTTGGCATGAGGAACAGGACACATCCATGCATATGACGATGACTACAACTAGCACAGTGCAAAGCAAGGAAATAATATGTAAATGAAAAACTTCAAACATATAAAATGCATGCCGATGTGTCTTATAGTGCTCACGTAAAAATAAATCCCGCCCCTTCGCTATGTCTGGAGTTTTCCGCGACTTAGTGCAAGCTTCTACAGTGCATCTGGTAGAAGTCTACAATGCTGGGGTTGACTGTGCATCTACCACACGCCTCGAAACAGACGACAACCTCTTCGATGTATGCGATGACGATTACGAGAACCACAATTATTCAATAAACAATGATTGAAAATTGAACTATGGGTTCCCAAATGGTCACCTGCAACAGCTTCGCCATTCAGTTTTGCATATGAATGCAAGCATCAAAGAATTTTTTTTGAAATAAGCCAGAATAAGCATGCTGTACACCGGCGCATTTATCGCGCGCGTGTATACATTGTGCGACGTTAAACAGAACCTTAAACTTCACAATTTATTACCGGTTTATTCACAATATATGCACCTTTGCCACCAAACCAACAGCGACCAAGAAGAGATAAAGCAGATTGCATTGCACTGCTGTGATCAGGCATTCCACAGATTTGGGCTGATGATGAACATTTAGTCTCCTAGTTTATAACCCTAAGCACAATCGTATTTGCACTAGTTTACTTCGGAATTCGTGTAGCAGCACATTCAAAATATTTCGGCGCAAAAACCTCAAGAAAGAAAATGGCCAACTGGGACGCTCCACGGGAAACACAGGACGAACGCAGGTGTGAACGATCAGGAATTAAAGCGTAGAGCTCAATCTGTCTACTGAAACAAACCCAAAATGGTTGTGCGCTTCCTTCTTCTACTGTAGAAAAGAAGAAACGTTAGGGGCAAGACACCTTGATATTTCTGTGGTATGTGTGCTTGTGCTTTGATATCGTCGTTTTGTGCACCAGTAGAACGCCCCAGTGCTAAGTATCCGGGTTCCCAGTTTTTTTTTTATGAGCCTCGACGGCTGTTGCCACCGAGTGTCAACCACAGCTTTTTTCTACTAAGAATTCTGATTTCATTAAAAGAAATCTTCTGTATATTGCCTTTTTTGATACTTTGTTTTGTAGGCATGCTTTTTGGAACCCTTCGTATTTTGTGTATATTTGGTCGTTATTAGTATCTTTATTATTATTCTAATTAGCAGTCTTTATTAGTATCCTAATTTCCATTTTTTATGCGTCAAAACTTCCAAATGCAAATTTCTTTTAAATGTTGGCTTGCACACCTCTATGCATAGCTAAAAATTCTAGCCATTTTTTGTTAGAGTGGCTACCTAGCTGAAGAGAAATCTTGTGCCGGTTTAAACGCCACAGTAGTGTGCCTTCAAAAAAAAACTTTTTTTTCGTCGTTTATATTATGCGGCCCCTGTAGAGACTCAATGAAACAAGTAATAAAATGGCTTAGAGGGGTATGCAGGTTTCAAAATTTCAGCTGAAGTATTTGAACTACTGTGTGAAATTTCTTTATTCGGAGAGAAACGTTTCAACACGTCCATTAGAGTGAATAAATAACACTTCACATAATCGGATTGCAGGGATTAGAGGGAATCTGCTAGTATATGTCACCATGTAAGCACAACCGAATCGTAGTCTTAGCCATGGCTCTCCATGTACGGTCTTCAAGGTGTTACGTCAAGGCGTCAAGGTGTTACGTTTCGTTTATAGGTATCAAGCCAGAACTTACCAATAATTGTTCACCCAAAACTTGAAAGGTATAGACGGAGATCAAGAAAGGCGGATGCCCATAATAGCGGAAGAAATCAGTTTTCGTGGGCTTTACACTGTTTGCTGAGTCATACAGAAGACTGGCACTCGATGTGCTGGCCGTCTAGGCTCAGGATTTCGAACTCGTTGTAATAAGCTCGTAGTAGTTAACAAGTACGTTATTGTTTAGTAAAGCGCCATGTTTCAGCTCCGTATATCATAACCGGCAGCATGCGCTGGTTGCAGATTTTTCTTTTTAGTAACAGAGGTAGCATACGTTTCAATATTTGGCAGTTCCTGCTGAGTGCTCCCAACCCGCTTCTATGCTGCACTAGGTTTCCCTCTCGTGGTTGGAGTGAGCACAAACCTTCTGTCCAAGGTAGTTATAGTCTGTTACTCCTTCCTGCGTTTTCCTTCCTAACTGGAGAGAAATATATCGCCGTGCATATTCTTTATACTTCAAATTTATGCATTTTTGTTTTTAGCCCCACGGCCATGCTTTCTTATCGTTGTTCTTAAAGCGATGTTTTCTTGCCTTCTGCAAAGTAAAACAGCACGGTTGTGTTGTACGCAAAACCGAAAAAGGCTGAAGTACTCCCGGTTTATATTAATTGCTGGTTTTCCACCAAAGGTACCTGATTGCCTCCTCCAGATATGCTCTGAATGTTTTTGTAGATTAATCCTCCCTGTGTTACTCCCATTTGAATCGGGAATTATCTTGCCAGTGAATTCTTTATCTAGGTTTTCTTGAATTACTGTGTAAATCTCATCTATTCCCTCGCGTTCAGTGCTTCTAGCATGGCTGCTGTGTTACGAAATCAAACGCTTTCTCCTAGTGTATAAATGGTATCTGCTGAGTTAAGGGCAGTCTTGGGAATTCCCCATCAGGTGATTAATAAAAGTGAAGTGATCCTTGGGTTACTACTCTTTGTTTAACCTAGGTAGCCCTCTAGGTTGTTGGAAATCTCGGCTCCCAACTATGCGGCTAACTATAACTTAATAAACCGCATGTATGTAATCAGCTTACAGGAGGCTGATTGTGTGGTAAATTTTATGTCCCTTCGGATTTCAATTCATATCAATCGGGACAATTTTGGAGTTTTTTGGGCTATGAGCAGTTTTGAGTCTTAAAGAATATCGGAAAGTGTACAGGAAGCTTTTCCAGTACAACATATCCTCCGCCCTTCTAAGGACCCATGGTTATGCTATCATCACCTGCAGCTTTTCCTGTTTTCATGCCTTTGGGATCTTTTGGTACCATCTCTTTATTAGTTGCGGGACATCCCAAGTTGAGCTTGCCGTCTCAGAAGTTTCTCCTGGTGCAACGCCGCTGGCATGCAACCTGGTGTAAAATCATTCCGCTACCTCTTTTGGGTAGTCTATGTATGTGTTTTTAGAGCCACAAATTGCAAAATTCGGTTAAGCCTAGCTAACATCAACGTCAGCCGTGAAACCGGCAGTGCTTTTTGGCGCATTGAAGTTTGAAACTCTGGCACTAAAGTCACAAAACACAAGCAGGAATAATCAGAAAACGCACCAGTGGGGACAATTTGGCGCTCCACTGTTGAGTAGAAAAGCAACCAAATATTAATATAGGAGCTTGAGGTTAAACATACGGCAGCTCAACATTAAATAGCACAATAACCAATGCTTTATTAGTGAAACTCGCCGCAAAAACTCTCATTTCGTGCAAAAAATAATACACATAGAGATAACTATCGTTGATTTACGCTGACGCCCATAACGTCCAATTTAAAAGCGTGCACAGTTTAGATGAGGACAACACTTGAACCCACTTTTGGGACTCTAATAAATAAACTCTGACGCTTTTTTTGAAAACCACAATTCCCATTCTTGAAAACAAGATGCCAAAGGCATCCCGTGTTTCACTAAGGGCTTATCTCTGCTCGTTAGGGAATCACACGTGTTTTGTATTCGGTCCTGGAGCCACGGCCAGAGGATGCGAAGCTCTTACTTACCAGCAAAAAGACTTCCTTGAGTGCTAAGCGTCCACTGCTATTTCCGCACTGTTTTGCTCTGTTTTTTTTTTTGCTCCGGTTAAGCAGCACTATGGGGATCACTTACGCTGGCAGTGGGACCTGCCATTCTGTGAGAGGGTCGAGAGTGAAGGCTCGGGGATAGATACTGAAGGGGAGACTACATGGGACACAGGGGAATGGGAAGGAAAAATTGGAGCGTATTTTTACTAGGCAGGGCAAAGTGGGTTGAGGTGTGCAGGGAACGAGTGCTAGGAAGAAAAAGTGGAGTGGGTTATTTATCACTGCGAGTCACAAGAACCTAGCGAAGGGCTCGATTGCGGGCAAAATACCTTCCTGATAAAACTTATCAGCTAGGCCGACTCCGCTGAGAAGCAACATACATGCACCAAGGAAGTGTCAACGACCCTATGACGGGAGAAACCGGCTGCTCAATAATACGTAAAAGGAACGATCTGCGCTATAATCGCCAGAGACCGTACCACCTCAGAAATGTGACCCGAGCGGACAAGGAAGCAGGAATAGCCTGTCCCATGTGGCCGCCTTGCCCCAGAAGACCCGGCGATACCGCATTAAAAATTGCTTCTGTCACGGCTCGTAACAGACATAAAGCAGCGTCAGGCCTTGGTTAGCGTCGAAAGTGTACCACATCTGTTTTTCGTATCAGCTTTCAACTGCTACACCAAAAATTCCAGCTCTACATTGCCATAAAAAAACTTGTCGCAAGATTATTGCTACAAACAAGAGTTGCGCCAAGGTTGTTGCTACAAATGCTTGTCGGTAGCAAGTTACGTTCAGTAATTTTGCGTCAATTTGTGCAAGAACCGACCGAAGCTATTGGGGATGCCGGAGCAAGGTAGAGTAATGGGAATCACTTTTCATATTCTACTTCTCAGTTTCTTTGCTTGTTTGTGAACTGAGAAGTTGGCGCCATATATAAAGAATGCGGCCGGGTATCCAACACCATCAAATGGTAATGCTACGTACGGCTAAGTGACAGGAGTGGGGTGATTTCGCCCGAGGTAACGTGGAAATCCGGAAATACTAATGTGGCCAGCGCCGATGTTCGGTGTAATCAGTAGCTGCGAGATACCTGGAATGTTTTGGTACGGACACCTCACCTCCAGACAGGTACATCTGAAACAAAAGAGCATGAGCTCATGAGTCGTAAGCGGAAAGTATTCAGCATATGCCAAAAGTCTGACGCTGTCTATTGAAAACAAAATTGAGGACATTAACTCGCGCTGGTCTTCCACACCCCGCCGCAGACCTTCCGCATTGTAGGACGTTGATATTTTTTGTTTTGCTTTCTTCTGGAAGGATTTTGAACATAGCTTTTGGAATCGTTTACCACTGCACTCGAACAAAAATCGTCCTGTAGCTCTATCTTTTCTAGAAATACGCCTCACACCAAAGTACAATGAGTCCAGTGCGAGAAATATATTTTTTGGCCAGTTTTAATTAATTGAACGAAGGGAAGTTATATTTCTTTCTGCTTTTACCGGGACCTCTAAACCATCTTTAGCACCTGCTTGCCACATGCCCCTAAAAGTAACGTGCATGTCAGAAACAGTTTTAAACACAATGCTTATAATATTTTTTACATGTCTCTAATTTCGCGCCTGCCGATAATGGCCAGTGCATTGAAGTCCGCTTGGTAAAAGTCATCCATGGCGTTGTTCGCGCAAGGAGATTTACAAGGGCAGTCTTTAAACGTACGGTGATTTTCGCGTACAATATATGCCTGAAGAAAGGGTCCTCTATTCGCGTGTGCGACATCTTGCAGCCTTTTGTCCTTAAAAACATCCTTCTATGAGTTATCTTCGCGCAGAGACGAACAGCAAGTTTGCACAGCAGTCTTTATTGTATGAAAGGTTCTGCTCACGCGGTAGGCTTTGTTTCCGTAATCCGACTCTCGTCCACGTGTCATTGCTATAATGCGGGAATTTGTGCCTTTGCGCTTGTTGCTGTTCTTTGCTGTTCATAATATCAAGATGCATTGGCACGGCCGAAAGTAGTCCTAGAGATCTCATGTCAATACCAATTACTGGGGAGGCTTGTGAAACTCTGTCTTCAACGTGGCTTCGCTGCATTAATCACAGTTATTGCTGCTGGCAGCAGAACCTTTTTACTTAGCTTGTGTGTTGCGCTCTCTCTGCGACCCGCATGGCACTGCACATGTCACAGAGAAATAAACTAAGCATCAACAGTGCAAGGATTTAGTTAGAAGGCCCGAGTAAGCTTGACAAGACGAATAATACCTGTAACTGTAATATCTATAGAAGAAAATGAGGAGGGAAGGTTCCCCACTTTAGCTCCTGTTTAAAAATCAGGAAGTAATCACACCATAAATGCCTGCGCCGCTCAACAAAAACAAAACATTTTCCCTTCCAGACGGAACCAGACTGGGGCAGCTACAAGTTGAAGCCGTACGGTTTGGCATTGTCGCGCATAGTTCCCCTGTGATACCTGGAACTTTCTTTCAGCATTTATTTCAATATTCCAAGCAAAGCTTGAAATTAAGATTGATGACATTTCAGCATCTTCAAATAGAGAGGTTGGTTGCCCGTCACAAAGACATATCAGGGGCGCGAAGTGCGAGAACACAAAAGGTCAGGGGCGATTTTTACATCATCAGTCCTTGTTCATTAGGTTCGTGGTTCGCCTTTGTGTCCAGCACTTTTATTATACATTCCAAAACATCAATCTATTATTCAGCAATCCACTTAAGGTTTCGAATGTACGTGGTTTTGCACTATGGGTGTGACATCGTTCGTCTGATGTGGTGACGCGAAAGAAAACGTGAATGTAATCTTGAAAGCCATAATTTTGTCGTCCTCATCAAATAAATAACGTTTCGGGATAAATACGGTCGTTTAGCAATATCGTTTTCAAAACGGCTATAGTTTTCTCTTTACCACAAGTACTCTAGCATACTTTGAAGTTTATCAGTAGAAAACTTCTATCATGGCGCGAAAGTTTACGTTTCGGTGCAATGTTAAGTAAGGGGCGAGGAAGCAGGGAAACAAAATCGCGAAAGAGCAAACGCTTTGCGCCTGTTTTACCTACAAAAGAATTTTTTTTCCGAAAAAGCTAGTGCACTTTTTATGAGTTAGAACGGAAGCCTTAGGAAGCTCTCAGTACGCATTTTACTGACCACGTATTGAATAAACCTTGGATTCTGTCAATTCAACCACTTTCGGTAATCATTATCATAATAATCACCAGCGTATCTACTCCCACTTCCGGGAAAGTCCTTTCTGTATATTCGCCATTTCTCCCGGTTCTATGCTAACTGCGACCAATGTATCCCCGAAACTTCTCGATCTCACCTGCCCATATAATTTTCTGCCGCCCCCTCCTATGCTTGCCTTCTCTAGGGACCCAATGTGTTACCCTTAATGAGAAACGGTTGTCTTGCCTACGGATTACTTGCCCTGCCCACGTACATTTCTCCTCCTTAATTTCTACTAATATCTTGTTAACACGCTTTTGTTCCCTGACTCCACTCTCTTCTGGTCCATTGATGTTACACCTATCATCTTCCGTTCCGTTGCGCGCTGAGCCGTTCTCAATTTACGTTGAAATCTTTTAGTGAGCATGAAATTTTCTTCCCCGCAGGTGAGTAGCGTTAAGATGCAGCTGTCGTACGATTACCTGTACAGGGAAAATGGCAGCCTGTCATTATTATATCAGAACGCCTGAGAAATGCACTATACCCCATTTTTACCCATCTAATTTTCTCTGCCTCATATTTCGAATACGGTGTCACTATTTGGCCTATATAAATTTATTCGCTTATCACTTCCACTGCATCGCCCGCTATTTGAAACCGTTGTGCATTCCGAAGGCTATTGAGCATTCCTCAAGGTTTCTGCGCAATTATGCTCAGGCCCACCATTCTGCTCCGCTTGTACAGTGAGGTAATCAGGGTTTGAACTTCCTCCCTAGATATACTTAGCAAGCAACTTCACCTGCAAATTTGAGTTTACTGAGGTATTCTCAGTCGACCTTCACAACCACATCTTTCCAATCCATTGTTCTGAATACCTCTTGTAGATAAGGTTTGAATAAGAGTAGAGAGTGAGTGCGCTTCCTTGCCTTACTTACTTCCTTATATGTATTTTACTGCTCTTCCTGTGGGGGAGATGGTAACTGTGGACCCATTGTAGATATCTTCTACAGTTCTGACGCAATGCTCGTATACACGCTGTTTCCGCAATGCCCGAATCACTGCTCATATTATGACCGAGCCAGTGGTTAATCATATACCATGAATACTACATATAGGGGTTAAATATACTCCGCGCACTTCTCTATCTCCTCTTTGATCGCGGGTATATGGTGAATTGTTGAATAGATTTTACAAAAGCCTGATTGCTCATTATGTTGAGAGAAATTAAAGGTGGCAGAAATTGTGTAATTGTGTAAGTACCTTGTTGACGACTGAAAGTGCGCTGATCGGCTGGTAATTTTTCAAGCACATCATGACACCTTTCTTAAGGATTAGTATGATGTTCGCGTGCTTCCAAGGTTCTGGTGCAGTCATGGTCATTAGGCACTGGCTGTGCAGTTTTGCTAGTTTTTCTAGTACAGTTGACCGCTATGCTTCAAGGGGCCTGCTGTTCCCATATCCTCACTAGGTGCTTTGCATCCTTGCAAACACTTATTTACTCCTTGTGTCTGAACTGGTAGGATGTCCACCTCCTCCGAACAACTTCTTCGTTCAGTATTTTTCTGGACGCCGTGGCACCAGTACAGATCTCCATATAACTCCTCGGCCACTTTATTAATTTTATCCCAACTTGTCATGACTTGCCTTGCTGGTGTTTAACTGCATTCATCTGATTTTTCCCATGCCTAGACCATTCTCCCCAGCCTACAGGCTGTCTCAGTTCTTTAGAGCGTGCTCAGTTCTCTCCTTATTATATTATTGTATGTTAGCTTCCTTACGCCTACTGACTAACTTCGAAAGTTTCGCCAGTTTTACTTTCTCAAAAGAGGCGAAGATTGCCATGCTTTGCCGTTTCCTGTTTAATTTATTCGGCATTATAATTTTCATGCGCATGGTCCCACTCTGTTTCTCCGGTGTGGTAAGCGTGCTTTGAAATTCGTCCCCCGAGTTACTTCGCAAAACAACGTCAGCAAATCTCAGGTTACTGAGGTATTGTCCAGTAACCCTTACGCCCAGCTGTTACCAATGAATATTCTGAATACCTCTGTTAAGTATGATGGCATAACATTATGGACATTGTGTCTCCTTGTCTCACATCCTTCCTTATAGGTATTTTACTGCTCTCCCTAAGGTTGACGAAGGTAGCTGTGGACCAATTGTAGATATGATATACTTTTGTAACGTAATGCTCGTCTACACCCTGACTCCGAAATGCCTCAATGACGGCTGAGGTTCCGACCGAGTCGAATGGTTTCTCATGAACAATGCAGGATATACACAGGGGCCGAGTATACTCCGCGCACTACTCTATCACATTACTGATCGTGTGAATATGGTTTATTGTTGTATAGCCTTTACGAAAGCCTGTTTGTTCATCAGGTTGACTGAAATTTAAGGTGGAAGAAATTCTGTTACACAAAACCTTGGTAAGTACCTTGTAGATGACGGGAGTGTGATGATCGGCCTGAAATTTTTTAGTCCCTCATGTCACCTTTCTTATCATGTTCGCGTTCTTGAGAGATTCCCGTACACTCGCGCTGATTAGGCATTGCGTATACAAGTTTGCCAAATATTCAAGTGCGATTTGCGCGCCATCCTTCAAGAGGTTGGCTGTTCTCTGATCCTCACTAGGTACTTTGTCGCGTGCATTTTATTCAAAGCCTTCTCTACTTCTTCGGTCATTAACGGTCAGATGTCTGGCTCCTCGAAACTTTTTCCCCATTCGGTAGTATCCTGATATCATGGCTTCTGTATATATCTCAATAGAACTCCTCGGCTACCACAACTATCTTATCCCAATTTTGATGGCTTTTCCTGGCTGGTCTTTAACTTAACACATGTAATTTTTATCCATGCCTACACACTTCTTCACTGCTTTCAGACTGCCTTCGTTCTTCACAGCATTGAGAATCATCTCCAAATTATACTTCCGTGAATCAGCTGTCTTGCACGTATTAACCAACTTCGAAAGCTCAGCTAGTTGTTTTTCGCAGCTTGAGTGGATATTCTCATGCTTTGCCGTTTTCTAATTAGATCTTTCGTCTCGTGGGAGCTATAGTAATGCCCAATAACCTCGGGACATCACAGCGGTTTAAGATAAGTGATTAGGCAGTGGATGTGGAACGCGAATGTGTCTACTTAGACCAAGTTGTGACCCCGGATCCTAACCATGAGGCAGAGATAATTCGAAATATAAGAATGTGGTGGGGTGCCCTCGGCAGGCAATCTCACAAAATGAATGGCAGCGTAAAGTTGCCCATAAAGAAGAAAGTGTATGACCGCTGCATCTTACCGGTACTCACCTACGGGGAAGAAATTTGCAGGCTCATTAAAATGGTTCAACGTAAATTGAAGACGACTCAAAGAAAAACAGAACGGAAGATGATAGGTTTAGCGTTAAGGTACCAGGAGAGAGCGGAGTGGGTCACGGAGCCAACGCGTGTTAAGGACAGATAAGTAGAAATCAGGAACAAGAAATGGTAGTGGGCAGGGCATATATTGCGAAGGCAAGATAACCGTTGGTCAGTAAGGGCAACATAATGGATCTCTAGAGAAGACAAATGTTGCAGAGGGCAGCTGAAGGTTGCAGGGGCATAGGAGATCAAGAAGTGTGCGAGAATAAATTGGTCGCAGTTAGCACAGGACCGGGATATTTGGAGATCTAGGGAAGATGCGTTTGCCCGGCAGTGGGCCCTAGCTCGGCTGATTATGATTATGATGATAATGAATAAATCTTTCAACTCCTGGGAAAGGTTACCACTGTCCCATCGAGGCATCGTACATCCGACGTTTACTGCCCACTCCGTCATAATGCGTGTAAGGCTCTCCCTCGCTCGTGTGTCGTAAGCTCTTCTTCCACGGTTAGGGCTTAACAGGAAGACGTATATTTGAAGAATTCTGGATCCCATTACAGAGCCAATATTGAGCTCTAGTCGCTTTTTATATTACGCTAAATACAAATCTTGGAAAGTGATCTCGCGTAAAATATTAGGACCCAAGGTTTTAGGCCACCAGCGCATATTTTATTGTGCCTGTATTTTATTTATTTTATATTATTTATTTTATTTTATTGTGCCTGAGCGCATATTTATTGTGCCTGTCGGTCCCTTGGTTCAGCTGCTGAGCCAAATGTCAAAGTTATTACTGAACAGAAAGTTTATGTAGGCAAAACATTTATACGCCACTGAATCTGAGAACACTTTTCATACTTCTCAACATCCTCGATTGATTTGATTGTAGGGTTTAACGCGCCGACACAACGCAGGCGATGAGGCGCGCCGTAGTAGAGGGCTCCGGATTAATTTTCACCAACTGGGGATCTTTTACGTGTGCCGTAATCTCGTTCACACTTGTCAACGTTCTTGAGTAAAAAGAAAACACTCGGCTTGTTTGAGACGAAACAAAAAAATAAACAATCATAAAATAAATGTAGCAAAAGTCCTATCAATCTTCAATGGTCGTAGTACAGCGAAAATGTTTGTTACTCGGCCGATTAACGCCAGCTGAAGTTGAGTTTGGAAACTTTTCACGTGATTTTCGAGGAGCAAATGCTTACGAAGGGGGAAATATACGGAGCGAGAAAAGAGGAAATAGGGAGTATTCACCCATCGATAAACATGTCTTCTCGTTCGGCATTCATGCAGTATTTATTATTTCGCCTTGTTTGATATGTCGTCTATGTCTACATTTACAGTGGACGGTTCTTTAATCTCATTTAAACTAGCTTTCGATATTTTCTTGTCCGGAGTTTTGTGCCCCGACGTTCCGCTCCACATTTAGCCGATTCACGGGATGAGAAAACGTTATTACGATGGCTGCTCGAAATTTGACAGGGGGCAAGTGAAACCAATATTTCAGCATTATGAGGTTGCAGTTGCAAACGCACCTTCAAACGCAAATCAGTAGGATAAAATAATAACTATTCAAGTCATCAAAGTACAGTAATATAGTCTCCGACAAGCATAAGCCTTCTGTGGGATTGTGTTGCAACGAGCTGGAGTAGCGACTGCTTCAACGACCGATTTCAGACAATGTTAAGTAGTAACGCTTCAATAAAATACAAAACAAGAACACCGAAGCAAGTTTTAGAGGAAATACACATACTAAACACAGGAAAAACGACAAACACGAAGTACAATTGCAATAAAATTAAACATTGCTGATCCGTTTAGCGTGTCCTCCTGTCTGCAAAAGGATGTGTCCGCTTGCAGCTTATCTTGCAAACTTATAGAAAACACATCACCCGGAAGCTAATTAAAATATGCGGGGAGATACCTCAATCGTATGCCTCTCTCGTAGTTGGTTTCAATTCTGAGTATCACCTAACGTGACGCATGTCTTAGAGGTACATATTTTGTGTTAGAGACCTTTTATTCATTTCCCCAAAATATTTTAAATACAAACATTACTCGATCGCCTCTCGCACTCTATATCTGCTGGCGAACTTCCAGCCCTTTGGTTATTTTTTTTTTCAGCTCAAAACACGCAAAAAGTATTCATTGGAGGCATTTCGATTTGGCAACAAAGTGGCCAACATGTTTTCTTACTTTTCCTTCTTTTTTATATTCTTCCTTTCTGCTTTTGTTTCTGCCTAGCATGTTTACCGTTTGCTTCCTTTGAAATATAATATACTATAAAATAGCTTATACGCACTTTTTAGGCAGATGCTTCCCAGCTAATATGTACTGCAGTGGGTGTCGTTTGTGGCCATTACACTAAATGTTTGAGTAAAAAAATGAAGCCTTCATAGAAATATGGATATGTTCCAACGATTTCAGTGCGACGCTTAAAGTGCTCTTGGCGTTCAGAGTAGAAAGCAATGCTTAACCCCATTCGTATTTAACAAAAAGGTTAAGTGCTCCACTCTCCAAAAATGTGTGCTTGATGTGGTTTTTAGGAAGAGAAAACGTGAACCGCTGAAAAAAAACTAACAATACAATAAACAACCACTGTTGTTTCAGCTTGGTACAAAGAAAAGAAGCAGCGTTTGCCACAGCCACGCTACCTTAACACTGTTCCGGGGTGTAGCAAGTTAGCACGATGCTTATAAAACTAACATAAGATTCCGTGCAACACGTGAATGCAACGTCGCGACAATAAAATAGCTACCCAGCATTTACAAAAAAAATGGATTCCGAAAAATCACCGGCGTGAAGGCTCAGCAGTTTGCCTATGAAAATATTTTTACCTTAAACCAAAGGAACGGAAGCAAAAAAAAACGCAAACACAATGTATCCGTGATAGCTTGTTCGATAACTTTGGTAAGAAAAAACAGCAATTAATTCGACTTCCTAGAACATGAGCGGGATAAAAGGCCTCGACGATTTTTCGTCGTTTTCTTCCAAGTGTGACCACGACCACCACAATTTCCAAAATTATCTCGAAAGTGAAGCACTGCTAACGAACACAAGCGGGCAAGGCCTACATTTCCTTCTCGGCCTTATAAACCACGTGTTGATAAGGAGAACGCTCTTTCTCTTGCGTTGACGCCATCACAACATAAGGGCCATCGGCAGTAAAAAATCTGGTATCTGCTTAACGAGTGGGGAACGAACCGGCTGAATAAGGTGGAAACTTTTGTGTTCACGCAATCAGGGCCTGCTTTAATTCGCCCGTTTCGATAACCCAGTATTAGCCTTCTTGGAATAAAATGGAAGAGGGCATTTGGATGGCATTTGGCTCCGCAGGAAGAAGTACAAAGGAAGCAGCGATCGTACCCTACCAGCACTGCCATGGCAAAACAGTGCATATAAATATCTCGAGCTGTGGAGCGAAGTCTGGTTGAATGAGGAGACATAGGAAGCCACGTTTTCGCTTTCTCGCCTCCTGTGGTAACAGCTTCAAAAGTCAAACACGAAGCTCACGGTGATTTGCTTATTTCAACAGCACACACATTCCCAAGCCATGCCCAAAGTATAAAGTGCATTTCTAAAACAGGTTGTATTGCTCACCCCTCATTAGAGGCAAGAAAGCCATGTGGAATGAGCTCTGTAAAAGAACCATAGTCCATACGTTGTGAAGCAAGCTCAAAAGCGGGCCGGAATTTTGCGAAATATTTAAATACGAGGGGCTGTCGCGTAAGCAAAAGTACATTGCGACATTACAAGTGCCTACGCTGGCCACCACAACGACTAAAGACGACAAACAAACTGAAACGCTTCGTCCTTTTTGCGGACGATATTTTGAAGAGGTTTATAAATAGAGCGGCAGTGCGCACGGAATCAGCAAGCAAAACGCAAGACCACTGGACCACAGGAAAGGGCTAGAAAGACCACCAGACAGCAGAGATTAAATTCAGCACTATTAGATTAAATACCATTTGTCACGTGACAAAACTGATCACGCTCCTAACAAAAAACAAAGAAAAACGCAGAGAAATGAGCGCAAATGTTTAACGTTACCAATTTATGCCGCAGAGGTTTTTTCCGCGACCCCCAGCGGCAGTCGGCAGCCTCTCTCACCTTCATGTACCAAAAAGATGTTTATTCTATTTCCCTCACTATTAAACCACCACAAAATTGTGTTGTCTTTACCAAGTAGAAAGCACGAACTTCTTTAAAGCTAATTCTGCCATCTTCGCTTAGACCTACACAAAAACGCTCACAAGGTCTGTAATAGAGAAATTTTTTGCACTGTACAAAACTTCAAGCCATATAAGGGTATAGCTGCTTTACTAACCCGTGATCTGCCGCAATTTCACTTTTTCTCCAGCAAAAGGACGCTGTAACAACGCAGCACAAACCCCTTTGCTAACGAGACAGTGCCTAAACCCACTTAAGGAGGGAAGGCATCTGCTGAACGCTTTATTTACTTTTCAGTAACTCCGTACGCAAATTAAAACCCTCCAATGAACAGCTTAGCTTGTGTGTCAAATTATTACTATAAGGGTGAACGTGTGGAACTGCTGAAGCAGCCACCAAAGTAGAAGAAATGCCAAATCGAGACACTCAGGTTTAAAAACTTGCTGCTTTGAGCATATACTTTCAGATATGCCCTGGCAGCTGCTACCAAAAAAATTGAGTGAAACCAGCGCGCTTATGTCTCGTAATACTTGCCTTGAAACTTGTTTTTTGTCGACGTATAGGAAGACGCCTTTTCTTTCCCTCGCACAATTCAGTTTTCGCGTGCAATTTGACTTATTTTCTTATTTGCTCCAACACTGAAAATTGAGCATCCTCGCGACTTTTCATAGAAAGAAGGATTAGGTGGTGCATAACGTAAGCAATCGGGTTTCGTGAGCATCCTTTTTTACGAAACATTATGCACCGTGAAAATAAAAAATGGAACCAATTACGGGAAGCGACATTAATGATGTGCAGTCAAGTGTAACACACCTAAGTACTGCTCTGTCTTTACACCACTGTAAACACAGGAATTCGAGAGGTTTCAAATATCAAATAAAAGTTGCAGAGAAGAGAAAAAATTCTCGTGGATTTTCATTCATGATACATGCTTTGACCGTCACATAAATCTGCATTCCTCTGTCAATTCTTCACTGCCACGTCTAGATTGAACTGCACTGTTTCAAAGAAGCTACCATAATACAGATTCGTTGGAAGAAACTTGGAAAACAAAAATAAAATTGGCTCCAATCCAGGCTGTGAAGGGGGTTGGAAAGCAAAACTGGAAACGACACCCTTAACAATTGACCATGTGACGTCACTTGAATTCCCACACATGGCTCTGCAAAGCGAAAAACCAGAGATTCTGCCAGTCGTTACCTGATATTCGCGGTGGCGGAATCTCGAATGCAGCAGCCGCGTCGGCCATGGTAGGGCTAGGGCGGCGGACGACACCTCGTCATCCTGGCCATGCGTCGGCAGAAAAAGAACAGAAAGGAGCGCCATTTAGAGGGTGAAAGAGCGAAACCTAGACATTCTCATGTGCTAGGTTGGGGCTATACCACCGCGCAATACGGGGGTGGACACGAAAGGGATTCGGCATGTGAGCTTAGGTATTACCATTTTTACATAGTTAAATTAGTTATTTTAATAAGTTTGAGAATTACAAAAAGCTTAGGAAACTGTTATACTCGCTATTTATCAGAACCAGTTGCTGTCTCCGCCTTTTGTAACACCTGTTAAAATACAACCGAACTGGTGATGTCAGGGGCACCTGGGCACGCAATGTCTCATACTGCCTGTTTCAGTCAGGAGACGAGGATGATGAGGAAGTGGATGAGTCCTGGAGTGCGCTATCTTGTGGCAGCCATGTATATACTGTATTTACATCGTTAACCCATCGCATCGCTTGTCTCATGCTTCACCCTCGCGAAACTGGCTTCTCTGATGGCGTGGATGGCCAGGGTTGGCTAAAGGTGTATGAGCGGGCCAGTTCCCACAAAAGTTGGGACACGACGGTCATGCTGGCCGAGGTAGAGTATTTCTTGATCGGTGCATCGCAGGTCTCGCATGAAACGACCAAGCCGGACCTCACCAGCTGGGACGTTCGCAAGGCCCTATGGTGAGAAATATTTGGCCAACCAAATGAACGTCAGCTAGCAGCAAAAAAGGAACTGACGACGCGTGCACAAGCAAACACAGAGTCCTACGTGTCCTTTATCTACGACGTGCTGTTCAGAGGCATGAAGGCTGACGTCCAGATCACAGAGGCCGGCAAAGTAGGCATTGTGCCGAAACGAATCGCGGATGAAGCCTTTCACTTGCTGCTCGGCAAAAACTGCATCTATGTCAATGCTAGTTTCAAAGAATGCCAGAAGTTTGAGCAGGCCAAAAGCTGCCGTATCGCAGAGCCGTTCACTCGACCATCGAAGACCGCAACGATATTTTCGTGCGAGGACCCCGCACCCTCTCGGCGACATTTTCAGTCTGATGTTGGCTGAGATGCTCATGAGGGTCTGGCACGCATCATACGACGCGAGCTTGAGGCAATGGCACCAGCCTGCCTATTTCAGCCCGTACATGAGAACAACCACCCATCTATTCCGATTATACAAGCGTGGTACGTCAGGAGATGGAAAAATGAGGCAAATGCTCCGTCATCACTATGAACCATCTCCTCAGCCACGAAAACCTTTTTCCCAGCGACAAGCCGAAATACATATCGCCCGATGAGTTAGAGGAACCAAGCTGAATGAAAGATGCGCGACGACAGGCCAAACTGCTCTAACGGCCATCGGGTGTGCCATGTTGCTAGATACTGCCAAAGTCGTCGTCTTCGGCCTACCCTAAGCCACTACCCAGATTTTAAGTACGCCAAGGATGCCAACCATTCCTTCTCGCTTCGACACCAGCCACACGATTCCACCCCAAATTTGACCTCCCGCAGAAACGCCTAACCATCCCCGCAACGTCGCCATTCACTCTCGCCGCCGTCTCGTCGCCACGTCCTCTCTGACCCCTTACGCCACTTCACCGGAAAACTAAGAAATGAAGTGCCTGGAGATCGCGTTGCATTGACGACCTGGCCCCGAAATTCTCTACTGATGTTATCTGCAAGGAAAATGCCTATTAACAAGTAAGAAACACAGAATAATTTGTTTACATATAATTTTCAACGCAGATTCTGGCAGGCAGCTAGGTCGGTCTGCTAGTGGATATGCTAGTCCAGCAGCGCTTCCTCTTCTTCCTCGACGGCTACCTAGGCTGGCCATACAACCATGTCAGATACCCACTTTGGGGAAATTGCGACATTTGCATGGCGGGTCCCTCGACCAAGCCACATCTTCGTCGTCTTCCTTGTCACCTGACTGAAACAGGCAGTATAATGCATTGCCCTCGTGTGCGCCTTGACATCATGCACCAATAAAGAAAAAAGTAGTGCCATTTGTGGCAAGCTGTGCGCGAAAATGTAGTGTTTGTTTAGAAGCCATATATCTGCATGTTGTCTCTACATTTGGTTCTCGGGCCCTGGAAACCAGTCTTTAACGTGTCTTTGCCACACAACCACGTAATTCCGTAGTTTTCGTGTTACCCAGGAGTTGCTGTCGAACAAATTAATCAAGCCGTGCGAAGGGGGCCCGCAATCGAGGCGAAGCTGTGAGTAACAGGCCCAGAACAACCGTCGCTAAAACAGACGACAAAGCGGGCTCGTGCAGTTGCGGCCACCGGCATGAGCGCGCGCAGAACGCTGAGTAAATTGGCCGTGCCATTTACACTGTGCTCCATGAGTGAAACCCGTCCTTCCCTCTAAAGCCACGTATGGAGTTTTTGTCCCACACGCCACAAAAGAACAGTTGCCTGATAGAGGTAAAAAGGTTTGGTTTAAAAAATGAACGCAAAGGAAGACACGCGTGCACGAAACACCGAAGTTTTTGAAACTTGTCTCATGCTAAAACCATGATGCTTTGGCATTCAGAGCTCATAAGGTACATGTTGTGCCCTGTAGATTTCTTCGTGTCTTTTCGTCTTCATTGTTTCTTCTGCAACGCCACTTTTTATCTTGACGTACGATCAAGCGTTGATACCTTAACATCAAATATTTGCCATCAAAACTTTGCTGTATGTAGAAAAGGTATGTCAGAAAGGGTAACCCGTTTGACAACAAGCGTCAGCACTAGCTTCAAATCAGCAAGAGGAAATCTTTTCTTTACACCCGTTGCTTCACGTACCTGTTGCTTCGTCCACCTATGCCCCTCTTGGAACTTCACCATTAGCCGACACAGTACTCTAACCTCCACCACTCGAATATGCAGATATTGGAGCAAATAGTTAAAGGCCAAATGAGTGGGCACGTTTCTAAGACGTCTGCCATTTTCAACTTTGCAAAGTTTTCTCTTCCCACATTGGCAACAAACGCAGACATCTGTCGTCGAAACACTCTTAATCCACCATATTGAACTTGTCGAGAAACACGCAGTTGATTTTGGTGTTTTGAGCTCCTAACATGTTCGAGCACTTCAAGCAGTTTTTTCTGCATTTCAACTCTACCAAGTTATGTTCAAGGGACCGTAAGTACTTACAGATTACCGTGGACATGACTGGTAGCCACGAGAAATACTTTACTATTAAGTTGGAAGTGTTCAAAATGCCAACACGAAAGCATTCATGAAAAGGAAGTGACAATACGCCGGCCAGGTCTGCTATCGCTGGCCTGCCTTGCTAGTAGCGAAGCAGTGGAGAAGCGCTCGCATGCATTTTCCAATGCTGGCGTGCGCGTACGCCCGCAAAGGGGTTGCACCCAGCCTTCCGTCCAAGCACATGCCTGGAGGCTTCAACGTATCTATACACCTGCCTCAATGGCGTACTCTTCTCAGGATCACGTTTACAGATGCGGTTGTTGATTTTTGCTACCAAATTGCGCGTGCCTGTCACTTTTTTTCTTGAAGCTTTTCGAGGCCGACAAATAGGCAAAAAGCGTTTTAAAAGACCATAAGTTCATTGCATCTCGCCTTTATAATTTGCCCTGCTGCCACTACATAAGATGTAGAGTATTGTCAATAATTGGCGGAACTCAGAAACGGGGGCACTTTTGAATTTTATCAAGACTGCCAGATGGCCAATTCTGCGGCCTCACGGATAACTTTGACGAAGTCATTTGTAAGCAACACCGCCGGAGACACAACAACAGGGCATCCTCGGACACAATTCTGCAGCTGAAATGCTGCGAAAAGCACTATCGTTAATCCGCATTCGGAAGGGCGCCAGTCGCAAGCAGACGCAGACCAGTGATGACAAGCTGAGGCTCCCACAGAAGACCGAATGAACACCGAGGAACAAGAAAAATGTGGGGCCCTAAACCATCGCAGTGTTAAGAAATCGCAGGTGATGCGAACTTTCCAATGATCGCTGCGGCGGCCCGGAACAATAGGCGACAAGAGTGCTGATACTCTACAACATAATCTAGTGACAATGGTTTACCCTAAGCCCGTTGATACTCGTCATACTTTCATCGACGCTTAGTTGTCTGGCTACTAGATATCGATAACAAAGCTGGCAACTGGCTTTGGCGCAGTCTTAATCTGTAAAAGCTGATTGGTTCCGTCACGACGCAATTTTCCAGTCAGCCTTTGGCGGCTCCACATGATTTAGTGGCTGGTATGACCTAAACACCCTCCTTGATCTGATAATGCTGTTCGGCTTCTACAAATTGCAAATTTATTATCGTAATTGGCATTCGCTAAATTAAGCCGCGTTTACCGTTATGAACAGAACTATAACCTATGGTTTGGCGCTAGCTCACCCCATGCACACAACTTCTTGTTTCCATTCAGCGAAGTTTTTCCGAAACTTTTGCTTTAAGGCCCTTGAAACCGCTTGGTGTGCTTTCATGCTTATACTTCTCTAATTTCACACTTTCCTTGTGGTTTACGGCGTAAGTATGGAATAACTCTTGATACACATTAATGGCAAGACGACCGTGGCTGAGGGCTCCTGGTTAGTTTCCACCACCAAGGCATATTTAGGTGTGTTTAAATCTCGATTGAGTGACGTTTAAGGCGTTTCGCCTTCTAAAGAAAAGCGTCCATCGAAGCCGGGATCGAACCCACGTCAATTCGCTCAGCATCACTACCACTTAGCAACTGCGCCACCGCCCCCTGTGTTAGCTTGAAGTATAAAGAGCATTTAATTCGTAACGTTGCGTTGGTAGAAATATTTAATGTTCTTTTAGCAATGATCGACCCCCGAAACCCATGATGGTATCACCGTTGCTTTTTTTGCAATACTTATGAATACATTTGGCTTCGATAACATTCTGTACATAAAGCCCAGTTTATCCGCGTCAAGCTCACGGTTGCAAAGGTGGTTTCCACTGCTTTGTTTAAACTTGGACGCCTTTCGTCATTTTCGTTTTTTCTACATTCGCTCATTTTTTTTTTAACTGCGGAACTTTTGGCCACATGTAGTACGGTTTCCTAACGTTCCGCAAATTTAAACAGTTTTTATGTTCTTTTCTGGACTGCTGCTTTTCAGGCTCGGGCATTTTATCCCGCAGTAGTTCCTCTTTATTGTTTGTCGCTTAAGAGTTTCTCACGCTGTTTTTCTCTGCTCTAAGAGAAATGTTTGTAACCCTTGCGGGCGTAGCTGGAATGGCCGACTCGTCGTAAATTTCACATGCACAGCATTGAGTACTTCCCAGTACTGGCACTGCACCTCGAATTGTGAGCACTTTTTCTACACACCAGAGCAAAACCAACGCTATACTTATTCATAATTCGGCCACTACACCAAGGTTGCTGACTGTAGTGTTTTAAACCGAGCTGCCATTTCTTCTCCCGCCGGATGTTGCGCTGCTGATGTAGCTGGAGGCGGTGTCATGCTTGGCAATATTGTTAACAAATATATGGCTGCGGTTCCGTCACTAGGATAAATAAGTTTGGCAGTGCTGTTTATTGCGTGATTGCTCCTATGGGAGTGCGTTATTGTTATCCTGTGTATAAGATATCTTCAGCTTCAGTTTCTTTTCACTGGGACTAGTACCACCCGACGGAAAAATTTGTATTCTCATAGCTGCCGATTAACCACTCGTACTTAGAGGGACACCGTTTGTAACTCTCAGGAAAGAACACCCTCGCCCCACTGACACTGCCTACTCAAAGTACAATTTATCGCGACCACAAGGCTGAAGGCCGCGGGCAGGAGAAGATCTAAGACGCGTTGATGGGTAAAGAGGGTAATAAAATCAACGTTTTCGAACTCTAGTCAGAATCCACTTTGACAAATTGGCACAGCTTCGGAATGCATTAATTGACACTAACCTGGAAGCCATCGGCTAATGATTGGTTTCGGTGCTCAACATAAAGATGTAGCTTAGGCAATATCATAACAGCGGATAATAAAGTTCAACTGAGAATGAAGACATGCGTTCAATATCCGTCAGCGGAAGGTTTTTCTGATACATTCGGAAAAACGAACCCCACCTCTCAGTTTCCAATTTAAGAGGACATTATACACGAGTACGTGGCTAATAATAGTTCGTATCCTTCCAATTTTACCCTCCACAGACCATGGCAGGTGCTCTAAAACGTACATACTTCGTTATCCGCAGTGTTTAGTGCCAAAAAATGTTGTCTGTCCAATGAATCGAAGCTTTCTTTCTTAGGCAGTAACCTAAATTAATAGGAAAAGAGTACCTCCACTGTGTAGCTAGAAGTGTAAAATGCAGCGGTATATACATCTAAAGGAGATAGCACTAGTGCGCAGCATTGTAGGAATCCAACAGCTTCCTCTCATAGTACTTGAGCACCATTTTTGTGCGCCTCACTTATCTTCTACCCGTTGCCAAAGCGAACTTCGGTAGTGTTTCGACCCACACTCCCAGATAGACCCTAAGTTGCATCTTTCAAAATAATTTCACCATATTCTGCCACTTAGTGAAAAGAAGCTGAAATATAATGCATTTTGATTGATTCAATTGATGTAGTAAAATGTTTTATTTTGCATTCTTCAGTCCACACTCTATATGCGTTTTAATACAGTAAAAATGTGCTCGAAACGTATCGCCCCAATTCTCTAAAAGTGAACCGAATATATATATATATATATATATATATATATATATATATATATATATATATATATATATATATGGGTTGGCAGTCGAGAAAACCTCGGAAAGCAAAGGGGAGGATGTGGTAGATTATTGAAACAGATTAAGAATTTGGGAAGAAAGAAAGAAAGTGAAGAAAAAATGCCCGCCAGGTGGGATCCGAACCCACGACCTCCAGAATACCGGTCTGGTGCGATAACCACTACGCTACCGGCGGGGCGATTTTCCCATTCACCTTCTGGGGTATTTATGTTAGGTATGTTTGTTTCCTGTGCTTGGGGGTGGTAGCCAGCGCCATTCGGACTAATCGGGGTGAAGGGGACCTTCTTTTTAAAAAGAAGGTCCCCTTAAAAAGAAGGTCCCCTTCACCCCGATTAGTCCGAATGGCGCTGGCTACCACCCCCAAGCACAGGAAACAAACATACCTAACATAAATACCCCAGAAGGTGAATGGGAAAATCGCCCCGCCGGTAGCGTAGTGGTTATCGCACCAGACCGGTATTCTGGAGGTCGTGGGTTCGGATCCCACCTGGCGGGCATTTTTTCTTCACTTTCTTTCTTTCTTCCCAAATTCTTAATCTGTTTCAATAATCTACCACATCCTCCCCTTTGCTTTCCGAGGTTTTCTCGACTGTCAACCCTTATTTCTGTGTTATTTTCAACGAGCCCCTCATTTCCTATTCCGATTCGCTATATATATATATATATATATATATATATATATATATATATATATATATATTCAATGTATTTTATGTGCACTAGAACGCACTAAAGATCCCCTTTTAATTACGTAATATTTGTGCTAAGAATGCCTTTTGACTCACAGGAAATACCGCTTCAAATTGATTCAAAATGTATTGCCAGTGTATACTAAATACAACCATAAATACACTGAGAAAGATATGTTGCAATATGATTCAAGAGGATTCGCTAACCGAAAGCAATTTCTGCTTTATGGTTTGCAAGTTTGTTATTGGTTCTAGCTAAAGATATGCTCGATTCTGTAAAACTAAACCGGCCCCACAGTGAATGGGGCCAGCAAATGAACACGTCTGCATGCAGATTGGAATATTGAAATTTCTTTATTGCACACCTCAGTTGACTGACTGATTTAGCCATTACAATCTGGCATGAATGTCCTACAGCAATCTCTGTACCCAGATTAGATGCAGCATTATGCAGTTGACTTCCTCCTAGTTCGTTGCTTCTCAAGCGAGTAATTACGGCGGCACCTCTAATGAAAAGAAAAAAAAATCTAAACCCATCAGTGAAACACTTCTTGTTTAGAATCAAATGCTCGATAATTTCCGGCCTTTTCTCCGTCGGCTTACACGTTTCGATGACGACTATTTCTAAAGCTTCGCATCAAAAAACAAAACATCTGTCATGCGCAAATATTAACACTTTGAAGAACTTAAAGACTGTATTTAGTGTCAACCATATTTTATATTGCCGGTGATGGCATACGGAACTGAAACTTCGCGACCTATTAAAAAATAGTAAGCAAACTTATATCGGCCCAATTGGCCATGTAACGAATAATGATAGCAGTAACACCTGCGGAAAAGAAACGATATTTGTAGATCAGGGAGCAAACTCAAGAAGGTGTTGTCGTAGCTCAAGGAAAGAAGAAGAAATGGGTTTAGGCTGCCTATGTAGTGAACCAAACCGACAACCGGTGGACAATTAGTTTAACAGAGTGGATATTAAGAGATGGTTCTAGAAGTGGAAGGCCAGTAACACGAGGCAGTTATGAAATACGGCAGTTTGGTGGCCAACACTGGACTTGAGCCGCGCAACACAGGGGCGGTTGGAAGTGAATGGGAGAATCCTTCGCCCTGTAGAAGGCCTGAATAGGCTTTTGATGATGATGATGAAGATGATGAGTATGGTGATGATGATGATGATGATGATTATGGTGGTGGTGGTGGTGGTGGTGGTGGTGGAAATAAGAACTTCATAACGACAGGCGGGAGAAGGGATGACAGTTTGCAGAACTCGAAAAAAGGTGCCGCTCAACAGTAATATGAACGTTATCATATTGCCTTAATCAAATACGCGTCGAAATCCCAGTACCGTTATCTTCTCTTCGGAGCTTCAGTTATTACTTCAAATGGCAGCTATTCAAGTTTTTCAACTAAGTTAGGCAAACCTGGTCTGTGAGCACACAAAAGCTTTAAAGAATTGTTTGTAATAATGATAATACTAGTAATAGTATTGTGTGTTCCGTATTTCGGCAGCGCTTCTTTCACTTATAAAGTTCTAGAAATATTTCACAACAATACAGTTCTAAAATGAATGTGCAGTGAAGTAGTATAAGAATTAGATATTGTTACGAGGCAAGGATGCCATAGAAAAAATTGGCCGCGTATCTGCTCCTTTCGTTGCAAATGTCGTCAAAAGACGATAGTCTTTATCGACTTTTGTCGAGTAAATGCCTCCCTTCACTTTCCCGCTCACCTCTCATGTTATTCATGTTGCGTCGCGCTCCTCCTTTGCTTAAATCATTTTAAATTTCCCCCGTTCCACTGCTCCAAACCGGGTGTCCCGATGCCAACGCTGCCGTACGGCGAAGACGCGCGTGAATCGAGGCGCCCTACTTCAACGTTTATAGAACCGCGTTTCCCTAGTCCACGTGCGTTGCAAGCAGAAAGTAGAACCTATCTAGTGGAACCTTTCGGAACTGTTGCCGGTTGATTTCTTAAAATGGCGCCAGGTGCTATAGTGGCGCGGGCGACAACAGGCGACGGCGGAGGGAATTTTTTGTGTGCAGTTGATGAAGTATATAATTTCGCAAAAGTCAAGCGTGTATGATTGTTTATAAAGGAACACTGCAAATATCACTTCTGTATTAATTTCTTCTCTTATATTTGCGTAATGTCTTGTTCTTCTTCAACAATGTTGACAAGTATGAACATTACACCGGACATAGACGGGTAGATTTAGCTGTGCCTATATAAGACTATTACGCAGGCATTGTTTTACTTTGGGCGGGTGGCTGAATCGAGTCACAGACAGACAGACGGACAGACAGAAATACAGACAGAGCAAAATTTCTGGGTTTAAGTAGCCCAAGAAAGACTATCGTCTTTAAAACGTATTTGCAATATTCTAAACAAAGAGGTAGGAGCCGCTAGCAAACACTGAGAGATGCGCAACCACCACACCTCGTCCTTTTTTTCCGTGGAACTCGTCGCACAATCACCGTTCGTTTAACCGGTGGCTAAACTACCCATAACCACATAGTTTGTTAGTCGCCTCTCGGGGCCTCGTGTCAATATAAATCACGGGGTTTCCATGTGCACTAACATTGCATTCCGATAAACGGCACAGTGATTGGAATTCGATATAAATACAACTAAAAGTATACAAGCTATCTTTGAAATTACAAATGCCTATATCGTTGGCAGATAACCGAGGTGCTTGAGCAAGCAAAACAAAAAAGTTCAGTTTTACTTATACTCACATTTTTCTCGTCATCTCAGCCGCACATTACCGGTATCTGTATACTCTTTTTTGTTCACATGAGCTGCAATCTTTTACTAAAAAGAAAAGCGAAAAAAACTCTTGTCAAAGCTAGACCTTCTGACAATCAGAAAAATGTGAATAACACCTTTTAGCATCACTCACATGCTCACAAAAATTGTAGGTTTTAAAAAACTTGACACCCCTAAAACAAAATTTTTAAAATACATCAGAGACACAAAGGAGAAATTGCGGCTGCTAAACATACATAACCCGTCAAGGAACACGCCCGCACGTGCTCTATACTTGCTGTTCTGGTGTGCCTTTGGGCAAATTTTTTTAAATTTTCACCGTACTTCAAGCGTGGCAAGGGCCACTCGAAACGAGCACACATATTGGTAATGCGTGCAATACCAAAATGAATGCAGCAAAGAAACACAAAAGGGGGTGAGTGCAACGCTCTAAGTTTCTAAGACGTTTTCGGGGGGCCATTTGAATAAACAAGAACATACGAACACGGCCGCAGGGAGACCCGTGGGGAAAACTGCGGTGGGCTGTGCCAGGACAATGTGCCTTTTTCCTACCTTCCCACCTGCCTAGTCTCAGTGCTTTCTTTGCTGATTCTTGGCCATTAGTAGTGGCAGGAACGGCAACTGATGTGATTCAAGGGTGCGCAATGTAAGGGGGATGATCCATTATGGGGGATGATCTTCGTGAGGATGATCCAATACATGTCCCTTGGCATAAACCGCACAGTGTCGATCATCCAACTGTACCGAAGCGTTCGTGGGTCTCGTCTAACACTCTTCGTTAATTCCAGACTGACGGCATCACTTCTTTGGTGAATTGTAGATTTAGTTTGCAGAAATCACACACTCCGTTTACCCCTGCAGGCGCCTCCGTTCCCCATCCAGTCATGCGCGTTAGTCACGAATGCGCGTATATCCCAAACGGGTCCAGGCCCATTTGCCACAATGTCACTCGTCGTAGGCCAACTCGTCGCAGATAAAATGGTAGGGAATGCATATTTTCATAGCGCTTTTCGTACGAGCAATTGTCGTGTCACATAATTATTCGTCACATGAAAAAGTCACATTAACAACTTGTTTTGTTTTAGAGCGCGGAATCGACGGTTCCACCTGCTATTTGTCGACTTTTTAAAAAAAGGATAGTTTGCATCAGTTTTTTGGCTAAACAAGTCAGGCAAATATACCGCCGGAGCTCATAATTTTATATAGAAAGGCCAGTCGCAATTCAATTTGTATTACATGACACGCAGAAAAGGAAACAAAAAGGTACAAATAATGAAGTGAACAGGTTGCGCATGAAATAAAAAATGCTGTTTATTGTAATCATTTTGTACTGTTGTACTATTGTAGTGTTGTCCCTCTCTCTCCTTGTGTACGCAGGATCAAGGTTGTGCTCTATAGATCGGAACGCAACACTAACTAAGCAAAAACACTCTGCTGCCAGCAGCAGCAACGGTGATTAATGGGGTGATGTAGCGCTGCAGACAGCGTTTCGCATGGCTCCCCAGTAATGGCTAATGACATAGTCTCTCTTCGACAACTTCCGGCGGGCAAATGCATCTCGACATTATGAACAGCAAAAAAAAGCAATAGGCGGGAACGCACACATTGCCGCAATATTGCAATCACACGTGCGTGAGGAGTGCCTTTCGGAAACAGCCGACATAACTAGCAGAACGTCCTCGGCAATCAGGACTGCTGGGCACACTTGCGCTTTCATTCTTGACAAAGATCGCTCATAGATGGACGTTGTTAGAGACAGAAAGACTGCAAGATGTTAAAGACGCCAATAGAGGGCGGTTTCTTGATGCGTATATTGTACTCGACGAGCTACGTACGTTTGAAGGGCGCTCTTTGCGCTCCAGTTATGAATTTTACGAGGGGAATTTAATGCACAGGCCGCTATCGCGAGGCTCGAATCCGGAAAAAATGTATCAAAAGTTCTATGCAGCATCTTTTGAAGCTGTTTGAGAAATGTATAATAATGGGCGGTGCGGCGGGTGTGGGAGCTGCCGCGAATCCCTCTGTATCTATATCCTCATTTCCCTCAGGTGTGACTTAGTCCTGTGGAGCGGAATTACAGGGAGTGGCATCGCTCCCGGCAGACATCGTTGTTACCACTTTCACCGGAATGGAACCCATGGCGCCCTTCCAGTTTTAACCCGCTCCCAAAAGGCCCTTCGCATCATCCGCGTGCTAGGTTTGTTCGTACGCATCGAAATTGAACTGATGCAGTGTGTAATGCATTGTCACTCCATTTTATACACCTGCGAAGTTTGGCTTCTTCATGGTTATGGACATTAAAAAGGAAAATAAATAATAACAATATATTAACATTTGTATTGGGCTCCCATAAGGAACTTCAACTGTTTATTGGTGCGTAAATAAACGTGATGGATTGGTAATTAGAGAATATATAGGATTATTTTTATTCTTTGTTACACTGTTTTGTCATGCATATTAACTTGCTTTTGTAGTTGCATTCATATGTTTATCAGCGCAATGACCTCATCATTGCTATTGGGCACAGCAAACAAACTGCATTGATGGATTGATTGACGGATTATAAATATCGTTATTTTTTTGCTACAACAAGTCCTCATCATCGGCATCGTTATCACTCAAAAATACGCCTCCCATTCTGAAGAAAAGCTGCAAAAACTCAAAAAGGTTCAGCCAAACGAGATAACGAATGCTGTGGCCAGTTGTGGCCTGGAGGAGGGCACGGCAGGAATGGTTAGAAGTCATCGGGAGATGCCTCCGCCCTGCAGTATACCTACGTATATGCTGTTTATGACAATGACAGAAGGCATGACCCGGCACATACCTTTTGCAGAATATAGGTCATTATGTATCGCCTTCTTTGCCCGCAACCATGCATAATTTTCTACTGCATGGATTCGGTCACATTTTTGTGTTAATGTATCAGTGGCGGGTAAAGCGTCACAGATATTACAACAGCAAAAAGCTTGCTACCAAGAATATGACAGAAATGAAAAAGCAACAAATCCCATTAAAAAATATTTTTAGCGCCCTTGGATGCAGTTCTTAGTAGCAATTTGGCAATAGGATAGGAACCAAAAGTCTTCAATAAATTTCTATGTGTGGCTTTCCTTAACCGAACTCTTTTGGTACAATATATCATGGAAATCACGTTACGTAATAACAGACCTCCAGAAAGGAACAAAAAACAGGAATCAAACGCTCTATCGTTGGTCTTGAAGTAGGCGTACACAAAAAAAAAACTTAGCGTACAGAACATAGTGAGACGTATGTTCATGTTTAGGTTACATTTGCGCATGCACACCGATATGTAAACACATATCAAACAAATCTGAAAAACTCTGTTTTTGAGAAATGGAGCATACAGAGGAGTCATTTGGAACTTCGCAAACACGTCATTCGCTAGAAACATGGGAAATCTCAGCGGTAGTGACGAGCAAACACTTGTGTAGTGCCTACACAAAGACAATATTATGGACACATCAGGCTTCATTTTGACTGTCAAAGCATACTTGCTTTTTACAAATATGCTTGGTATGAACTCGATAAAACGAGTAATGAAAGCTATGCTTACGTTTGTGCAAGAGCAGTTCTTATTGAGAGAAAACTTCGGAGATGAGAGAAAAAGCTTCTTGTGATTGCTTTTTCTGGAGGTGGGATTTTCTTGTTCCTTAATGTGAAGTCTCTCTAAGGAATATAGGAAAACTCGGCGCCGCGAGCAAATGAAGACAAGAATGAAAAAGACCGCTTTGCATGAAAAATCTCTGTTTAACCGCCTAGGGTGGGTGCACATTCAATCGTGTTCGCCTATGCACGGCGCCAAAGTTCTCCGTCGAGGACGCCAGCCGTAATGCGGTGGTCGCTTGGTTGCTGAGTATACATTTGAGCGAGAACGAATAATGTAGGCAGGCTTATAACAAGCGTCTGAGAATTTCACCTTTGTCGAAAAAGATGGGATAAAAATGAGGATACTTTTTCGCGGTCTGCTTCGCAATCTTGTTGCGGGGGGGGGGGGGGGGGGGGGGGCGGGGAAGTGTATTTGATATGGACTTAGGAATCAACAGGAAACCCAGTCTCCATATCTCGTCGTAATGGCTCCCTCGGAGAAGGCACTGACGCAAGTATGGGGACTGGCATCCTGCAAAAGCGTTATTGAGAGAGCAACTCTTTATCTTGACATAGTTATTTCTTACCCTCATGGGTGTGTCTCGTAGGAAGCGACGGAGCTTTTTTTCTCAGATGTGTCCCTTTAAGAGGCTTGCTCAACTGAGAGAATTTTAAAGACTAGCTTTAGCCTGCTCCATGAAGGCGTCAGTAGACTTTCTTAAACAAACAGTGGGAACGCAAGCCATTTCTGACGATAGTGATGATCGTAGATGGAGTGAAGTAAAACAAAATGCTTCCCGTGCTCGGAATCGAACCCGAATACGTCGCGTTATGACGCCGACGCCATTCTGATGCGCCTTTCTTGCACGGCGCTTTAGATATGAAGGGCAGTTCAGGAATCAGGAATGTGTAAAATGAGACGGAAAATGCAAGCTTCCAGACGCTTACGGTAAGGCGAAGTTTGAAATGTCAGACACCGACGAAAGCTTTCTAGCGGACTAAGAAAAATACTCGACAATAATACATGGTTTTCTTTTCAACACAAGTGGCGGAACAGTAAAGTGTGCCATGTTCGCGCATCGGCCAATAAGAGACTAGAAATATGAGAAGCTAAGAAAGCTCAGCTACAGAAAAAGACAGATAAGAGGAAAATAATTAACCAACAGGAACCAAATACAAAAGTTTCAGCAGCCGGAAGGTTGAAAATCAAACCTTTTTCCTAAGAGAAAAATGTGTAAAGCGCGAAGATTTCCCTTACAAAACCCGAGTCAAAGTGTAACTCTGAAGTGAAATTCGCTTCAACCCTTTCAAAATGGGGAAACAGGACTGACGTTAACTTCAAAACGCAACAAAATATTAACTTCATAACGCAAGAAAAGAAGGTTTATTCCTACCACGGGAAGCGTTTTTTCGGGGCTTAGCGTGCCTTTGCTAATCATCAATTGTCACTATCATTTTGTGAAGCTAATTGTGTGAAATGCGGTACCCTGCCGCGTAATTTTTTGGGTATAAAGGTCGCCTTGGGTGAGGAATACGAGGTTTCGCTCAGAAAAGAGTGACAAAAAGTTGTCACCGAAGTCGTGCTCGTTTGTACGGGAAATATAAAAGCATGAAACTCCGGCAATCTTTTTCTTCTCTCTCTCTCTCGACGAAGCTCATCTTTCCTCTATTTAAGGTGGCAAGAGTTGAACTTGCTAATGACACACTCGATCATCAATCGCAGCCTCGGGACGGTGAGGTACTGCGTTGCAAAAATGGAAATACTGATCTACCTCATCTCAGAGGGAACGAAAATGTTCTCATTTCTCGCATACACGCCTAGCTTCATGAACGGAAAAAAATTCGTAAATTTGTCAAGGCTAACGTAACCATTTGCGCTCCCACTAAGGTTGTCAAGTTCACTAAGGCTACTATGAAGAAAGGTAGGAAACACCATGAGCGCCACGAACAGCGTGGTGCGCTGCCCGCTTCATTACGAGGGTGATGAATAACGTTGTTTACACCTCTGGATCAGCGTACGTCGGTCAAACCTACTGGAAATGAAAACGCCGGTTCAGGGAGCCCGCCAAAATATTCTGAAAGACAGTGTTCTTTTCCTTTTTATACATTGCAACAGCCACAGGTACAAATGAATGCTTCTGACGTGACGGGACAATGTCGCCTCTATAAGAAGGCCTATTGTGGCTGTCGATACCGGCAATACAGCCACTGCCGTGTTGCCCTGTCCTCTCTTTACTGGTTTGTTAGCATTTCCTGATGCTGCTTGTTGCAGAGATATCTATCTCATAGCGTCACTTTCAGATAACTATTAGCAATGATTTACAGGGGTCGTCGAGACTACGCAAGGTGGCCGTCCTACGCCTCTATGCTTATCATTCATTACATGCAATGTTTCTCCGCTTAGCCGTGGTGTGGCGTACGCTGGTAGCCATCCCTCAAGTGTGCCTATTTGTCCCATTGCAAATAGGCTAACACGGCATGAAATGGTATAAAGGTTCAGTTGGCAGGGCGAAATTAAGGAGTACAAATCATACTAGTCGAGAGGCGAATGCGCTTCCATTTAATTGGATTGGTACCAAATGCGTCAGCAATTCGTTAGTTATGCTGTCCTACCTATAGCATAATTTTTTGACGTGTAGTGTAGCTCTGGTGTGATATGACCTAGTATCCGCACAGACTGCGCAAAGTGCGTGATGGCGTCATTGAAATGCCGAAGTTTTCTATATTCTATTATTTAATTTTTTTGTTTTTGTTATTATTATTTATTCATTTTCGCTTTTTTTATTTTTTTCGTTTATTTATTCATTTTCATATATGTATTCAGATGAAAATGCAGGAATAAAGCCCAACAAGGAGTGGTAAGGGCACTAATTCAACGAAAGGGGAAAGCCAATGAGCATAACATACAATATACCAGCAATTCTTTAGTTACGACGTCCAATGAAGTGAGTGATTTTGTAATTTGTGGTGTGGAGGCTGGGCTTTGTTAGAGCTACAACACAGCGCCTCGTCGCGCTCATTGTACCGGCACTAACGGCCCCAGCGGTATCTTGCGGACCATGAGGAATCAGTGCACAAGAAGAGACAGCTGCGCGTCGTCGGCTATCGCTCCTCCCTCGTTGCACAGTGCGGCAGAAGTGCAAAATCTAGCCAGTTTGATGAAACAAAGTTTATTTCGGCCAAGTTATAAAGGATCCATTGTTACGGAGATAATATTGTTAAATACCCTCACCATTTTGGGAGGAGAACTATCCTTTGCAAGGGTCGCGTTCAGCTATTTAACGCGGAGGTGTTTTATTCCCGGATGCACAAATGTTTTATTAACGTCATATACTTCACGTATGTGACACCAGTACAACGAAGCAAGCGGCCTGTAAAGGGTGCACCCCTGCACTGATGGCCTTCTTGCGGGGAACCATCCTTTAATTTTAAACAGTACGTTATACTTAGGGTTGTTAGTTTTTGGGTTTTATGTTCTACACCAAAGTACTAATGCCGGCATAAACCAAGATTTCACTGACGTAATATGTCACGGACGTGACGCCAGTACACCTTTGCGGGGGCAACCCGCCAGAATGACATCGCTCGTCAAGCACACCCACAAAACAGCCACCGACCCACAAACAATGCTCTGCTGCAGGTTTCGCTGCACGTTTCGTTTTAGTGTATTACTGATTCCCATGACACAGCAAACAACAGCAGTTTTTTTCTCTTGCAAAGGAAAGAATCACATGGAGAGCAATGTCGAGTTGGTATATGGGTGCTTCAGATTTGTTTTAAAAAAAATTTATAAAACATTGAGAATTCTTGTGTGCATCTTGCATGCTTGGATCAGTTGGAATACTTTAACACTGTGCCATTGCTGGAGTTCTTTCTTGAGAGATTCCACAGCGAAATGGAAGAAACCGTAGCAGACGACGCAGAGCTGTCTCCGGCTCTGGGGCTCATTCCGCATGTTTTGAAAGATTCCCGCCGTGCCGGTCGTGGCGCCCCGCGAAGCGCTGGCACGCACTGCTTGTTACCTCTAACAGTTGCCGCGCCTGTACACTTGGTGCGACATAAACTAGTGTGTGTGCACATCGTGATATGTGCGTGAACGCGGCTGTGAAATGCCTTAGTGTTTATATTTCGTGTGTCTATTGTTATCTATATATTTTTCAGTTATCATGATGCTGCTTACATAGGGTTCAAGTTAATCCATGCTAACTCCATTTGGAAGTCAGGGCCTTGCCTTGTCGTCCTCTTGGGCTATTTTGGTCGTACTGTTAACCACTTCAGAAGCGTGTAGCAACCATACCCATTCGGCACTTTGCTAATTAGTTTATTTGAAAAGTTTTAATGCCAACTTTTAGGTTGAGAGCTATAGAAAGGACATCTAGTGCTTTTCATGCGCACTACCAATGCTTGTAACAGAAACTAAAATTAATCCCGTCCGTACAAAATGCCAGCACAGTACTAAGGATTGCAGGAATATGAAGACAGTACAGCCTCAACGTAAAAAGAAATGGCACAAGTGATTCAATACTGCAGAGGAATGTTCGCGGCAGGCGGCGCTATTGTCATTTAGCGCTCCTACAGCGACAGTGCCAGTGACATCCCATTTTCTTAAAAAGGCATGGTCGGCGCTAAGCCCTCCCACAAGGAGCTTGCATTTGAAATGATAGCTTGTGTGCCGCTTATCCGCAACATCATGAGGCAACTTTGCTGCGAACGTTCCTTCATTTCTTCTTTTTTTGTAGCTGGCGTTGGGAGCAGCGGTATTTTCTCTATCGCAGTTTTCAACCTAGCTCCCTGTTTGCTGGACGATAGCGTCAAAAGCTGTCGGCGCGAGTAAAATTACTAGCCACAAGAACCTGCGCTTTCAAATTTCCCCGCAAAAAACGATAGCAGCACAGCGTTACGTCATCTGTGCCTCTTAAATAATTACAGAATTTATTACAGCACTTCCATAAAAATGTTGTAGAACGATATACAACTTTTAATTCGTATTACAAGAATTGATTGACTTTTAATTAGTTAAAATAATCTCGTCTACGCAAGGGTAATAATTAAGCGCGAACGCTCCGCCAGCTTCCACGACGTTGAGCGTGCGCGCAGGCAGCGAGGCATATAGGTTGCTTGCATAATACGGGAGCCCTTGAAGTCGCGTCCATTCATTATTCACCGCCTCCCAAAGCAGATGTGTTGACCCTCCATGTAGATGCAGCCTTGCCAGTCGCTGATTCGTCGGGCCCCGCACGTTTTTAATAATATTTAGGTTCGCTGCTTTTTGAGGCCATGGGGGCTCCTCAATGCAGAGTTGTTTGATCTTCTGCCTCACTAGCCTTTAAAACATTAGGGATATTTTCAGTCCCCCAAGTTTGTAAAGCTATTCGAGTATCCAAAGAATAAGAAGAAAACACAATATATCAGCTTGCATTAAATAAAATTCAGCGCTATTATGTGGAGTCCTCGCGATTAGTTTTTTTTTCAAATATTGTAAAGATGGTTTGGGAAAACAAAACCTCTTTGGAACGTGCTGTTTTATCAGCAAAAAAAAAGACTAATGACAGCTCTTTTTAATAATTAGCCAGAAATGTACTTTGTAATAGCTCGTACGTACAAAATACAGTCAAGTTACAGCTATCAATATATCTTAAGCACAAAAATGCACCGGTAATCTCCACTTTAGGTAATACAAAAAATACGATTTTTACTCTTGCATTTAAATACATTCACACTGTATCATCACATCTATAATTCAATTTTCAGCAAACATACACGTAATCCTTCTGTGCAGGGAGCATATAGGTTGCCAGTAGTTATACCTACCTGGTGTGAATGGGGATCGAGTCATGCTAGAAAATAAAGCACCCGTCCGAAAATGGGCCACCCAGATTGAAGGGAATGAGAACTTGTTAGAGAATGTCCGCATATGCTGCTGCAGTGAGTGTTCAGTTTATACGGATGAGCGGTCCAAGCCCTCGGTGTGCTATGACACCCCACACATTAACGGACCGGCGATCGCTAGCGGCGACGTGTTGCGTGTACTTTGGTTCGTACCTGTAACAAAAAGAATAGACATTTTGTATTTTGTTTGCTACCCAGCAGCGTAAATCTTTCCGGTAAATCTTATAGTAGCGTTCAAATGAAATGTAACTAGGTATTTAGAGCTCTCAGATGGTGCTAGGAATACAAAACTAGAAAAAATAAAATTACCGCTGTCACAGCTGCCGTAAACATTGCATAATTTCTTCATAACAAATGGACTAAAACAAATACAAGTATAAAGACAAAATGTCTTTTCTATGCACTTATACGCAGAAAACTGCATGACTGCATGACTGCAGAAAACTGCATGAAAACTGCAAAACTGCATGACAGGGCATAATACGGCTGCCACACGCGCCGCTGTTGGTGCCACTTGCTGCTGAAGGTAGATTCGTCCTTGAACACAGCGTTCATCTATTCCCAAGTCGTCCACAAATGTTGCCTAGGGGCAAACTCCAATCTAAGCGCCTTGTTTTGTCGCGTTAAAGTCGCCTCTGGCAGGATATTCTACTACGGAGCCCGAACGAGCGAAGACGCTCTCTGATGGTAGTAAGAGATAACTGTAGGCCAAGTTTCTGTTGAATCTACCGGGCTGTAGTAAAAGGGTTGTCAGAGACTGCGGGCGCAATCAGCCTGTCCTCTTCTTCAGTCGTCGGCCTTGGGCGTCCACCTCGAGCCACGTCTTCAACTCTACCCTCTTCCAAAAGGCCTGAACAATGCGTGTAACGCTTCAAAGTGAGCACCCGACACCTGCAGCAATGCTTCTCGTCCGACCTGCTTGATTAAGGGTCAATATTTCTACCGTTGTCGCCTCGTCGATTCGCGGCATCCTATGTCCTGTGTCATTCTGACAAAATTTATTCGAACAACACCTGGCTCAAACTCTTGCTGTGCTGGTATGTAAGCACTGCCACCCACTGATTTTGACAGTGCGTCGTTCAGAAAATATTTGCCGGTGAACTGCCCTAAGGTAGCTCGCAGCCCTAAGAAAAAAAATCATGTGCATGGGCATGTCTGTCGATAAAGAATGCACGAGCGTTTATGCAAGATGTGGGCTTTCGATTGGGCCCACAGCAAGATGGGCTGATTTCTGCCTGCCACCACTTCTTTGAAAATGGATTGTGCTTGCCACTCTCGCTATCGCCGCGTGGGGAACGATTCCGCCGCGTGTCGCAATTTTTCGGCTGCCGTGATGAATCACTTGTGCCAATCTTTTTCCGTTGAGACTGTACATTCATTAGCTCCTCTCCACTGGCAGCCTGACAGGGGGTTCCCACTTGATACAAAAGTCATCAAAGGTTTTGCAGCTACTGTGCCTTTCAAAACTATGCCTGTCCGTGAAACCACCTATATTCATGAATATTTAGGCATTTCTAGTCTTGGTATTACCGCACAATTTTCGCACTGTAAAAATAGCCCAACGGAGAAACTCGTCTAAGAAAACGCGAAAGCGTCCGTATGTCGAAACTGCTGCGCGGTAGATTCTAAGGGGGCTTAAATAATCCTGCCCTTAGCCCTCTAGTACAGCGCACCCTAAAGTCGAGGTACAATCCCGAAGTTGAATTTTTTCCCAGTAATTCGCTTTTTAATCGAAGTCATTTTAGTGCCCGAATGGCCGACACTTATGTTGGTGTTTCAACCAAATCACTGCTGTGATTTGAGGTGGTTGACCGAGAGGTCACAATAAACGTGAGGGACAAATTGACAGATGGGCACGGGTTAAGAGGTGGTTAACCATCCTCTGAAAATAAAAGCCAATGGCATCCGGCGGCAATAGTAGCACGGAGGTAATTATTTCTAAATGTCAATTTTACAATGTTAAGCCCAAAAAGTGCACAGGCAAGCGCGCCCCCGAGAAGAAAGTTCGTTGCTCTCAAGAAACGCAGGGAGCAGTTAATCCCCGCACTTTTTTTCGTAGCACAGAGGAGCGGTTAACACTCACAAAATAGACTACCAGTGGACTTGTGGATGCTCTCCGCTGTACGCACATTCGAATGATAAGGCTCAGCCAAACTTCTATCTCCGTGCAGCACAAAAAAACAACTGTGAATCTGTTCCAAATCTGTCAGAATTCACAGACCTTCTGTGCACGGATTGATTACTTTTTGCGCAGTACTTTGGTCTCCTCGATTTTTTTAGATTGTTTGTTTTTGTGGTAATTTTTTGTGTTCCTTGTGAAGTCGCGAGCTGTCAGTAAGCACTTTTGTTCTTACCTGAATGAACAGCCCGGTACTACATGAATGATAGTAAGATAAGGAATTCGGCTCGTTGGCTTCGCATCTTTCAAAACTGCGCTTGAGTTTACTCAACACACACTTTTAAGGAATACAAACGAACGACGTCGACAGCACAAGCGCAAACTAACGAATTTTCCCTTCTAATGAATCAGCTGTTTGCGCTCGTGCTGTCCACGTCGTTCGTTTGTATACCTTAAATGTGTATCCTTAGTAACCTCAAGCGCAGTTTTCAAAGTACACGAATGAACATGATCCAAGTCACTTTGAAAACGTATCCAAAAGAAAAGAGAACAGCAGCCCCACGCAAGAGCGTCTTCACATTTTATTTGTTCCAGTGCACGACTTTTTCACAGTACTTCCACTGATTTTGTTATCGGAACCTACGTGAAAGTTTCTTCGTCTTATAGTTTAGGGGGGGCTAGCTTTATTCAAGTTACTTAATAAGTACAGTGTTTTTGGCGCTTCATCTTCTGTCGCCACGATAAAAGATAGCCAATACGTAAAAACGTTCGATATGAGCCCGTCTTTTGCAGATAGCTGTTGAATTGTTCAGTGCAACTAGTAATCCTAATTGTCTCGATAAGTAGCAGGAAGGTTATTTCATACACTCTGCTGCGCTGCTCCCCGTTTCTATTCTATTCTATTCTTGTATATCCTATTACATTTAAAGCAGGCCTTCCAGCCCTGTGAAGCCCAAACGTAATGCGGTCACAACATTTTCACATACATAAGTACTATCAGGGAATCCCCGCAGTGTGCAGTAATTAGGCGTGGAAATCAGAGCTAGCATGGTCACAATTGCAAAATCTTGCAAAGGCGGTCTGCCTATCATTATTAGTTAGGCATTGAGTTAAGACAAAGGACAATAATTCGAATGTTAGGATTTTCCTACGCCAAGCGCGTTATCATAGCAATTCCGGAACGATCATTCATCCATCATCCTTCTGCCATGCGCGTTTACTACACGAAATTGGTGCAACGATATAATTTTAAGCAGTTACGGTCGAAGTTTACACCCCGCTAATTGTATGCGAGATTGGCAGATACATTTTTTTTTTCTATTGAAGGAGGAGAGCTGCGTCTTATGAAGAGAAGATAAATGGATTAAAAAGACAAACTAAGTGCGAAATGAAACAGAAATATTTACAAGAAAGAATTCAATTAAGTGTCGAGAATTCAAAGATCGAGTGATCGCGACGCACACAAATTTTCCATCGTTTTGTGAGCGTTTTATCATGGGCATTGCAAAATGGCAATTTGTCGTTTCGATGATGGCCACATAAAAGCAGCGTAAACTCTGCTGAAAAATATTTATTGTTACGGTTTTTTTAGGATTGCAAGGTTGTAAACGCGTTCATTCTACACCCCCTCAGAGATAAACAAACGCTTTGGTTACGGGCGAAGCCACCTCTAGCGTATTCTAGTAAGTGGAGATATATAAACCTAAGTGAGCAAACTCTTGCGAGAACAATCAAAACACCATAGCCAACTGCGCCTCATTGCCCCTGCAGTTTGCTTTGGTTGTATATATGTGCGATAAATTTGGCCTCCAAGCAAGGAAATGTTTACATTGTAAATAAATGTTAAATGTGCGTATTTACAAGCTGTAAAAACTAGCGGTAAGTCACGCACGTTTCACAATTTCTGGCCGTCTCTATGAAGGCAAGCTGGTTTCCAATTGAGAGGACGTCATTTGAGCTAAATAGAGAAAAAGATCTCGAACGGAGATTGGCCTTGTTGACTTTTGGTTCACTTAATATTGAATTGCATTGAATTGCGGGCGACGTTTTGTACCTGTTATTCTTTTATGAACATAGATGAACTTATTGTGGCTTGGGTGAACACCTATTGCTCAGTTTGATAATCGTCACAGCAGAAAGCCAGTAGTTTTTTCATTCAGAATATTTTGGGCGATTTTGTGTAAACCACGTTCACAACAAAAAATAACGAACTAATTGTGTTCTCACTATAAAATCACCTTTTAAATACGCATCTACTTTCGCTGATGCCGTATTTTAAGAAAGCTTTCACGGGAATTTGGTAAACCTCAATATATTTCTCGAAATACGTTCTACATTCGCCGTGTTGAATGTTATGCACCGCTAAACTTAGCACGCATTGAGTGATAGGATCGGCGTAGTCCCCCTCTCTTTGCAACTACAGGAGGCTTGAGGTTCGCTCAAAGCTTACCGAAACGATGTGTTTTTGTGAAAAAAGACATAGCAAGTCTGCTTCCCAGAGTGGTTGCAAGGAGATGCAAAGAGCTCTGATAAAAATAGGGCACGCGCAAACACACAAATGGAAAATTTGTTGCCAGTAATACTGATTGTCTTGTCTGAACTAGTTGAAACGTCGCTGGTAGCTATTTGCCGTGAATCGAAATTAAAACCCACTACTAAATGACGGGTTAATCTACTGATACAAAATTAAATAAACTCAATGTACCTAGCAGTTTTTCTCAGGTATTCGAATGTGCTTTTTTAGCTCTGCAATTAGGACTGATGAGGTCGAGGGACTATTGCGATGGATGCCGTCAAAGAGCGGTTTAAACAGAAGGCGGCTGGAGTAAACGTGGGGTCGTGCTCAGAAAGCAGTATTACAGCTTTGTTTTGGTGGCTCCCTAGTGTGGACGCATACATACCTTGTTTGTTTCTGACTCAAGACGTAGCTGTTTTACAGTCTTTAAGTTATTTTAAGCATTTTTGTCGACTTGTGTAACTGCTGTACAATTAGCGCGGCTAATTTCAAAGTGCACTTTTGAGTGATCCTACTCCTACATTTTAACAATGATTTCCACAGCCCTGTGGAGTTCTTCAATTTCTTCTCGCATCTCCACAACTCGAATTGGTGACGGCGTTGCATACATTTAAATCAGTTTTGTCGCAGACGTGTAGGTCAATGCCAAAATTGTCGCGGTGTGAATCTGCACACTTCAACTCCATTTATGACGCGACAATTTTGTTTAGTTTATTTGCATTCAGGGGTTCAAGTGTAAATTCAGGTGGTCTAGTCCTTTTAGTCGTTAGCGGTCACATATAACGTCATTTCATGTTCCTTTGGGTCCTGTGCGTACGGAACTAAGCACGTGAAGAGGCCACCTACCACCCACATTGTGTAGCTCATCGTCACAAGGATTTGAGTGTCTCCGTCGTATTAATCACGCCTTCACATCTGCGCCTGTGCAATGGTGGAATCTAGGACCGCTTTTGATGTCTGTTGATGCGTTCCGTATTATGGTGGGCTCTACTGTGTGGTGACCACTTACCTGCGCCAGTGAAGGCGTTGAATTGTCGACCTTCTGTATCCACTTGTGGATGGCTCATTACCGGCCTCTTTACAATTCCGTTGCTCGATTTGTCTGCCTCTATTGTGGTGGCTAATTATATCTTTCAGGCCAAAAAATACAAAGGTGTGTGCCTGAATTTTTAATGTGTTGGTCGAATTTTCACTTTTAACCTTTGTACCAAATTTGTGCTAGTGTACCTCCTCGGTGTATTTTCGTGCGAGAGTAACATAGGGCACGCCTATAATATTAACGCTGCGCAGACAGCCTGAATGTTATATCTTTCCCGGAGACTAAATTGTATGATAGATATATTAGGTTTACGCTGCACCTTATAGAACAAAAACAAACCAAGGGCACTGGGTTTTATTCATATTTTGTATCCCTGTAGAAACTCAAGATTTTTATTGCCAGGGTAGTCTTTTTCAGGTGTTGGAGATGGGCCACACACTTGTCGAGCGGCTTTTGTGAGTATGTTGTTTGGATTGGGAGACAAGACAATAAAATACTTCAGTTCGCGGAGTCGTCTCACCAGCGGTTCTATTTCGAACCGTTTTTTATGGCCTATTAAAGCACGGTGTAAGTCGACACACAAAGTGGTGAATAAAAAGAATTTGTTATAATATCCTTAAATACCCACAGTATTGGACGCAAAGCAACATTATTTAGCTTAAGAAAAACTTGATGCCCGTTTTGCAGTACGAGAGTACTTTTAACAAACATAACGTGTTTAGTAGTGCTTCTCACATAAGAAGACGGGTTACAATACGCTGCTGTGCAGGCAACGTCAAAGTAGCAGAAGTCGCAGGCGTGGGAATTCGGTTGAGCTGCCACATTTCGATTGTTTGTGCGCAATCTTTGCACATTTTAGTTTACATGTAATGATGTTTCACTGCGATTGCTGCTGCAACAATGTTTTGCAACTGTAATTTTTGCGGAAGGTTGCTAAAAGTTTTACAGCTAAACTCAAGACAGACTCGAAGAAAATTATTGAAGAACTGAAAAACGGAATGAATGGGTTCCGTGAGAGCGTGAAATTAAGAAATTAAACTTTTGAAGAACTTGAAAGCAGAGAAGCCCCAACTCCTAGCTGACAACAATAACTTGGCTGCACGGAACCACGCCTTGGAGAGAGAAATATTTGTAAAAAGCAATATAAAATAAAAAGGATTCAAGCACTCTTCCTGAAGATTGCTTTGCGACCATGAAAACCATTCGATCGAAATTTGGCTGTCCGCTCAAGGAAACCAACATTGACATTGTGCGAAATGTGCGATCCACGACAAACTCAAATTTCCTGACCGCAAGGTTTGTTTACCGCCAAAACAATGCTGAATTTATTGCAAGTTCCGTAAAACTCGTTTCGAGAGGGAAGATTTTGGTTTCCATGACCCAGCAGCTAAGCCTCTCTGCATAAAAGATTAGCTCACCATGGAAACCAAGCAGAAAGTCTTTAAGGCTCTCGCTTTAAAAAGGAACATTACTGGCAGTTTGTGTAGACGGCTGATTGCCTTGTGAAAGCCCGCAAGACGAGGAGAGTCACGTCTTCTGAATTCCTGATGTACCAGACCTTGAAATCTTCAAAAGTCGGCATAAGCGATTTAGGTCATTGTACTATGTCGTACATTAAAACTGAAGAATTTGAAACCCGGCATCAATTTTTTTTATTCTGCATACATGTAACGCACGCAGCCTCATTAAACCAAACAACAAATTTAGGGCCTCTTATCTTTCTTTACACTGCCTGTTTGAAAGAAATGTACTTTCGAAATATGACTCGCCATCCCGGATAGACGTTTGTGTATTTTCCCACTTATTCCGCTGAGTATTGCCATCGTCCCACGTCTAGCCATGGCGAGTCTGCAATTCTCGTAAAAAAATCATATCTCCCATGTTTGCAAAGTGTACCTTTCACTAAACATTGCTTATTGTGGATCTGTTTAAGTGGAAGTCAATCAAATAAACTTCGAAAAGGATGTGGCGAGTCTACTATTCCAAAATTATGTTATCTCCAATTGCGTAAAATATACCTTTCATTAAACAGTGCTCATTGCAAATCTGTTTGGGTGCAGTCCATCTACAAACTTCAAAAATAACGTGCGAAACACTACCCTTCATATTATTTGCAGGCCCTACAGTACCACTGTGTTGAACCCCTGCGCCCTGCTCAATTGTCCACTCCACTTGAACGCTTGGGAAAACAAAAACATTGGTATTCTAGGAGATATTACATTCACCTTTTGGATTACTTGCCATTGCAATGTGTCGAACATAGCAGTGGTTGTCAGGACCATGGATTTGAGTCGCTCAATAAATTATGCATGCATTTTTTGAGCAATACAAATTTGTAAAAAATTGATTATGACCTCCTCAACCTTTTCGCCCCGCCAGAAGGTTTCATTTCTAAGTGCTGTTACGGAATATTCTACCGCAGCTCTGTTATTTAAATCTGCAAAATGCGACAAAAATACTCAATTACTCGAATTTGTTGTTAACAGGAAACAGTTTGCTTCTTGAATACTTGGAAGCCTACAAATAACTGCAACGGAAAAGAAAGGAACCAACTAACGCTCACTCGGAGCTGCTGTGTTACTGAAAAACAAAAAAAAAATATACAAGAAAACTTATAGATTTGGGAAACTTGTCGATACCTCGTTCTTTTTCCCGTGTATAGTGATGGGCGATTTGCTGGCACTATTGTCACCATGTTCATTGATTAAGGTCTCAATTCTTTAACAGTTTTATCATTATGAATGCACCACACCACGGTCTCAGCAAAGAAAGGGTGACACCCACACTATTTATAATGCGCAGGAAGATTGGTGGTAGTTGAATTCGTTATCTTAAACATCAGTTGTCCTTAACGAAATATTAGACAGCGTCTTTTATGGCCTACATATGCAGCTTTGCATGACAACAGAATTCTGCAAACCCCGCCAATTGCACAACAAACTAAAGGCTGCGCATGGTTCATGCTGCACACATTCATCCCTTTCTTCGAACAATCCTTGTTATTAACAAGGCCTCAAAGATTACCCTCTATTGTTTTTCAAAAAACACCGCCATCATGCCACATCCGAACCCCAAGTACTCAAACCGTGTGCCATTATATTGACTCTGGTCGTACCAGCAATTTTTTTTGTGTGCGGTAGCCTTCTGCGCCAGATTAAAGAGAACGATCAGAGAAAAAGAAGGACCGGTTTGACGAAAAATTGGCTAGAGGACCATAGTCAATAAAATGGTGCACGGTTTGAAGAGCGTGGCGCCCTGATATGGCGTAAGTGCCGTTTTCATCAAAAATGGCCGCCATACCGCCCTGCGAAAGTGGATGTCCAGCGAAGCTTTTGTAAACCACTACATATGCTGTTGCAGGAGGGCCTGAAATATTCCTCGTCGTCTCGGTGAGCTTGTGACTTGCCCTCTGTTTCTCTGACGGCGGGTCCTGATCCATGCGCTCGCCCTCCAATGACTTCAACACCGCTTTTCACCAGCAGCTGTAAACGTAATCTTTACCAGGAACACACAGGGGGGTCCCTTTGTTCACAGGCGCCTTATCATCTATCGTCTGTTTTCTATACTTGTTTTGTGGGGTTTCTTTGAAGAATACTGAACTTTATGCTGTATGTCTGATTGCAAAGTAAGATTGAGCTGGGCTTCTCTGGTGGCCGATGCTGGGTTTTGCCTAGCCTGACACTTGCGCTCGCCGTATTAGGGGAGGACTGCTGGATCCTGTATGGTTTTTTTTTGTTTACGACACGAAATTTTCCGACCAATTAGAGGCTAACAGCTTCGCTGTAAAACAAATTAGAAATACCGGCCGCATTGTTAATAATCCCAAGAAAGGGAGGAACGTGTGCGGCGTGAAACATGCGTACCTTGTCTAAACGTCTGTTGTGGAGAGCATGTGTCAGATAAAATACAATGAGCGAGAATCTCCAACGCATTTTAAGAAGTATGATGACACGCTTTGTTTGATGAGACTGTGTTGTAGCACAGAAATAATGATCAAACTTTTGAGAAACGTTTTGGGGCTTTTTTATCCATCAACATGGTAACAACACTGTCGGAATGTCCTCTTTCACGCTAGACGGGATACAGCACGGGGTATTAACAACTATGTTTTTTTAGTTGTATGTTAGGTTTTTTGTAAAAATTGTGTTTTTAGTAAAGCCGCAGTTGCGAGTAAGCGCTTGTGTGGGTCCTCGTTTTCCAATTCCGGTAACGTTCGGTATTGCAACAGTCCACTCCTGTCATTACAACGCCAATTGGACTGCAGTCATTGGATACAGATACTCCTAAGTAGCTTACACTGAATTTTCATATATTATCTATAAACTCATAGCAACTCACATCATATGCATGTTGCGCAGGAAAAGTAAGTTTTCTCCTGTGAACTCTTGTTTTGTAGAAGGATTGGTAATAAATTTACCGGAAAAAGGCAATCTACATCACAAAGCAAGAAGCAGCGATACGACCTTTAGTTGGCAGCATGTAAAAAAAAGTATTCGACGTTCCAAGAAGCTTGCTAAAAATTTTGAAGAGAAACTTCTCCGAAAAAGAAAGTTTCGCAGGGTGGTAACGACACCGCTTAGCAGTGGCGTATATTAAACACTCTTCCTTAACAGCCAATAATGCGATCAGCTAAATATACCAAGGTTTTACTACGTATGAAATTTCCCAGGTATCGCAAATGCTCTCGGCCCTTTCTTTTCTGAAACTTCTTTCTTATCAAGATCAACGCACATTGGCAATACCATTGCACGCGGTTGTTTCTTCGTATATTCGGTCACTCAAATCGAATGCCGCGTGACAATTGTCAATCATAATAATACTATCCCTGCACAAGGTAAAATTTTCGCTTCGTGTATTAGAGAACATAGGCGCGATAAGTGATATCTTCACCGATATAGTTAATCTTATTTTCAAATCTGGAGTGTTTTACCGGGAACTCAATAAAAGCTTCAAATTTTTTTACTTTCTAAAAAGGGAATAAGGCAAGAATGGGTAACTACCGCTGGATTTTAAAGCATTCACTTTCCGCAAGGTCATTATAAGTTATAGAAAAGCATGTTTTATCCAATTTAAATTGTTTACCTTTCTTATGTCAAGGAAATTTGGTTTTCGGCACAGTTCGCCTACCAACGTTGCCATGGTACGCTTTACAGACTATATGAAGCTCGACATTGATTCAGGCTTGCTAATGGGTGGTTTTTTATCGATTTAACCAAAGCATTTTACTCTATCTTTATGACATCTTGTCTTCAACACTCTCCATAACCGATATTAACGAGCCACCGTTGTGACTAGTACGAAGTTTTCTATTTAATCGTGAGCAAAACAATAATTCTTTTGGTACCCAGAGGCACTAAAATGGCAAACTTAAAGTTTCGAACAGCTTCATTGTTGGCTGTTTTTTAATTCTATTATACACTATTGTCCTTCCTGCCTGCTTCAAAGTGCCTACACGCCTTCCTCTAATATTGATATCAACATAGACACGTCGAATTCATCCATTGATGTTTTTACTACAAGCCGCAACCAGGATATTACTAACAGTTGTTCATGCCTTCGGCGCAACATTTTATTAATCAATCGTTCCAAAATCAAACTTGTGGCATTTTCTTAACGTTTGAAGACAAAATTCTATTTTTCCTGTTTACGTTAACTATGATGCTATTCCCCCGACTGATCTATCCTTATTTGGGGGGGGGGGGTGAACTTCACAGTGTCCTAAAATTTATTAACCACCCAAATTTTCTAAAAACAAGGTGGCTTTCGAAATCTCGGTAATAAATAAAACAAAGGTCTATTTCCCGCCGCCTATTCGGCGATGTCCTTAAGGTGCTTTTACTTACAGTCCTGTAATATATTGCATTTCATCCTGGGGCTTGGTTTCTGACATTCATTTAATTCCTTTGAAGGTCATTCAAATCGTAGGCATCCCAATTATGCCACCTCGATTCTTCAATTCTTATGTACCTGCAATAAATCGTTACCTGGATCTTCTCCCGCTGAATACACTGATTTTACACAATCTCCGAATGACAACCTGTAGACTTGTTACTGATAAGAGGGTTCTTTTAAAATCAGTAGAACTGATTTCACTAACCATAGCGTAACTAGAGTTTTCTTACAACGTATTTTCTCTGCTGCTGGCACGAGGGCGCGGGGGATTGCTTCCCGTCGGCTGCGGCCGATTTTTTGATGGAGATGAACAGTAGAAACGCACGTGTGTTCGAAACTCCGGCGCACGTTAAAGATGCCCAGATGGTCAAAATAATCGGGAGCCCTACACTACGGCGCGGCACATCGCCTGGGTTTCTTCAGCGCATTAAACCCTGCAATCAATCAATCAATCAATCAATCAATCAATCAATCAATCAATCAATCAATCAATCAATCAGTCAGTCAATATAATTTCCTACCTTCAAAAGGCGGAGCAAACTTTGGAGACAGACCATTGTATTTGCCGTTCTTGGCTTATAGATGACTTGCAAAATAATGTTAAAATGTGTTAATGCACCAATCGTCAAAAAAATAAATCAATTAATTCATCCTCGACTTACCCCGCCTTTGAGCTGAATAGTTTGCACGATTTCCTTCTGTTTCTGCCTAGTTTTTTTCTCAGCATTTCTATGTTGTCAGATATCCTTGCTCTTTTTTGTACATCTCAGGCATGCGTTCTCTTTTTATGGACAAATTTATTTAGTGTTAGGTTTTTGTACTGTTGCAATAATCTTCGTATTACTTTTTTGGGTTTCTTTTGTTGTGATTGCTACTGTGTATTATTTTACGGTTCATTTGCAAGAGGTCCCACCGCAGTGCCATACATCGCGACTCCTGTCTATAAAATCAAATAATATACACAGCACCTTTGTAATATCTTACAATAAACCGAAATTGAAACTGGGAGAATTATCTCCACTAAACTATAAACCCGCTAGGAGGCCGTCTGAGAACTTGCAGCCTCATCGCGGTAGAACTTTGTTCGGGTAGTATAAAACACAAATGTGCTTTACATTCGCACCACGGGAAATAGGCGGGGAAAAACGAAGAAACTCTTGTCTTCTACCACTTGCTGCATGTTCCTCCTTGGAAACGGGGCTCAAGCCGTTCTGGTTTAACGTTTGGGTGTGTGGGTATTAGAGCTGGCCCGTTGAAGTTATTCTCTTTGCCCACGTGTGATCAATAATTGAACCATCCATGTGTCAATACAGGGAGAAAGTCGTCAAAACCACATCATCCGTTTATTCATACAGATATGTTTCACCAAACGTCAGCAACAACTCTTCACTGCAGCCGTCTTTACGCGATAGAATTTTTATAATCTTCTCGCTCCCTAGACCCCTTCCCATGGTTTCCCGCATTTTTCTCAGCGCAGGGTACTGTTAAGTGTACTGCATTCAGCAGTGTAGCAGCAGTGGCCGTTTGAACAGCGGACTCATTTCCGGCAACCTCAGAGTGGCCTGGAACCCAGCGGAAAGTTATTTACAACTTTGATGCATACGCCGACCTAACTCCCTTAAAACAAGACGTATGACTAAGTTTTTGAACGCTTTCCAGAAGCAAGAGCGTGTACAACGCGAGGCGAGTTCGTGAATACGATGGAATTTAAAATTTGAAGTTGGACAATGTGATTTAAGAGAATGCAAAATACCTGAATGCTTCTGCTGTGAATATACTGCTGCAAAAGTCAATTGTTTTGCTAACATGAACGTTTGGCCAATTTGCAGCAAAAGACACACATTTACAGTCTTAGAGGTGTCGCTATAAAATTCATCGCAGCGGTACTTTCTGGAGTAAAAATGAATTCTGGAGAATCACAATTTCTGGTGTCTTTTGTTTGTCAAGTAGGCTAACGATAGCTCACGCGACTCAGGGCGCAGATGTCATGGTGGAAATATTCAGTGTTGGATGTCTGTGGATGTCTGAAAACTGGACTGCTAGCTGAGATGCTTCTTCGTGCACTCTTAGAGAAAACGTCTTCGAGATAGATGGACGATATAGAAAGAGTTGGTGTGTGGGTGTGCCATCCTTTCTCGAATGAAAAAGTCACAATAAGTGTTCGCTGCTGGAACGGGGTTGTACTATACGTCCGAGAAGCAGCGCCGTTTGGCTGCGATATTGCAAGGTCGAGGTGACATGGCCGAGGTGGTTGAGCGCGCTTCAAGCTCCCGTTGCAGAGTTGCTGTCTTTCACCGATGTACGGGGAGACGACTTCCTTGCAGAGGCGGCGTTCTGGAGGCTTTGGTTGTGGAGGACCTCTTAGGGCACGGCACAGGTCCGGTCGCCTGACCGCCGTATCTCCCAGTCACGCTCCATCCTACGCCTTCATCGCTGTTCTTTTCCGGGGTCCCTCCTGCCCCCGCCCCTGATCGCTGGCCACTTCCGATTGGCTGGCGGCCGGTGCAGTTCGTGCTCTGCTCTTGAGCGCTGGCTGCCGTAACCGGATGAATGATTTTCGCCTCGTGCTTTGCGCCTCCCTTTTAGATGCGAAGCATCTTATGCTCGGGGCTGTGTCCCTCCCTCCCATCTGTTTGCCCGCCTTCCGCACTCTACTGCGCATGCGCGTCTCTTCAGCCCCGTAAGCGTTTGGCCTGACGTCAGCGCAGTCTACATTAATTAAAAGAAATAGTTAGGCAGCGTCCGGTTTTGAACCCACGACTCTCTAGCCGCAACGGGAGGTACGTGGCGCTCTTCCCGCTGCGCTAAAAACCGTTACGGGAACATGTGCTATGAACGCGCGTTATGTCCTTCACTAATTCAAACTACGTCAAGAAGCTACTCATACAACGAACGCACGCGAAGCTGAATGTCAACGGAAAAACGAACTGAAAACTTTAGAGGAGGATGTTTAATTTCCTGTGGCAAAACTGTGGCGGGAAGCGCCACGCACCTTGCAGCTCAACCAGAGAAGAGGGCGAAGATGGAGGGCAGCGGAGTATGAGCGTGCGCACGTAATAAAGAAAGACGAGAATCAGGAGGTGTTCGATCAGGTAATGCGGGTGTCGGTCTCTTCGCTGTCTCTACATTTCTCTACATTTATATACCTTTCTCTGTCTCTAAATGGGGGTTCACACTACGTTCCCATTCGTGCTCCGATAAATGAAACAACATAACGGCAACACAATGGAACCTACACGGAACCCCCATGATGCTTCGTATCCTCCTCATGGCTCCCTACGCGAAGATGGTGTAATTGTTTGTCGTCGTCTTCTCTCGGCGTTCGTTTGTTCTTGCGATTTCTTCGAATGACAGCGTGCGGCTCTTGACGACCTCACGGCGTCGGCCAGCCCGACCTTCGAGAACACTCTGCCCAGCATCAGTGGTGTGATTTCTCGCATGCTGTTCTCCTCGTCAGTTCCCGTGAGTGCTCGTCGGAAGTGGGGAGGACACACGCGTACTTCGCGAATCCGGTCACCGCACATTCTAGTTTGTGCTTACGTGGTCCACTTCGCGAGATATGTGAAAGCCTGCGGTTAAAATGATCTGGGCATGCCGGTCAACAAGAACTTTCAGCTGCAAGCTCAGAAATCTATGTGAAGTACAACTGCTGGTTCTCCGTCGAAGAGAGAAAGAGGCCCTCTCTCTCCTGTTTCTCTCCAGCCTTGCACCAATAGTGCAATGTGCCCCAGTTTTTCTACTCGCTCAAGTTTAATCACAGCCTCAAGCGACTTCACATGAGCACATGATCGCATTGCTCTCACGTCATAGACACCACATACGCCCCTGCTCTAATCCATATACGCATTGAGGTACTACTACATACTTGAGAATTTCGATGTAGACCCCGTGAATACGCTCGTTATTCCATCTATAACGCTTTATGAGTCATACTTTTACTGTACAAAAAAAATTATTCACCAGGCTTTATTAGTAATACGGTAGATCACGTGTGGGATTTGTGCAACTTTTTCAGCCGAAACAATCAATTCTTGCTGCATGTTTGAGCGTCATTCTTCATGGTCGAACGCCTCACAGAATTTAGTGTGATGAAAGCAGTTTCAATCCCCACACTCCTATTTCCCTGGTTACCTAAAGAGTGACCAGTGGGGCGATATCTGGACAGTGGGGCGATGTCTGGACAGATGACGACTTGGCTAAAGCGTCCTGAGGCATTAGGAAGACGCTTTACGCAAGACAACATACTTTCCAAAACACATTCCCATTAGGAAGAAAAACCGTCGCTTTGAATTATGTATGCCGCAAAGCTTCGCGTGTCTGATTGTGCGGAAGCAGCTCATTGATAAAGTTTGAAAATTGAGTTAGCACATTTTAGAAAGTGTTTTATGCCGGGTTCCACCAAGATATATCCGATGTCATATTCGTCACGGAAATGACATCAAAACAGAAACTTCTATTCATGCGGTTGCGCTGGGATTTGAACCACGAAATCTTTCGCCGCAACGTGAGGTACCAAACTTGCTCCAGGCTAAGACACGAAAGACGCGCAAACAGGTCGATAAACACATCCTATATCCTTCCCAATAGATGGTGCTCCCATTTAGGAGAGGCTAAGTGAAGTAGTGCATCATGACGCGAATGAGTGCCGACAGTTGGCTCCTCGATGCCAGCGCCTACGTGTACGTGGTACGCGGAGCGAAACCTGCGGAGAAGTCTTTAGGGCAACAATCACGGAGTAAGATTGACGCCTTCTTGCTAATGTCACGCTTGTGGCACGGTCGGCTGCTCCTTTCGCTTCAGCGGACCGTTTGTTCACCGAAGGATTCGCTGGCAACCCATTTGGTTTTGTTCGCACGGACAGTTCGCGAGCGCCTGTGGTTTCAGTCGGATTACGCAATGCATCGGCGGCGCGTGCAAGCCAGTGTTTAATACGGTACCATTCACTTATACCGCTATACCATACCATTTCGTGTTTACCGGTTGCAACGGAAGAGGAATCAAGCACATTTTTTTTTTCAAATCCCAGCCACGTTGCTCTCCTGCACATTGTGCAGTGTAGCTGATGGTGCGGGCCTCAAAAACGTACTTGCTGAAAAGAAGGGGAATATAGTTTCAAGTATCAAGCGAGCGCGTTCTCTCAGTCATGATCAAATTGGAATCGTAGGCGCAAAGTGTTTTATCTTTAAAAACTTGAACTTCTAACGGTTTTAGTGTGTGGTTTAACTTCCACACTTAGCGATTCATTCCCTTTTTAACTGTTTCGTTTGGGTAATATTGCAGTTTTAACTTACAATAATGTCTTTTATGTAGCAGTTCAACTCGTTTTTTGCCATACAAAAATTCTCGGTAGCACTCTCTCGCTTCTGCGTAACTGTTCACTGAGGCAGAAAAGGCAATTACAGATCCAGCATATTAAAATAGATTGCGTTCTTCACAAATATTAACACTTAAACCCTATACATAAAATACATTTTTATAACTTAAGTCCCCAAGCGTGCTGGCTGTTTTCGACGTAAAATACTTTAAGAATGAAACCAAGAAATGTCGTTGACGTAAGTGCAATTTCGCAGGTTTATTTCTGGTTGTATTTTCATGCACTGTTATTACCTAACTTTCACAGGTTTCTAAGGAAATCCAGCAGACACACGAGCTCAAAATTAGAGTTTGAAACACGGTACGCATTGATACCTCTCACCGCTTTTTTCGCCATAGAGTTGAAGGAGCCGATCAAATAGCTTTCAGGATTCAAACACTGCATCTGCCGTGATACGAAATGAGAATTCAGAATCATTTTAGAACACACGAGATCACCTTACTGCCTTTACTAACCACACTCAGGCTCGGAAAATAGGCTACTCGCACACGGGAAGTGCACATAAACCGGAAAATTGATATCCAAAACAAAAAGATGAGCAAAGAGCACAAACAAATTTCCAAAGCAAGGTTTGACAAATATTACGTATGCAGCGTAACTTAGTGTTATGGCTAGTGTGCTAGAAAAGATGAAGATATTTAAGTGACGGGACCCAGGCTTCTCCTGTTGCCGCTATTGCGCCTGAATAATAAATTTCAAACCAACCCATGAAGTATACAGCAACTCCCCCTGGAAACAGCCCTTAAGTGCAGAGCTCATGCATCTATGCAACATTTGGACAAGCCGCATGGTAAATGTTCTGTACTATCGCGGAAGCTCGTTTAGGTTGCAGCTAAAAGAAAAAAAATCCCAAATACTAATATTCTAAATAATATACGTCTGCCATGTCACTGGACACATTATAGTAGATATTCTTTCGACGCAACGTGAAAGATAAAAAAGACTGCTAAGAGGACAGGAATAAGGCTTACTTGAAACAAAATTTTTGGTGAAACAAGTAACTTCTTTATACCTACCGACCTGTACTCAATAAAACGTCAATCAACACAAGATATTTGATTCACTGTGAATTTGATTGTGCTACACACTTAGCACAATCAAGAGAGAGATGCGGAACCACCCGCGCGTAGTACGGAATGCACAAAAATTCAATGTTTTCTCAGGCAACAAATAAACATGTCATTGAGAATTGTAGCACTTGTTTCACTCCAGCTGCCACATTAACAAAATGTTGTGTTTCTGTACACTGTGTTACATTTACGAGCGCCTCGTTTGTCGTACCCCATGTCGCGTGTCCGTATTTATTTTATAGCGGACCAATTCTTAGGCACGCCTTGTCTTGCGTCGTTGATGGCGGTGCCGTCCACACGCTCAATGCGCATGCGCAACTCTCCTCCTTATACCCACAGCTCCGCGATACTACACTATAAAAAAAGAAATAGTTAGCGGCCCCCGGTTTCGATCCCACGACTCTCTGGCCGCAACGGGAGGTACGCGGTGCTCTTCCCACTACTCTGCAAATCCGGGACAGGAGCAAGTGCTACGAACGCGCCTTATGTCCTTGACTCATTCAAACTACGTCAAGAAGCTACTGATACAATGAAGGCACGCGAAGCTGAACGTGAACGGAAACGACGAACTGAAAACTTTAGAGGGGGATGCTGAATTTCCCGTGGGAAAGCTGTGGCGGGAAGCGCCATGCGCCTTGCAGCTCAACCAGCCCCGTCCGCAGCGCCTCTGATGCTGATTGTAACAGGATGCCCCTAGGGTTTGGCCAACCAAAGAATCCATCGCGAGATAGGTTCGCGTTCAAGCACCGTCGTCATCTTCCCTTCGTGGAACCGCCGAAGAAGAAGAAGAACAAGAAGACAAAGCTGCGAAGAGGAGGGCGTGTACATTGCTCTCAGCCGGTGCACCAATACCTCACCAAAGCTGACGGAGGCTACCGATTGTACTACAGAGATAACATCGACAAGAACATGATGAACGAGTTTCGGCGCCTCGAGAACCACCGCCTACTCACCGTAACACAACAGCACTTGCGTGCCTTTGCCACCGGTGCGGACCCGGACGCGGAATTCCCTCTGGCGCTAGTAAAAACCGGATCACTCAACATAACGGCAAAACAATGGAACCACACGGAACCGCCACGATGTTTCGCATGCTCATCAGGGTTGCCCACGGGAAGACGGTGGAATTTTTTTTATTTTGATAATCACAAATACCTAAACATGGTACGATTCTGTTCCTAAAAACGTAAATTTATGTGTCAGCGCCGGCAGGCCGCCTTCGCACTGTTTTGTCGCCCTGGCACGGGTACTGCCTCATGTGAAGAATCACCTGACCAAGCACTGTCTTCTGTAGAATATTATTGAATGCCGAGTGAACAATCATTTTTAATACCCTGATTTTCTCTTTCTTCAAAGAAGAGCAAAAAAGCTGTAAAGCACTGCCCTGAAGCAAAATTTTCAGCACTTTTTTTTAAACAATGACGAAGAAACAAGTCAAATAGAGAGTAACTCAGTATTGATGGAATAAGGTTTCGTTGGGGGTTTCTTGAAATGAGCTGCCTCAGAAAATAAACAACGCTGAACAAACACGTTTAGCGCCCGTGCCACCACAACCAAAAATAATGGCAACATGATCAGTCCTGCGGAGAATCTCGCACAGCTCCATTAAATATTATCTCCGATTCTGATACCAAAACTACTTAAACTTATTAGGCACCTGAAAATTCAATAGGTTAGTAAAAAAATGTTGCATGCAAAGTCACTGTGCAAAGAATCATGAACACTGCATACCGCGCGCGCAGAGCGCAAATAAACTAGTAGAAGAGGTTCCTCTTGTTAGCGCAAGTAGTTATGAGCAATAGTGAAGCATTAAACTAAAAAATTGTCACGTGACACACATGGATATGTTGTAGAACAGACGCAAAGGGTCAAGTGGCACTCAAGTAGCGCTAATGGCTGCCCCGCAGTTGCATGGCGCAGGCAAAGGTTCTACCAAGACGATCTGGAAGCTCGGAATACATAGACGACGCCATTTAGTATACGTAAAAACCCGCGTATAATACGAGGTTTTTTTCCAAATTTGACTATGTAAAATTTGTGCTTCGTATTATATGTGGATCCCAAAGTTTTCAGCCAAAAATTTGCACTTTCGGTTTTAGCGGAGGGTGCGCCATCTTGCGATGGCGTTAGCTGGCTGCTGCTTTTCTCAGCCGGCGCCATTTTGATTGTTTTGACCGCGCGAAGAATCTCGGAACGTTCACCGCAAGTCTATCACGATGTCGGGTGCACGAAAACAGTATTCGGCTACAATTAAAAGAAAAGTTATTTTATGTGCCGAGACCATCAGGAATTGCGCCGCAGGATGGCAGTTCGGCGTCACCGAAGGCAACATTCGTGGGTGAAGAATGTTAACAACTGGTGCTTGACTGGAAAAAGTCTGTGTGGTGTCGGCGGCCTGGAGTACTGTTGGGGATTCCCGTCAGTGCTCGTGTTGGACGCCTTTCGTTGCCACCTGGCCGATTCCGTGAATAAGTTGTTGCGAGAACCCCGCACCGAACTCATTGTCATGCCAAGAGGAATGACATCCCTGCTGCAACCGCTAGACGTTTGCATAAACAAGCCTTTCAAAGACAGCATCAGGTCCTGCTACCAAGAGTGGATGAGGTCAGGAGACCCATAAGTGACAGCTACCGAATGGCTTACGCGGGTTTCTCCAGCGGTGCGTTGTGGCTGGATAGCGGATGCGTGGGACAGCATCCCAGAGGAGCTCGTCAGTCGCTCTTTTAAGAAATGCGGCATCTCGAACGCCCTTGATGGCACTGAGGACCACTTTCTTAGGGAAGACATTTCCGACAAGGCGACTTCAGGAGACAGCGGCAGCGAACCTGACGATGACTGCACGCACGTCGGGAGACAGTGCAAGGGAAAACTGACAATGACTGAACGGTAACTGCAGTGCAAATAAATGTTTTCGGTGCTCTTTATCTCGCATTATATGCGGATGAAAATTTTTTTTCTGATTTTGCTGTCCTCGAATTACACCTCGTATTATACGCGGGTTCGTATTATACGCGGGTTTTTACGGTAATTCAAAGACATCAAGTTGGCAAATATTGTACTGGGGAAGCCCTGGCTGCAGGTGAACAAATACGGGCAAACAAACAACAAATAAAACCTGTATAACAGCATAGAGAATATCAGGGCAATAGTCGTTGGTCTTCGTTACTGGTAGTCGCTTATATACGTCACAAAAAAAATGCTCTTTCGAGTCGAGATACATCGGCGCGAGCTGATTGGCCTGCCTCCAATCAAGTTTTTTGCTTTATGCGCGAAGCTCGATTGTGGGAAGCGTATTGTGTATCCACCACGCACAAGAATTGATGCGGCGCCAGTTACTGCTGTGCCTGTAGCCCAGAAACCAGAAGTGAAAATGTCTTCGAATCAAGGCAGAAATTTAGGCCCCTATGACTATGGGCACCTTGCACAGCACAGAAAGACAACGTAAACAGGGCGAAAGGACACCGCAGTGTTTGTGGTGGGTTTTTTTTTTACTCATTGTTTCCGTATTTTTACGCTGTGCAAGACGCATGCCTCGGGATGTCCGCTTCTGTACAAAATATATCAAGTACAGTCACCATTCCAGCGGAAATCAAAAAGTAGGGCCAGCTGTTCTCAATCATTTAGTAAATCAGCGATTGAAGCAACTTTTTCGCAACAGCAACTCTGTCGGTGTTTTTTCTTTCTTTTGTCTTAAGACAGTGCTTGCTCATCGTTAACAAAGGCCGTATACTCCTATGTTCGCACGAAAGAAGTTCTTAGTCTCAATTGGTATTCATTTTCCCATGGCATTTTTCTTGCGTGAATCGCTGTGTTTCCCAGGTTCGTAAACACACGAAGGAAATATTCAACTTACTTAACAGGATAGAAGCAGATTTTCTTTTTTAATTCTGGTTTCCCGAAATTCCTTGCGCCTATCTTGCAGCTCCGGATGTGATCGCCTAATGGATTTTGCTTTCCTACTTTTGTTTCTAGTTTTGTACGCAATGGCAACCCTTCAGCCATTGGTAGGAATTCCATTGTCCCCTTCTTCGCACTGCTTTATCGTGTGCACAACACAGGGTTCTAAATTTATCTTTTCGTTTTGTAGTTTCAGAAAACGCTCTTTTCAGGTATAATATTGTATAGGACTTCCCCAATTTCAGTTGTGTGGTTTCTTTTTATCTACTTACAGGCTCTTTTTTTCACCTCCAGCTTACAGACAGGCATCTTTTAATAAAGACTTCCCCTTCCGCCTGTTTGGCTTCCGGCGTTTCTGGCAACCGTGTTCTGGGCCATGTAATGTCTCAACAAACACCTTCTCACCTTCTTCTTCCATGAATCGACCAAAAAATTACCGTCCTTTTACCATCTGCACAGCAAAAAATATGCATCCTTGCTTCCTCCTCGTTATCTCCCCCTCACACTCTTATACCAGTCCTGCTCCTACATTCCTTCGCTGTCATTCACTTTGTTTCCTGCAGAACTACCCGAGATAAGGCGTGCATTATTCGATGTTTCCTTTTCTTGTGTTTTCTACCATCATCAACTTCTATTGCACCCTCGATTTTGTGTTAGAAGATGACGGAACCAGTTAAGCTCCCTCTTCTCTCCCTCGCACACGCAGCACTAATTATTGACTGCGACTTTAAGTACATTCCGACCCTTCCCTTCCGGACAACACGCACCATTCATCAGCTCTCAAACTGGCGAAACAAATAGTTGCATCTGAAAACTAATTGATGCCGCTCCCTGCAACATCACTTACTTCATTCTTCACCGCAGCACTAATGACCTGTAGTAAAACACAGGCAAAAACTCGGTCGGGGCCACGAAAAAACTTTTTCGCGAAGTTCAGACAAACAGCCCAACACAAACACAACCCTTACAACCGTACTTCCCAGCACGGAAAACAAACAAAAGCAGGGCATACCGCTGATGCACAGATATAGCTCCCTAATAAAAGACAGCTACGTTCAACGACTATCTCTTGTACTTGGAACACGACAAAAAATGATTGAATCATCCACCACGAAAAAAAATTAGCATTAACACCTAGAACACCTGGCCAAGGACGGACTACACCCTCACCATTGATGCGTGCGACTAATTTCCAAAAAGATAACGTACACACTGAGGAACTCATTTAAGGGGACGCTCCCCACTGCATGCGTCAGCCTGCCGTCCTAGGCCGTAACAGAACTACAAAACCAATCAATCTCCAACATTACCGATATGTCACCTCCACCTAAGAGTAGTCCATGTTACGCAGCACTCGAAACGTGGCCACAACACCAGCTATAAAGCACGCAAACAAAAACTGCACACACTGAATAAATCACGTTCTGTGTATACACAGACCTCAACACACCCTAGAAAACAAACTAGCAGCGAAAGTGTCATTTTTTTTTTCTGGTACTAATGGTTTCACCTACCGTGCTATTCATTTGAAAATTATCAGTATTTGAAAACACTGGGACAACTTTCATGCCGTAAACACTCCTTTCGGCTCCTAATTTGATGCGATCTTGCTTACCGAGAATAACCCTCCTTGCCCCTGTATCAATCAGTATAAGATAGCTTGATGCTAAAGTCGTTTCATACAATCGCCCAATTATAAGGGGAGGAGGCGCAGCACTTTTCCTCCGAGACTCATGGGCAATCACTGAGTTGATGTTCTCCTTTTCCACAGCAGAAATTGTGGCACTCCGCTTCTGCGCACGTTCCTTGCCGCTAAGGCAAGTTTCAGACTGCTGGCGCAACTCTAGTAATAACTTTGAAGAATGACGGTATTTTACGTGTCAGCCAATCGAACTGCTTAAGATTCCATTTTTTTACGTCCATAGATTACGATATGTCCGTTGCGTCGGTAGCTTGCACATACCCTAATTTGCATGCGATTTATCGAGCGCTGTGTTGTAGTGGTCGTGTATTCTTAAATAAGCTTGATGGCGCCTTGTCCTCAATCTCGATGTCGTCAATAAACAATGCTTGCCTGATTGGTAATTTCAACCACATACCATACGCCTTTTATCGGCTATTGTTAGTAATTATTTGGACCTAATTGCCACGTGGGGCTTGCAAAACACCATTTGCGAAGCTTCTAGTGAAGAATTCTTTGCTGGTCACCTTTTGATATCCTGTAGAGATCATCTTAAAAAAATAGCACATAACTTGGTTATAAAATCTGCCGTTATTGAATCGAAGCTTTCTGATCCTTACATGGTTTTCTGCTCGCTTACTGAGGATACTACTGACTCGGTCACATCAAATCAACTAATACAAACTCAGTTGTAGACCCCACAGCCATCAAAAACTTTGTAACAAACGACGATTCACATAACTTTTCAATGACCGCTCCTCCAGGTGGCGCCTGTAAAAACTTCGTTACGCTTGTCAATAGTTTCCAGCTCGCCGCTGCATCGATCTGTAAAATCAAACAACGTAACTTGGACCGAGAATGGATGTCGGAAGAAATAGTCGCAGCAATAAAAGCAAAATACGTAGTACCTTTTATTTATTTCCCAGTACTGCAGGACAATGTACCAGCCCAAGCAGGAGAGGATGCATCAAACATATTTGTAAAAATTTGTAAAAATTTTTGCAGGTAATCCTAAGCACTGCAGTTTGTGTAGCAATTTCCCGAGTGGCACTTTATCAAACCTTTCACCATGATCTAAAAACAATAAATCAGTTTGCCCAGACACTTTAGGCAGACGTGAAAATTTATGGACATTTGTAACTAACAGGGTAACATTAGATATCACCCTGTGAAGCAATGCCGATGCTTTGATAGCACACTGCGTCCACCGAGAAATTATTACACGTCGTTAGCAGTAGCATGATTACGAAGTTTGAGCAAGTGCTCGTAGTAGAAATGCGACGGGAATTATCAAACTATCTATTGGTTTAGTAACACGTGCTATAACCCATTTAGCCGGTATTCTCCTTGTTGAAAGTCGAAGATTAAAATGATCAGTTAGGAGTTAATGTAAGTTGAAAGTTAATGTAAGTTGAAAAATTTATTAAGAATGCCTTCAAGCCCCGCAGATTTTTTAGGAGCAAGTTTTAATAGCATGTGCAATACGCCTGTTTGAGTCACTAATGGGTCATTGCCTGAGTCAACGAATGAATTCTCAACTTGATAATCATCGGTTTGAGAAAAAACGCTCTGGAAGTATGCATTAGATTGTTCAACACGTGTACAAGAGTGCGTTATTATTACACGATTAGCATTTATTTTGTTATGCTGGTTTTATATAGTCACTTAAATACCGCAAAAATTTCTGAGGGCTACTCTGAAGAAATTCTGTCAGCGTATTACTATAGAAATACCTTCTTGCTTGTGCCATGCCTGTTTGTACCTTGTTTTTAGGTCGTTAAGCTGGGCTGTCGTTGGCACAAGCTTCTTGCGATGCCTTTCGTTTTACGCTTCATGGGGTTGATTTCCGGGCTAATCCAAGAATTTGCAAGGAGCTTGTACGTTTTTCTACTCGGTACAAAATTCTCAACACATTGACGGATAATGTTAACAGACAATTGCTCTGAGGACTCAACATTGTGCCACAAGTATTCGATATGCGTTTCAAAATGTAGTCAATAAAAGCTAAATCATTCGCCTTAGTGGATTCCTTTACAAGTATCGCTGATTGAGAATTTTGTGTTGGATTTAAAGCCGTATTCTAGGTTAAAAAAATCATTTTATGATAACAAATGCGCGGTTCGATTACTTCATAGCCGTCAAAATAGATATAATTTAAAAATAGCAACTCTAAAATTTACCCGACTCGAGTAGAGACACCCACAACTTGCTTGAGGTTAAGCAAATACATGCTATCAAGAATTGAGTCTTTAGAAGGACAGCAGCAATACCTTGATGGTCCAAAACAATTGATGAAAAATAAAATCACCAATTACAATACTTTTTTCCACATAGACCTAAAAGTCGATCAATTTAATTTGACAAAAACACGTCATCATCATTAGCGGGTGTACGGCAAAGAGCAAAAAAAAAATGTAACATACTCAAGCGATATTTTCTAAAAAACGCTTTCGTGGTCACAGATTTATTCTACGAAAGAGGCATCAATAGTATCTTTTAAAATAACCGCCACGCCGCCACCAGGACCCCCTCTATCCCGCCAAAAAAACTTGATAAAACGGCTCGGAGGAGGGAATCGATGATAAGGCCCAAGCTGTAGAATTCAGCAACGCCTGTAAGAGGAAATAACGAAAAGCTGAGAGCCACATGTTCCCATTGTTTTCACCCCGCCCACATGCAACCGAAGAGAAGTCCTCATTGTACTGATTTGCGGGCTCACTTTAAAGAGCTTACAAATAAGTTCAATGCTGTGATTCGTATAGCAAAAAATAAGTACGTACATGCAGAATTTACGGACGCTCTTTTTGACATCAGGAAAACATGGTCCCTGATTAACACTCATAGAGGTCCCGAGTTAAACGCCAATGGCCATTTTGACCTGATGTTTAGTTTTTCTTTAAATGGACATAGCACTGCTAATGACTAACTCATTTTTTTTAAGTATATGGTGTTGCGAGACCTCATCCAGATATTTGTACCTTGCAAACAAGTATTTCCGAGTGTGTTTTTCTTCTCGCGCTTTCCGAACATAACCTGAAATCGTTTTTTTATTTACGTCTGAAACTAAATAGGTCTCCAAGAATTGACGGTATTTCGATATTAGAGCTACGCAGTACTTTTCAAGCGATGAAGGATGTGCTTTTTCTCAATGAAAACAATATTCATATCACTGGTATCATAGACCTTTTCACTTTCTTCGTCCTCCTAGGAGCTTCCGTTTTATCCGTGGGCTGCGTTAGCGGCCCTCTAATTGGCGCAGTCGACAGGAAGATGTAGCTCCGCATGCATGTCCTGATCATGCATGTCCTCCCAGGACATGTCCTGATGTTACGAAACAATAACGGATGAAAAGGTTTATACTGGATGATCTGAAAAATGGGCTCGTCACACCTCTTTTTAAAAGTGGCGCACGCAACAAAATAGGAAACTGTAGGCCTATTTCAATCCGGCCATGTATTAGGCAGATACTGGGAAAACTTCAGCACAAAATATTCTGCAGCTTTTTAAACAAGCATAGCGTTTTATCACCTAGCCAGTATGGGTTTCTGCCAAATCTGGGCAAACAGTTGCGGCTTCAAAATTTTTTAGACACATTGAACAATGCGTTTGAGGTCAGCTAGATTGCTTGTGCAGTGTTCCTCGACGTCCGCAGAGGATTTGACACTGTCTGTCATAATATATTACTCACCAAGCTTCTATTGCTACGCTTTAGTGGTGAGTTTTTGCGTCTGCTGAACAATTTCTTATCTCACAGGCACAAACTTGTATTTATTAGAAAATTTCGTAGCAACTGGACGTATATAAAAGCTGGCATCCTCAAGGCACAATTTTAGGTTCGTTGCTACTAAACTTATGTTGCGACAATTTACCTTATGTCGCGAACGTCAAATTATATCACTTTACTAATGACACTGTCCTTGTTTCCTACGCTTGAAGTTACACTGACGCCATCTGTTTTTTTATAAATGTCAATAACAAAAGTGATGCACTGGTTTCAGAATAACGTGGTCGATATCAATGCGTCCGAAACACAACTTATCTGTTTCTGTAATCTTGTGAAACTAATTATCCTATCGTCCCCATTATAGTTACACTAAATCTTGTTCCAATCTCGGTTAGTGTAACCTGGTGAAATACGTCAGTTCAAATAAATTATTCTGCGTTTTCTTTGACAGTTACTTCTTTTTGAATTCTCATTTCCACATGTTTGCCAGAAACTTCGCCGGACTTGTGTTTTGTACAATAATAAATTCTACATGCCATTGTCTGTTTGAAAGCTTGTACATCAGGTCCTATGCAAGTGTAATTCGGTAGGGGACATCTATACATGGTCATGGCGCTCAACAGTTTAAAAACCGGCTCAATTCTGTCCTTAGTAGTATTCTGAAGATTGTTGCATATGATGTGAGCCCAAATCTGATATGTTCAAATTTTTAAATGCAGAGCATTTCTTTAACTCACTCACAATCGGCATCCGCAGCCAGCCAGCACGTGCGCCCCTCCCCCGCTTCTCCTCGCTCTCAACAACAGGTGCGGGCGCGCATGCACGTGCTCCGGCGCTGAAAGAGGCGTTGCAGCAGCAGGTGCTACATCCTCTCCCTCTACTGCGCGCGCTTTGAATGTAAAGCGGGTATCGGCGCGGCTCACTCCATTGTACTCCTGCGCTCTATTCTGCTTACTCTCAAGTTTGGTCGTCGTCGAAGTTCATAAGCGATGGAAGCAGCACCTTCAACCAGTACCGCGACGCGAGCCGTCAGCGTTGCAGTACCAGTTCAAGACATCGTGCCATCCTCTTCATCGAAGGCAATAATAAAGATCCAACCGATTGCCCCGCAGAGAGGGTGGGATGGAAAGGATGGCAATAAATAACATGTTCCGTATTGACGTCACTCGTCTCTCGCTCTCTCTCTCTCTCTCGTCTCGCAACCTAACTACCCAACCCCTACGACAACAACTACTACAACTACCCCCGCCAACTACCACAACCTACGCCACGTGACCACCCCCAATGCTCTGCATTTACTCGTGTCCCTCGCGCGGGGGCATGCGACGGAGGCTTTTTATTTAACAGATTGCAATTATCTGCTATTAGAAACCGTTCTGTTAAAATATTTTGGGATAAAAATTCTCAAAAAGCCGGCTCGTTGCTTGAGACAACCGACTTCCTATGTCACACTCCGCTGTAACGCAAGATACGGTCGAAGACTCCGTAACTACTCTGTTCCTGCAATTCTTGATTCCCTCCCCCACGCATAAACGATGTGAAAACCAAATGTAGTCTCCGAGAGACTCTTATCCACATGATTGCGTGATCGGGGTCCTGCAACGTATTCGATCTTTAATTTCACTGTTGCTCTCAAGCTAATTACTTGATACTGACGGCTCTGTCGCTGTCTGCAAGGCACTGCCAGTAGACCCCATTGTGGGTTTGGCAGGCCCGTCTCTTGTATGGCGTTGTACCCATGCCATAAAAAAAATCATAATATTGTTACTACATTATGTAAAGCTCACCCGTGACACCCCCCTAAACAACACATTCCAAGCAGAAAAGTGTGAACGCGGAGGTTTGTTCGAAGCAAACGCCAATTACTGCTGCCTTGAAGACTGGATGCTGCACCCTTAAATCCCTCTCTTTCCCTAAAGCTCGAAACCTCCCTTGCAAACAAAGCAATTACATATTTTACCTGTAATATTATTCAGCGTTCTTTTGTAACCAAAACATCTTCAAAAGTGATCGTCTTAAAGTTTTGTTGCCTTGTTGGGCTCCCTCCGGAACTATCTGTGAGGTCGCAAAGTATTATGAATGTAGCTTCGTTTTTTTTTCTTTTATAGATTCTTAGACACCATTGTAACAGCCAACTGAGCCTTTTAAAAAAAGATTAAACTATTCCGTTACTGGGAAGGAGAAACGAGATCCTAATATTTTCATAACAAGCAAGAAAAACGATCAGTGCAGTAAGCAAGTGCTAAACATTCAATGTGGCTATCTTCCCTAGCGAATTACAGCTTGCAATGTAGAACACAAGCTTCTCGATATTCCGGAATATGGAGTCATAGGTCTAGTAATGTTTTCTCACGTCACAAATTCCTGTAGTAGAACACCCTCCACCAGCTAATCTTTAAATTGCTGAATCCAGCTGCCCCGGTACCTGAACCAGCAATGTAATAGACATTTTCAAAACAATACCGCAGGCGAAGAGTTTCCTAGAACGAGGTTTAACTTACCGTGGGCAGGGAACAAACGCGTGTTAAGGACATATTAGTAGAAATTAAGAAGACGAAATGGACGTGGGCAGGGCATGTAATGCGAAGGCATGATACGCCTTGTTGAATAAGGGTAACAGAGTGGATCCCTACAGAAGGCAAGTGTAGGATGGGGCGGTCGATAGTTAGATGGGCAGATGATGAGGTGAAGACGTTTTCAGAGATAAATTGGTCGCAGTTATCACAGAACCGCAGTAATTGGAGATCAATGGGAGAGGAATTTGTCCTACAGTGGGTGTAGATGGCCTGCTGCTGATGATTATGGAAAATAAACATCAGCCAATTCCCACGTGTCGATGTTACGCCCCAAGAACCCTCCACGGAGTTTTTCCTGTTTAATTGGAGTTACGTCAGCTATGCTTCCTTTTTCACGTCATAGTTGGATCGATCTACTTTTCTAAACTTTGATAAAATGAATTGTTTCATACTGAGAAAGATAGTCGCCGTTAAAATATCTCGGAAGACATTTATCTACATAACCGGCTTTTTCTATAGCGTTTTCCTGCAGGAGTTTGTTCCGCAAAATACCGCACTCTGCCAGACACGTGTCAAGTTCATTAAAAACCGTTGCGCATGCACGCGCGTGCGTGGCTGCGTGCGTGTGCGCGTGTGCTTGTGCGTGTGCGTGTGTGCGTGCGTGCTGGTGAGCGTGTGTGTGAGAGTGTGCGCGCGTCCGTGTGCGCGTGTGTGCGTGAGTGCGCGTGCGCTTGCGCGTGTGCGGATGTACGTTTGCGCTTGCTTGGCCATGCGCGTGCGTGTCCGTGCGCGTGTGCGCGTGTGCGCGTGTGCGCGTGTGCGCGTGTGCGCGTGTGCGCGTGCACGCGTGCATGCGTGCGTGTGTGTGTGTGTTTTCGTGCGTGTGCGTGTCCGCGTGCGTGTGTGCGTGCGTGTGCGCGTGCGGCCATGGGTGTGTGTGCGTGTCCGTGTGCGTGTTCATGTGTGGGTGTGTGTGTGTGTTTGTGTGTGTGTGTACGTGCGTCTGTGTTGGCGTGCGCGTGTGTGTGCGCGTGGGCATGTGCGTGCGTGCGTGTGTGCGTGTGTATATGTGTGTGCGCGTGCGCGTGTGTGTGCGTGGGCGCGTGTGTGTGTGCGCGTGCGTGTGTGCGTGCGTGCGTGCTTGTGTGCGTGTGCGTGTGGGTGTGCGCACACGCAGTGATAACGTGATAACATTTGTTCATCCCCAGCCGATCTTTGGGATGAGCCGTTTCAACTAACCCTGACCTTCCTGGTTTCACTCATGAAACGCTATCGCGCAGTCACGATATCCCTGACGCAGGCTAAGGCACAGTTGTCTTTGGTAACAGCTTTCCGACAAAAATTGGTGGTTTAAAAAAGTCAAATGGCAGCCGATTTCTGCGAGCAAAAAGAATTGATTGATTGATTGATTGATTGGTTTAACGCGCCGACGCAACGCAGGCGATGAGGCGCGCCGTAGTGGAGGGCTCCGGATTAATTTAGACCACCTGGGGATCTTTAACGTGCGCCGAAATCTCGTACACACGGGCGTTTTTGCTTTTCGCCTCCATCAGAAAAGCGGCCGCCGCGGCCGGGAATCGAACCCGCGACCTCGTGCTCAGCAGCACAACGCCTTAGCCACTGAGGAGCAAAAAGAAGCTTTGATTGCTTTTCGGTAAACAAAACGGCGCTTCCAGTGGAAAAGCCCGTCTTGGAACCGTGAGACGCTCGAATCGGACTGAAAACACAAATTTCGAGGTTCACTTTGCGATGCCCACTGACTGCGCGCGTGGATGCTGATATTCGTCGAGCAAGACATCGACATTTGCAACGCAGACTGGTTCTCTTGCATGCATTCAAGCGAAGCGCGCAGATGCCGGAAGTCGCAAAGCCCGGACTGCGATGCTCTTAGCATCGCAGACGCCGCGATGCTGAGAGCATAGAAAGCAGCTCATCGTAACACGGTTTGAAAGAGCTTGAAAGGGCCATTACTTGAAAGTGTGAACAAACGCTTGAAGCAGGCAGTACTCTTTGCCCTTGTTAGTTTCCGGGGAAATTTTTAATGCTTCCTTTGATACAAAAATACGACCAAGAGCATTATTTATGCTTGTTTGGCTGACGCAATACAAAATATTGCAAGATCAGCCTTTTGTAGGGTGCGTAAAAACTGGAAAATGGCTTAACTGGAAAATGATTGTTTTCGACGAGGTTTGTGTGCTCTAAAACCAGTGTTGCCAATTTACCTTTTTTGTAGCTTGATCTAGCTACTTTTTAATTAAACTAGCTACCAGAAATTCTATTCAGTACGAGTAGCTGTTTTAGCTCTTTCGATCAAAATATAGCTACTAATCTAGCTAATTTAGCCTTGTTCTAGCGAAATTGTGGAACAAACGAAGAAACTAACGTTAGGCATTTAATTTGGCTCTACAAGAAGGTACAAACGAGACCAAGATAAAGCTGGGTCTCGAGAGAAAGAAGGAAACTGTCAGAAAGAGAGAGGAAAAGGAAATACGAAGAAAAAAAGTCTGCGAAAAGGTATGCTCCTCTGCGTTACTGGAAAAAGAAAGGAGCATTTCAACGAAAGAGTGGCGATGTGGTGGGGGTGCCTTCCTACGGGTGTCGCTTACGGCGCGGGACACAGATGAACATTGAATTAATGCTCGCGTTACAACAGTGCACATGTGGGTACGGATGTGCCACTCCACGTGGACACAACACGAGCTCCAGAAACTGCGTTCCTTTGTGGTGGGGGTATGTTCTGTAAACGATCTAAAGTCTCAATAAAAGATTTTTCTTAACAAACTCGATCGACATGCAAAGAGCTTCAAAGTTTTTTTTGATAATTTGGCGTTCATCAGACTGAAGTTGACATTGTAATGTTAACCTCAGCCTTTTTTTTGACGCCTTTCAGCCATAGAACATTTAAATCTTATGAATCCACCATGCTTTCCAGTGGTTCAACCTTCACTATTACTGCAAATGCTAATTGTTTGGTTTGCATACATGGCAACAAAACACAATTTAAAAAATGCTTGGCGCAGGGTTACTTAGGAAGTATTGATTTCATAAGCTTTTGTTTACAGAGCAGTGAAGCTTTTGTAACTTGTCTTTTGTGAGCGCCCCTTTGACAGCTTGTGAGGAGTACACCTGCACTTTATTATTGGTATGAAAATGGCAGCACATTTTTAACTAGTTAGTACATTATCAGCGGAGTTGCTAATATTTTCAAACTGTGTTTTATCTTTAACATAATACAGCGGCCAGTAAATTCCGTACATATATATAACATTTTAAAAAGCAATTGAAAAAGAAATTTAGCTACTTTTAGCCCTTTGCTGGACTTTTTAGCTACTTATAGCTACTTTCAAGTTCTCCCCTAGCTACTTCTGCTCGCCGACATTTGATTGATTGATTGATTGTGGGGTTTAACGCGCCGACGCAACGCAGGCGATTAGGCGCGCCGTAGTGGAGGGCTCCGGATTAATTTTGACCACCTGGGGATCTTTATCGTGCGCCGAAATCTCGTACACACGGGCGTTTTTGCTTTTCGCCTCCATCAGAAAAGCAGCCGCCGCGGCCTGGAATCGAACCCGCGACCTCGTGCTCAGCAGCGCAACGCCTTAGCCACTGAGCCACCGCGGCGGGTTCGCCGACATTTGGCAACACTGTCTAAAACGCAACATCCTTTTGGGGGCTCATGACGGTCTCTATCCTTTCGGAGTTGATAAATGTAGACGTGCTCCTCGCGCGCATTTCAAAAGCAACTGGGGTCCTTATTGCAAAGTCGCTTAAAAGTAGTGGAATATTTGTGGGAACTATTTGTTGGAACGGGGCTTGGTGAATTATTTTACGCCATATGCTTTTCTCTAAACGTAAAGTATTGTACAATTTAGTGCAAAAATAAGACGGCTTTTGAGGTAATAACTAATGCTAAGAACAATAAAATGTTCTTTATTGTTTTACAATTTATGTCATTTTTTTAATAGCAAGTGCGCTTACACACCTTGTGTAGTTCGGGCTTTGATTTGACGTTATCCTAATGCAAACTATTATTATAATGCTTTAAAACGACGCAGTGGACACCGTTATTTTTTTAGTCTTCATCATTTCTGTGAACTACACGTGACCTTCGCCACCCACAATCCTGCCCGATGTTCATTATTTTCGCCCAGAAGTTTACTTGTTTGCCTACTTGCAAGGTTAGCTACTATTCGCTGGTTAGAAGCATCTGACCCTTAAATAAGCTTGTTCTCAACAGTAGCGATTGATTATAGGGTTTAACGCACCGACGCAACACAGGTGATGAGGCGTGCCGTTGTGGAGTGCTCCGGATTATTTTGACCACCTGGGGGTATTTAACGTGTGCCGCAATCTTGTACACTCGGGCGTTTTTGCTTTTCGCCTCCATCAGAAATGCGGCTGCCGCGGCCGGGAATCGAAACCGCGTCCTCTTGCTCAGCAGCACAACGCCTACGCCACTGAGCCACCGCGGCGGGTCTCAGCAGTAACGCGACGTCTCATCATGGGAATATATTCACGTATTTTATTAAGAGTTATGTGTTCGTCTGGTAAGAAGGTCGTTTAGGCTCTACTCCAGAACTCAATATTTCCGGGGTTGTTACTAGACTGATCGGTTGGTTGTAATTAGTGGAGCGCGTTTTCCAGACCGCGAAGTTTTATTTCAATTAATGATCAAGTTCTTCGTGCCTGCAGTAATTTTACAAAGCCATGCCAATGTTTTTGCAATTTTTGCTACCGGGCCGGTGGTGCTTCAACGCCAACCGAGTGTGTACCATTTCTGATTCGTATGCTGTTGCATATTTAAACGTTATTTCAGAAACAGAAAACCATGCTCAATGAAACAGCAGGTAGTGATGGTCTAGCTGCACATCAAATTTTACAGCTTTTAACCGATTGACCCCCTACACTCTTCACCTTTTTTTCAAGTGCAGGCTTGGTGTGAATGTCTTGGGCAAAAAACGGCGAAGCTCCTCTCACGTGCTGTGTATAAGAAAAGCTAAAGACTCATTGAAGGAACCTCAGGGATTCGGGAGCATCTCGCCGCTTCTGTTCGACAATTTTGGCACAGCATCATATTCAAACAATTTGTTTGTTGACGTCTACTCGGCCTACATTAGCCGCAAATTATTTTCCAGGGCATGCATCAACGGCAGAGTAGAGGTGCCTACTTCGGGCGCTTATCTGCAGTAGGAAAGCGTCGGTGTAAACAGCCAAAGCCAGGGGGACGCACGAAGGATAGCGAGGAGAGAAGGGGAGGAAATGGCAGGGAGATATGCGTTACCATGGCAACGTCGCCCGCTCCAGTCTGAGAGACAACTTTATCCGAGTGCTTCCTCCACCATATTTGTGAAATGGGACGCCGCCCTTGGTGACACACATTCTTTTGACGTCTTCTTGGCCCTAAGCGAACCGCGCACTTTATTTCGCAGCATTCATTGAAGCGCAGAAACCGTGTCACTTTGTCACGTTTGGTATAATATTATTAAGAGAAGAAACTGATAAAGAAATTCAAGAAAGAGAACAAGCAAGACTACGATGCATTACCCAAACCAAAAGAACACTTAAACATGCAGAGATAAGCAACAATGCGGAAAGAACTGGCACAACACGGCAGAGTAAATAATAATGGATAAAAAATAAGGACAAGCACAGCGCGTGTTTATCTCTTGTACAATAGCCGGCACACCTTCAGTCTAACGACAGTCTTGGCGTGGTGGCATCGGGCGGCAATGCGCTATCTCCTAAATCACGGGGTATAATGCGATTCGACCTCGAGAAAACATCGTAGACTACGCAGCCCTGTTGGACGGGCTGTTGCGCTCGTCGGAGCTTGTACGAGACGACTGGCTTTTGGTGTACAGGGTGCAGGAGCGACCGTTGCGAACGGCCGCTGGAGCCAGCACGCAGCAGGGTTCTGAAGTTCCAACCGCCGTGCTCCCCTGCCACACTCCCGACGACCTCTGCTCTTTTTGCTCCTGGGGATCGCCTTCGCCGCAATGCGGATGTCGTTGGAGTGCAGCTTATAACTGGCCGCCGTCAGCTGGAGAATTCGCATCAAGGGCTTTGTGCCCTACTTGGGCCGCATGTATGACCTTGGTGATGCGTGCGTCACGGCGTCATCTTTTTTCCTTCGGCGTCTTCTTTTGTGGGCCCCTGAGTCGCGCGTTTTCTTCGCATGGCACAAGAGAGAGGGCTAACTAAGCCGCTTATTCACAGTAGGAGCGTGACTCAATACACTATTGAAGCCGGGATTACCAAGCAAAGGCCGGAGGGAAGAAAGGCCGGAAAAAAAAAACAAGAAAGGGGACAGTAGAAAGTGTCCCGTAGCGACGCCATGTTACCTCAAGCAAAGCCAGAACGCCAGAAGAGTTCAGGATGTACAGGAGAGCCCTATGCGATATGTGCGAAACACATATTATTAGGAAAGACAATAAAAACATTTAAAGCAACGCATGCACATACCTTCGCAAGAGCAAATTTATAAGAGGGAGGACTTTCTGCAAAGAAAAAAGATGAAGTGTAATGCACGTACAGTAACCAAAGAGGAACATTGTCGGAGTTTAAAGATTTTTGCGCCAAAAAGTAAAGGAAACATTAAAAAAACAATCAATTCGTGAAGATATTACCATGCGGACATACTTGCGGAAGATTGAAAGAAAAGAAAAAATATCAACGTAACAGCTTGGATGCCGGCCGTTTATTTTGGTGACCCGCTCGAACGTGCTTTACAGTCATACGTTACTTTTATCAACATCGTTCTAACTCTACCCTTTTGTAGGATTTATGGTCCTACTAATTCCAAGTTTTCAGTACCAGAATAAGCACTCCACGGCGTTGACCTACCGAAAATCTGTATTGGAAAACTAAAAGCTACTCCCTTAAAATCTATGGCGCATGAACCCAAGGTTTACTTCCGCTACGCACACATTATCTTTATTATCTGGGGATACCCAAGTACAGGTGTGGATACTTTTATCAGGCAACCTCATTTTTAACATCAGACTTATACTCTCTAAACTGTACTCGAACAAACAAGTAAAATTCGTAGGAACTGCAGGCAGTAATAAACTTAACAACACCGCTTAAAGAAAACAGGTGCCGAGGCACCAGAACCTAGAATACACCAGAAAACAATGTCGACATACCCAACAAGTTATTTTCATAAGATTTTTGATCGCCAAATATTTAGACACGGAACGAAAATGACAAAGACATGCGCTATAAGCCGATAATGTAACAACTACGTGTGGGTTTTATCGCCAGCTGAATATTATTTAACTTCGCCAGTTTGAATATTAGTAGTTTGAAAACCTTATAATAAAAATCCAGCTCGCTGGCACCCACACTTTGTTAGGTAATTTTTGTTGGACAACCTACCGAAATAGGAAGCGATGGTACACACTGCGTAAATCATTTCTTTCTAGTCAGAGTTTCAAGTGTACTTTGTTTTGAGTGTAAATACGTTAGTTGAATGCTGTCTATAAAGAACACCACCCCAAGAATAACCTCGCGGGGACATTTCAGTATTGTGAAGAACAAAACAGGGGGAATGCGGCTGTTATTAGAGCCACGACAATTGCAGGTACCTCGCGGCGAAACGGAACGACCTCCTCCATTGAGTTTACGCGAGCATTAGGATATTTTAATTTTTACAGCTTTGTACTGAATACTCAGCTCATCGCTGAATACTCACCTTCCCTCTAGGTTTGCGGAACAAAAAAAACGACGCTGCACAAAACACTGTAATCGAAAAATATAGTATTCTCATTATTTATGGCACCAGCCTAACCAGAATTGCAGGTAATGGAGTAAGAAAATTACAGGCTGTAAATTTAGTTAGGAAATGTAATACGGGATCTTGAGATGTCTATCTAGCATCTGCTTTGGCTCCCCTTTTTAGATGCGACTGCATCTCATTCACTCGCCTTGTCCCTCCACACGACGTTGTCCGTCCAAACCCCTCCATCTACAGTATAAAAATATAATAGTTAGCGGCGCCCGGTTTCGATCCCACGACCCTGTGGGCGGAACGCGAGGTACATGGTGCTCTTCCCACTGCGCAACAAAACCAAGACAGAATCAAATGATACGAACGCGCCTTATATCCTTGACTGATTCAAACTACGTCAAGATGCTGCTTATACAACGCATTAAGGGGCAATGATTAATACTTGCAATAAAAGAAAAGAAGCTCCCACTTACAGCAACAATGATAGAGTAAAGGTCGTTGCGACAGCGAAGCCCCACGCATACCACTTAGAGAGATTGACCAAGATTGGCCAATAAACATATTATTATACATAAAACATAATAATCACACGCGTTCCCGACACGTTTCACGCGATTTTAGAATCAATCCAACGGAAACACCAAGTGAACCCCACGATGCGTCGCATCTACACAGGGTTCCCCTCGCGGGGAAGTGGGCGCAATTTTCGTCATCTGGACAAAGTCTAATATTGAAATGATACACAGTTCTTTTTCAGACTACAACGTCTTCGTGCCTGTTTTCTTCATTGTGCCCGTTTTCTCCCATTGGTGACTGGTCAGAGCCCCGAGCCACATTGCGTTTGTTTTGCAAGGAGCATGCGGCCGCAACTAAAAATTGTGGGCGTAAATAAAAGCAATTCAATGAATAGACAATGGCCTTTTCGGGGCTATTTCGAGCACAACTCGCCACAAAATATTTTATAGATTCCTTAATCAGGGCAGAATTACTAAACACAGCTGCTTTTGTTCGCACTAGAAGAAAGAGGACGGCAGAAATGTGGACCGTCCACCGCGTTTCTAACTACCAAACTGTGGGAAGCGTCAGCTGGATGAGGCACGTGCAGTTGACGTGCAGTTGACACGTGCAGTTGAAATCGCGGGCAAGAACTATTGGTGATGTTGGGTACATGTTTTGAATTGAACTTAAAGAATCATTTAGGCTATCGATAAATTCGGCTGAATATCTATTCCTTAAATCTGATTCCCGTAACGTTTCGCCAAGGTTGTTCCAGTCTGCTTTCCCAAGATCTTGTATGAGAAGCGCTAAGCCTCACGGCAAATATTACCTACTGCCGGAAAATGACAGAAAGAATTCAACACGCTGTGGAAATCCACCTGCACGCTAACTGCGAATACTGAGCAGCCAGCAAGTGCTAGCACCCTTTCAGTGTATCAGCAACACCAATAATTAGAAACCTTTGACGAAAGTGCCCGGCGTTCTGAGTTCCAAAAATCGTTGCCTCCTTTTGACTTTTTTGTGCTCCTCGTGGTCTGCTCATCTAAACACGAACGTCGCCTTGTCTTTCTACAAACCACCGCAGTTTTTTTAGATGCGACGTATCTTCTGCTCTCGGCTTGTCCCTCCTTCGTTGTCGTCGTGGCGCTCGTCCGCATCTCTCCTCCGTTCTTCTCTCCCACAGCTGTGTGCAACACTCTCACTCCGGCTTATTAGCATACCACAGCTGGCGCGCTTGTTTGGCGCGCGCGTCGCTGCGTTAACAACCGCTCCGGTGGGCGCAAGTGCGAGCATGCGCGACTCTCCTCCGTTGTCTCCTCTCCTTCAACCACTGCGAATATAAAGCAGGTATCGCGCCGCGGCGGTTCAGTAAAGCGCTCGCTTTCGCACTGACGTGACCTTGCTTTGACAACTTTGTTGAACCCCCCGATGCGTCGCATGACACCAGGGTTCCCTCGCGGGAAGATGGGCGTAATTTTTTTCAGACTTTGCCAGTTTTTCTCGTCTTGTTGGGTTAATTATCTGAACAAACACGTGACATGCACCCCTCCTCATTACAGCATTAGACGGAAATACCGATAGCAGTTTACCACCCCTTTTTCCAACATTAGATGGCCTACGCCCTTAAACCTCCTGAATTTTAAGGGGTCGTGAATTGCCTCTTATCGGCTTTCGTGCAGCGTCGGGAGTTTTCGTGCACAATAAATATGCTCTGAAGATTCATATGAAAGGCACCTTTTCTTTTGCAACATTCCACACGCTTGTGCCTGGTGATGTGGCAAGGTCACGCCAAGAGTCGACAGATAATCCTCGAACCATCGAAGGGGCGTGGTCAGCAGTCTGTACGGTTGTGTTATTCTTGTGTAATACCATTTCTGAGAATGCACAGGTGGCCCATTGCCAAACCTGTGACCTGTATTAAAAAATACTGTGAAGAATAGACCCCATTTTCGCGGGTAGGCCTTCAGCAAATATTTTTCAGCTTATCGCAGTCGTCTGCTTCCTATTCTTTGGAATTCTCAGGAAAGCAAGGATATCAGATTAGAAATCTGCGCACCGGCTTCGCATGGCAGCCGCGTTGAGAGGCTTGCGAAAACTTGCAAATAAAAATTATTACCTTAACAACTGATGCAATTGACGCAGCATGACAAAGATTGCCGGCGCTAAAACAACCATAAAACTTCAGGTAAGGGGTCACAAACTACACCGTACTTATTCCGCCACGCGGGTGGTTGCGCAATGAGCCATGCAATATTGTTATGTGGAACAGGTTAACGCAAAATTTAAATGAAACCCGCGCTCATCGTTCAATTGATGTGTAAAATCGGAAGTTGAATGTAGTGTATTTGATAAGCTGTGGCAACACATGCAGCTTTGTTGCGGAATGTTTCTTCAGGCAACTTTTAAACGTTAGGCAGTTGAAAAGATAAGTGCGCGGGCGAAATGCATGAACCCGGGGAAGATTACAAACGGCAAACTTATACGCTGAAACCAAAGATCTGTATTTTGCCACAAGTAATGTCAACCACCCGCAGCAGTGGCTCAGTGGATAAGGCGTTGCAGTGGTGAGCACGATGTCGCGGGCTTGGTTCCCCGCGATGGCGGCCGTATTTCTGATAAATTCGGATAGCAAAAACACCCGTGTGTACGAGATTTCGGCCTATGTAAAGATCCATAGGTTGTAAAATTTAATCCGGAGCACTCCACTACTGTGGCAGTAGTACAGTAGTGACTCGGTCGAAACTCGGTCGGTTGACTCGGTCGAAACCCTAGCAGTCATTCAGGCATTACGAAACCAGGGGGTAGATGAGCAATACGTAAGAATACTAGAGGATATCTACAATGGGTCTACAGCTACCATCATCCTCCATAGGGAGAGCAGTAAAATACCTATAAGGAAGGGTGTCAGGCAAGGAGACGCAATCTCTCCAATGTTATTCACAGCATGCTTACAAGAAGTATTCCCAACGCTGGATTGGGAACAGGTGGGAGTAAGGGTTAATGGAGAATACCTCAGTAACCTCAGATTTTCTGATGACGTTGCGTTGCTAAGTACTCGGGGGACGAATTGCAAAGCATGCTTTCCGCACTGGGCGAACAGAGTAGAACCGTGGGCCTGAAAATTAATGTGCAGAAAACTAAAGTAATGATGAATAACCTCGGGACAGCACAGCAGTTTGAGATAGGTGGCGAGGCAGTGGAAGTGGTAAGCGAATATATCTACTTAGGCCAAGTTGTGACCCCAGATCCCAACCATGAGGCAGAGATAATTAGAAGAGTCAGAATGGGGTGGGGTGCATATGGTAGACATTCCCAGATAATGAATAGCAGCCTACCATTGTCGCTGAAGAAGAAAGTGTATGACAGCTGCATATTACCGGTGCTCACCTACGGGTCAGAAACTTGGAGGCTCACTAAGATGGTTCAACTTAAATTGAGAACGACTCAGCGGGCAATAGAGCGGAAAATGCTAGGTGTAACATTAAGGGACAAGAAGAGAGCGGAGTGGGTCAGGGAGCAAACTGGTGTAAAGACATATTAGTAGAAATTAAGAAGAAGAAATGGACGTGGGCAGGGCATGTAATGCGAAAGCAAGATAACCGCTGGTCATTAAGGGTAACAGAGTGGATCCCTAGAGAAGGCAAGCGCTGCAGGGGGCGGGAGAACGTTAGATGGGCAGATGAGATCAAGACGTTTGCGGGGATAAATTGGTCACGGTTGGCACAGGACCGAGGTAATTGGAGAATACTGGGAGAGGCCTTTGCCCTGCAGTGGGCGTAGATAGGCTGGTTATGATGATGATGATGATGATGACTCCACTACTGTGCGCCTCATCGCCTGCGTTGAGCCTGCGCGTTAAACCCTTAAATCAATCAATCAATCAAGTAAAGTTAACCATAACGATTAACGGGTGTCTCCGGTGGTTTCTAAAACTATTTGCATACGCGGCACCCAGGAACAACTGGGCACCGCTTGCTTGGCACCGCAAGGGTAAAACGGTACAAACGTAAAACGGCACATAAACGTTATGTAGCTCTGACCAGTGCCAATTGCCATGAAAATGGACTTCTGAGAATGCGAAATTGCAGTGTATTTAATTTGCATACGTTAGCTTCCCATGGGGGATGACTCCGCGAGGCGTTCAAAGAAGGTGTTTTTTATATGATTTAAATAATTTTCGGACACGCAAGGTTCCCATTCAGGCACGCGAGAATTGGTCTTCAGCTCTTGCCAGAAAAAGGCGTGTGCGAGAAAACGAAGCACGATGAGAACACGATATTTTTCAATACCCTTCTTGAGAAGCTGGGCAGTGTGATGATGAACGAAGGGAGTCAACACAAGTGACGTTTACTTCAGACCTCAGCTGCGCAGTTGCACGTTACGGTCACGCGTACTCCAGCTTCATACGTTTGTTTAACGTCCTTGCCCCCGCAACTGTATGGAGTGTTTTGGCGCCTGCCACGCGCGAAAGGCATGCATCACTACCATCTGCGCTCCACTCGGCACACTCAACCACATCCAGGAGAAATGAAAAGTTAAGACGATATTTAGGAATGGAACGGTAGTTGTGATGCGATCCGCGCGAATTATTTAATTCAAACATCTGCAGAAGGCAATAAAAGATATACGTGAAAACACATGCCTTTTCAATTTGCAACGGCTAATAATGAACGTGGTTCTTCCACGTATTCAGACTGACAACGCAAGCAGAAGCGAGCGGTGCTTAAACAGAAAGCTTGTGAATAAGTGTAAAAACCAAAAATATTTCCCCCAAGGGGCGTTTTTATATTGTCACCAGGCTATTTCCACACTCCTAGAAATCAGCGTTTACTGACTTAAAATTTTCGAAAAGGATCTGTGTCGCGCATGCTCGACGTACGGGCTCCTTCTTATTTCAGTTCCAAAGCGCATTTAGCCGCATCTCTTGGGCGGTTTCGAAGAAATGCAGTGTTGTTGTTTCAGCAATATTTGTCATTTACAAGCATAACCCCACTAGCATTCCATTTCTTAACTGTGAGACGGGCGTCACATTTTTTATATATTCCCTGTATTTGCTTGAAGATTATGGTAGACAAAGAACTAAACAATAACTGCACTCAGCTTTTTGTGCTGGCTTTCAATTCAAGGGAGCATATTAAAACGCACCAGGTCTCTCCTGCACCCTGACCGTCGGAAATTAGTAACTTCACTTGTGTCTTAGACGGCCGTTTGCTGCATCACATACCTTTTTAGGGTGTGCGCTTTATATACTACCGACTACTTGACGAAGTGTAGCAGCTGTATTTTAAAACAAACGTGTGCATTCGCTGCCTAATTATAGATATTTGAATAAGTGGGTGATATTTCAACATCTCTTTCGGCTCTGCCTTATTTCGGCACAGAAAGATGTTTTTAAATGCCATAAATTTTATAAATTGCTTATATTTCGCGATGCGGTTACGTAGTATAAGCCGGACGAAAGTATTCTGGCCAGCTTTTTGAGTACCCTTAACACCTAACTACAATCGCTTGGTCATGGTTTGTTGCGGTGAGACATGTCGGCAGCCGCGAACCGCACCAAGTGTACTTAGTGTCGTCATAGAAAGCAATAGCAAGAAAATGTCGGAGGAGGTGCCATGACTTCATCTGTTCCTTTTCAGTATCTTTATTTTTCCTGATAAGTTGCAGTATATTTTCGTATATTCAAATACCTCATCATTGGTAGCGGCAATAAGCAGTTTTTTGATTAAACAAAACTTGTATGTGGTCATCCTGGCCGATTTAAAGAAGCGCGGAAAACACAGACCAACGAAATGAAGATGCAACAAAAGATTTGTGCCCTTCCACTCCATGAAAACGAATGACTTGCAAAGCAGCATGCCCTCCACGGAGTGCACGAAACAAAACACGTTTGTTTGTAATGTCTGACTGCCCAAACCTTCTAGCGAATTACCTGAATAAAATTTTGATAATTCCCCAACTTTATCCTCGCGGACAAGCGTACAGCTGTCTCTTTCCGCCCCCGCGGCGTAAGCATCTTACTTTTTGTATGACGCGCTAACCCAATCTACTTTACCACAGACGACACCGGACCCGCCGCGGTGCATCAGTGGTTTAAGGTTTTGCGCTGCTGAGCATGAGGTCGCGGGTTCGATTCCCGGCTGCGGTGTTCGCTTTCTGATGGAGGCGAAGAGCAAAAATGCCCCTTTGTACGACGTTTCGGTACACGTAAAGACCCCCAGGTGGCCAGAATTAACCGGAGCCCTCCAATACGGCGCGCCTCATCGACTGCGTTGCGTCGGCGCGTTAAAACCCAGAATCACACAATGAATCAGACGACATCGGACCGGTCGCATTAGGTTGTTTGACAGGACGTTGAACCTCACGACAACACAACGGACGTCACCGTGATATAAGTGTATAAAACCTATCTCTGCCAATGCCCGCCCACCTTTCTGCCGCCCTCCACTTCCTTTCCCAACCCTTGCCCGCATAAACCTGCAACTGGTCATAAGCGGGTGCTTCGAAGTAAAATATAATATCGAACATGTCACTATGAAAGTCCTTTAAGCTTAAAACGAAACTGTTCAACCCTTTTGCGTGTATGTATCTCCATCCCACATCTTAGCGCGTCTCTGTTGCCTCTTGTGTCACTCTGCGCCCTGTGCAACACGCGCGGATTGTTTGACAATCGCTTTCAAGCTTGCCATGACAGAAATATAACCCTTCTACTTCGGTCGGAATGCCCGTGTAGTCGCCGGCGAAAAGTATCGGCGTTGACTGTTCAACATAGCATTACACAATAAGAGTCAATAAAAAGTGGGCGTTCTTTTTTGCAGAAGTACAACTGCGGGGAAAAAACAATTCTGTACGCTTTGTCACCGGCATCTGCAATTTCAATTATATAGCTTTTTCCCCCTTTTCATGAGGGTAGGGGTAAAATTACGGATAGTTTAAGAATAACCCGTGCATCCGAAAACACTTGAATGATCATATGTCTAGGTGAACCGTATATGGCTAGTGTTCTGCGCATTCGAAAACCTAACAACAAATCGTCTTCAGGTTCTCCGTGGCTTGAAACCGCAAGCCGTTAGAAAACCAACATCGCCATCTGTGTACAGTTAGCACACGGCCACCACGAGTGTAGCTTTTCCCCTGAAATATGCTTTCTTCCCCATGCTGATAGGTCGCTTTGCTGAAAATGCATGTTGAGGAAGAAATTCAAAATTCAAATACGCAGGACAGCATTGTGGATTAAACCTTAGGCTTCCCGCGTCAACACATTGATATAAAGTTCTGGCTTATAACACGTCAATCGGCATCGTTCTCGAGATTAGTAGCGTAAACTTAAATGGCTGTGGTTGTATGTTTGTGTCTTTCTCGGGGTTAGGCATCGTCAATTCCAAAACGAGCTACAGTTTCCTCGTACATTTTCCTAAAGTTCTTGTAACCACTCAGTCCTGTACTAAATCGTTCCCCTCGTGATTGAGCTCCTCTGTTGGGAGGTTGGATGTTTCACTTTATGGCTGGTCGGTGTGTTGTCATTCTATCGAGTAAAATGCTACTCCGTAGAATCACCTCTATAAAAAGCGGGGTTAAATGAGCTGGCATCGGTACGTGACTTTCTGCAGGTACGTCACTTTCTCGTACCGGCAACCGATAGCTATTGGTTTGACCTTATGCGGATTAGTTTCCTTGAGAATTATTTTGATGCTACTTGGTTAGACCTCTTTCTGTTTCAGAGCAGTGTTGCTGTTCCCTGCGTGGTGGGTGAAGGAAGACAGTGGTGGGACTTGCGTTGGGTCGATTCACGTGCACTGTTGCTTTGGCCAAGTGCGCGTCAGGAGCGTGCCTCTGAGAACCTCGGCCCTGCAAAAATGGCAGAGAATTTGTGTCCTTAAACTGGTGTGTCTTCACTCTATATATAAAGAAGAATCTCCACCTCAACGCAAGTGAACTTAGATACAAAGCTTCATTATTTTACTTTGCTTCTTTAAAACAATTTTTTTTACAAACGAAAATTCAGAAGCGTGATCGTTTGCTATGCTACACGCGTGTATGACTTCTGACAGCAGTTGCGTCGTTTGATTTATATATAAAATGCAGATTTCAAAGAGTCAAAAGGTACAACGCGGATTTTACAACGGCTGCTCTTGTGCGCCGTAATATTAAACTTCGATGAAGTTGTAAAATGACCTGACGTATTCATATAGGCTTCTTACGTAGCGCTTTTCTCTTAGCTGTCAATAACTTACAACACATTTGTTTCGCTGATCCATTTGGTCATTTGAATAGCATTTAATCGTATCACTTTTTTCTTCTAGCTGCAGCGATTATTTCGGTTTAAAAGTAGGTTTGAAAATTAAGTCACGCTATGAAAAAGCCTTTTTAAGGAATGATGTCGTCCTTGAAGATTTTAATTTATGACTTAGCAAAGAATATCTCTATGCAGGTGGAAGATGTGGTTAAATGCATCTTCCTTGTCTTTTTTCACTCTTTGTAGAGGCGCGTGTGTGAAATAAAGTGAGGTAGCATGGGTAATCGTTGTGGGTGTGATTTACAGCTTTGCTTTCATTCCACCTTCACAAGGTGGATGCGCGCGCATTTTTTTGCTCAAGGCAAATCTCAGAAGAATAATTGAAACAGTCGAATGATTTCAGCCAGCGTTTGAAGTTCACAGTACAAGTAAGTGGGGCGGCAGCTTTAGCGAAACTTTCATAACCATGGGGTTTTCTCTCTAAGAAGTTCCATTTACCACGAATTCCACGGTGAGCATGCTCTCTACTGCAATTGCGTATCCCTTCGTTTTGTATATTGGCCAAACAGTTCAAAATTCGTCGGGTAGTCCCAAAAACTGAACATGGTCTGCTCGAGACGACACACGACGGTGCCCGCGTTTGTTTGTTGGTGTTTTTCTATGGGCTCAATTGTGCCAAACACCCAACATAATCTGTTTTCAAGACAGTTATATATTCGTGAGTAAGCGCTTGCCTTACCTGTTGCTTTTAAGTTCTTCAAAAAACTTACAGAAAACGATGTTCGTTTTGTGGCCTTGTTATGGCCATATCGAGAAACTCCTTATGGTTTATTCTGCGTTTAACGTCACCTTTATGAACAATATTTAAGATAAATACAATGATCTGTTTGGGACAGAAACTTTAAAATTTCTAAGCAGAGATACAAAGTAACGCCATTTTTTTAATGAAAAAATTATGGTGATTGAAGTAGAAACCAGTGTAAAGACGCTACACAATGGGTGATGACAGACACGGACAGCACTGGACTTCACCGTCCGTGTCTTTTTTTTTTTCTTGTGTAGTGTCCGAACACTGGCTCCCATTTAAAAAAACTATGAATCAACTGGCCCAGCCTTCTGCCTAAGACGATTATTATTTGGTAAAGAGAACTTTCTGCAGCCATTTTAGCATAGCGCTATTCTTTACGGAGATTTTCTCTGATGAAGTATGCAACGCGATTTTTCACTAAATTTTAGGGGGAGTCGTATAGATATATACGAAGGCTTGGGGTACGCGTACGGTTACTTGTTCGTTCACTAAAGCGCTAGAGCGTGAATACTTCTTGTATAAAATAATGAAAAAATCTATTGTCCTTATTTTTGATCACTATTAGCTGAGACAAGAGATTTTTCAAACGCCCAAGAGGGATATCGCCTTGTTCTAGTTGCACGCTGAAGAACTGACCAGGGCATATAATAGTCATAGCGAGCTCGAGCCCTTGTTAAAAGAGGTTATACTTGTGCGAATGCCATATCAAATGAAGGAAACCAGAAGATTGAAGCTATCGATATAGGCCATTTATGGGTGTCACTGGTTGCCACAAAAATAATATTGCGAAGGTAATATATGGGGATGTGTGATCGCATGACTCATCTATAAAAGAAGTATGTCGTAGATTATAACTGCTGGTATTGTAATTCGGATTATTCGTTGCTTTTTCTAGCGTAAATATATAGGCAGCAAGGCAGATGCGCTACCTGATAACAACAATGGTGCTTTTTTTACAGAATGGTGCACATACTAATTTCTCCTCAACAGAATGGCTCAGCTCAAAGAGTCCTTTTCCTAATACTCCAGAAAAATGCAGGCGGGTATCTGCATAACCAGCCATGAAACTTCCCGGTATATATTACGGCTAAACCGAGCAAAATGAACAATTTGATTTCGCGCGAAAATGTCTGTTGTAATCAAGGACTTCTTTTTTTTTAAGAATCTGGAGTCACACCAAGCTCTCGTTCGCCTGTTACAATACAAAATGCAAAAAAAACACGAAGCAGTTACTCTTATAGCATTACATGAAGGCCGCCCACATAGTGGGAGAGTACGTTCAGTGCGAGCTGAAAACGTTTCCTCTAGTAATTTCTTCTTTAACGGTAGTGCATAGAAACTATTGCAATTTCGGTTCTAGTTAAAATGCTATTCCAGTACGCCACAAATCATAAAAAACGCAGAGCGTTGAGGAACCTTTTTTTTTCGTAATTCTTGAACTTGTTTTTTTTATTGAATACCAGACCTGCTCTTGCACCCGTATTTACTATTGAACATTTGTTCACATTGGGATCAAAGGTATCTTTCCCACCCACTGTTGTATCTGGTCTCGTATGAAATAGAAAAGCCCAAGTCGCGGGGATGTGCTAAGAGTATAGGCAATAATCCCGCAAACGCCAGAATCTGTCCTTCTCCGTAGGTTCTTAGTATGTGAGCCTTTGTGAGAACCAGGCGAACGCTACCGCCCGGTGTTCACAGCTTTAGGCGTTTGTTCATTTCCCCTAAATAAATCTTGTTTTAAAGGATCCGCGTGGCGTAATTGAACAGTACGTAAAACCTCCTGACCAGAGTGTCCTGATATAAAGGATGGAGTAGTGGGATTCCGGGAACTCTGTCTGGTAGCCTTAAGGCGTGTGTACCCAGACGCTTTGGTTGTTTCAATGTCTAGTATTGCGCCTTTCCTTCTCTTACTTTTCGACTACGGTTGGGTTGCTATGCAGCCTTAACCACCCATTTCCAGAGCACATATTGCTAACTACGTCTTCTCAGCCCTTTCGTAGTGCGCTTCGGGGAACTATATCTCGTCGCTCACTTGGATGGAATAACAAAAGGACCTGTCTTCTCATCAGAAGTAGGACAGCGAGTGATGCAGATTTAATGGGAACGTCAGACATAAGTGCTACGTGCACATGTACAGAAACCTCTCAAAAAAAGTAAACTATGATGGAGAGTTTTGTATGATTCGTTTTTATCCCGTGTGACCAAGGAGACGAGCGTTATAGAAAGACACGGGACAAAGACAGTGGAACGCCTACTAGAAAGAGCGTTTCACCTTGCACAACGTAACCCGCATAACGTGTACGAGGGTCTGGTATAGTAGCCTTACAGTGATAAAGGCCAGTCTTTGACGAGCTGTTACTTTTGTAAATGCGTTTGCTATTTTACTGTCAAAGAGTTTGCTATTTCAGTCAAAGCGTGTACAATTTCCCTGCCTATAAGACTATGACTTAACACTTCTGCCAGACTTTCTTGAACTCGCCAAGAGGTCGCAGCATTGTGATCGTTTCTGAGACGCATTAAACACCTTGCAAAATCCTTGAAAAGGTCAGTAGTACGGAGGTGTTAAGCTGCTTCTATTCGTAGAAAGTAGGAGTGACTATCTGAATGTGTACGCTTTCTCGGCGGGACATCAACGCGGGGGCTTTTTTCCGCAACTGCAACGTTTCGCTGTGAGGGGATTCGTGCAAGTTAACTAAAGAATCCTCTAAGTTTTAAAATCGGCTTCTGCCACAAGTAATTTCAAGTTTATGCTCGGATACACGTCTGAAACATTGCAACGCAAAATGTGCGTGCATACATGGTTCCGCCAGTATCTTTTGCGGGAAATAGTTTAAAGCGAAGCCTCCTCATCTTGTCTTGTGGCGTCATTTTGAGAAAACGCACGGAACAAAAGCCAAATTTACTCAACGGGAAGCACCTCAAGAAAAAACGGCTCTGGTGGTCCAAATCGTACCTGGGTTTGTCAAGTTAGAAAATCGATGATTATCCAATCGCGCCATTCTAGCACCGTCGAAACCGTGTGAATTTTGCACTTTTACGTTGTGTTAGGTTGCATAGGAGGAACTGTCAAGTTTTAACAATCTTTTTCTTAAGAAAGGAACTGGCATTTCTCATTAGGATAAAGTATCGAATCATTATTTTTGTTGGTGCAGAGTAAACTAAATTCAATTCTTTATGACCAGTTCACCAAATTAAAGTCCGGTTTGTCTAACCCTTAAGTCTACAAACTATTTAAACAGGCAATTTTATAAATGAAAATAAAGGCGGAGCATAAATTTTTTTAGCCCTGGCTATGTCGCAGCGCATTACGGAAGTAGCTATACTTATGTCTTCAGTTTTTTTTGCTATATTTTGCCAATAAGTTGTTTATTTAGCTAATTTTTTGCGTGGCCTTGGAGTGTTAACTGCCTTTCTTGGCTTTTTTATCAAAGCCAGGCTTTCCCTCTCTGTTTCGAACCTAAAAAACCCGCCGCGAAGAACTAAAAGCTGATCAAAAGACAACAAATCCGTTCCCTAAATTCGTCGGATTGGTGTGCCACTGTCCCAAACCCTATTTTCAGCCAGTCGAACTCGAGAGCAAAAATATTTCTTAAGAGAAAGCCATGCTCCATTCACGTATTTTGTCTTTTACTATCAGTGTTTTGCGGTTCTGTATGTGAGCTTGCGGATAACCAGTCATGCATTTCCCTACGTCTGCCTGCGTGTACGTAGTTTTCATTAAACGACCACCGGTTAAGAATGCGTGTTTATTTCTAGCGTAATTTAGTCTACAATCGAGCTCATTTGTAATCTAAGGCTCTTTTCCCGCTATGCCTTAAACATTAGGCTCCACCTTCCGCTTATATCTCCAGGCTAAAAGGGCGAACTTCTACTCTGGTTTGTTTCCTTGATTTCCTTTGCACAGTTTCTTCTCTTGTTTTATATTTCTCATAACATTTGAATTCTATTTGATATGGGGTAGCTGTTTTCTGCTTATATTCCAAATGTGAATGCTATGTTTTTGCAATGAATATTTATTTTTCTAGGACGAGGAGCTAGTTGGTTTTGCATTTTATAGACAAGTATATGTTCGTCATAAAAATGCCAACATACACAATTTTGCTATGGTCTAGGCAAGACAGCACCAGGAAATCGCGGTGACTAGGTCGGTAGTAGAGACGTCACGTCGAATTACTTTTACGTAAAGAAGTGAAGGGATCTGCGACGGTAATTAGAGTTGTGCGACTGTACCTAGCGGAAACTCGGCCTCCTTCCGGTACCAGGGTGCATGCCACAAACTCGAGCGTAAGACGTGGAACGGTACTGTATAGCTTTTGCATATGGCTTTTTTATTCTACAGTGCCTAATTCTTGTTACAGTCATCCAATTCGTTCAGTTCGGTTCTATTTGCCCCGAGAAAGCACTGTAACTCTCTCGAAGCAAGCGGCGGTAAGGCTGCTTATACGCCGGCTCGGCGGCAAGAAATTACCAAAATAAAAGCTCCGCCGCTCATACTTTCACCCAACCGTCGAGTTCTTTCAAGAGCGAGCGTGGCTGTGCCAGTGCTAAGGCACTAGGATGATTCCAGAAAGGAGAAAGCGGGAAGTTGTTCGCTCGACGGCGGCAGGCACGTTAGGTGTTGTGCCCTTTCTTTACGCGCCGGCACAGTTATCAAAAAGAAGCCGCGGCGAAGCAATTCAGCTACGTTTGGACGTGGTTATGTGACAACGGCCCCTGCCAGTTTGTGTACCACACCATCGGCAACCCACGCCCTCGAAGACTTCAACATACTTCCAGGCCTCGAATCACCGCGATCGTTTCGGACCGCCTGGCCTACGATGAAGCCATGCTTGCAAGGTAGCCGAATCGCCTCCGAAAGTGGTGCATTGTCCGGCCCGGTCAGTGAATACTGTGGTTCTCTGTCTCTTATATGCACCGAACTGCCTTTCTTTTAGTTACTTCTTCTACCTCGTAATATTTATGGTCAAAGCTCAATGTTGTACCTTTTGTACCTTTTGTTTCGCGCAATTGTATTCGTTTTAAGTTTCCTTCTCGTAAACGCTACTTCTCTTCGTGCTTGAACCGTGTTTTGCCTGTCCAAATATAACTCTATTGTTGTTCGTTCAAGGCTCTAATTCATTCTTACCACTCTGGTCGGCGAAAGCCGCATATCAGACGGCCACCCCCTTCGTCACCGGAGGCCTGTAGATTCGGTGGGGTTGTTTGCCCGCTTGAGTCGACTCCCCACATCTTGCATCAGCGCACTCAATTAAGGAAACGGTGGCAGTAGACGTAGACGCTGATTTCACGTGGTTTTGTCAAATAGTCGGGGTAGTAATATAACACGTTCAGCGGCAGACGTTCATGGAACGATTCCAGTGGCACTCCTCTTCAAAAATATTCCTCCCTCTTGCACACATTGGTAATGAGCGCGTCTCTATACACAATAAAATACAGGTGACACACGCTTCTCGTTCAGAATTCAGCTCCCATCTCCAGTCTTCTTTTCCTATAAATGGTATATCAATCAACATAATTCTTTCTCAGGTGGTTTTATCGATCTTGCTAGGGTTTTGTAATTACCACACAGTACACTTCTAGTCAGTGTAAAAATTATCCTAATTTATTTTTTGCCCTCTGGAGAGGCAATTTACTCTCGTTGTATAGCCGTGTGTGGCTTAGTTTACGCGCGTGCCAAAAAATGTAGCCTATTTCAGTGCCATTGGTATTAGAAAAGCATGACGTGTCTCATTACAGAAATTGCTGGCGGATCCTACTTTTATAAAATCACACCAATACTCGATGGAATACAGAGTAGGCTGTTGGGTAAGTTGATTCTGAGCGTTTGAACACATTACAGCACGAAGATTGATGAAGACATAGAAGCAATCAAATGAAATGACGGCTTCCCCGTTCGACTTTTACGTCTTCGAGAGCCTTAGCGCTAAATAACTTGCCATAACCATGATGCAAAATGAAACTTTGACGTCCTTCCTTGAAAGTTCAGTGGAGATAAAAATCTGTGAAATATTAAAGGGACAAACTGACGAGTGCACATTTAGAAGCATGTCTGTTTTTATTTTCGTGGGGGGCTAGGCAGACCTATTTAGCTTCCCTATCCTTTCTTAATGTAATTGGGATAAGAAGATAAAGGGTGGCGCACATTGTGGGAGGTAATACACCGAGCAAAAGAAATTAGCCTAACTTATGACAAAGGAAGAGTGGTTAAGTTCATATACGTCTCGTATTCCGGCAGATCAGTACTATGCATGAGCGCACATTTTCTCGCCGTGATTGCCTTTTTCTGCACCCAACTCTTACTTTCAAATTTTAGTTTCCTGCAAAATAAAGTGTAACTCACGAGAACATGCATGAGCGCACATTTTCTCGTCGCAATTGCCTTTTTCTGCACCCATCTGTTACTTTTAAAATCTAGTTTCTTGCGAACTAAAGTGTAACTCAAAAGGCCGAGTACCCATCTGTTACTTTTAAAATCTAGTTTCTTGCGAACTAAAGTGTAACTCACAAGGCCGAGTAGTGGTTCACAGTTACGAGACGTGCTGTATAGAGTTAGAGGAGAGGTACCATATTTCAAAGATCTTCATTTTGACTGCGAATTTGAAGCGCCTAGCAGCTTCACTTATGTAACACCAAATCGCCATCGTGTCGTCGTTTTTTCATTTTCACAAAATTTGTACCATCTCGCAAAACACGCTTTTACATTTTAGTGATTTGTGAGAGAACGCTCACAATAACCCAGGATAACTGAAGGGGTAGATCTGTAATGATTGTAGAAAGAAACATCAGTGCAAAAACAAACGTTTTTTCCTGCTCGGAGCGCAAAACAACTGGAACAACTGGAGTAGCAGAGTGAAGTGCCAAAATATTCTTCATATCAAGTTTTTTTTTTATTGCTGAAAAGATGCAGATATTGACAAAGCAAGTGAAGCGGCAAGTGACGGCATGAGCGTGCGCTGAAAGCTAATTGTCGGTTGAAGGATGGCCTTTAGCGTAAGCTGACATGCCATTAGGAAGCAGAAATCATAGGTTTTGGGGATGGCGGCACCGGAATTGCGTATTTCTGTGTACCTCATAACAGAAGACACTAAATGCAATGTTCATACTGGCTGGGCTGTCACGGCTGTTTACTGCGGCATGAACAGGTTTAGCAGGAAACTGAGCGTGAGGTTATAGACGGAAACAACACAATGGATAGCAATAGGAGACAGAATTTTTCAAGCTAAGATCCACATCAGCTCCAACTTTGAAATAAAGTATTGTATTGTGGTAAGTGGTGCGATCTTCAGACTCTTTTTTAACATTAGAAGAAGTTCAAGTTTGGGTTCGCGAAAAATGCAAATGCCGCCATATCCGGGCATAACACTAGCAATTAGCCGGGCCAAAGTGAAACGAACTAACGAATAGCAATATCTAAGAATTGGCTAAAACGTGGGTGAGGTAAAAGCTGCACACAGAAATTTTGTTAGGAAAGCAGGTTTCGAAAACCTTGCCACGGTAAGTTGAAAGCGGATGTGCCGAGCAAAAGGTAAAACAGTTTATTAGCTGTGCGAAAGTGCAGAGAAGCAGAACACGTAAAAAATTGCAATAAATACCCAAACACCTTGGCATCTCATAGATAGACATCTTGACTCTATAAAAATAAAACTCAACATTTAAACCCATAAGTGCCACCTCTATTAGGCATGAGCCCTGTGAAACGCAAAAACAAAGAAGAACAAGGAGGAGTAGGACATTGAGTACTTATTATATATAGAATAAATTGTACATAAAGAACCCTGGATTCACCAAACACTCGGAAGGAAAAACAGAAACGAATTATAGAACATTTCAGCCCTTCAACTACTTTTGAATTCTAAAATTTTTGCGTCGAATTGTAGAACGCGTTCTGTCGTTATCATTATATTGCGGTTGTGTCTCTTTATACCTCAATCCGCTACATTGAAATGGTGCTTATTTGCTCCCACACGTCGCAATAAAGTGGAGATGCACGGGAACGCCTTCTAATCCCGCAGTAAATTATTTTCTAATCAGCATGATGCAATCAGCCAGTGTAAGCTCCAGTGCATGTCTCTAAAACGCGTTTCTATGGAAACATTTTTCAACTAGTATTGCTGCAACCTAGATTAGTTCAGGTATGGCTGTGTCCGAGTTCAGTGCACATCCGGATTTACAAACGACTGGTTGTAAACTCATCCCAAATTCCAATCTAATAAATATGTTTCAGCTTAATTACCGTTTTGAACCTTTCTTCAGTGTGCTTTTTTGTGCGTTTTACGCCAACATCTTTTGCAGGCCTGTTTCCCGAATGCGCGCATGTTGTTCTTCCAACTTATTAAAAGTTCAGGCAGAAACGAGGAAGGAGGGATCAACACGAGGTAATCTAAAACTGTTTGGCACAAAATTGGTTATGCATCTCCTCGTTTGGGTGGGCATGCGGCCAACAGCCAATCACGTTATGCGACTTCTGCCATGATTCCGTTCTCGCTTCTTCCCCCATTCACTCATAATGCTCTGTTCCTCCCTTTCGCTCTTCCCGCATTAAACACGGAGGTACAATTTGATTTTCTACGTAATTAATTTTTTCATGTTCCACGGTTGGGGCTATACTGTAAAAGATCTTGTTGCGCTTGAAACAGAAACACTGCAAGGGCTCGATTTCGGCGTCAGTTCTTCTCGTATTTCGCCGTCAAAATATCGTTTTATAAGGGTATTTTGGCTGCTATAGCGTAGGTTAGGCACGCATACACTTTGAAAGGAAGCTCAGGTATAAATCAAAACATATATACAGGAGGAAATCGGACAAATCCAGGGTACAATCTTGCATATTACAGTGTCTAAATAAACTTTTCTATCATTTTTATCCCGGCATTCAAATAAGCAACTCAAGCATGGCTCAGGCTCACAAGTAAGCCTGGCAAAACAAAGCTTGGACTAGAGCTAGAATATTTTCGCAGTCTTTCCTACCGAAACCACAATTTCACGGACTGAAGGCAACGTGTTTCGGTATTTCGACAATGAACGTTTCGCCACAACCCATGCAAAACTATTGTAAAAACAGTATTATCGTTGTATATTGCCATTTCTTGCAATTTTGGAGGCTGCCCCGCGCGTGTCGCTGATTATAGACGGCCGGTGAGGGGCGGACGTTGTTATAATCTAACTGCAGAAAACGCCAGTGAGCGCCAAGTTTGAATACTTTCTGCTGTTTCGATTAAAAGATTGAAGCAGTGAGCGCCGGTCGCACTAGTGCCGCACTACTGGAGAATCAGCCGAGCTTGCGGCTCCTCTCTTTTCTTCGGAGACCCTGGTATTGCATCATTGTCAGAAGCAGTAGCCCATGAGGTCCACTGCAGGAATAACGCCTCTCTCGTTGACCTCCAATCGTTGCTGCCCTGCGCCCCTGCAATCCATTCCTTGCCTCCGAATTTCTTTAATATGTCCCTCCGTTGAGTAATTGGCCTGTCTCTTTTTTCAGACCCGTCTCTTGTTGTCATCTCCATCACACTGATAGCCCACCGATTGCCATTTGGCGGAATCACGTGGTCAGCACAAGTTAATTTGTTTCCTTACATAAAGTTTGTTCTCTTATCCAGGAAGCTTGTTTTCTGCCTGTAAGTGTGAATCCGATCATTACGTCTTCTATGGCCCACCTAACTAACCTAAGGTTGCTTTTAAATTCTTTAGTAAGCGCCAAGTTTCCGCTCTATACGTCATCACCCTACATTTATTGTAAACATTCCGCTGAAAGTTCCCCATTACTGGCAGGCCCATATCCTTTTGTCCGCTGGCTGTCACATCTCTTACAAAGTGGGCCTCTTTCGTGTACGCTAGAACCCGCGACCAATTCCAGAGCCAACGCCTGCACTGCGAACCGTAATAAAATGCTCTGCTCCCGCAATGCGATGCTAGCTCAGACGGATAGACACTGGTTTCATAAGGAGATATAGCGAGGTTGAAATCCAAATACTGGAAGTTTTTTTCTTCTTTCCAATTTGCTGCACATATTTTTTCTTCTCCACCGCTGCTAACCGGTAGCCCTAAGACCTCTGTGGTGGTCTAGTAGTTCCGTATCGAATTTCACAGATTGAAGGTCCCGTGTTGGATTCCCGGAACCTCCCTAACCACATTTTTTCCCCCTGAAGCTTCGGGATTTTCGGTCCGCTAGGTACGAATTTGTGTCGTCCTCAACACCTCTTCTGTTAAACCCTTTACCGTCTTTTCACGCCGGTGTGGGAGTCGGCTGTGTCCGTCAGAAAACAGTGTCCGTCAGAAAAGCGTATACCACCACAAATGGTTTTTCCTATATGTCTACAGCAGGGTCATTTCTGGTTGCGAGAAGATGACACACAGATCATCTGCCAGCTGTCCAACTGTCCAACAAAGCCGTCCAAAGACCAGCAGTGGCTAGGCAACGCGGCCAGAAAGCAGCCCAATATATATACATAAGAAACTTTATTTGCACCGGTTAAAGGCACTGAGTAACCTCAGTGCCCCCCCCTCCCCATCAGTCGGCCGGGATCCCTTGGGACACGGCGGCTTCTAAGGCAAGTCCGATGACTTTTCGCTGAGTGCTTGAGGTCAGGCTGAGTAGCAGGACCTCCCAGGATGCAGTATTTCTATGAGGTTTGTTGTGAGATGGACACGTCCACGCCATGTGGACGAGGTCCGCGACGCCGTTACAGTTCTTGCATCTAGAGTCGTATACTTTGGGGTGCCATTTGCTGTATAATAAAGGGTTTGCGAAGACCCCGGTTTGTAATTTCCTCCAGTAGACCTCTTCTTTCCTGCTAAGCTGTGGATTAGCCGGAGGAAGTACCTTACGCGCTAGTCTATAATTTTGGGTAATTTCGTGAAAATTTCCCAGTTCCTCTACCCTCGGGGATGGTTGTACAAACGGGTCTAGGGCATCCTCGGCGATCGCCCGGAAAGTAAGACCTCGGGCGGCCGCATGCGCCTTTTCGTTCCCGATGAGACCCCGATGAGCTGGAGCCCAAATAAGCGTTACCTGTTCCGCTGTCACTTCCGCATTTGCGAGAATTTTCCAGGCAGCGTTGGAAATCCTGCCTCGGTCGTAATTTCTAATGGCTGACTTAATGTCGCTAACTATCACCCTCGTTCCTGGCTTAGTAAGCGCCAGGGCGATTTCAGCCTCCTGAGCTTCTTGCGTGTCGCAACTAAGTATTGTGCAGCACGAGTGCGGGACGCCGTCTTCCGTTACTGCCACTGCCGCGTAAGCTTTCTTTCCTATGTGTTCTGCGGCGTCGGTGTAGAGTACGTCCGGCCTGCCTCCGTATCTGATTTGCAGGGTGATGGCCCTGCTCCTACGTCTGCCCTCATGATATGCCGGATTCATGTTCCTGGGCAGGGGCGATATTGTTAGCTTTTCTCTAACATTCTTAGGGAGGTCCTTCATGTCCTAAGCAATCTCTCTGGATTTGTAACCCAGTCGTTCTAGTATTCTACGACCTGTTCTGCTGCCTAGCAGTCGCTGTTGCTGTGACGCCTTGGTCGCCTCGATAAGCTCGTCTATGGTGTTCGAGACGCCTAGGCTGAGTATCTTGGCCGTCGAGGTGTTCGGGGGAAGACCTAAGGCACTTTTGATACCTTTTCTTATGATAATGTCTAACTTACTTTTCTCTGCCTTGGTGAGTTTCAGGAACGGGGCAACAAACAAAATGCGGCTAACGCCGAAGGTCTGAAACAGCCTGAGGAGGTTTGCTTCCTTCATCCCACCGTGTTTGTTAGATATGCGTTTTAACATTCTACAGATTTGCTCTATACTGTTTTCCAGTTTCCTAATTGTCTATGTGTTCTTGGCATTTGCCTGGACGTGAAGTCCAAGTACCCTGATGCGTTCTACCGCGGGTATCGGTCTTCCGCCGGCTCTCAGCATTATGTCATAATCGTTTCACGAGGCCTTCTTAAAATTGTTTGGAACAATGAACAGTGCCTCCGATTTTTCCGCAGAGCATTTTAGCCCTATTGCCTCTAGATATTTTTAAACCTCGCATATGGCCTTTTGGAGGACTTCCTCAATGTGCCCATCGCTGCCATGGTTGACCCATAACGTGAGGTCGTCTGCGTATAAAGTGTAATGTAGGTCCTCTATCTTATTTAGTCTCTCGAAGAGCCCTATCATGGCGATGTTGAAAAGCGTAGGGGATAAGACCGACCCCTGCGGCGTTCCCCGATTTCCGAGTTGTATGTTTTCGAGGGATGCTCCCCCTAGCTTTATGGTCGCTGTCCGGTTAGAGAGAAAATCCCTCACGTAGTTGTATGTTTTTACACCTACGTTTAGTGAGCTCAGGTTGTTCAGTATTGCGGTATGCTTTATATTATCAAAAGCCTTAGCGACGTCTAGGCCAACGATAACTGTGGTGTCTTGGGTAAAAGATTATCTATGATTTCCTCTTTAATCTGGAGCATCACGTCGCAGACAGACAATTTGGCCCTGAAGCCAATCATGGTGTCCGGATAGAGCTCTTTGTCCGCAAGGTACCTGCTGAGTCTATTTCGGATGACGTGTTCCATCAGGTTACCTACACACGACGTGATGGAGATTGGCCTGAGGTTTTCGAGTCCGAGCTTCTTTCCTGGTTTTGGAATGAGGGCTAAATTAGCCTCTTTCCATTGCGGAGGTATCTCTCCTCTATCCCAACATCTCTGCATATAATTAGTTAGGTTGCAGATGGACTCGTCGTTTAGGTTTCTTAGCATTTTGTTACTGACTCGGTCCGGGCCCGCAGCCGTTTTAGTCCTGAGACGGTTAATTTCGGCTCTAACCTCCGCTACCGTTAGGGGGGCATCCAGGGCCTCATTCCCGGAACCTGTGTAGTCGGGCAGAGTGTCGCGAGTGGGTGGACTTAGGTAGCGATTTCGGACCTCGTCTAGTAGCTCTTTCGAGGAGCCGTCGAATTTGTAAACGAGTCTCTGAAGTTGCTGTTGCGCTTCTGATCTAGTCTTATCCGGGTCAAGCAGGTGCCGGAGTAATTTCCACGTTTTCGCGCTGCTGAGTTCTCGGTTCATTTGGTCGCATATATTTCCCCAATTTTGTTTGGTCAGCTCTAGCGAGTATTCCTCGATCTGTTTGTTTAGGATGGCTATCCTCTTACGGAGGTTCCTATGCCACCTCTTGTTTCGGATTTTCTCCTCTATGTCTCTCTTTTTCCTCCAGAGGCCGATAAGGTGGCTGTCGACTATCTCAAGCACCTCGACCACCTCCAGCTCGTCTGTGGCCGTTTGGGTGGCATTGATTATCTTCTTACTCCATGCCCCAATATCTTCTATTGGTTCGGTATCTGTACCTATATTCTTGAAGGCCTCCCAGTTAGTTACTCTGTGCTTGCGCTTCTTCGGAACTGGGGGTCCGTTGCTAACCACGATCTCTATGATCTTGTGATCACTGCCCAGGTCTTCCCCGGTATTACACCACGTGGCCTCGATACCGCCGTGCGTGAGGGTCAGATCTGGCGTCGTGTCTGCTGACACGCTGTTTCCCTGCCTCGTCGGTCGCATGGGGTCTGTAATCAGCACCAGGTTGTGATGTTGAACTTTCTCCCATAAGGCCCTACCTTTAGCTAGAGTGTGTTTGTAACCCCAGGCTGGGTGTGGAGCATTGAAGTCCCCCACTACCAGCAGAGGGTCACCCTGGGCTAGGCTTTTTACTTTGAGAAACAGGTCCCCGAAATCACATTTTCTTTGCTTGGGTGAACTGTAGATATTTAGTACGTATAGATTCCTTTGCGCACGTTTGCGCGGTATAAGCTCCACCAGCGAGTGGTCGATTTCAGTGTTCCCCGTGCATCCCCAATCCGAAGGCGTTGACGATGGTTTTGTTTGAATGCTCAGCGAAGACTTTGGCAGGCTGCACCCAGCATGCCCACCGTGGAGCTGTTGATTTATAACGGTTCAGCACAGGTTATTGCCGGTGGCTCCACACCGAGCAAAAAAAAATGGGTACCCACGCGGAAGGGGGTGTCAATTGACACGAGATTAAGGGCAGGCTTGTGGCTTCTTCTGCAGAGGTATTGATTTTGAAGAGAGAGCCGGAGGAAGAAGGGGGCCAAACTCGCGAGTTAACGAGGATGTAGTGAGGGTGTAGGGCAATGGAGCATAAGATGAAATGCCATTGACGGCCCCGGAAACATCCGATAAGGATTTTCTGTCTTTGTGTTTGCTCTGAGTCCCTAGACGTTTGCGGTTGCACCCCTCTGACGGTAAAATAAAGTTTACTCTCCCCGTCTCTCTGCAATAAAATTCCAATCGCGCGGCAGCAGTTTCTTTCGACTTGATGGTTTCGGTGGCCATGAGAGACTGTAAACACGAAGCACATGATCTGCGTAAACACCTCTAGCCCGCCTAGTGTTGGCTCATTTTGTGAAGTGCAGCACTAAAGCTAAAAAACCTTTTGCCTGTTTTTGCAAGCCTCTTATACAGCGTTATGGCAAAGGTTTTGTAGACTACGTTTCAGGATAACTTGTTAACTCTTTTGCCTAAGTAAATACCTGAAAAAAGGCAGAGAAGCGAATAAAAGGTAAACACCTGAGCTGGCTTCCGATATATTTAGAGTAATAAAAAAGCGGCGTGACATTTTTTTCAATTTGTCATCCCCTAGCGCTACGAAAATGAACGTCGTCAAAAGAGCAAAAGTCGTGTGTTGAAAGTTCAGAAAAATACCTTGAAGCCTGAATCATGCAAAGAAATCTCATTCGAAGTTGTTCTGGCAATATTAAAGTAGTGGCGATGGTATTGTGTGTGTGCTTGCAACATACTTTCTCTAATATTATTACAGTAAAAAACACAGATATAAACAAGTTAAAACAAATATATTCAATCAATGTTTTGCGTTAGCATGGTGTTCTTTTTTATCCATAGCAAAGGGCGTTTTTCATGGTGGCTAGTAATACTTTTAAATGAACAAAATAGGCTCCCTCGTGTGTGTCTAGAACATTGGAAGGGTGTAGACCAGACGTTTTTGGTCTTTTTTGGTTGCTTTTGGTTGGTTGGTTTGATTTTAGAAGTTTTGGTTTTTGGTAACATGGTTTTTTTGGTTTTTGTGAATGATTTACCCACTGGTATCCGGTCAAATATCAGATTGTACGCCGATGACTGCGTCTTGTACTACCCTGTCAAGAGTGTCAGTGATTCACATGTATTACAAGCAGATTTATTCAAAGTATCAGAATGGTGTGCGCAATGGCAGATGAATTTAAACATAGCTAAATCCTACCATGTAACATTTACTAATAAGAAAAAACCACTGCAGTGTAGTTATCTTTTAAACAATAATGTATTACAAAGTGTAAAACAAATGAAATATCTAGGTGTAACATTGAACTCTAAATTAGATTGGACAGACCATATTCATGCAACAGCTGCAAAAGCTTCTCGGCTCTTGTACTTTTTTCAGAGAAATTTCAACATTCCCCTCAATCACTAAAACAAACACTTTATTTCACCAACATTAGGCCTATTTTGGAATACGCGTGCGCAGTGTGGGACCCATATACGGAAGTGTTGAAAGAACAGCTGGAAAGGGTACAGAAGCGTGCAGCCAGATTTGTTACAGGTAACTTCAACTTCAATGTAAGAAGCTCTGTCATCCGAGATAACTTAGGGTGGCACACATTATGCTCGCGTAGAAAAATTTGTAGATTAAAGCTTCTCCATAACATTAGGATAGGGTCAACTGGAATTAACAAAAACACTTACCTAAAAAGGCCGAATTACGTGTCCGCACGAAGAGACAATTTAGAAAAAATTAAACCGTTCCAGTGCCGCATCGATGTATTTAAGTATTCCTTCTTTCCCAATACAATTACGATTGGAACGTGCTCGCGAATGAAATTGTGCGCTCACCGAATGTTTTGAATGCTCTTGAAAGGGTTTCCTGAATGCTAACATTTGATTTACTGCTTTTCACCGTGTATTGTTGCTTTGTTCTGAATAATGTTATGTTGCTATGTTCTGCTGCGTTCTGATTACCGAGACAAACCTATATTCCCATTATATAGCTTGCATTTCTATGATTACTTGTGGTTTTTGTGATTAATAATTAACCCCCCCCTACAAAAATGCCCAACGGGCGCTGTAGGTATCTGGAATAAATAAATAAAATAAAAAGTTATGTGGGCTTTTTGCCGAAAAAATGTAAATACCCGGGCAGGGTCTATGCATCTATTCATTGAATTGTAACGTTCAACATCTTGTTAATCAAGTAGCAAACGCTCCGAAATCTATATTGTGGTGGCCAAAGTACGGACCCTATAAAAAAAACAGGCCATATAAATTGTGCAAAAAGAATTAAAAATAATCATTCCCAATTTACAACCCCAATGCGGCCCAGGTTCACAGGTAAACTGTAAAGAGTGAAGAAAATGGTCGATTGTTTGTGTTGTAATTACACAAGCCGCATGTATTTGTACGGTCTTTAACACATTATTAAGTTTGAAACCACTTGCTTGCGCTGGTAATACCAAGTTTACAGTTTTCTGGGTCTGCCAAGGTTACACTCAAATATTGCGGAGCTACAATCTCAGCCTATACAGTCTTACCTATACAGTCTTACCAATACCTATATCGTCTTACCTATACCTATATGTTATATATAAGTCAACACGGCTGAAAAATATACAGCGAGAACAAAAGTTACAATTTTTTTTGCAAAGGCTACTAAAGATTAAAATTATGGCGAGGGCAGCAACTAGTCCAGTATAAATCAACCAATAATTTATTCACGTTTGTGTGCCTCTGCTGTAACATCTTTGGGATTTCCGAACGACTGCCTGAATACAGAAAAAAAGATCAAACGTCCAAAGACACATATTCTCTTCTTTTGCATTGTAAATTTTCAAATCAATACGGTTTCACCGAACAAATCGAATTGCTTGTTTAGTTGTGCCTGGTGCTCGCGAGAAAATTGCAAATAAAAATCTGGCGTGACCCTGCAACCACTGATTTCGTCTTCTTTGGACGAAATAACTGAAAGAGTATGTGGTGACTTCGCATACTCTTACCGACGTCGCGACAGAACACTATAATTAGTGCATTCACCCCCTTTAGTCTAGAGATATTGCAACCTTGGGCAAATCACCTTCGATCTTACTAAGAATCGAAAGTGGGCATGCGCGCTTCGTAGCCTCACAAAGAAAATGTGGAGGCTCGCTCTCCCATTGGAACAGGCAAAACACGAAAAGGAAATATGCCTTCACAGGAGCAGTTGAATGTTTATTGTGCATTGATATGAAGTTGCTCGTCGCTATTGATATTTTGTCGGTGTGGCACCGTTATACGCATCAAAGTTAAACACCGGATTTCACGGGCCGCAGCATTGCGTAGATGAGGCTGAAGCCAAAGGCGCTTGCAAACCATTCGTGCTAACGAAACCAAACGGGTTGTCAGCGATTTGTTCGGTGAACACACGGACCGCTGCATTGGAAGGAGCAGCGGACCGTGTGAAGAGCGCGATATCCGCAAGTCGGCTTCTCCGCAGCTTACGCTCCGCTTCCCCCATACACGTAGACGCTGGCATTCAGGCGGTAACTGTCGGCGCTCATTAGCGTCATGTCTGACTAATTCGGTTCGCTTCTCCTATTAGACAGCACCACCTAAAAGGAATGGTATCAGGCGCGTTCGTCGCCCTATTCACGCATTTGTTCACAGCACAGTCGGGGGCGCGTGTCGTACCTGACGTTGAGGCGAAACAGTTCGTGGCCCGAATCCCGCTGCAGCCGCATCAACCGAAGTTTGTCTGGCGATGTTATTTCCGCGACTGATATGACGTCAATTAGATCTTGGTTGACCCCTGCATCAAACACTTTCGCGTCAAATTTGTTGGAACGAGTTGAGCACCCTCCAACAGCTGTAATCCTAATTGGCTATAATCATTACCATGGTGGCTATTTTGCCAGATTTATACTCGGCCCTAACGTATGAATTTAAATTTGAGGGAAACTGCCTTCTAAGAAGCGCGTCACTTAAAGTCCATCAGCTGTGTGTGCTGAATGTTGCCTGTTTCTATGAGGAAGGCTGAAGTAAAATTTTTTCACCAGGTTTTGCACTGTTCAACTAGAGCCATGGAGCCGAATTGGCATCGTAAGATGGGTGCCCGGCCCACATTTTAAAGGCGCCCGGAGGCTCCCCCAAACTTTTTCTTAATTCTTATTTCAATGAAGTAATGCATTTTTGTCTCTTTCCCTAATTAGCTCGTTTCAGATCGATGTCCCTGGAGATAGGCAGAAGGGTGGCTTCACTCTTCAAGGCGCCATTTCCGCCAACAGCAAATAATTGTACTAGCATTTCAGGTTGGGATAGCTCTGTTATAACATAGGAGTGAGCAAAGCATCCAAATGAAGACCGTAAAATATGTGCGCAGACAGGAGTGCTCGTGTCTGGGTACTTTGTTTACTGCCTTTGTTGAAACACTGTTTTCTACATTTTATATTATTTGTAATACTCTAGCCCTGAATTTCACAATATTTACCTGTGGAGAGTGATTACAAGGACATAGCTGGTAGTTAACAGAGAAATAGCGGTAATCGTTGGAAATCTAGGCAACGTGTGTCTAATCTTGCTGTTTTAAAATTCCACTGCAGTTGGGAAACATGGGCTGCCCAACCTATGTCGCCCGGCATTTGTGACGTTTTCCTCAATCAACAGAGATTCATAAATTACAGTTGGGAAAAATATCTTACCCACCTTCTGCGAAATAATATCAGCCAAGACGCTCTTCGTGGCTGCGTATACTATTGCGATATTTTGTTGGAGGCCGCAAAAGCACAGAGAGCTTTAAAATGTTTGACTGATATGTACCCATAACGGTTAGTGCAACATGCTCCTGATATAAAGTCAAGCAATCTTATTGAATAACTCTCCAGGCAGCATAATGCTCGGTTGTTATAACCTATTTTTTTGACGGGAGCGCAATCGTTTGGAATCCCGAACGTTCCACCATAATCCTGGGCCTTTATCAGTGGATAGTATTTGTCGCATTGTTTTTCAACGCAACTGTGCAAGCTTCAGCTCTGTCCGTCCGGATCTTTAACAGAAAACGTCGCTGGGAGAGGCTGAGAGGTTGGAAATGCTAGACCTAGAAGGGTGAGATACAGTGGCGAGGAGGCAAGGAGCCCATGAGCAGGTCCTTAAAATGCGCGCCTCAAAAAAAAAAAAAAAAAAGAAAGAAAGAAAGAAAGAAAAACGTTTTCCGCGGTAAGTCTCTAACCTGGGTCCCACGCGGTATGAATCGGCGTCTATGACAGTGTTTAATCACCACTTTTTTTATTGCAGGTCTATAAAATTATTAACAACGGGTGCACAAAGGATGTACAAAATCACACGTAAGGCTACCAGCCTGACTTATGCTGGAATTTTCGGTTAAAACCCCTTAAAGGGGCTGTGCAGACAAAACATAGTAACAAAAGCTTGACGTGGGCGAGTTGGTACATTATACTAGAAAGATTAATCGTTGCTAAAACAGGGACGAAGAAGAAACACGTAACACACAACACAGTGCTGAACTTCAAACTCGAATATATTGAATAAAGATGCTGCTTATATACACAAAACTAAAATACTAAAAGCACTGTGACGTCAAAATGCATCACATTTCCAAAAAGGTCAGTTCTTTATCTGTCAGGGATATGGACGGAGTACTAACGCAGTTATCCCCTGCCTGTCGGATAAAAAGAGCTTCAAGACATTCGCGCTCAAGCTTTCATCTTGCTTTCCGCAAAAACTTTCTCCTATCTTCCTTCAACAAATACATTCCAGTAGGAAGTTCGGCACTCTGTTGTGTGTTACGTGTTTCTTCTTCGTCCCTGTCTTAGTGCCGATTAATTTTTCTAACAAAACATAGGTTTTCCTAATTCAAAATATTGCCTCGTTCGAATCCCAGTGACCCCACTTCTAAAGTAACCTTCGCTGGAATAAGCTATATAAACAGGAAAAAAGGGAATGGCCATGCGACCCACTAGCTCATTTACCGCAAAAAAACATATGACGTCGTATGCCCAGTTGCGCGATTGGCTGATGCCGACAAAAGCAAGCGGAAGTTAGCCGGTGCTTATTAGCCTGTTTAACGAGGCATTTGCGCCTAAATTTATTAGATATTCATTGAAGAATGTCGCTTTACACAACGAAAGTTACGAAAATACACGTACGCATAGAAGTTCCGATGCGCACTGCGGTTGGTACTGGGCGCACTATGCTTGTTTTACCTGCACAGCAGTCCGCCGCTTTGCAGTTGGCTTACACGACGCTGGCCGATTGGCGTAAGCAACGTTGTCTTACATGACCGTGTTTCTCGAGGATGCCCCATGTTCCACGAAACGATTACCTTCTACCGCCATAAAAACAAGTCAGGTGCAAATACGGTCAGAAGCAAAGCAATGACAGAAAACGGCCCGTGACTGATTAAGGCAGCAGTGGCAGCGCAGTGGCGTGTACCTCAACGTGTTCTTTTACATTGCAGCATGTTTACACATCAGCGGCATGAGCGCCAGGAAAATTGTTGCCGGAACCCTGCTTCGCTGCAGGAACGTGCTGTGGGAAAGGCCGGGAAATCAGCGCCTGCAAACGCCTACGCTGCTATCGCGGTGCACCTTAAGCTAGACCTACGGCTCCTGCGCATCATCACGGGCGCCACCGATGATAGCCACCCCTTCATAAGGACCTGCCTGGTGTGCGACCATCGTCTTGGCAGCAGTGGCAGCGCAGTGACGTGTACCTCACCGTGCTTTTTACATTGCAGGTTAGTTTGAATACTTCACTCTACGCGTGTTCTTCTATCTGCTGCTGCTGCTGCCTTGCTCTGTTTGATTATTGTGTGTCAATTTGTCAGTCATGGCACCTACTATGCAACAGCTGATTAACGAGCGCAGTGACCAATTGCGCTTTGAAATGAAAAAAATGTGAGAAAGACAGTAGAACGAGACTTACGTGCTGAGATGACGGAATTACGAACGGAGTTTCGCGACGAAGGGCATAGATTGATTGATTGTGGAGTTTACCGCGCCGACGCAACGCAGGCGATGAGGCGCGCCGTAGTGGAGGGCTCCGGATTAATTTTGACCACCTGGGGATCTTTATCGTGCGCCGAAATCTCGTACACACGGGCGTTTTTGCTTTTCGCCTCCATCAGAAAAGCGGCCGCCGCGGCCGGGAATCGAACCCGCGACCTCGTGCTCAGCAGCGCAACGCCTTAGCCACTGAGCCACCGCGGCGGGTAACACACACAGTTATGCATAAAAAGACAGGGGTCCGAATCAACGATATAAATTCATAACAAAGAGATTTCAACCCTTCAAAAACACCCTCTCGTCTCAGCGCCTCTGCGTAGGTTTAAGGAATTCCACCTGGCTATCTGTGAGGGTTACTGATGGCATGCTTATGCAAGCTTCTGTTTTCTTGATAGCGAAGGCTTCAAGAATCTCTCTTTCAATCTGCTCTCTGCCTCGGCCGATGACACTGGTCTTGGTGAAGTCTGGAACGCTGGGACATTGGCGGCAATGATGGCAATGATCGGCGAGCCTCCCCGGGTGAGTGATCTGCTGGCAGTTATTCCTATGCTCTCTGAGCCTCGTGTTGACGCAGCGGCCCGACTGTCCAACGTAGCACTTTCCGCATGGTAATGGTATACGATAAACTACATCTTTTTTGGATTCAAGAAACTTGTGCTCGTGCTTGGTGGAGCAGGCGTCTCGGGGTTTCTGCACATTGTGGACCTTTTTGCAAAGACCTATCAATTTTCTCGGCGCTGTAAAAACAACTGGGAGGTCATGTCTTGCAGCAATCTTCTTTAGCCCATGCGCCATTTTATTCATATATGGTAGTAGGACAGGCCGCGTTTTATTCTTTGATTGTTCACATTCTACTGTCGCTTCTTTCTTCAGTGCGGTTTTTAGCGCTTTTTCAGCCACTGACGCTAACAAAGCATCAGGAAACCTGCTTGCTCTTAGCCTGTCTACTTGAACACTGAGGCACGGCTCCATCTTGTGCACGCAAGACTTCCTGAGGCTCTGAATCATGGCGGAATATTCAACGCTTCTATTCACCACTTTCGAGTGGCCCGAATCGTATCTCATCAGGTCCTTGTCCCCTCTAGTCATGTATCCCCAGCACGTGTGGCTATCACCTTCCAGTATCTGCAAGTCCAAGAACCTGATGGTCGACCGTTCTGGCAATTCTTATGTAAATTCGTGCCCTCTGAAACGCCTTTCTGAACAGTCAATAAATATTTCCTTTCTCATCACTGCCCCCTTTGTGAAAGGGGAAGCACAGGAGGAAATCGTCGACATAGCGGAAGGCAACTTGCACGCCTAATTTTTCCAGTTGTGCTGCTAAGGAACGGTTCCCCTGTGCCATAAAGAGATCAGAGAGGGCCGGCGCTAGGCATGACCCAATGCAAATTCCTTCCCGCTGGCTGTACAATCTTCCCGCAAACTGAACGTACAGTGCCTGCAGGTAATACCGAACCAGTTTCAAAAAACCACTGACACTTGTGCCGCATTCATTCTGGAACCTAATGCTACCAAACCTATCAATGCTATCTTGAAATGTTGCCAAGGCTGCTCTCTGCCGAATATTGTAATACATGTCCTTCACGTCGACCGACATACCTGTTACCGGTTCATTTTCCTTCAGGGATTCAATCACCTCTTCTGATCCCTGAATCATCAACGTGTCTTGAACCGGCAGTTTTGCTAGATGGAGCTGCAGGTATTTCGCGACATGCCTCTTCCATGTGCCCTTGTCTTCGATGATCACTCTAAACGGCTTTTCCCGCTTGTGCGTCTTCACCGAGAAGAAAGGTGTCAGGCATATTACTTTACTCTCTTTAACGCTCTTCTCGAGCTTCTCAAGGTCCAGTCGTCCGCACAAGTTTGCAGCTTCATTTTTTGTGAACTTCAGCCGTTTGTCATCATAGCCCATCTCGTGGAAGTTCTTTTGCAGCGCTTCTTTCGCATTCCTCACTTGCTCTTCTTTGGCCATGACAACAAACCTCCCCGTTTAATCGGACGTCTGCAACGTCAGGCAGTGGCCTCGAAGGTATTCCACCGTATCCTCTGCATCGCAGCCTCTCACTCTTGCCATTGAGTATTGCACTCCTTCCAAAACGCAAGACACCTTCTGCTGGTCAGGAACTCGGTCGGCTACCTCGTGGACCATGCCTAGCAGCTGAACAGGTGTTGAATGATGTTGCACGGCAAACTTAGGGCCTCTGTCGAGGGTGGCCTTAACCTTGTCTGGTAGCACCCTTCCCGACAGGTTGACATGACCCTTGTCCTCTGCTGACTGTCGTCTTCTTCTCGGCAACGTCGCGAAGGCATGGCTCCAAAGCTCATTCCCGAGTGACTCCGCCACGTCGGTGAAGTACCTTGACATAAACCGGGATGCTTCCTGGTCCAGCGTTGTCGCGCAGGTTGCATAGCTATGTTGTCGGTAGATCCTAATTTGTCTCCAGCTTTAAGAACGTAAAATCTTGCAGACGCGCCTGGCCGTCTTCTCTGTTGGAGTCAATCTTCCAAACAGGGCCGTCAGCACCGGCGTGGTCCGTCCATAGTTAAGGGTATACGTGACAGTTCGGGTGCGGGATCTTTCTTGTGCGATGCAGTTGATGAAAAATTATACCCGGGGTAAGGGTGGAAGGTTAGGAACGAAAACGCCCGATGTACTTGAAATAACTGTAAGCAAGGCTAAAATGGGGGCTAGTTGATTCTGATCTTCTTGAACCGCGCTGTTTTAAAACGGGACAAGGAAATAGCACACAGGACGAGACGAAACGCGATCTAACAACTGATTTATTTTTCACAACACACACAGTTATACATAAAAAGAAAGTGGTCCGAATCAACAATATAAATTGATAACAAAGAGATTTCAACCTATCAAAAACACCCTCTCGTCTCAGCGCCTCTGCGCAGGTGTAAGGAATTCCACCTCGCTATCTGTGAGGGTTACTGACGGCATGCTTATGCAAGCGTCTGTATTCTTGAGAGCGAAGGCTTCAAGAATCTCTCTTTCTATCTGCTCTCTGCCTCGGCCGATGACAATTGTCTTGGTGAAGTTTGGAACGCTGGGACATTGGCGACAATGATTGGAATGATCGGCGAGCCTCCCCGGGTAAGTAATCTGCTGGCAGTTATTCCCATGCTCTCTGAGCCTCGTGTTGACGCAGCGGCCCGACTGTCCAACGTAGCACTTTCCGCATGGTAATGGTATACGATAAACTAGATCTTTTTTGCATTCAAGAAACTTGTGCTCGTGCTTGGTGGACCAGGCGTCTTGGGGTTTCTGCGCATTGTTGACCTTTTCGCAAAGACCTATCAATTTTCTCGGCGCTGTAAAAACAACTGGGAGGTCATGTCTTGCAGCAATCTTCTTTAGCCCATGCGCCATTTTATTGATATATGGTAGTAGGACAGGCCGCGTTTTATTCTTTGATTGTTCACATTCTACTGTCGCTTCTTTCTTCAGTGCAGTTTTTAGCGCTTTTTCAGCCTATGACGCTAACAAAGCATCAGGAAACCTGCTTGCTCTTAGCCTGTCTACTTGAACACTGAGGCACTGCTCCATCTTGTGCGCGCAAGACTTCCTGAGGCTCTGAATCATGGCGGAATATGCAACGCTTCTATTCACCACTTTCGAGTGGCACGAATCGTATCTCATCAGGACACGGTCCGCTGCAGCGAAAGGAGCGGCCGTCCGCGTGAAGAGCGCGATATCCACAAGTCGGCTTCTCCACAGTTTTCGCTGCGCTTCCCCCGCACACGTAGACACTGGCATTCGGGCGATAACTGTCGGCGCTCATTAGCGTCATGATTCACTACTTCGCTTCGCCTCTCCTACTAGGTAGCACCATATAAAAGGAATGATATCAGGCGCGTTCGTCGCCCTATTCACTCGTTTCTCCATAGCGCAGTCGGGGGCGCGTTTCGTACCTGCCGTTGCGACGAAAGAGTTCGTTTCCCGAATCCCGCTGCAGCCGCATCGACCGAAGTTTGTCTGGCGATGTTATTTTCGTGACGGATATGACGTCAATTAAGCTTGGTGAACCCCTGCATCAAACACTTTCGCGTCAAAATTGTTAAAACGAGGTGAGCACCAGGCAACAGCTCTAATACTAATTTTCAATAACCGTTAATATGGTGGTTATATTGCCCGATTTATACTCGGACCTACAGTCTGAATATTTTAAAATTGAAGCAAACTGCCTTCTAAGAAGCGCGTCACTTAATATCATGCGCTTTGTGCGCTGGATGTTGCCTGTTTCTATGAGGAAGGCTGCAGTAAAATTATTTTACCAGGTTCATCACAGTTCAACTAGAGCCATGGAGCCGAATTGGCATCGTAGGATGCGTGCCCGGCCCCCACTTTAAAGTCGCCCGGAGACACCCCTAAACTTTTCATTAATTCCTATTTTAATTAAGTAATGTATTTTTTTCTTTTGTATAATTAGCACGTTTCAGATGCATGCCGCTGTTGATGGGTAGAAGGGTGGCTTCGCTTTTCAAGGCGCAATTTTTGCCAACAGCCAATAACTGTTCTAACAATTCAGATTGGGATAGCTCTTTTAATATAAATGAGTGAAAACGGCATTCAAATGAGGACCGTAAAATATGTGCGCAGACATGAGTGCTCGTGTCTGGTACTCTGTTTACTGTCTTTGTTTAAACACTGTTTTAACCATTTTATATTAATTGTAATTTGCTAGCCCTGAATTTCACATTATTTACCTTTGGATGTGGTTACAAGGACATGGATGACAGTTAACAGGGAAATAGCGACTATCGTTGGAACCCTAGGCAACCTGTGTCAAAGGTTTCCATTTTCAAATTCGACCGCAGTTGGGAAGCATGGGCTTCACCACCTATGTCACGCGGCATTTCTGATGTTTTAATCAATCAACCCAGATCCATAAAATACAGTTGGAAAAAATACATTACCCGCCTTCTGCGAAATGATAGCAGCCAAGTCGCCTTTCGTGGCTGGGTTTACTGTCGCGATATTTTATTCGAAGCCGTCAAAGTTCCGAGAGCTTTAAAATCTTTGACTGCTAATTTGCCATAACGGTTAGTGCAACATGTTGCCGTTATAAACTCAAGCAATCTGATTGAACAACTCTCCAGGCAGCATCGTGCGCGGTTGTTATAACCCTTTTTTTGACGGGAGCGCAATCGTTTCGAATCCAGAACATCCGCCATAATCCCGGGACTTTATCAGTGGACAATATTTATCGTACTGTTTTTCAACGCAGCTGTTTAAGCTTGAGCTCTGTCCGTCCGGATCTTTCCCAGAAAACGTCACTGGGTTATGTGGAGAGGTTGGAAATGCTAGACCTAGAGGGGTAAGATAAGGCGGCGAGGAGAGAAGGAGCCTATGAGCAGGTCCTTGGAATGCTCGCCTTAAAAAAAAAAGAAACGTTTTCCGTGGTGAGACTCGAACTTCGGTCCCTGGCGTTATGAATCGGCGTCTATGCCATTCTGCTTCTTTTATAGAAGGTCTATAAAATTATGTAATAACGGATACACAAAGGATGTAATAATTCACACGTGAGGCTAACAACCTGACTTAAGCTGGCATTGTCGGTTAAAACTTTTTATAGGGACTATGCAGACAAAACATAGATTTTATTGAATCAAAATGTTGCCTCGTTAGAATCCCAGTCACCCCTCCTTTGAAGTAACCATCGCTGGAATAAGCTATAAAAACAGGAAAAAAGAGAATGGCCATGCGACCCACTAGCTCATTACCCGCAATAAAACCAAATACATCGTATGCCCAGCTGCGCGATTGGCTCATGCCGGCATAAGCAAACGGAAGTTAGCCAGTGCTTATTAGCCTGTTGAATGAGCCATTTGCGCCTAAATGTAATAGATATCCATTGAATAATGTCGCCGTACACAACGAAAGTTGCGAAAATACACGTAAGCATAGAAGTTCCGATGCGCACTGCGGTTTGTACTGGGCGCACTATGCTTGTTTTACCTGCACAGCAGTCAGCGCTTTGCAGTTGGCTTACACGACGCTGGCCGAATGGCGTAAGCAACGTTGTCTTACATGACCGTGTTTCTCGAGGATGCCCTATGTTCTACGGAAAGATTACCTTCTACATTATAAAAAACAAGCGAGGTGCAAATACGGTCAAAAGCAAAGCAACGACCGACAATCGTCCGTTGCTGATTAAGGTAGCGCCACTTGGGAGGTCTGACGGCAAGCAAGGCTGCAGAGCCGCAAGACCAAGTGGAGGCTTGTTTGAATACGCGCACTTGTGACATCATGGCAGACGTCATGGAAACACGTGATTTTATAAAGATTCAAAATTCTAACTTAAATTGAATAATTTATCAGTGAATACGGTTGGGGCTCTATCACACAAAATCTTTACAATAAAACAAACTTGCGTTTTGTCTGCATGGCCCCCTTAAGTGCCCTCGGGGTTTCTACCCTTGCCTTTAGGTGCCTCCAGGGGTTCTACCCTTGACAGCCATTCAGGAAATCAGTCCTTTGACTTCTGCCTTTCCACGAATTGCTTGATAGTCCCTATGAAGAAGTCTTATCTGCCTCGGCTACACAGCAATGTG